>NC_089685.1:46971488-47658154 GCF_031753505.1 Anomalospiza imberbis
TGGAGAGGCAGAAGTAGGAGTGCTGTGAGTGGGCAGGAGCTGCCTGTTGCTAGCCCAGGCTTTCCAATGCCTTTTGATTGCAGGGACCACATCTTGCAGGAATGAGAACCTCCCCAACCCATTTATAGCACTCCCCTCTGGCAGCTAGAGGTGGTTTCCAGGGAAAAGAAGGCAAGATGACTTTGAAGAGACTCGTGATGGGAGGCAGCTGCTCTGACAGCAGGATGCAAGTGACACTTTCTATCAGATCTCCTCGGGCACCTGGGCACATCCACCCTTGGCTCTCACTCCTCCAGGCCTCCCTGGTCTGTGCCCAGCTGTGCTGTGCATGCCATGGATGAGCCTGCTGGCCTAAGAGTTGCTGCACACACCATTCTGGTTCTCAGTGGAGAAATAAACACAGACTTTTCTTCTTAAGAATGCAATCAGATCAGGACACATAGGAAGATAAGTGTGTGGGTATGTAAAGACTGCTCCTCTATAAGCATGTGTCACCATTCCCTGTGATGGCTGGGAAATTGTCATCTCTGTGTCCCAGAAAGAACACTCTTTATCTTCTCATGTGTCCTTTTCATCATCAGGGCCTCTGTAAGCCAACAAAGCTCCTGGAAACAGATAGTGTTTCTTTAAAACTCCCAGATATCATTTTGTAGTCACAGGGAATAGAGAGAAAAATAATTGAAAATGAGGAGTTTATAAAAAACTGCTTCATTTTTCCTAACATGGAAGCAAGAGTAGCTGACTTGCAGAATATGGAAACAACAGAGACCTTCCATCCTGGAGCATCCAACAATGCTCTTTTACTCCTCTGTACATGATTTTAGTGGATTCCAAAAAGAGAAATTTCAAGTGTAGGTTTTGTGGGAGCATCTGAAAAAGGTAAAAGAATACTTTAAAATGGAAGAGTTTAGGAAGGCTAGATATCAGACCTTTTAAACATGAATTTCCCAAACCAATATAACATGAAATCCCACCTTCACACTAAATAAATGTCGATTACAAAGATACTAAATGAGGAAATGAGTAAATTTGTCAGTAACTGTAACATCAGAACAATAAATATCCAACATGACTGGCAAAAGGAATATATAAAAATGTCTTCCTCTATTCTGAGTTTCAAGATTACATTAGTAATAGCATACTTATCAAGATCAATTTTTTTTTTTTTTGTTATTACTGAACCTTATTGATGTTGATGCCTGCACAATACATTTCTTTCCTATACACACTCTGTGCTATGAGAAGATAACACTTACAGGAAAGCTAAAACCAGCAGCAATGGGTAAAAATACCACAAGATGTCACTGCTAACCTGGCAAAACGGCTGCTGCTGCCAAGCTGCTAGACAGCATGCTATTAATTTATAATAAAAGGTATCTGACAGCTTTATTCTGATGAATTATGGGAATCCAAAGCACAATTCCAAGTCTTTGGTTTATAAATTGTCATTGATTTTAATGTTCTTTGTAAAGTTGTGGCACGCAACAAATTTTCCTGCCAAAAGCTGTTAAATAAATAGTCATCCTTTGCTCCGAGTAGTACATTGAACTTGTTAGAGTGATGAGCAGAATGAATTGATGGTTGTCCATAAACCATTTATGACAGAACGCAGAGCAGCAATTCCAGCAATTATTGAATACATTTCTTAGAGCTGTTTTTTGGGTTTTTTTTTTTTAATACTCCACTGAACTGAGTGGGAGGGGTACAGGTAATACAGGAACAATTTGACACTGCTCTTTCCCTGATGCCTCCTCTTGAATAACACATGGCTGGGGCTGCCCCAGGATTTCTGAGCAGCACCTTTGCCTCCCCCTGAAATTATTTGATTTCCCAGCATAGGAGATCTGGCACTGTGAGAATATATTTCCCACGCCCTGGAATTAGTTATTATAAAGACAAGTTAATTTTCCTTTCTAAAAATTAACTACTAAATCTTGTGTTTCCTGAAAAACTTACAAAATGGTTATAATAATTGCAATTAATTTTAAACTCAAATGTATATATTTTTGATAGCATTATCTGTAGAGCCAAAGCTGTGGAAAATTTACTTTTTTTCATGTAGTGTCTTTTGTTAAACCTGACAACCACATGTAATTACTTTTGAGAGGGAAAATAACCCAAGCCAACAAATTGCAAACAAGCACATTTCCAAGCACATTTGCCCTTTTTCTAGATCGGAAGTGAGATCAAATCCCTTTAGCAATTTAAACAGGTAGCAAAGTGTTGAAGGAGTTTGGACATGGAAGGACTGAAAGACTAGTTTAAAAACAAGAATCAGGTTGCTTATATGATACTGTTAACCAAAAATAGAAAGTGAAGGTGCAAGATATCTTACAAGTAAGCTTGCTAAAGTTTGCAGCACCATTTTGTAGAGGCAGGGACAGATCCGTAGATTATATAAATTGATTTAGCTCAAAGTTTGGAGGGGGAGAAATTGGTTTTACAGCATCTGAACGTGGGGAGCTAAGTATGTTTTGTCAGTTCACTGAAGCTGCATGTATGCACAACTGCTATGCTTGATTAAAGAAATTATACCCTTAAACTTTGGCATTTACATATCCTCATTTTCAAAAATCTTGGCAAGATTTCAGTTCATATGTGTAAAATCAGAAGAAGCAAAGTTCTTGCCTGATATTTTTGCTTTTTTGCAAAAGCATTACTGAACAAGTAATTTTCTGGGTCTTACTTATTTGTGGAACTGTCATTTCCAAATATGGTACATCATCCTTAAATTTGAATATATTTTGTCCAAGGGGCTGCCACAATGTGAGTAATATGTACTCTTTTCTTTTAAAAGAAACTGTCATGAAAAGTTGGGAACAGAAATAAAGAAACAATTAGAAAGTTTTTGTAAAGCTGGCTCCTACCAACAGCTTGTCTGGAAACATTATAGTCTGACATATAAACACTGTGTTTATTAACATTTCAAAATGCAGCCTATAATCTGTGTACACTTGTTATTTTATTAATGCTTTTTATTGCAAGTTACAGACAAACACAAATGTTTGACTACAGTGTGACTTGTAGGTATGGACAGATGTTGACACACTTAAAAAGCTTTTAGTTGTATGGATTCAAAGTATATTTAGATTTTAGTTCTGCAAAGCTACAGCAGTGGGTGGAAAAGATTTGTCAGTATACATTTATGCACGTTTTCAGTCTACAGGAGGTTTTGGTAAGTGTGTAAAAACTGAAATTTGGCGAGTGCTGGGCTAGAACGTGATTTGCCTTCTTCTGGTGAGGATCCCGCTTGGAGCCCATGGCAGGCACCTCTGGCACTGGAAGGTGCTGCAGTGCCAGGGCTAAGGAGATGCTTTGCTGTTTTGGGGAAAGGGGGAAGTGTGCACTGACTCTGAGTGCTCTGCCAGTAATTCCCGGGTCTATGACTGTGCAAACCCTCTCTGAAATGCCCGTAAGGAAATACAGCTGATTCCCCCCGTTTAACACCTGAAAACCTTCACATCCTCAGCCATCTCACCGACAGCAGCAGAATAAACAAACGCCACAAACAGGCAGGTTGAGTGAGAGTGATTTCCAGAGCTCGTGTCTCTGAGGAGTGCTTGGAAGTGTTGGATCTCATTTCAGAGGGCAGCTTTGGGAAGGAGCAGCCAGGGCACCAGCGGCTGCTGCTGTGAATCATTCTTGTTCCTTGCAAACTGCTGGAGCCGGGGCAATTCACTGCAACCCGAGCTCTGGCTCCCCCAAATGTAGTCACAGTTATCTGTGAGTCTTTCAAGCTCGGGGGAAAAGTAGATAGAAATCTTTCTGAACATGCTTTCCCCTTGCATTTGGAAAAAAAAACAAAGGGAAAGAAGAAGATATTAAAGGATCCCCTAGCCTCCCCAAAATCTCTGAAAAAAATGGCTCACGCAATTTTTATGGGACCTCTGAGGACCTTGAATTTTTAAGTAATCTTTTTTGATGATTTTAGACAGACCATTAAGCTGAGGATAAAAGTCCCACTGTTCAATAGCTGGGTACATTAAGCATTAGGCTTAAAATTTACAGCTTTCATTTTGACAAGAAAAATGGCATGTTTGGTCTCAAGTGCTACCTTGAACTGTTTTTCAACATTAAGACAGGTTGTCAGTCTGAGGGGAGGAGGTCTGGGCACCAGTGGCAGCTGCTGCTGCTCTTGCTGTGTGCACATGCAGGGATAGAGAGATGCAGCACTGCTGCCTGTCAAGAGCTGCAACTTGAGAACGCTTTGGCTTTTTCAAAGTAAAAGGAAAATTATGCTGGTCCAGGGGAAGGCAGAAAGCAAATGGGGTGTCATTTCTGACTGTAAAATAAGTGGTACATTCAAATATTTGAAAGAATCAAAACCAGGAGAAGATGGAAAATCGAGAATCATATTTCCAAGAAGGCTTTAGATGTTAGAGTAATGAGGAGTTTGACTTCCAGCTTCCCTGGTGCTGGTATTCCAGAATGACTTGCTCTTCTCAACATCTGAGCATCTTTTACCAAGCAGCAACCACTTTGAATTTTGTCCTGTGTCTGAAAGAGAGATAGAAAAACAGACATATTTATTGGCAGTGTCCTCAGCTGGCAAGATACAGCAAGATGCCATTAGGAATCTGATAGGGAGACTTTCTCTATGTTAATTCAGGACACAGCCAGTGTGCAGCTGGTCTTAATAGTATTTTGTATGGGGAGAAAAACAGCCCAGACCATTCAGCAGTGTAGGATCACATATGCTGTCTGCAGGCATTTCTTCTTTTGAGATTTGCAAAGTTTAGCAGTTACTTTTGTTTTGGTGGATTACTAGGACATAAAATAATCTTATTAATTAGATGGAAGGGGCAAGGGGGCAGTGACCACCCCATGCAGGATCATGTCCTGGTCCCTGGAAAGGTTAAAGAGAGTCCCTCGGTTAAAGAGAGTGCCCATCTCACAAACCAGGTTTGCTGGGCTATATCACAGTTCAATGACATTGTGTTTTAGTGAGGCAAGTTTTGAAGAAAGTTTGCAAAAATTTGCTTAATGGTAGTGGGTGAAGAGACAACTCCAGGAAGAGATTAGCTTTCTGTTGCTTGGCTGAAGTCAGTGAGTCTAAGAGAACAAAAATTAATCCATTAATTGGTCATCTTCCAAATTAAAGTAGAGCTGGAAAATAAAACAACTGTAGAAAAATGCCTCTGGGCTTTTCCCATGCGAGCAGCATTAGTAACTGCTGCCAGCATAAATGTCCTGGTCACAAATCTTAGGGCAAAAAAGCTTTGATAACCAGTCGAAGAAAGATCTGAAGCACCTATAAAACTGCATCCTCTCTAGCTGCAGGAGGCAACACATGATCAGGCCATGCCAAAGCAAGAGGCATATGACTGGATTGCTGCCATTAGTCTGCATTTATTGTCCCCGTTGTTATTAACTTCAAGCATCTTGTGATTTATCTGATACTTGAAAAGAAGGGCAGCAAACAAAAGGAGTTGTTGTTTATTTGTTTCTAGTTTTTTCCTTTGGAAGCAGTAAAATATTAACTCAGTGCAAGTACACTAGGCTGTTGTCTTCACACAGTCAGGAGAGAGATGACCTACCACCACAAATACCACTCACATGTTTTTCAGAGACATTAGATAGGAAAATATCATCTCTCAAGTCACAAGAGAGCTGAGAAAGTGAGCTGTAACAGGGTCAATTAAACAGGCTTAATTACCATGGATCTTGTGAGTACTTGCCACCCTTTGGGTTAAGGCTTTCAGCCCAATCCAGGATCACACATTGGGTCAGGAGTACTTAGAAATACTTCCATGCCAAAACTGCAGTTTAATGATCAATAATTCAAAGTGAAGAACACTCTTGCTGTCTCTCTCATTTCTAAAACATGACTGAAAATACCTAAATGATTTAAAATTAGTGGTCTTGATGAACTGCTGCTTGGAATGGATGAAGTACTCTCAGAGCTGTCACTGGCTTGCTTTTGAGACACAAAAACTCTCAGGAAAAGGAACTGGGGTGTTTTGGCCCTGTTGTCTTTCCTTTAAGTCCCAGAAAAATTCTGGGAGAAGTAACCAATAAAATTCTTTGTAAGCGGAGAGAAGTTAACAAGATGAATAGCCACCAAATGGATTTGTCATGTCAAGGTGAAAAATCATGTCAAGGCAATCTAACTTCCTTTTCTGAGAGGCTATCATACCCTGTGGATAAAGAAAAAGCAGTAGATGACATATTTGCACTTTCTTTAGGCTTTTGTCAGTGTCTTGTGACATTTTGATAAGTAACCTAATACTGGTGAAATTACTGTTTATGGGGCCCAAAATCAGTTAGGAGACTGAATGTAGAGAATTATCGGGGGTTTGCTGTCAAAATAAAAGGGTGGATTTAAGGTGCTCTGCAGAAGTCTGTCCTGGGTGCAGTGCTAGTCAGCATTTCAGATGCAATTGGGATGACAAAAGAGAGCACACTTGGTGAATTCCCATGTGGCATGGTGCTAGGAGAGACTGAGAGCACACAGAAGACCTAGATTAGAGCAGAAAGTACCCCTCATTTAAAATAAATGCAATTTGATGGGAAGGGTTGCAAGTGTCACACTCGGGGTCCTATGACCAGAAGTTCCAGCTGGGGGGAAAGCCTTTGCTAGAAGCTTTGTGGAGCAGGACCTGAGAGACAGTAGAGCCGAAGCCAAGTGTAAGTCAACAATGTCATGCTCTTGTGAAAAAGGCAAATATCATTTTGGAAAGGATCAACAGCAGTATAACCTGCATGACCCATAACGTTTTTCTGCTTTTTTTGGCACCTGTAATACCTCAGCTTTAAGGCTATATCTCCTTTTGTGTAGTGCAGGTCAAGAAAGAGGTGGACTGGCTGGAGAAAATACAGAGGAGAACAGTGATAGTGATCAGAGGCCCAGAAAATGTCACCTGTGAAGGGAAAGTAACCTAATTTCCTCATAAGATATACAAGCAAGGACTGGGGTGTATGTAGCAATTATATGCAACTACAGACAAGCAGAGGGACAGTGCAGGAGAGGTTGTGGGAACTCCATCACTGGGTCTCTTAGAGAAAACATAAACATCAGGATTGATACAGGAAGATAGGAGAAATCAGCATGTTCCCTGGCAAAGGCTGGGGACCACCACGTTAGGTGGAAGCCTCACACAGATAGGATCTCAGTAATTTTTTGAATGTAAATTTTTAGAAAACATCTGGATTGACTCATTTGAGGCTGGATGTCCTAGTTCACACAGGTAAAGCAACAGTCATTGTTGCGTAACACTGAGAAATCAAGGGAAAGTTTATTTAATATACCTGTGTGCAGGGACTAACAATAATATTTCTAGAAAGAAACCTTTGGGTCTGACAGATGTGTAGCTAAAAGTTCAGTTTGGAAGTTTGACTTTTATATATCTAAATATTGTAGAGTGGAAAATAATGCTGAGAAGTGTTGATATTATTTGCTCTGCAATACTGGTCACGGGTCTGACTTATGCTTTGGCTATGAGCAAAGACAGAAAAAGGAGGATCCCAAATCTAAAGAGGGCAATATTTGAAGAAATCCTTCTAAATTCTGTTTTCAAAAGAGATCCAGGCACTTAAGAATCTACACTCCACTGAATTTCAACTCACTTTTGAAAGCCTGATGGAGATGGGTTATCATCTTTGGATGGATTTCAAGCAGTGGGAATAGCTCCTGCAGTCGCTTTCATTGCAAGAGTTGTGTGAATGTTTGTATTTGCCATCTAATTCCAAACTCACATTTGCAGGAGAATAAAACCAGAGAGAGTGTGAGACAGCAGATGAGCCTTAACTGAGGGCTCTAAATCACCAAAATCAGTGGTGTAAAACAGAGAGTCTGAGTAATCAATACTGTCCATCTCCCTGTGTTTTGCTATTTGACAGTTTCTCTCCAGCCACTGTGAGACAAGTGGTCCTGGCAGAGAAATGCAGGGGCAGAGACTGGAAGAGACTTTCTGCTCCTCAGGGGTATTTCACAGGGCAGGTGAACCTGGACAAAAAGCCAAGGAAAAAGTAGCAGAAGTGGTAAACTCTAAAAAAAAAAAAAAAAAAAAAAAGTGAGCTAGGCAGGAGATGAAAATGCTAAGAGCTGAAGGATCAAGATTTTTAACTGTGGGTCTCCATCACAATATGTTTTTCACACTGAGAAGGGCAAGTAGTTCTAAGTGAGCATCAACATGGAAGGTAACATCAGAAATACAGTGACAGATAGGAAGAAAGGGGGAAGAAGAGATTTTACCTAAAGTAAAAAAAGATGGAGCAAAAATTCCAGCAAATCAAAAAGCAGGAGCAAGGAACTTGGAAAAAGAAGGGGAGTTTTTGGGGAAGTCAGGAGGAGAGGAACTGAGGGCTGAAAAATTAGTATTACAAACATGTAAATCAAAATGATTGACACATAATTCAGTGAAATGGTCAATCCCTTTCTGCTTTCACTGGGATTTAAATGTGTCTTTGCATGTGTTTGTAAGTGCCATTCCTGCATGCTACCACTGTTGTCTCTTCACTTGGTGAACTGAACTGCTGTGAGTTTTCTAAAATCTGACCAACACTGAATTACTGAAGCCAGAAGATAAATATGTCTTACTTTAAAAACATGCCAGCTTGTTAGACTCTTACTACAGCATCCAGCATGGAACCCTGCTGCTTTTTAGGTGATGTGTTTGCAGAATGGATCTGCAACAACCTGCACATGACAGCAGGAACAGCAGCACATCCTTCTGTAACTTGAGTTTGAGTGGAGTCTGAGCAGAGCATTTGCTTTTCTTTGTGGCTTCACTTTTTTCCTGATTCTATTGAGTACAACCTGTTTGTGCTTTGGACAAAAAACTGGGATTAGCTAGAGGAGCTTTAGTTGGCTGGCCATCAGTTCTAAATGGCAAATAAAAACTATCTTCAAAGCAAAGTGCATTACGATAAAAAAAAATGAAGAAAGGGACACAAAGACTTTACCAAGGTCACGAGCTAAGAGAGAGAGAAAATAGCTGTGTCAACAATAATTTATTTTTAGTTTTTACCTAAATCCAAAGTATAGGAAAATTAAGGATTTGTAAGCTATGCCTTTAATTATTCAGAAATCACTGTTGCATTGGCTGTGCAGTTTAGAGCAGCATTACATGATGCAGGTCTCCATCTGAGTGATTGTCTTAACTCCAGGGGATTGTATGGAAAACACACAATCATACCTATTGTAACTAAATAAGATTTACAATGTAATTCTCAGGGAAGAGGAAATAATGTTGTTTGCTTTATCTGTGTATGAGCTGAGGAAATGGTATATTGCCTATGGTGGCACAGCAGTTTAGGCAAGAATCCTGAATGGAAATGAATGATGGTGATTGCTCTGCAATCCTCTTCCAATCACTAGGCAACTCTGCCTCTCACAAATGCTGTGTAGTATCTTCAAACAAGTCCCAGTTTTAAATATTTTAATTGAACTTTCAAAGAAATTTGCATGAGTTAAACATTCATAACCCAAAGAAATTAAAAGACTCTGGCAACTTTGAAATTCCAGCTCTCACTCCTGAAGATAGCAGTTGTGGCATTATTTTAAAATGCTAATGGAGAGTTTGTGAATCTGGGCATCACACCAGGCTCTTAGAATCCACATCTCTGTTTCTGCCCACTAGAGGAGGGTCAGGGCTAATAGGCATTTTTGGAGGAGACCTTTCATTAACCCAATATGTTTTATATTGCTTTAATACTTTCACTGCAGCTTTGCTTTCCTTTTTTATTGGTGTTGCAGCTTTAGTATTACCCATCTCATTGCTTGAGTCACGTGGGAATTTCTCTGCTGTTGCAAATAATGTCAGGGAAGGTAACAGCTTGTACTGCAGGGGACATATAGAATGATTCAGAGTCTCTTCCAGGCCAGGCTTCAGTAGGTGCAATATGCAGACTGGCACAGCTGAGTTAATTCTATAGACAGTGGCTCCTGTTCATGTGTTCAGAAGCTGGAGATCCCAGCTGCCTTGTAGGTGAAAGTCACGTCAGTACACATGTGCATTTATACACATATTTATGTTTGTTTGGCTCAGTGAGGATATCAGAGTGCTCCTTTTTGTTTTAGTTTTTGGACAGCAGTAAAAGAGAAAGCACAGATAAAACAGAGCCTTTGCTTGCTGGGCTAGCAGCACTGCTCCTGGAAGGCTGATCTGCCTGAAGAAAGGCAGAGGAGAAAAGAAGTTGCTCCTGTAGCAGCAGTAGAAGAGAGATGAGTGAAGGGATGCTAATCCTGCAATCCAGAAAAGGTTCCTGGGTAGCCTTTTTTAAGGAATTAATCATTGGTAAGCTGGCACACATGCTGGGTGAGGCAAAAGAGTTGGTGAGGGACCCTGCTGTCATAAATGTGTTCCTGGAAGAAAGCTCCACTGGGAAAATTGTGTGGAACAGGAGGAAGCCATAACTACGGACAGTCCCAAAGAAGCACACAAAGGCTGCACTGTGGGAAGGAGCAGCAAGCCTACCTGCACAAGTTTCACACTTGTGTGCTTCTCACTTTCTGTGCATGTAGCTGCTTTTTATGACACATTTATGACTCACCCTTCTTGGGCACTAGCAATCTACAGTGAGGCTTCAAAATCTTGTTTATGAGAAATGGCCTCCTAGGCTTTGTGTTCCAAATTTACACCCTACCTGCAGTGAATGTTGCTAAAGCAGGCCTCTTGCTAAGGAGCTCAAACTACAGACAGGGGATAACAAGTTTTGCAGGTGGCTCACAGGTCAGCCTTAGCATCCTACTGCTTGTGTTTCATCTCTCCATTTGGCATAACTTTCTTTTCTGTTTTTCTCTTGCCTGTAAAAGATTTAAGGGAGTTTTTCTCTTCAAGCAGGTTGAACATGATAATATCTTTTCTGTTCATGGACCAGTGAGCACTCCAGCTTGTCAGTATTCAAATTACTATCAAACTCTTTAGTACCTGTCTAATTAAAACAACTTACTTGCTGATCTCTTCATGCTAAAGCAAATGAAATCCTAATAGGAAAAGCAATATATCACTTAGATCAAAAGAAAGTTAGTAACTATAACATAACCACCTCTTCTATTTTTTTCCTTTTTCTTGAAGAGGGGGGAGGAGAATGGCAGGCGATTCCTGCTTTCAGATAAAAACATATGTTCTGTCACAACCTTCTAATTGATTCCCTGTACTAGCAAAATCCCTGCATTCTACTGTAGTGAGATGGAAATTTCTGTAGCTGAGGAGAAGCATAATTCCAGGGATGGAGCACGGGGAGGGGAACAGGAGATGGCAAATTGAGGGAAGGGAGCATGCTGGGGAAAGGGAATGTACCCCTGGAAGGTTTTGGGCTGAATGTAGAGCTTTTGGAATTGCTTTCTTGACTAAGGGAGGATGCTCTGTGGAAGTCCCCAGTCCTTTTGTTTGGTTCCATTAAGTTGCCCAAGCATCCTTGGGGAAGGAGCTGTCTCAGCCTCTCTGATACTCTTGAGTTAGTGATAAAAATAGAAGAGAGAATACCTCCTTGTTCCCAGCCTATTTGCATAGTTCTTCCTAGAGCAGAATGGTCTGTTCTTCTTCCACCAACAAAGGCTCCATTTGTCTTGCGGTACTGACTTGTTCTATGAGGCCTTCCAATCTTTTTCCCTTCTTTTTTTTTTTTTTTTTTTTTTTTCCCCTTTCCCTGACCCTTTCTCTCACTGAGCTGTAACACACTTGCCTCTGGCTAGGAATATTAATGAGCATTTCTTTTCAAGAGCTTATGCAGATTCCACTTTGTGAATCAGCTGGCAAGAGGTGCTGTCCAAGGCACTTAACCAGAATGGTGCCCAGGGGCTGATCCTATGAGAGCATGGCATGTCTCATTCCCCAGCCTGAGAATAAAAGGTCAAGGAGTTGACTTTCAGTCTGGGGTGCCTTGCATGGCATGGAGGGCTCAGAGAGAGCCCTTCATACAACAAAGGTTATTTAAATAACTCCAATGTCTCCAAAAAATGTAAATGTGCAAAAAAATGGGGAACTTAGCAGCTCAGGTGGTTCATTATTAACGGCATGAGTATTTTCCTTTTGTTTGTTGAGATCTGCTCCAAGTCAGAAAAGACACCAAACAATAAAAGTGTCTGAGTAGGGTTCAGTAGCAGGCATGAAATTAATTTAGTTGCCTAAATTAGAGTGCATTTTTTGGTAGAAGACTCTTGACCACACTGCACAGTTTAATTGGAGATAAACAGACTTGGGCAATGAAAATTTAGAAATCCTGAGCAGAGTGGCCCACAAAAGTGTTCCACTCCTGTCTGCTGGAGAAGATGGGCCATTTGAGAGGAGGGGTCTGGGTGACAGTACGAGGAATACACACTGCTTTTTATTTGAATCCGAATTGCTCTTTAATGACATAAATCTGTGTTTGTCCTCCTCTGCACCCTCTTGTCGTCTTGGCCTTGGTGGTGGTGGCTCAGAACATTGGTCTTTATGCTAGAGATCTTTTTTTCAGGTGAGTTTTTGCCCACCACTCCCAGCCATGGCACTGGGAGCATCAGTCAGCTTCTGGTTGACACAAAAAGTCTGAAAGAACAGATAACCAATAACCTGCTGGGAAATCTTTTCTAAAATGGGGCTTAATCTGATGCTAACTGAAGGAGCAATTTAAATTGCCTCAGGTAATCCTTCTCACTGGGGTTTGTAACCCTGGGAGGAGAGGTTGGCATAATTTGACTGCAAAAAATGGGTAGTATTTTGCCTGTAGGTGTCCAAACCATCATGACTTTACCTAAGAAATAGAGAAAAGATAATTGTTAAAATCAGTGTTCTTAAAGGATTTGTATGGTTCCTTCCATCTTGTGTCCTGGACAGGATGATGATAAAAAGGACCACATTTTTTGCAATATTTTGGTATTTTTAACTGTTTGTCCCACTGAAAACAGAAAAATAGATAATTTAATACAAACATGGCTGAAGAAAAGTAAAACTGATCTGTAACTACTAGAGTTTTTTTTTCATTTACATCCTTCCATCTGCCAACACAAGTCAATTCCTGTTCAAACTCTTGATTCATTCCTGGGCTGAGATATAGGGCTGATCAAATTGTATCAGATTTCAGATAGCCACTAGATAAACCCCTACTCTGCACTGCTTGAGGAAAAGAAGTGGTGACCCAAAGACTGGCGTGTTTGGCAGGCTGTGGAAAACTAAACTTTAGTTTCTGTGTTCTGCTGAAGGGCTCCACTCCGTTTTGGGCCACTTCCTTAATCTCTATATGACAAAGCATCTCCTGCAAAATTAAGGCTAATAGCATAAACAGGCATGCTCTGAGAATGTATATAAAGCTTTTGACAGGAATGGACTGACATTAGCAAAATCCAAGGTTGAATTTCAGGAAATTTCTATTATGTCACCTCACACCCTATCCTGAAGCCAACAAAAATCAAACTTCTAGAGCTCAATGTGTTAATGCTCCCAAATCACCAACAGGAATCATTGCCTAAGAAATGGTATTATTTGGAAGGGAGGAAAGAGAACTCTCTAAACTTTTGCTAGCCCAGTGCTGGAAGCTGTTGCCATCCATTTAGGTGACCACTCCCCAGTCACAGTCATACAAAATTACTTGGCCTAAAGCTCATTGGACTTTTACAGTTAACAGGTTTTCTTCACTTCATGGCACAAGTCCCCTGTTGTCATGGTTTGACGCTGGCAAAATGCCAGGCATCCACAAAAAAACTATTCACTTTTTTTTTTTCTACTATAGCTGAGCAGAGGAGGGGAAAAACCCAAAACTGAAGGGCTCATGAGATAAAATTTAGGAGAAAACACTCCAAGGACAAAACCAGCTTAAACTTAAAGGTATAAAGTATATTTATTATTAACAGAGTCAGAGGAGGATAATGAGGAATAAAATAAACCTTTAAATAAAATAAATCCCCCATCCCCTCCCTCCTTCCCACCAACAGCACATGGAGACAGGGTGTGGGAGCTTTGGTCAGTTCTTCACTCGGAAAATCTCTCTTCAGTTTGCTCAGGGAGGGGAGTCTCTTTCTTCTGCTATGCCATAGGGTCCTTCCAGAGGTAAACTAACATAAAAACTGATTACACTTAGGAAAAAATTGCATTGTAGCTGTAGTAGAAGATACAGCAAAAAATGTAAGCAAAAATACTAAAGCCATGATAGGAGTTCAGTGCAGCATGAAACTGCTGGAGAGAGGGAGATTTAAATACCAGTAGTGAGAATATGGAAGAAATATCCCTAATGTAATTGCCCCTTTCCACAGCTCATTTTTTTCCTTGTTTCACTTGAAGACCTTAATCTTTCTTCCCCATCTTCAAGATGTGGCTCTCTCAGGAAAACAGTTTTTCACTCCTACCTCAGGTTTTCAGATTGATTCAGTTACCCATGGTGGAGCACACATGGCATCTCAACTGAGAGGCACTTTTGGAGGTGCTACAGATTTTATCTGTCAGCATAACATATCAGAATGGCATTACTCTAAACATATTTCTTAGCATGACATAAATTTTCTGCAGCTGACTGTGACACTCGGGTCTGTAAAGTTATTGTTACTTTTTCCTCTTTACTGAGGTGTCTCTGGGGGGGCTATTCCACAGCCTAATGTACCTTGCCATTAGGAAATATTTGCTCCTATTCAGACTAAACTTTTCTGTTGCTTATTCTTATCAAATTACTTCTACTTCACTGCTTGCTGTTGCTAAACTCTAGCCATTCCTCTCACATATTTACTTTTTCCAGATTCCAGTCCATAAATCAATATTCCCATCCTTGTTTATTATATGCTCAGATCCCCAGTACATTTCTTTGCTTTTGTATCATCTCATAATCCAGGCTCTCCTCTTCCAGTCCCTCTTCCTGATGTCAGGCCCCCAAACTGAAATGATTACTGCAGGAACAGTGCCCTTCACAGTTACAAACTCTCATGGTTTGTGGTGAGAGGCCATTTTGACTGACTCTGGCATTTCTTGTTCTCTTAGCACTGCTCTGTCCCACTCACTGGGGGTCAAATGCTTAAGGACCTTGGTGCACCACAGTTAGAAATGTGTGAGGAAGAAGAGGCATTATGGAGTTCCAGGAATTAGGGTTGAGTGACTCAAGATGTCAGCTAGGTGAGAAACAGTATAGGCACCTCTACACCTCCTTCCACTGAAAAAAAACTCAAGCCATTTTAAAGCATCCTTTGTGGAAGATGTCAAATGATCTTATGGAAGACTGGAGTGTTTGATAGTCATTTGCAGTTGAAAAAAATAATTTTGAAGAACCCTCTGCCAGTGTTTGTAAAGAGGCTATCGCTTCCTTCAGAGCACTTCAGGAACCAGCCCTTTCACTGCCCGAGGCCTTACTGAGCTCTCCTGGTCCCTCTGATCTCCAGGTGCTAATGCACACCTTGAATTCTTTACTGTGAATGGTTTAAAACACAACCAACCTCCAGATTCAGGACTGGAATCCTGAACCAGTCATCTCTTTAATTAAAGAGAAACTGTGGTCAGCCCCTGGGGTGACAGGTAAAGCTGAACACCAGGTTAGGACTAATTCTTATGAATCTTCTCTTTTATGTTTTTGTTAATGAAGGATAAATGCGAGACATATTTCTTAATGCCTTGCATACCAGGGGAGATTAGTACTTAGCCAACTTAAAAAAAAAAAAAAAAAGAATTCAGGATAAGAAGGGAAATAGTTTTTCCCAGCTTTTCTCCTGGTAAGGAGGAGTGCTGTTTTGTCATATTTTCTTTCTTTGCATTTAGCCAAAGTTGCTATTGTTTCAAGTCATGGAAAAAACATATTTGCTCTCCTTTCATAAAGTGAACTCTAGGCATTCAACCCTAATTGTCACCTCTTGCTAAAAATGCACTTTTCCAGACCATTTCCAAGGTTTAGTTAGAGAGCAAAAAGGCAAAAATGTGCATATGGGAGACTGTAAATGCATTCTGACTGTGAAAGAAGAGCAAATGATTGTTCATTAATGTAAATCCCTGTCTAAATGCAGGTACCTTTTCATAGGTCTTGAGAAACTCTTATGACAAATACAGTGCTTTGTTCATGCCTATGGTTAATTTAGGAAGTTTGTTCCATGACTGTCAACAATAGCAATTTTAGGAAAATGCAAAATTCATCAAGAACTGGAGGAAGTTCAAATAAAGTGAGTGAGTTTTGGATAAATAGCTCCAGTTCTAGTCTGTGTCCTAAGCTGAAAGCCATCTCTGGCCCCTCTAGATTTGCTTGGTTTTAGTTGCTGTGTTTCAAAATTAAAGGGTCTTAAATTATGTTCATTGGCCTGGTTTTAGATTCGGGCAGGTGTGCCTATGTGCAGTGCTGTTACCTTCAATAATGTAGTATAAATGGAGAAAGAATCCACTTCACTGCCTGCTCTTGGTTTGCCCTTCATGTGTTCCATGTGCTAGGTGAGGCTGGATCTAAATTCTACATCAAGACCCTCTTGTTCCTGAAGCACCCTGGGGAATCCTGTGATAAAATGGGAATTCTGTGGCAGCTACAAATAAGTTCAGGTCCAGTTCCTTTGTACTGAATTAAATATGTACATGAATAATACAATTGGTACAGTAAACCTTGTAGCTTGCATCCTCAAATAAAATTCTTAAAATGCGTTCCCTACATTTCCAACGTGCCCCAAAACTTTGTTTCAATAATGTATGTCTGCACTGTAAAAGCTTTCAACAGAAAAATATAACAAGATAGACTTTAGTTTTGTTATGTTCTGTATGTGAAATACAGACACCTGGCACATGTTATAAAATCAATCACAAAATGGCTTGTGTTGGTAGGAACCTCCAGGATCACCTTGTTCTAACTCCTTGCCATGGGCAGGGACACCTTCCACTGTCCCAGGCTGCTCAGAGCCCCATCCAGCCTGGCCTTGAGCTCTTCCAGGGATGGGGCAGCCACAGCTTCTCTGGACAACCTCTGCCAGGGCCTCACCACCCTCACAGGGAGGAATTTCTTCCCAATATCCCATCCAAACCCACTCTCTGTCAGTATGAAGCCATTCCCCTTGTCCTGTCCCTCCAGGCCTTTGGAAATAGTCTTTCTCTATCTTTCTTGTAGGTTCCCTTCAGGTTCTGGAAGGCTCCACTTAGGTTACCCTGAAGCCTTGTCTTCTCTTGGTTGAGCAATCCCAATTCTCTCTAAATGCTGACTTGTAAAAAGCAATATTTCACTTTTAAACTGACCTTTGCCTGCATGTTGCAATTGTTTCTGAGGCTGTGTGTACCACCCTGGAACAGGTGATGCCATACAGACCCCAAGTCGGGGCAGGCTTGGATCCCAGAGGTGAGCCATGCGTAAACTCATGTCCAGGAGAATGCTTCTCTTCTCCACAGAAGCTATGGGAAAGGCAGGGATTTGTTCACAGCTGCAGCAGCAGAGCTGGCTCTGCAGGGCTGCTGCTTTCGGACACTTTCAGTGGGCAGCAGGGTGGCACAAACCTTCTTGGATGGCTCTTCCCCCTTTGTTTTTAAGAGGTGTAGTATTTCACAGTGACTTCCTTAGGGATAGTTCTAGAATATGTTTTGCAGTCTAAATTGCAAAATTTATAGGAATATGCTTAAAAGTTATCAAAGTATCCCTGTCCATTTCCTGGTGGTACAGATACTTAATGTATATATACTGAACCTAGTGGGTGGCCACATAATTAATGAAATCTTTCCGGGACGTGGTAATGGGCTCTATCATTTTCTTTCTGGTTAATAAGAAAATTACTGGGCTTACAGAAAAATTCAGCTGCAGTTTTTCAGCTCTGGAGCTAAAAGCACCATTTTCAGTCCCCCTTTAATGTGAACACGAGTTCCAATGAAACACAAAAGCAGAATATGTCAGTCTAGAAATATGGTGTTTCACCTTTTATAACATGAGAGCAATGTTATTCTGCTTCTAATTCTTGTGCCAGGGCAAATTATCCATTTAGGTTTTATTGTTCTGTGTTTTCCACTATCATAGAAAGGTAGAGCTTTGGTCAGGTCAGGTCCCCTTGTTCATCCTTCCTAATATGAAGAATAGTATTTGTGTTGGACATGGTCCTCGTGTGAAGGAATTAGCCTCTTTTTCTATAATACCATTTAAAATGTTTATTTTATAGTTAGGGTTAAATTTAGGCAATGAATACAGACAGAGAGTCAAGCTTCGTACACTCAAACAGAAAACAGGAAGGGAATATAATTTGGGATGTGTATCAGGGTCCATGTATAACAGTCAGGATGCCTGGGCTCATACCCTGTTTACCACAAGTTGCTGGCTCTGTACACATAATTAGTTTAAACAGCAGAAATCTTTATAACTGGGGCAAAGCCATCCTTTGTCTGTGGGTGGAAATTCCCATGATTTCAGTGTGACTGCCCATTGCCTACATATGGATGCATTTACTCCATGGAAAGGGAGTTCTGGCCCATAGATTCAAAAGTGGGTGTTTAGCAGAGCCTTGTATAACATTTTTGCACTCACTTTCTAACATAAAAGATGATACCAGGCAGTGGTACTGGCAGGACTTGCTCACACAGATGTTGTTGGTAGTTTAGATAAACAGTAACACCTAGGGCGCCAGATGTTGTAATTCATCCCTGGTGCTTGCCAAACTGTAATTCATATTCCATGAGGGGCTACTGGTTATTTATTTCTCAGCCCACCAGAAGTTTAATTGACTATTTCTCCACCTATTTTCCTTTTCCCCTCTGCTCTTTCTTCCTCTCATTTACTTTTCTTCTACCTACATTAATATTCATTTTGGCCTGAAGCATGGAGAAATCCCATCAGCCCCCCAGGGACCAAGTACCCTAGGCCAGACTATCCTACTTAACTTAGTGATAGTGTCCAAATAATTTTACATTTTCCAGCTGAGAGGTGGGTGAGGGGAGCAGATGAAAACCTCTGCCATGAAACTCTCTGTGGTGGATACCAGAATAAGTCAGCAGATGCCCAGCCCAACCTTGGGTGTGTGATTAACTGATTCAATATCCAAAAGAAGCAGGTAACTGTTGTGGTTTGTGAATCCTCTGCCAGGGCAGATAGTTTACAGCTTGCAGATATTTCTCTGCTGAGGGAGGATATCGTGAGCTCTGAGCAGTAAAACACTGGTTTCTTAGTATTCAAAAGGAATGGCTGTTTTTTTCTTCAGGGATGTTCTTGGCATAGACTGTTCCTGTTCTTTTCTTTGCTATTTCTTGCAAGTATTGTGAAAACTATTGATACAGTATGCAAATTCAATGCAGGAAATGTAATGTTCTATAAGTGCAATTATCCTTTTATTCAAGGATGTTTTTATTTGTCCCTACATATTTTAGTCCTATAAAAAAATAAACACAATTGTATAAATTGTCAAAAAGAAAAAAGTCAGAGGAAGATGGTATAAAGATCAGACAGTAAAAAGAAATTGAGGAACTGGAGAAACAACAATAAAAGAAAAAAATATGGATATCACTGGAAAGACACAGAATGGGACCATTTCAGGAAGAAAAAAGTATGCCTGGCTTTTGCCACTCTAGGAGAACTAGACATAGAAAGAAGAGCATGGAAAATAAGATCAAAGCTGTGATGCCATTCCTCCTCCCTTCTTTGCAGTATCATTTCATAAGGAATACGGGGAGAGGGGGAGGTGAGGGGCAGGGGGCCAGGAATCCTAGCAACCAAAATACTATGGATGCAAACACCTTTAAAATGTGCAACTGCCAGCAAAAGTTCTCAGAGGGTCAGCTCACTCCTCCTGTTTCTGGGCTGAGCAGGATGTGCTCACAACAGCACTATGACTTTTTCTTCACTTCCTAAGGTGGAAAGTTACTGTTTTTATGTCTGCAATATTTTGATACACAAATATTCCTGTTGAATGTTGAGGAATGAAAAAAAAATTGCTTGGATGTAGTTAGTTTGAAGAAACAGCTGGAGAAGTATAGGAGGAAGGGAAATGGTGTTTTGTACAAGTTGTTAGGCTTCTTTTTTTATACTCTATCAAGATTTCCCTTTCTTTTCTAAAATCTGTGTGTTTTCTTCCACTTACATTTTTTTCCCCGCGATGAATCTCTCCTTTTTGTTTTCTTTCAAAACAGGAATCTAGACAACAGTCACAGGAACTCCACTGAAGTCAGTGGACTTTCTCTGGTTTAGGAGATGAAATACCCTTTTCTCTTCATTGTCTTTGTTCAGTCTGCCTCATTTTTTGCTGTCTCTCCCACACATGACATTCCCTATGGAACCACTTTTTCCTTGTCCTTTTTTTTTTTTTGCTTCATTCTTTTCCTTTTTTTTTTTTTTTTTTTCAGCACTTTTCAGTAAATATCTCTGTTTTTCACTGCCGGTACAACTGGCAGGCAGGTGTTGGGTGTTGGTTCCTTCCATTCACTGACAGGAGGAATATTTTATGGCAGAACCCAAAACTGACCAAACAACAAGCCCACAAATTAAATCCTCACCATCACAAGTACCAGTGGCAGAGTGAAGGTGCCAATTATCTCAAGTCCTGGACTTGGCAGGAAGAGATGGACCCATAACTCACCACCTCATTGCAGCTTGATACTTTTGGCCCCTGTAATTTCTTTAGCAGGGTCACTATTTTAGGAATGGAATGATAACATATTGCTGTCTGTAACTGCCCAGGAGAAGCTGACGGTGGAAATGGACAGTGCAATTGTTGATAACTTTGAACAGGGCTCCAACTGCACTCAAATGCAGCAATGGAAGCAGATTTACATGCAAATGATTCCAGTCCAGTGTGTATGTTGATTCACTGAGGCTAATAACAGTTCAGCAGATTGTAACAAAGAGTAATGGAAGAAATTTCTACAGGAATGACAAAACTGAAATCTGCTCTAAGTCTTTAAGGTCATGTAAACAGTGTTTTTGATATTGCTAAACCTGTCACATAATCTCTCAATCTGAATCCTTAAATTCCTTCTAGAATCCAGCCCCTATTTCACCCATAACATTGCTTATATATTTTCTAATTGCATAGAACTACTTCAGGCATTACAAGCATCAATCCACATACTTAACACACATTTTTTACTGGCATAAGATAAGTTATTAAGAGTTTGATGCAGTAGTATTTGATTATCTCTGAAAGGATGAATGCTCCAATGAGAAAGGATAGGATAGTCTTTGTCTGGAGGGCAGTAGACAGTTTCAGCTTCCACAAACAAAAGTATATCAAAAGCTAAATCTGGGCAAGTTGCATTCCACGACAAAGTGGTGGAATGATTAGAACCTGTCTGTTCTCCTTGTGTTCTTGCTCCCAGTGGGGAAAGGTCTTCTATAGATTGCTCAGAAAAGGTTAAAAAAAAGATTTTTCCTAAACCAACAGTAACGTAATAATATAACAAAGAAACATTTTGGACAACATCAGAGTCTAACAGGGCTGTGGAGAAGGAGACAGACTGAAAACAGATGAAACCCAGGTGTGGGTTTAGACTCAGCCATAGCTTTGTCTTGGATGCTCATGGGTAAGAGTCTATGCTTTTCACTTTCTTCTGCTCTGGAGGGCTGGGATGGAGATGTTGTAAATGAACTGCAGCACCATGGACATCTTGAAGGTATAATTGATATCTTGAAGTCACAATGCCTCCCAAATTGATTTGGTTGCTGGGAACCACAAAATACTTGCAGCCCTTGATTCTGCGGAACCTTTTTGAGAAAATATGTAAAATTTTGGGTTCCTTTGTGATTTTCAGAAAGCAGAAACAGAGATGATCTGGGTAACTTCAGGGTATGCAGAATTAGGTACTTAAACAGAAAGTGAGAAAAAGAATTATTCAGGGGGTTTTCTGTTACTTTTCCTCAAAAATGAGTCTTTTCATCCCTAACTTTCTATGTGGAGAATAGATTTCAAACTCTGATCCACTCTGGCACACTAAGGGTAGCAGCAGGACATAGCTGCTCAAGTGCAAGCAGTACAGACCATGCCAGTTTTGTATCTGGGGAAGTTGAGAAGAGAAAGGGGAGTGGGAGTCAATAAACCCTCTATTGACCAACTTTACCAGCACAATCCCAAAGTGCAGGGGAAAGCTGAAGCACTGACACTGGGAAAGAGCACCCTGCTCCTCTGGCTTGCCTATGGAGGAAGAAGCATATTTTCCAAACAGCTTTCTTGGCTCCCTTGTCTTCAAATGCCTGCAAATATGAGTCAAAAAGCAAGGAGAAACTGCTCAAATGTAATTTACTTGGTTACAATAACGGATCCTTGTCCATTAAATTGCTTGTGTGTCCATAATCAAGTCTTAGTGTGCTTTTAAACCACTGACAGTCTTCTTCATGCAGATCAAATCTTCCAAGCTGTAGTGCAGCTGATAGATATTTCCATGTACACAGTTGTTATGAGCATGATTAATGCTTGGATACACTGTTTGCATTTTCCAGTGCCATGTGTAGGATTTACAAAGCCCAGACTATCTCATGTATAGCCAAAGTCCAAATAAACTTTAGTTTCTCTGTTCCTGAAGAAGAAACTTTGACAATAGAAGAAACAATTGCTTAGAAACAGTATACATTTTCTAAAAGATGTGCTGGCCTACAAAAGAATATGTTTTAAAAGTTTACACTGTTTTTACAATGCTTTTGGTGTTTTATGCAAGCTGTCATATAATGGAAATAATGACCTCAGGGACATGTGTTTATCTTGGGTTTAGCCCACTTAAAATACATTTAGCCTTTAACTGTTCCATAGGCCAAAACCACATCAAATGGGCCAAAGATGGAATAAACACACACACTCCTGAGGTCATTATCACTTCATTGTAGTTTTGCAGAAGAAAAGGAAAACAAGCACTGTCTCTCTGTGTTGCTTTTGGGACTCAGCATGCCCAAGCGATGGTGTATAAGCTATTTTATAAATATTTTCTTTTTAGGGATGTGCCTTGCTTCATCTTTTTTTCTTAATATTTTTTTTTCTCTGACACTTCTTAATTGTATATTCTTCTCTGTTAATAATTTAATCTTGGAAACATTGAAAAGCTGGAATTGTAGAAATTAGAGCTGGGGTTGCCAGTGCAGTATTAATAGCTGGCATTCTCCATAAAGAGAGGTACAGATGGAAACATTTTAAGAAGAAGAATTAGCGCGGAGAACCTGCTCCTTTTATAAGCTGAGTCCTGGAATACTGGATGGGGTTTTGTTTGTGAACAAGTAAATGAGCTTTGCATCCCAATGCTACAAGGCAGTTACTGACCAGTGCAATATATACAGATCAATGCTCTTCCTATCACTCAAAAAAAATGGTAGTGGAAAACAAACTCTGCCACCTTACTGTTAGGAAAAGCTTACTTTTTCTGTTGACCCTATTTTTAATATGAATATCATATCTTACCCCTGTCATGTTCTGCCATAGTCACTGTGGACTACAAGTGATGAAATTTTACTCATCTTTTCAGAAGCTTTAGTTTGCTTCCTGACCTTTAGTCAGGAAGGAGAAGGAAAAAAGATTTTCCTGAAGCATTCAACTTAAAAGCAAAATGCCAAATATTTGTTCTGTTGAAGTCATCAGCAATTTTAAAAATGTATTTAATATGGTGAGGGTTTCACTTTGCACTCAAAGGGTACTTGGACTCAATGCTGTGAAATAGAAGCTTGTGGAAAGCTGCAGATTTTGCCTCTGCAAAGCCACCCAGAACAAGCTGAACTTCCATGGACTTCAATGGAAAAGAATGTCAAAAGTCTTAGCCTTTTTACATTTTAGGCAATTTGTATGTTTAATTGACTTTTTTTTTTCCTTTGGGTGTTTAAAGGTGGAAACAACACTGTTTGACTTGTGGGTAGATGAGATGACCCTGGCTCCCAGGGGAAGGGAGGTGTGGGTGCTAAAGGGAGCTGCTGGCACTCGTGGCTAGGGGCCAGCTGAGGATACCCAAAGTTCTGAGCAGGCCAGTAAGGTCCTGATTCCCACAGAGTCTGCTTCTGGCCCAGCAGCTGCAGCGAGGTGGGGATGTCTCCCCAGGAGGAGCCTGGAGCAGCACGGACTCTCTGCAGGGCTGCACCTGCTGGAATCCTAGGCACTCTGAGGAAGCACACACCAGGAGCAAACGTGCCTGCTGGTTTCTCTTACTGGTACCTGCTTACAAGGCATTCAGAAGGGCAAGGATTTACTCACAGATGACCCAAACAGCTGTCTGCTGTTCCATAAAAACACGTCCTCTAAAGCTAATACCCACCCCTGGTTACTGGCCCTAATTCCACCTGGAATCTTCATTTTCATCATAGAGATGCTGACAACATGTGATGTGTGGGGTACAGCCAGCCAAGCCTGTGTGCAGTGCACTGCTCCCCTTGGAAGAAAAAGACCTCCAAGAAGACTTTTCTCTTTCAAAAATCAGGCAACATCTACTTTTGTAGTGGGTTTAAAGGGTGAGGTTTTGGTTGTGTTGGTAGCACTTTGTGTTGGTATCACAACTTTAGGCTTAGAGGAGCTTCAAAGCCATGTAATATCTGAGAAATTACACCATTAGAGTTTGAAAAGCATCACAGCTTGCCATGTAGCAGAGCAAACAACATCTAAGACCAGGTTTCCACCTGCACCCAGAAGGGTGACAAATGTGGAAGGCGAAGAAACTAGGGTGTCTGTGATTGGAAACAAACAAAAGTGTGTGGGTAGGAATATCTTAACCCTTTCTTCCCCTAGAAGTCACAGAACTGTGGGAATGACTGCTTCACCTGGGGCCTGTTTGGGGCAGCTCCTGCCCCTGTGGGCACCCCCTGCTCCCCAGCTACACACCCGAGGTTGCTCTCCAACCCTCTGCCTCCTGCCCCTGGCTTGACCATGGGGCTTGATCTCCACCTCCTTCCCTCCTTGTCCAGGTGTGGAATGGACAGGAGGAGGGCAGTTCTCCTGGAGGGCAGGAGGAGAGGAGCTGGGGAGTCCTGCAGAGCAGGCTGGAGCTGTGGGAGTCTTTGGAAATGTCTTTACGTGTTGGACTCATTTTCATTTCCAAAATTCAGTGTTTCTGGCAGCACTTATTTTTAGCTTGAAGTTCTATTTAACAGTTTTAGAGATTGGGCAGTGTAGTAATTTAGCAGCCCTTATGTGATGGGAAGAAGGATGCAGCTTCTGCACCACTTTAAATATTTGTTTACCATTTCAATTTTGTAGCACGGCAACATTGAAATGTTCTGTTTGCTGTTATTTTGACACCTTCCCTTTATTTGCGTATTTTTAATCTGTGAAAACATAAAACTTGGTGCTTGCTATTTAGAATCTGGGGATTAGAGCTGACTTCTCTTTGAGAGTGGGCCTGGGTGTACCTCGAACATGGGTGAAAAACCTGGGCTGGAGGTAACGGGAGAGTGTACCTTCCAGAGAGGTGATCAATCAGTATTTTCTGACTTTGTGCTAAAATATGTATCAAGAATTTTTCCTCTACCACTTTAAGTTTCTCTGGTCTAAAAGAGAAAGGAAAGTAAAAATGATTGTTATGTTGTAGTAATTAAAGGTTTTCCAAAAACATACAGAAATCGATAAACACTTTTGCTTTAAAATAATTGTCTTGGATTTGAGAACTCATCTGTCTTGTCTTGACTCTGATACCTGATCTGTACCATGGAATATTTTCACAACAAAGCGTGAAACCATATATCAATGCAGTCATGAATCTCAACCCAAATGGTTAAAAATCTCCACAATGTTCAGGAATTATTACAGCCTGCATCTTCTATATTTGAACAAATGGGTGAGAAACTGCAGCATGGCCTGGCAGGATGGTGGAACTTCACTGTAGGCTTGGAAAAGTGCTCATTAATGGTCTTGCATCCAGGATTTAAGCACAGCTGCAGCATTATTAGGTACAAAACAGAGTTTCAAATCTTGCATGGAAAGTTGGTCAGGGACAAAGTCAGTTTCTGTGGCCTGGAACTAAAAATACAATTTCTTCCTCTTGCCAGAGGAAGCCTCTCCTGGTGCACAGAAAGGAATAGACCTCTGTGACAGGGAAATGGAAGCTGCTTTAACTTTTATGATTTTCTGAAAATGAATTTGATTGCTGTGTGGTGGTTTTCCACAAGGCAGTCCACATCTTAACACCAGAATCAGCTGGTACCTTTGATCTTCTTTGGGGATATGTTGTCAAAGATTCTTTTGGAATTCAGCTGTGTGGCCAGTGTAGAGTCAACAGGATCTGGATGGTATATCAGTTTGCTGCTTTGAAAATGTACCCTGTTGTATTTTAAAATATGCTGTCTCGTTACACAGAAATAGAGAGGATTTTTCTGATACCTTATTGAGATAGAAGATGTGGGGCTTTATGTATTTTTATTTTCACTGCATCTTCTTTTGATTAGCTGCCTATTTCTTGTTAAGCAATAATACAAAAACATTTATTCAGGGTTTTTTTCAGCTCCAATCTTCTCTATAAAAGTAAAAGAGAATTTTAAAAATCTGTTCTGTGATTTCTTTGATTAACATTCAAAATTCTGATGTTGTTTTAGCAAATTAATGTACCTTTGAAGAAAGGAAAAAGGAAATACTGATTTTTCATAATAGATTTTAATTGGGATGAGTGTTTGAGTCTCGGGAGTCCGTCCCATGCATGTTTTCAGATCTTTCTCATCCTCCCAGAGTCAGAACTCTAATTACCACCCATACAGATCAACTTGTATTCTGAGGATATCAGAAAATACATAATGAAAGGTTCTTCTTTTTAATTGCCTCCTTATAACCCCTGCTATATTTTCTATTGCCATCAATGTGCCTGCACTGCTCTTGCTGTGCTTTTGTTTCCTTTGCTATAGGTGAGCCTGTTGGGTTACATGTGGGAGAGGATCTGTGCTTGAGCATCTCTCTGTTCTCCCTCAGCTTCTAGCAGAGCCTGTGTGGTTGGGCAGCTCCTGGCATGTGTTGGTACCGAGCTTTCCTTTCTGTCTAGATCAACACACTTACGGGAGTCTCTTTTTTACTGGGGATTTTCAGATCGAGCATTTTGTGGATGTTTTTTTTCCCTGAAGTCCTGATTACAGGGGCATCAGGACTGCAGAGGTTTGGTGCTGTGGTGATGACAGAGATCCCAGCTGTCCCAGCCAGCCCCTAGCAAGAAAACCGCAGATTAACTTTTTAAGAAGTGCTTGCAGCCCTTAAGGGTTCAATGTTTCCAGTGCTTTCTTGCAGTCTGCTAAAAAGATAGAGAAGCAGGGAAGGAAATTGTCCACACCAGTAAATTAGCAACTAACTGCGACTGAAAGGCCATAATGAGTCAGGTAAGGTGCTGCTTTTCACAGAAAGAAAGAAGGCTTTAAAAACCTTGTTCTAAGGAAAAGGAATGTAAAGATGGGAAACGGCACAAGACGTGAATCTGGAGATAAGGTTGTAAGAGGAGATTAAAAAAAAAGGATAAAATGTTACAGGCAAAGACTAGCAATAAGAGTGTCTAATCTGCATTTTGGATTTGGCAATTTTATATTGGTTGGCAGGAGAAATGAATGTATTAATATGTTCAATTTTTTTTCATTTCAACTGATAACTAGAAACAGGCAGTGACCACGTTGCTTTTCTTTATAAATACATTTTTTTCCCCTCCACATATGCTGAACTTCATTATGGTAAAAAGGTAAAGTTACCTATGTGTGAACTTCTTACCATGTATTCTCATTCTGTAAGATTATCTAGGGCTTACTAGGGGTTCTGTGGTAATATTCTCAATGCCTGGACTTTGGCCAGTCTGTGGGATTACAGTTCTTATGATACTCTCATTCAGATTTCCACATTTTGTTTGCAAGTGGATGCATTTCAAGAGTATGGGACAATTCAGCTTATCTCCAGTCTGCATTTGGCACACAATGGAATTATTCCATAAACTTCAATGGACTTTGCATAATTTTGGACTGCTCATGAGAACCATGGATATACATAAAAATAGATAAACACAAAAACATATTTATATACTTTTATATATGACTTTTACATGTAACACTGACTTTCTACCTGAGGGTGTTGTACAGATTCCCTTACTTGGCTTCCCCAGGGAAGCAGTTAAGTAGGGTTATCCAAGTCACTTTACTGAACTGAGAATGTAGAATTGCTCAATATAATTGAAAAACTGGCAGCCTCTGAGGGAAATGATCTATGTTCACCTCCAGCCACTGTCGCAGAAATGCACTTTAAATCCTTTTTTTTGGAGGAAGTCAGAGGCTCTAGCTAGTAGAGAAATTTGCATTCAGGAAGTGTCAATAAAATTTCTTTAGACAAAAATTTCAAAATGGACCTTGAAAATGTTGATGGCACCTTGCTGCCCAAGCCAAACTTCATTCATTTGTCTCTGTTTTCAAGGGAAATCACGACAGATTTGACTAGAGATTCACTAATATTCACTTCTTTTGGCACACTCCTGAAATCTTCACTACGTATCCAGAAAGTTGATGTGTATGTCAAACCCCTGAATTCAAGAGGTATGCTGAATGCCAGATTAAATTTAATAGCTATGATATGGCAATCTATATGATTCATCCAGTATTTGAGGAATAAATCTGCTGCTGATACACACTGGACTTGGTTCCATTCATTTTTTCATTCTTCTGCTAGCAAAAAGCAAAAGGCTTATTTTTTCTTATTTATTAATCCTACTTTCCAAAGACTTTTCTGTCTTTTACAACATTTCTTGGTAGTTTCACATTTTTCATTGACTGGAACAGAAATAACTTGCTGCATTTAACTTTGGGAGTCAAAACAAGAGTTGGGGTTGGCAGAATTATTGAGAAGATGCACTTTCCCCTAATATGTTCTTAGTTTTCTCTGTTAGCTGATTTAACAATCTTGATAACACCTATTTATGGATGTACTTGTTAGGCAAGAGGATATCCATAATTTTAGTCTCTATAACAGGCAGATTGAAACTGCATTTCAGATTCTTTTTATCTCTGTGACTTCAGAATGTGACATGTACCATCGAATTCCAGTCCATTGATTTGAAAGTTCTCATACTGGAAAGAAAACTTTCTCTTGCTTGGTGGATGTTTGTATTGTGCTGGGAATTTCAGAGGAAGCTTGGAAGGTAGGTGGTGTACAAAGTCGGAGGTGGAGTGATGAGCTCCTGGTAACAGCTGAAGTGAAACCCTGAGTTTGGCTCTGGTTTTCCTCCAGCCCAGGACATCCCACAGCTGGGACTGGCCCCTGGACCAACTGGCTGCTGCTCAGTGACTCTGGCAGGGCATCCACAGGAAGGCATTCCTTCAGTCTCTTTGTCACATTCTGTGCCTTCCTCCCCCCAGTTTTTGGCAGAGCATGTCCAATATAATTATTAATATTTCTTATGTCATGCCTAAACTTTTACTTTGATTAGGTGTTTCATATTTAGAGGGTGTTATGTTTATCCAGTGGCTTTGCTTGGCAAATGCCACTGCCAAGGAGATGACTATGTCACTTCTTACCCACAAGACCCCACAGACCACTTACTTTTTCAGAACATATCTGAAGGGCTTTGCTAAGCTCAGTATGCCAGGAGAGCAACGTGAGACTCCTGCAAAGCTGGAGTTCAGTGTTAAAAACAGCAGTTTTTGACTTCCAGTCTTTTAAAGAACTTGTTTCTAATATTTTTGGTGATTTCCGACTACATTATACTCTTGCTTCCTAGACTAATTAATAAAGGTAATTCAGAGCTTTGGAAGTTGGTTTCTGTTTGGCAAAGGGTTACCAACAAGAGACATGGAAGTCAGTGTGTTTTCTTAGCATAATTGCCATGTATTTCAAATGTAGGGAAGAGTCAGACCCTCTGAGCAGAAGCAGCGCATTCAGCTCACAGATGGTTTTCTCTTTGCCAATGCCTCAGGCTAGGCATCTTTCCCTCATCCTGCCGACCTACACTGCCTATCCGCCTTCCTTGCTCTCCAGAATCCATGCAGGCTATGTGAAAAAGCTGTGTCCACGGTGATTGTTCACATAACAGTGTTTGCAGCTTGGGAACCCCAATTGGATTAGCAATCCCTCCAATCCATGTGCTCATTCCCAGTACCAGGAGCTTGCTGCTCATTGATTTACCTTCCTGTTCAGAGAGACCTACCATTCTCTCTGCTGCCAGGGCAGCCTCAAAGAGCAAAGATTGTTTTATATCAATATTCAGCCCCTTGGGAAAGAAAGGGGACAGTTGGCATATTCAAGAGCACTTGACATATTGCCAGTATTTTTGCCCATGTGACTTTTTGACCTGTGAACCAACACAGCATTAGTTGTTTTGAAATAAAAACATGCCCATTCCAGAAAGCTCTTGGCATCGTATCTTGATTTTATTTATGTTTTTATACTAACTCGTATTTTTATACTAAATTTTACCCTTGTAACTTGGGAATTATATTTCATTTAGTTGTAAAATGTCTAAGATATTAGATAAGTGACACATAAATATTATTGTTATAGATCTTTGTGTATTTATGAGTGCAAACTTGAACTTGCATTTGACAAAGAACATTTTGTTCTACCCATTTACACTGTTTGTTGGTATTTGCCATTTATAGAATTTTGTAAGACCAGTTAACTCCTAGTTATAACGCCAATATATGCACAGCTCAAAAGTGTTTCCTTCAGATGAGACGCAAACATGGGTGAGAGGAAAAATTGGTAGAAATCTCATGAAGTCTTCAGGTTGGTTTTTGTCAGACAGAACATTGATTGCACCAGCAGGGATGCCCCACCCAGCTGCTGTAGCCTGGGTGTCCCCAGCCAGTAGCCCCTGCTCCCCTGTGGTGCCAGCTTCGGTATGGGTGAGTTTTCAAATGGAGTGTCATCTGCAGGTAGCAATTCCTTTGTGTTTTAAGAGATCAATGAACCCCAAACCCAGCCTAGTTTTCGCTTCCACTGATTTTAAAAAGTTTTCAAGGTTGAATTTGCTAAAAATAGTGACAACTTACATTACCTGGAATTAATTCACGCTGTTCATTTTACTAGTAACCAGGGGAGAGATACAGGCAAGTTAATGTCCCTCTGTTTCACAATGATTCAGTGCAACCAGAAAACCTGTTATTTAGGAGATAATTTTAGTTTGCTGTTGAGGTTACAAGGCAGTAAATGGCTCCTTGCTACATCCTCAGAGTTTACCCAGCTCATTTACGAGGCTATTTATTGCCCAGTGTACTTAGAACCAAGCTAAATTATCACTACAGTATCAAATCTGCATTAACTCCCCTCCCTTTTCATTCATCCCTTCCTTTATTTCTTTTATATCTCTTTCCCCACCAGATACAGCAAAGTGCTTACCTCCTCTGCATTGCTTTTTCAAATAGAGTCAGAGCAAATCATATTAACATTTTACATGTTAATTGATGATGGTTTTTATTAGTTCCCTGATTTTAATTGGTTAAAATTTTGTAGGGTTTTTTTCCTTGGGGGAAAAATGTGCTCTTGGTACAATCAGTTTTGTTAGAAGGATAATTAATTGCTGGAATGCAAAGTGAAGTGGTTCTCTTATTCTGTTTTGGATCACAACCAACTTATAAAATCCTATTTATATGAAAATTGTCCAAACTTAAGATTCCCTTATGATAGTGGAAAATATTCTTGTAACAGTCCACATACCTTTGCTTTCTTTCAAGTTGGATAAACACTGCCCAAGGAGTTGCAGGGTTGTGATACTTTCTAAGTTTTATTGATAAAAAACATTTTTTCTGTAGTTTGTAAGATTTTTTCTAAACATTTTATGCTGTGATATCACTTGGTAGAAACTGTGTACTTTTTCTTGTGTTCCACTTGTAGACCATAGTTTTATAAGTTCAGCTCCCTTTGTGTCTCTTTCTTGATATCCCAGACATTTGCTCCTTATTTAAATGCCTTTTATGATGGGTGCCTGCCATATACCTGACATGGCCAACTGATATCCAAAATAAAACCAGTAAATATATCACCAGTTTGGCAGGTGCTGTGGACAGCAGTCATGGAATGAAGTACAGCTCAGTGAAAATTCCATATGGGATCAGCTATCGCTAGGACCTAGCCTTTTATTTAGGAATATTCCAGGCCTGAACAACTTCTTGTAAAAGCAAAAATGTTATGTTGGCTTATACTTTTTTTTTTTTTGTGAACACTTTCATTTTCACTTGGAAAAAAAAATTGTCTTCCTAAATCAGTTCATATCTATAAGTGATTGCAGCAGAGGTGCAGTTGAAACCCAGTCACCTTTAAAAACCTTCAACCTGTTTTAAAGCAGTTCTTAGCTGACTTTGGTGAGGCTGGTCTTGACTGCTGCAATTTATCCCTGACACCCAGCAAGTCCTGGAAGCTCATTTGTAAAATTTGGTCCTTAATAAAAAGTAATTTAAAGTTATTTTAAATAATGTGCTGTTTATAATTGCACATCAGGTGGAAGCAGGCATCAGGCACAGGCTTTCAGATCATTTAACCAAAAAAATAGAAGCCCTTTCCAAGGTGATCTGAGGCTGGTGCATCAGTAACACCTTCCCAATTTCCAGACTTTCTATATTGTTACTCATGGTTACAGGGGTTTTCTGTAGGGCTCATTTCCTTAGGTAAGGCCAAAGACTTGAATTTAGTAAATTTGTCTTTGCATTTTGCAGATTATGACCAGTGTAATGTTAAGCAGACGTGATTTAATGTTGAGCATCATTGATACACCACTGGGAGATGTTCCTAACGTAAATATGTAATGGCAAATACTCTGTTAAAGTGCCCACAGACAAAGTCAATGTGAACTCTCAGTGTGGGAGGGCATCTGTGTGTTTGTATAAAGGAGAATAAACTGCAAACACCACAAGGATGCCAACGTGGCAGATTATAACCCCTTTATTTCAGCAACACTGACCTGCTAGTGTCAGACATACACTCCATAGTGTGGAACATAGACAGCTTTAATCATTTGGAGGCATATGTTAGCAATTACATGATCTCATTGGACTGAAATAGAACTTTAGCAATAATTCCAGTTGATGTTGAGTTCTCTTTTTTTAAGGGAAGTGAAGAAATTGACTTGTTGCTGATTCATGGGAGGAAAGAGTGGGGTCAATTTATTTTGCTTTAATCTGAAAGAGGGTAGGTTTGCATTAGATATTAGAAGAACATCCTTTGCTGTGAGGGTGGTGAGCCACTGGAACAGTTTCCAAGAGCAGCTGCGGCTGCCACATCCCTGGAAGTGCTCAAGGCCGGTTTGGATGAGGCTCTGAGCAACCTGGGCTAGTGGAAGTTGTTCCTCCCATGGCAGGGGGCTGGACCTTGATGTTTAATGTCCCTTCAAAGCTGAAGCTCTCTATGATCCTCTACAAGGTGAAGGTTATTTCCACCACTGTTGACAAAGATTTTGTGTGGACCACCCAAACACTGAGCAAAAGATCTCCAGAGTTGCCACTGGAGGGGTGGGCAGGGGAGCTGCTCCAGCTGCTGTGTGCTCCAGTTCCTGTTTTGTAGCTCAAAACATGGGTGTGATTAAGAGAAAGCACAAGTGCAAGAAGATTTTCAATCTTTTCAATAGCCAGCTGTGGCTGGGGATGCTGCATTCCAGAGCACAGGCATGGATATTTTTTTATCACATCCCTGTAGCCTGTAATTAAATTTTCATTGAATGGCTGACTCTGACTATTATAATGTAATCACTTACAGCTCTTGCATGTAATTCATTAGAACAATAATGAGTTTCAATGAACAGGCTCCCCACCAGTGATGAACTCTGAATGATTCCTACAATAAAAATTAACTTGGGAGGGTGGCAGATGTAAGACAGATCATGGCTTGCTCAAGATCTGTGCATACCTAAGTATAAATAATAAACACCCCTCAGGCAAATGTAAAACCTTGCAGCTTTTTGTGAAGTCATTGTCAGAGGAGCTTCTCTGCATTCTGGTACTTTAAAGCAAGAGTTGTCTCATCACTCATGTTGTTGCATTTTTCACATTTATTATTCAATTCTCCATACCACAATTTTTGATAGCAAGTTTTCCACCTGCCCTGTATCCCATTCAATAGTTTATCTCCAGGGTTTCAGGCAGCAGATTTGTTGGTGAATCCCACAGATCACCAGGTGGGCTGCTGTTACACCCTAGTCACTCAAACCTCAGATTAAACCGAAGTTCTTTTGCTTGGGTTGATGCAAAAGAGAAAATTTCAACCAAATATTCTCAGGAGGTAGAAATACACCAAAGTTTACTGGCAGGCTATAGAAAATTAAGTAACATTGGCAAAAGAATAACTGCAAGGTAATGTCACTTATCACAGCAAAGAGTCAGTCCTTTGAGCATAGAATACCATTCAGTGTTCTGTGAGAAGATTAGAAGAAGAAGAGAGGGAGAAAAACTGAAGGACAGGAAAACTATAAAAAAAACCAGAGCTGCCTGTTATCCTTCCTCTGGACTGCTGGTTTTCCCAGGAGCACTGCTGCCTGGGTTCTACATTTCCCCAAATGTAGGGAGCTGAGTAGCCTGCCAGCTGGGCAAACAGGAGCCAAAAATCCGAGTAGCATATTTATATTCAGACTGTTCTACCTTGGGAATGTTTTGGGATTTTGAAACTAGAGCTGTCTTTGTGGGGGAAAATAAAAAAAAAAGGCTTTTGGTTTTTCAGCTTTTTTCATGTGTTGGGAGTTCCATTTTTATGCAATCTCTGTGGTTGAATTATTAACACCTTGGCAACGCAAGCTTAAGAAAAGACCAAGAATTACAACTAAATGAAGAGGCAAATTTCTTCATCTCGTTGTCTTTGTTTTTGCATGCAAAAATAAAAGCAAAGTAGTTTTCAAAATAGGTTTTGCTGTGGAAAATTCTATTTGTAATGCGTTTTTAAAGTCTCTCTGAAAAAACCCAAAAAGCTGAAAGATGCAGATTCCTACGTATTTTGATTTCTCTGTGGAAAATGGGAGTTTGGTACTCTGCCTTGACTTGATTCCATTGAAGTATTAACCACAGAGTTGCAGTCTTGCAATGCAGAGAGCTGCCTTTCTAATGGGTGAGGAAGTCTTGGGAAGCAGACAGGGTTGATATTTCAATTCAGATTTCAGATAGTTTGTCTTTCATGACAGCAAGAAGACTTTCCATAGTGCTTCCCATATTTGGAGGCAAAATAAATGATGAATAAATCTGGAATGCTGAACCCTGTATATAGAGTGGCTGGACTGGATCCCTGTTCTAGGATTTGTCCCCAGAAAATTTAGCTCATGTCCTGATTGCAGTTTCAGTTTAGGTGTTACAGCATTATCCTGTTCATGGTTCCTGTTGTTGGGCACAGGACAGTAATCAGGACAATGAGAGTCTTGCTGATGATGCAGAAAAAAGGAACTGTGTCACAGGCCATATGATGAAGGGAAATGAATGAGGCAATTTTTAAAAACTTGCAGTTTGTCCTGCAAAGATCTTCTGTCCTGGTTTGCTGCTGCTTCTGGAAGGTTGGTTTAAAAAAAACAACAGCTGCCACTGCAGCCAAGTTGGGATATTCCCAGTTCTGTATTCTGGTGGATAAAGATGAATTGATCATTGAACAAGATGGTGGCCTAGGTGCAAGCAATCATGAGCTAATTTTATTTGTTTTGTGCAAACAGAGGTATAGTCTTTTGTGCAGTACAGCATTATATGCTTGTATAAACTGTTCTAAAAACTCAGTTTCCCAAAGTGGAAAACAATCGGGGTAAAACTGAGTGGGAGAAAAATTTGAACACAAGAATATGCATGAAAATTAGGAATTGTTTAGTAATGCTTTCTTCGATACAAAAATAACTCCAAACAAAACCCCAAACCCAGGTCTGAAATCAAGAAAGGTTTCTATGTCTAAAAAAATCCAACTAAAATAGAAGGAGGAAATTACAACCCCTTTATGAAAATAAAAAAAAAAACACCCTAACAACACTATGTAGCAAATGATAAAAGGAGAAACCCATCACATGGAACACAAACCAACATTTAGGAAAGAAAATCAACTGCTAGAAAAAACCTAAATGCATCAATAAAATCCATCTGCACTCAAGAGGATGCAAAAATCTGGAAAGAATTTCCAATGCACATGAAGAACAAATCAAATCTCTGTAGATATCTCAGTGTTGGATAAAGATGACAAAATTTTCTAGTAATGTACATCAAGATGTAATAAATAGACGTTCTATAATTGGAAAGAAGCAGGATTATATTTTAGCATGGTGCTGAAATACCTTCAGCTAATATTTAGGAGATTAAGTAGCAATAGCTAAAACGAATTATTAAAAGAATTGGCCAAGGAGTGTCTTGAAGTAAAATTGTGGACACTGAATTAATCTTTAAAGATGGGCAAAATGCCAGAGTGCTGGAAAAAAGGCAATGTGGTTAGAATAATTTAAAAATAAATTAAATAAATTGAAATAGGCTGAGTAGGTTAGTTAAGATAGGGATCCTGGAAAAAAAAAAGGAAAACCTGAAGCAGACATTGCCCAATAAAGGGTGCAAAGATGGGTGCCTTGTTGCTGCCTGTCAAAATGATTGTATGTTTAAGAAAAGGCTTTCTCAAGCCTATCTGATGTTCTCTTATTTTTGTTGTGTATTAAAACAACATAGTTGTCTTGATTCAAAAGTTATTCTAAATATTTGACATAGTCCTGCAGGAAAAAAATATAGCACAACCCTAAAATAAGGCATATTAATTTAAATAAATTTCATCCTTATAAAATAATTAGGATCTTATAAAATTGTCTCAAAAGGAAATAAGAATGGGCAGTGCCACCCAGAGAAGGGATTAGTAAGGTTGGATAGTTGGTAGCTTTGTCTGGAAAGCATCAGCCAGGTCCTGCCTTTGTGGAGGGAAGCAGGCCAGCCCTTACCCTGGGGGCTGGGTAAGCTGACACGAGGAGCCTGTTCAAGCAAACATGCCTTCTCATCCTGCTAAATACGTGTTCTTGTGTCCCAAACTAATGCAAATCGTGTTTACAGTTTCAAGGTCTGTTATGCAGCACACAACAGCAATAAGGATTCTTTAGAATAAATAAAAACTGGCTTATGTGAAACTTGACTAAAAAAACCCAGAATTATTTTTGGCTCTATATGCCCAAGCTTTTCTGTATGAATAGGAAACTGAAATTGCCATTGTAGTCAAAATTAGTGAGATTATTTAAAGAAAACTGTGTGAGCTGGAAGATTAAATTGGGGAAAATATTAAAAAGTGGTCTGGAAGGGATGTTTCTTAGAAACTTCAGAAGCACAAATTATCAGGTTATTTAAGACAAGGCTGAGGGAGATTGTTGGTCCTGAGCATCTGCATAAAGAAAAGAATATTAGGAGACAGGTGTTAATCTAATAAAATTAAGTAACTGAACAAATGACACTGCAAGGTCCAGTAGCTAGAAAATTCAACCCAACTATTGATGAGGCTTGTACTGCAGAAGGTCAGCATTGCAACAATTTACATAAGGGTGCCATCGTTCATCTCCCGAACCTTTTCAGTCTAGGATTTTTTTATACTTATAGGTTATATTTAAAGTTTACTGAATAAGTTTCTGTGAAGTTTCAGAGGTCATTATATTATCTTCTGTCCATTAAAACATAAAGAGGTTGCATCTTGAAATGTTTGACTTTGTTGCAAAACAGTTTGGCTGCTTTGTCCTAAGATGAATTCTGCACTAGTTTCATGGATTATACAAACCTTAGAAAAACAATGGATATTCTCTTATGGAATTAAATGGAGTTTTCTCTCTGGTTTCTTTAGCACACACCTCTTTCATCTTGCCAACTCCATTGACAGTCACATGTTTCAGCTTACAACTTCAGACCAACAAATGGAGGATGCTGTTAGCATCCTCTAACGTTCCTTTTGAAGCTTTTCTGTGGGTAAAGGGGAGAAATGAAAGCAAGACCATTATTTGTTTGCCTTTTCTCTATCTAACCAGGAGCTGCTCCAGTATTGTGGCTGTGTGCAAAGCAGTAAATTCCCAGTGTGTAAGTGCAAAAAGTCACATATGGGTTGCTCTTTTGTGTAGTTCTGGAGCACATTTTGTGGCCAAATGTCAAGGCAGTTGAAGTGATGCTGGAATAAATGACTCCAGAGGTGTCAGGAGGGTGAACTCTGTTGGTAGATATCAATAATTAGTTATCATGGACAGGGATGGGGCACATTTTTCTGGGCAGAGCTTGGATCCCTTTCCTGTCGGAGAGAGTTGACTGAAAACCTGTTCTGGTGTCCCTGGACAGAGCAGATCTAAGTTGGAGCCTAAGCATCCTGCAATGCTGAAGATGTTTTCAGTAATACCCTACTGTATGAAACAGATTTTTGGGTCTGAGGATGAAACAAGGGTCAAGTAAAAGAAATCTAATGGTTTAGTGTTAAGAGTAGAATCCAGTTTAATATTTTCCCTGTCTACATATTTTTCTTTTTCAGCAGTACACTTTAATAGTTTCCTCATGCAAAGTATGATTGTTTTATGAATTTCCCTGGAAGTGGTAAGGCATGTGGCTGCCAGCAGGGATTCTCCTGTGTCCCCATTTCCACCACTCTCAGAAATGCATAAGTTTGCAGTAATAGGGGCTTCATATGACAACAAATCCCTTCTCTGATTGTAGCAAAGCACTATTATCTTACAGATGGGTCAACTGAAATCAAGAGACCACGTAAATATACTGACTTCTTTCTGTCCTTCCCCACTTCAGTCTTCTCCTGTCTTTAGTGATTGCCTTCCTCCTTGGTCTTGCAAGCAGGCGAGAAATTAATACTGCATTTGTGGGGGTGTTCCCATGAGGGTTTATTCCATACACACTTATTAACATGACTAAGACTTTAAACCACAGAACTTTCACATGCCTGGCTGGGTTTTATCAGGTGTTAAGGTGACCAAAGCCACCAGGTCTTTAGGCTTACAAGCAGGGACTGAACTTCATCACACTGGTGCTCCCTTCAGGTGGCTGTGAAGTCATGGGGACAAAGATGCTCGCACAAAACTGATGGCTAAATGTTTTGTGGTACTGAAATTAGGATCAGTTAGGGGATGAATTTAGGAAGAAATTCTTTGTTGTGAGGCTGGTCAGGCCCTGGCACAGGCTGCCCAGAGAAGCTGTGGCTGCTCCTGGATCCCTGGCAGTGCCCAAGCCCAGGCTGGATGGGGCTTGGAGCAGCCTGGGACAGTGGAAGGTGTCCCTGCCATGGCAGGGGGTGGAATGAGATGATCTTTCAGGTCCCTTCCAACCCAGACCATTCTATAATTCTATGAATTTTTTATATTTGAAAAACATGTATTTTTTTCATGCATCTTTGTGAGTCTGCAGCGCATCTCCAAGAAACAGCACTATTTACAGCATTCCATCTATCTCTGTAGGGTCCTGATATGTTTGTTTGAGGCTGGACAGATGTGATCCTCTTCAGAAAAATATTGAGCAGATCCATGGGCCTAGGAGTTTCTGATCTATTTAGTGAAGAGAACACCATAACTTTTCTTAAAGGGTCAAGAAATAAGAAAAGTAACCAAAAGTCTTTTTGCACTTAATTCCTACAGATATTGTAAAACCAAAGAGTTGGGAACTAAAGCTCCATTTTAGAAATTCTGTCTTTAATTTTTCTGTCAAATAGACCTTTTGATAATGTTCAGAGAGCTTTTAAACTACTTTATTTTCCTTTCAGGTCAATGTGAAGTTTGCCTAGTGGTCAGCTTTCTAAGCTATCGCACTTCCCACTTAAAAAGGAACATAAAGATCATTACATTGCAATTGGCACACATCAGGGTTCCCTCCTATTTTACCACCAGTTGAGATTTTAGAGATTTTTGAGCTGTTCAGGGGTTGAAAAGAAACCCAAAAGAAATCATTTTATCTAGCTGAAGATAACTGATTTTTTCACAGGAAAGGTAAATGAAACCAATGTATTTTGCATAATGAAACAGATGACAAACTGGGCAAACTGATCTATTAATGAGCTTCCTGTAAAGCAAAAATGCAGGAAAATGAGCAAGGAGCAGAAGAAATCACTCTGATCTTCACATTTAACAACCACTTCTAATCAAAGAGTATTCTAGGACACGTGAATTTTTCAGCTCCCTCAAATGGTCAGCACTATTTGAATTATAAAAGGTGTTGTAAGGTTAAAATGTAAACCTCCTTACAAGCAACTTATTCAGGTGTGCAGTATCATTATTTGGAGGGAAACTTATCTGCTTATCTATCAGGTGTTGAAGTGTTGCCAGTCAAATGTCAGTCAGAGATGGAAACTTGCAATGCTAGGTAAGTATCAGAGACAAGTAGAGGTGGGTCTGATCTGGCCGCACAAAATACTTTGGTTCCTTCTTCCTCTGAGTGTTCATTGTCTTTGTGACAGTTTTTTCATCATCCACTTTGCCATAAGCAACCTCCAAAAACAGAGCTAAAGAGCTCTATAATGAAGGGGGTTTGCCCACTGCTCCACTTGGCTTTGATCAAGCCTGTGTCAGTGTCATTTGTAATCCTGCTCTTTGCTGAGTGCTTCTATGGAAGCTTCTCCAAGTGCTGGGGCTGCATTCTTTGGGCTGGCTGCAAGGAGAAAAGACCTTTCCTCCTGCAGGGCAAGTGCCGGAGTGTGCACTCAGTGGGTGTGCACGTGTCCAGCCCTGTGCAGAGAGCCCCTGGAAGTTACTGGCTAACAGGAGTGTTATTGCCAATCCTGTGCCAGCCTCCCCTGCCTGGGGAACCCTGCTCCCAGAGCTGCTGCTGGCCCTGGGGCAGCTGGGGCTGCAGCCCGGCTTCCATCCCTCTGGCTTTCCTGCTGAGCTGCCACTTGCAGAGCCAGCTGCTGGCAGGCACGTGCTGGCCTGGGCTCTCGGGGGCTCTGGCAGCCCACTGCGCTCTCCGCTGCATAAACACCTAGGAAATGGCAACTGTGACACCAAAGATGTAACAGCATTTCAATAGTCATAATCTTCCTATCCCTGTGGTGTCTAAGCATCATCTAGAAAAGAAGGTTATCAAGCTAATAAATTTAATTCTCAGCTTCCCTTAGAGGAGCTGAGACTTGATATCAGGAAATTGTTGATACAGAAGTTAAATCCAAGTGCTGTTACTGAAGATACAAACAGTGGAGAGGCTGTTTTTTTTTGAAATTATACAAGCCAAGTAAGTATCAAATAATAAAGCCTATAACAAAGATCAGTGATTTCAAAATACTTCCTAGTAAGTTGCTGCCTGAGCCAGCTATCAGCCTGCCTGAAGAAGCACTAAATACAATGCAAGAATTAAGAAAAGGAGGAAGTCAGGCAATGCTGTTTCTTCCTTTCAGCTACATGCCGTGTTGGTTGCTGTTTTCACTCCAGATGTGGCCACAGGTATCCTTCAGAAATGAGGTGTGGATTTATTTGGACTGATATCTGGTCTGTTTGTGAACGCTTTTGTCTCTGTTCCTTCTTTTAGCTTAGCCACCATCCTTCTTCTCAGGTACATATAAACTTTGAATTAAAAGTGAAGCCACTGCTAGACAATGTGGCATAATTTATTTCTAGTATAGTCTGACACCTTACTCCACAATATTTTGAAAGCCAGATCCCAGAAAAGCATGAAGAAAGAAAAATATTAGTTCTAGTTAGTATTCTAGCAATTTATTAGTAAATTTTTTTTGGTTTTTGCAATGTGATCGATTGTGACTGGAGGGGGAGGGGCTCAGTATCCCATTAAAAGGAAAAAAACAGCTGTTTAGAAGGACATGATATTTCAGCTCATTTTTATTTACTGGTTATTTTTAGAAGGCACAATAATTTTTGCTTCTTGGTCCATCTTCCATTCAGAAAAAAAGATGAGGTATATTAATAGCTTTTACTGTTTAGGCTAGAGGTGTGGTTTGTCTTTTTCTCTAAGAAATTGCATTTTTCCTTACTGAAGGATTAACAAAAGCAGCAGCAACACTAACAACAAAAGTTGGTTCTGCTAATAACTGCCCTTTGTAATGCAGTGCTGACTGGGACAAGAGGAGCCCCTTACACTGCAGAACAATTCCAGCACCTTTACAAAACTCTGAGAGATGGGCTGTTATTGGATGCAGCCCAGGATTCACCCTGGCTTTAGTACAGGTTTGGGGAAGGGCTGCTCATGATGGAAATGGGCATGGTTGCATGGATTTTAATTAGCTGGAGTTAGGTTGTGTTTAGCCAACAACGTGTTGAACATGGTTTTTCCACCCCTATAACTGCAAAGTCATGCTAGTGCTGTGTATCCTGTCCTTCTACAGAAGGGAATGCACTTCCTGCTTGGATGTCTTTTAGTGTTTTAGTGTTTACTTCAGAAAGCACACAGTCAACTAAGAACATTTCAAAAAAGGTCAGTTTTTGATTTTCTTTATGTTTTGGTGGTATGGATCTTTTGATGTTGTTATGTTTTTTGGGTTTTGACTTTCTTGGTTTCCTTTAAACTCCCCACAGAATATCACTTGTACTTGTTTGGGTTTTTTTTTTCCTAGAGTGAATTTCATGTCTGCACAGTTGCATATGCTCAAATATTCCCATTAGAGAATTATTATTTTTAGAATTATAATGCAAATTGAATCTCAGATTGGTCTGAGCCTCCAGCATAGCTGCATATTGAATGAAATGCCTCTACTCACAGGACTGCATTTGAATACATCTTATGTTTTGTATGTGCTTAATTCTACACAGGGAAGACCTTGTTGCTTGAGGGCGAAAGGAAATCAATTTTTACAGTGATTCTTGCATTAAAGACAGAGGTGTCAGGTCATTCTTGATCCATATGCTGTCACTGTTTATTCATGGGGGATAAGGTACTCCCTAAGTTAGAAGAGAAATTTTCCATTAGGACTTAATGCAGCAGCTCAAGATATAAAAGCCGAATGTCTTAGTGCACCCTGGGAAAGTGGGGAATTTAAGTTATTAGAGAATCACAGCAAGGTCTTGGGGGCCTCTGTCACAATGATTCGGTGTCATCTGAGGTAAAATGGAAAGCAATTGTCCAGAGGAAGAACAAAAGAAATCAAACTCTAGTTACCAATCTATACTATTTACACAAAGACCCAACATGGAAATTGAAGATGAAGAACTCTGTATCAGCTCATCCTTTGAACCTCAGTAGGAGTAATTATTTTTTAAAGTCTGGATCTTTCTTTTTTTTTTCTCTCCCATTCTTTCTTTAGATCTTATTGTTTTGTTTTTACACTTGAAGAAAAAAAATAATAAGAAAAAAAGCTATAACAATTCATTCCAGTCTGTGGGGAATAGCACACAGGTCATAGACCAAGGAACTGTATTACTACATTAGTGCTGAAACCCACCAAATGAATTAAAGAAGTACTTGAACTGAAATAAATAAGGTACAACTTGCTACAAGGTTTCTAAAAAAGAAACCTCACACCCAGCAGCCCAGCAGTGACTTTGAAGTTTTGCCTTTATTTTATTTTATTTTATTTTATTTTTTTTTGGTATTATTATTACTATTCTGTGCTGATGTGCTGGTGTTCAGAGTCCATGACCTCTGTGCAGTCCCTTGAGGATGTCAGAGATCTGAGAGCCATTGTTGTGCATGTGTTCATTAGGTATAAAGGAAAAGGTACTGATCTAAATGCAGCACAATGTCAAAGCTCCCCAGATTTTGTTGTTGTTAAGGACAGAGCAAAATAACAATCCAGAGCTGGTAAATTTCTGTCCTCTGTTTTTTGCAGAGTAAAATTAAATATCTCTGCTAAAGTACTTTGCTGAAAAATTTAGTAACCACCTGGATTTTGGGGGGCTAATGGCAATAATGTTAAAAAAAAAAAAACAAACATATAAATGAAAAGAGCCCTGCTAAAATATAATAGTTGTAATCCTGCTCTTACAAAAGTCCATTTCAAAACTAAAACCATTTTAGGAAAACACAGACTAATTGTTCTTGATGTTTGTAATGTCACTTTCTAAACTGCTTTGCAAAAACTCAGTGTTGTACTGTAACTTATCTGAAATAATCACACAGGACTGTTATTGCCAATTCTGCTAATTTTCTTGTAGTGCAACTGGCCTTAGAACTCCCTTTGTGTTAGATATAATATTCACAAAAACTACAGACATCCTGTGCCTCAAAGGATTTAGAATATAAGTGGCTATGACAAACAGAGGGAGTGTGATTATCCCTAGAATGTAGTTATAACTGTGAGCTACAGGGGGAGAGAGAGAGAGAGATTCTCCCCTGCACAACAGTGTGTGAGATCACCACCCACAGCCCTTGGGGGTATTTAGGTATGTCTTCAGTTCACACTGAAAGAGACTTAGGAAATTTTGGATTTAGGGGCAGAAAGAGGTCACTGTGCCTTGTATCCAGTCTGTGCCATGTGGGCTTACTCATAGCTCTGTTGGAGTGCCCTGCTTCCCAAACAAACCGCAGTCCTTTGGTTTGGAGAGTTTTCTGCTAATTAAGGGAAATTTTGTTAAATTTTTGAGCTGTGAGATGCATCATAAGCACTGATATTTTTATATCTGTCTGGCTCACTGTCTCCTAATTCCTTTTGGATGCACTTACTTCTTATGTTGCTCATTAAGAAAATAATCCCAATTACTCATTGTAAAGAAATGCAGAGGAAGTGTGGGGCTTCAGTACAATTTACTTGAACAGAAGGTAGGAAACATTAGTATCGATGCATTCCAGGGCTTGCTAGCAAAGCACAACTAAATTTAGCAGCCAGAGATATTGATTTGATTAAAAATTGTTTTAAGACTTGTAAATGTCACTGGAACTTAGCAAAATGAACATTATTAAATCCTTCTGGTGATGGGGAAAACTAACAAAGGGATTTACAGTGGTTTCTGTAATTAATTGCTCTGTCATGATTTATATTAACTTACGGTACAACTCCATTAGCTCAGACCTGTCATCTCTGCTCAAGGAACCACCAAGTAATCACTACCACATTAAAGAATAAATTAGTTTTTGGCTCGGAGCCTAGCTGTAGAATGTTCCATTTGTGTCTGCTGTAGACATATGTACCTAATAAAGTTGGGAAGAACGAGTTAAACTATGTATATATCAATGTCAGCTGACTGTATTTTAGAAATTACATGATCAGCATTGTTCATTAGGCCTAATGAATCATTTAATTTCTGTTGCTTGCCTCCTGTTTTGGTGAACACCTTTGGATGAACTATGAAGCAGGAGATGATTGAAAATAGGTAGGTCTCCTGAGATCCTCCTTCCTTCACATTCTGCGACCTGTGGTTGTAGTAATAACTTCATATGGTTTTTGTTAACACTTCATTACCCCAGACTTGGATAAATTATCCTCCTGCTTCTTCCCCAGTTGCAGACACATGGGTGAAGCCAAAGTCTTAGCTACTACTTACAGTAGATTATGGGATTTGTGAGGTTCTATCAAATTATCTCTGGCTTTGATAGTTTGAAGATGTTTTAAGTGGTTTTTCTGTTAGTGTGTTATGGCTTGCACAAGAAGCTGTTTTACATTTCCACATATGCTGTAATGTTCTTAGGAGCCTGCAAGTGAAGTTTTCAACCAATTTATCTTTTTTTTTTTTTTTTTCCTGGATAAATCCCCTTGAGGCATATCAGCACGTGGCCGGGAAGGCAGCAGTGGCACTTTGAACATGAGGCTGGCTGTTCCACTGAAGTGTCATGTGGTTAAACAAGAGTTGTGGGCAGACTTCATGACTTGTGAATGTGCATCACGTGTAACACCTCAAAGGGTTTGTTGTGCATTTGAAGCTTTTAGTCCTTCGACAAGCTACTGAAATTAAAAATGTGTCGTTTGTTAGCTCTGTTGTTCAAACCAGCACATTATCCCTTCCCTTTAACCAACAATGGAAACCACACTGACAGCCTTGCTAGTTTTATTGTTTCCTACTATTTATGGGGTGTTGTATGGGTCTCGGTTCTCCTTCCTGACCTCAGTGAGAATGTTGCCCTTGGAGCTAAAATAAGGACATGTGTGTCAAAAACCTAATGAAAAATCCAGACAGGTCTTAGCTGATCTTGTAGGTAGGAAAAACTGAACCTCGGTTGCTCAAGATGACCTAAAAGGCCTGCAAGCAAGCAGGAGCCATGACAAAGGGGAATGGCTTTAAACAGAAGGACAGAGATTAGACTGGATTGGAGACTGGGAGGAAATTCTTCCTTGTGACGGTGATGAGGCCCTGGCACAGGTTTCCCAGGGAAGGCATGGATGCCTCATGCCTGGAAGTGTTCAAAGCCAGGCTGGATGAGGCTCTGAAAAACATGGTCTAATGAAATGTGTTCCTGCCCCTTGCAGGGGGTTGGAACAAGATGGTCTTTAAAGTCCCTTCCAACACAAATCATACTGTGATTTCATGAATATGCACAAGCTGAGGAGTGGGAGATGAGTCAGCGTGGCATCCCAAGCACAGGGAATAATTTGGACATGCAGTTGAGAGGTGGGCTGTTAAATGGATGTTTTGATGAAGTGTCCTGGACACACGAGTGATGGCTTGGAGTGATGTCGCATTCCTCCTGTCAGCTGCAGCTTGAGATAGTTACAGCTGCAGCAGGGTCAGATGCAGAGCACACAGACACCGAGAGAGCTTCTAAAATACATGGTGGTTTTGCAGGTTCTACTGGACACTGATTATAAGTAATTTTAAACAATAGCATATTTTATATTAATGGTAATTTCCTAATGTCCCAGAGAAAAAGTCAAAGCCATGCCTGGCATGTTCACAGAAGTGGCCAAGGCACAGATTTTTGTGAGCCCTCCATCTGTTGATGCCAACACAAGGACAGGAAGGAGTGTGAGTTTCAAACCTCCTTTCTATGAAGGGCTCTGTGCCACTCCCCACTGTTTTCAGTAGAGAGCTACAGTAAAACTCAAACTTTTTTTTTTTAATCTGTGAGTTTACCAGATCTCTTGGCACAATGACTGCTGTGCCTTTCTTTGAATGCCACAGCACAAGCATTAGGTTCAGTGGCAAGAGACACTGTCATTTCTAGTGTCCCAGACTGCTAATCTTTAAATATTGTTGTATCAGCCAGCTCTTTTCTACACATGCCATCATGACTGGCACTGCCAATCTACTATTTATGTGGATTATGTTCAAACCATCTGTTTTAAAATAATAGTAACGATCTCTTGAATAGAAATATGTGTGCTGACGCAAAGTACAGGGCAATGCTGGGGAAGCATTACAAAATGGATGGACATTAATTTGCAAATGTTCAGTGATGGAAGAGATATATCTCTATTAAGTAGTCCCAGGAGGAAGAGAAAAACAGGCCAATAACGCCCCCCTGTTATTTTGCTGGACATAACTTGGACTAGAGTTTGTTCCAGTGTTTAGAGACAAGCCTAGTTTTATTTTTCAGTTCAGACCTAGTGGGAGTTATTCAAAATGGTGCAGTTGTGATTATAATACTCCCCCCAAACTTGCAGAAAGTACAGATCACTATCCAAACTTTGTGGTTTGGTCTCACATTTCTTAGGCAAATTTTCAAAATTAGCCATGAAATGAGGTAGTGCTTTTGTACAAACTTGATGGAAAATAGGAGGTAGAAAATCTCAAGAGAATATCAGTTTTCAGGAGATTTCAGTATGTCCTGAATTCCGTGGGAATAGAAAATCTGTGACAATAGCTTTTCTTTTAAAGATCAATCTAAACCTCTAACTTTAAATCTAGTCTTCTAGACTTCTGGCTCAGACCCATCACAAAATATTTTAGCGCTTCCCTTTCTTGTGCCAGGCAAAATCAGGCGCTGTTGTCTAATTTGCATTTCCAAAGAACCTATAACTGCAGTCTCTCCAGTGAGTGTTGAAGTGCAGAGACATACAAAACCATTTTTTAAAAATATCTTATTTTACAAACCCCAGAGAATATTATGATCTGGTTTAGGTCAGTTCTTACTTTATGTGAACACGCTCATTTCTTAAGTCAGCGTGGTTCTTGGCTGTACTTTTTTCCTGCTGAAGCTTTGCTGTTTAAGTTTGAGACACCAAGCCAGTGTCTAATGGGATCACAACAAGCCAAGGGGGCATTTTCTCCTGTCAGATACCTTCCATTAACATCAGAGCACTTCCCACTTTCAGGTCAAGGGAATCTTTACTTGAAGAGGGATTAAATAATGACCACAGGCTTTGTCTGGGGCAATTAATAATCTTTCAGGCTGCCTTACTAGCAAGAACAAAAAAAAATCCTAGTGAATTATCAATACACACACCTGTTTTATGTATTGTTCTTGAAAACAAGAGATTTAGTTTATTATCTGGGATTCTGTTGCATTACTTTACTGGTTCAGAGTTCTTTGTTGGAGTCTCTCCCTCTACAGTCTTGCTCCAGTTCCAGATTGGTTACTGGTAGTAACTGAACACTGTTGAATTCAGTGTATCCAGTGGTAAAATGCCACAGTGTGTGATATTTGCATTATCAGAAGTGCAGTTAGATGTGACTGTAGAAGTTTTGCCCCTTTCAGAAAGGGCAGTGCATGAGTCTTTGCAAGTCAGAAGAAAAAGAACATATCATCTTATGGCTTTTACAGTCATATTTTAGTGTATGCAGGAATTGTTCTTGCAGGCAGAATAATTGATATTAATGTTGTTATTATAAATTATTATTCTGCAATCATTGCCTTTTAAGAATGGGCTGATGATTTATGCTTTCCATATGAGCACGGATTTCTTTAAATGGGAAACAGTCAAAGTCCATCAGGTTTTGAACATATAAATTTAATCACTCATCACACAGTAATTGATAATTTCATACATAAATATGTCATATTACCTTTTCAAAGATGCAAACCACATATGCCAAAAGGAATAGAGTCCACACTTAGGGTCTAAAGGATTAATCAACATTTAAAATATATTCCTCAGTGATCCTGCAGACCAATAAAATCCTTGGCCATGACCTGGTACCAGGTCCTTTTCACTCTAGAGATTGCTCAATAGCAGCTTAATAGTTTTGTTACATGATACTAAAATATATTATAGTTTTGCAAATGCTTCTCCTCTACTAAGACCAGCACTCTAATAGCTCAGAGATTCAGGTGATGCCACTTGCCCAGAGCTCTGTCTTCTCTTTCAATCCCTTCATGAAATGACATTGTGTCTTCACCTTGCTCATTTTGTTCATTAAAACAAGCTTTATGCCTGAGAATAAAATTAAATAAAATCCCTGTGTAATCTCAATGCATTCCCTTTGCCAGCCCCTGTCTCCTCAACTGTTTCTCCTGTTCTAGTTAACAACCAGAGACAATTTACCTCCCCTAATTAACTCAATGGGTCTATTAAGTGTCTAAACTTGACCTGAGGAGCTCAGCAGCTACAAAGGTTGGGGTCATGGTGCAGAATTTCAGACTAGCCCTTGGCTCAGTGCAGAGCATTTTGGACAGCAGCATTTCCAGCAGCAGTGTTATTTATCATTACACCACACCACTCCAGTGCATCAACAGCGCTCAGCTTGGCTCAGGGTCTTGTAAAACTTCCTGCTGCATGGCCTGGGTAAGCTTGCTGCTTTATCACCTCCAGCCACTGGGCCATCTTTATGTTAGCCCAGGTTCTCTCTTTAGGAGCTTCAATTACTTATTGCCCAGACTCAGACATTGCTGCCACACTCTGCCCCTTCAGGGTTTCTTTGTGCCGAGTAGCCTGATTTCTGCAAGTGTCACTATCTGCCAATACTTCATCTAGGCTAGTCCTTTGCACTGAGAAGACAGCAACTCTCTGCCAAAAAGGGCTGTGAATCAAATTAGCAAAAACAACTGGGATCAAATGCTTAGATCCCAGTGTTCCCTAACCTTGAACTAAACGGGGAAAAAAAAAAACCTCTAAATCACGCCTCCTGAGCTTTGTGAAGGTATTTCTGCAGTGTTCTACCACAGCCTGTCAGATCAGATATTTTTGGACTTGATCTTGGAAAAATGAACTTAAAAAAATATTATAGTAATCTAGGATAGAAGCCTAAAACTAAAATAACTGGGAACACTGTGGCAAGGAGGCTTTTTAATGGTGCGTTTTAAATTGCTTTAGATGGATAATCTTTGTCTGGTAGAGGACAAGGGGGAAAAAGTTGATACTGAATGGCTTGTAGAACCTCTGCAGAGTAGCTCAGAGAAAAAAAAAAAGGAAAAAAAATAAAGGAAAAAAAAAGAATAAAAAGCTACAAGTGGTCTGGCAAGTAATCTGGAAGTAAAACTGTGGCAAAATTATACAAGCTGAAATCTGGAAGGATGAAGAGAAATCAACAAGTGGGGAGAAGCTGTGCCCTTCCAAAGCAGCAGCAAACACAGAGACAATGGTACTGGGAAAAGTCAAATTAATCTTGAGAGTGCAGCTGCTTCTGCTGCATGGGAAATAGGAGCTGTGAGCAAAGAGTAAAGGGGGGTGTAAAGCAAAGATAAACTGACACTTATGGTCTTTTGGAAACCACTGCACCAAACAGGCTGTGGCAGACTGGGAAATGGCTCTGTGATGATCAGGATTCAAAAGAAATAATGAATAATTGTTTTTGGAAATACACAACAAAACTGAGCATCTTACCTAGTAAGTACTTGCTCTTGGGCTACTTCTGTATAAGAGGGGTGGAGTGTGCCGTATTTCCAGGAGCTCATTTCTCCTCACTGATTGCTGATCTGCTGGAACCCACAGACCTAGCTGGGGTCCATAAGGGCACAGTCAAGGTTCCCCTGCTCCAGGGGTGCAATGTGTGCATGTGCAGCAGCAGCCCTGGGACAGGTGACAGAGGAAGATGGGGTTGTCTGAGCAGAATGAACATGAAGTGCTGTCAAGTTATTCCCTCCATCAGGATGTGCAGTTCTTCCTTACTGCTGTTATTAAAAATGAAGGTATTTTTGACTGGTAGAAGAATGAGTGCAGTACATGCTGCAACTTATTCTGAGGTGTTTTTGGTGTGTGGTATCACTGGCTAACCCACCTAAAAAATTCAAGGCCAATACAGAAGTCATGAGTGTTTACAGAATTGGTTAGCTTGGGATTTTTGTGGATTTGTCTTTTTTTTTTGTGCGCACTTGTAGGTTAAACATGCAAGCCTTTTGGTATTTTCAGAAACACAACTCCAGGTCTCAGGGCTTGAAGTTTTGTGGCATCAGACGCAAAGTTTGTGCCATTCCTGTGTACGTTTCTGCCTGCCTCTGCCATCATTGCCTGGGGTTTGGGGCTCATGGAGGCTTGTGGTGGCCAGCTGAGCTTTGTCATGGCCATGACAGAGGTGTCAGGCTCGGGTGGCAGCTCCCCCCCAACTCTCCTGGGTCCTGCATCTGCGCCAGGCATCATCTCACTGCCTGATGTGCAGATCACCACTTTGCCCAGCTTTCTTGGGAAAGTAATAATGCAACTTCTGAAACCAGCTTTTGCTCTTATTCATTTTCCTCTGTGTTGCAGTAAGAATGAGTGGACTCAAGTGGCTCATATTGCCTGTCCCCTTTATTTGCAGCTGCAGTTCTGGAAGGGCATTGCTCTTAGCCCCCCACAAACTGCTGTAGCATCAGGCCTTTTTTACTCTCAAGCACCAGCAATGGCTTGTCCCTTTCTCTGTCTTCTGGCCGGCAAAGATACAGTTTCTGCTGTCTCCTGTCTCCTGCCAGATCAGCTTTTAACAGCAGGGCTCCTTGGCTTGGGCGGCTCTGAGCTCTCCCTCTGGCTGTCTCCCCTGGGCTGGGCTGTGCTCCAGCACTGCCCAGCCCCAGATGTGGGCAGAGGGCTCCAGGAAAGGATGTCTGGGCACAGACACCCTGTCTGTGTGTTCTCAGGGGGCTGTGGGGGCTCGCTGCTCTTACAGGGGAAATCGTGGGAAGGATGGGGAGCCAGAGGTGTGCCTCTGAGTCACCATGTCCCCTGGGCTGCTCGGGCCTGGCATGGCTGAGTCACTGCTGCTGGCTGGAGCTGTGCTCTGCCTGCTCCACAGCTGCCAGTGACGCCCGTGTCTGCCCTGGAGGAGCCGTGTCGTCGTGCCTCTGGTTTGGGTCACGGTGCAAACACGCCATGGCCAGGTGTTCTCTGGCAGGAGCAAGTTGGCCAGGTCCCACCTTGGTGCCCAGGCCCTCCTTTGGCCCTGGGCAGTGGGAGCCTGGCCTCAGCTGCCTTTGTGCATCTCCTGTATGCCGTGCTACAAGCATATCTTGTCAGGAAACTCATAGCAAGCCGTGGGAGAATTTGGCAATGGATACTGGAGTGGAAAATATTAACAGCCTGTAAGAAAGTCTGGCTTGTGCTGCTGGAGGGGAATTGGCAGCTGCTGGGGGTGCAATTAGTGCAGGAAACTCCTGAGCTGCTGGGCCAGAGGGCTGAGGTGGCAGCGTGCACTGGGGTGGAGTTACTGCAGCACACCATTGACTTGGGAGCACCCAGCACTCTGACGCTGGTCAGAGCCAAGCTGCAAAAGAGCACTACACTAACTGTTCCTCTGGTCTGAAAAAGCCACATTAAAAAAAGGAAATCAAAGTAAACCAGAGGGGAAAAAATTCCCAGAAAGAAAACAAATGAAAGCAGGCTCGGTTCTGTAAAGATGGCACCTTTAGAAAGCTATGTTATCAAACTGGCACTGGAATGGTCACACTAAGTGTAAAACACTGTTCCTGTCCCACCCCTGACGTGCTCAGCACGTTCAAAGGGTGCATCTTCAGATGCGTTTGGCTCTGGCCTAATCCTGCTTCTACTGAAGCCTTGGGGAATTTTGGAAGGAATTTTTTTAAGTGGATGTTACACCGATACAGCACATTTTTAAAGAACCCACTCAGAATCAATCAAACCACGCAGCATCCATTAAGGCAGTGGCATTCACTGGGCTCAGTGTGGCAGTGCCTGTCTGCTGCCTGTCCATCTGTCTGGCTGTGGTGGTGGCACTGCCCTGCTCAGCTGTGTCCCCAGCAAAGGTGGAGGTGACTACCTCCGCAGCGGTGGCGCACGAGAGGGCCCTGGTTTTGCCCCGTGCCCAGGCACAGCAGCCAAAGGAGAAGATGGCGTTTCCCTGAGTGCCCTGAAGAAGATGGCATTTCCCTGAGTGCCCTAGCTGCTGTGCCCAGGAGCACACACCCTGCAGCTCCTCGGTGCTGCTGGCCTTGGCCGGGGCAGGGGACAGCTGGCAGCAATGGCAGCCAGGACAAACCCAACTGTGATCATGTTCTTCCTGTGGCACTGTGCTGAGGGAGAACTTGGTGCTGCTGCTGCTCTGCTCTGACCACCAGCAGCAAACTGCTTCTGGAAGAGACAGCAGTGCAGAGCCAGATATTTCAACTTCCTGAAAAGTTGAGAATCTGATCAAAACTATCCAAGCTTGGCCTAATCTCTTCTCCCACTAAGGCCAGATGCTGCCAATATATACCAAATTTAGAAGTCAAATATTTTACTTATTTGGCTCTTTTCATTTTGTTACACGACAATTTCAGTTATTAAAGCTTTTGCTTGTTGTGGATGACTTTGTAAATATAAAATGTTAATTTTTTGTTGATTCAAGGCAAGAGAAGTTTTTAAAGTCCTTGTGAGATGCGGTGGTTCATGAATGCTACAGAAACATCTTCAGAGCACATATTGCATATGAATGCCAATATATGGTCTTTTTCTGCTGATGTGAATACATCATTTTCATGTTACAAAATAGTCCCAATTAAGGACTTTTAAAAACTATCTTCAGGTTCTACACAGACTGTTGGTGCACAATGACATTATAATGTTGCATTAGACACATAAATTGCAATTGAAAATTTGAAAATGTTTGTGCTAAAGTAAAAAGCCAACAGCCCAGAACTATTAGCAGAAAAGTTGGGATATTGATTAAAAATGAAGTTGTCTGGCGAGGATCATGTGATATCCTAACATGAACTTTAACAGCCAGACTAAATTAATAACTTTCAAAAAAATGTAGTTTTTCTTAGAAAAGAAGTCATTAGTTTAAGGAATGAAATTCCACTACAAGTGTTGAGTTGATTTGGTTGAATAATTTTGGTACAGCATGTGGCAATGAAACTTGCTGATGGAAAAAAAAGCCCAGCAAGGATATTCTACAGTCAGAACTGCATAATCATACAGGATCACCTGGAAACAATTGTGGATGACTCTTCCTGTATGGGAAGTTTGTGGCAAAGGTAAAACTGGTCTTAATACATTGTAAAAGAGATATTTATCATAGGAAGAGTGATAGATTTATGCCACAGAAGAGGGCCTGGGAAACCTGCCTGGCATTCCTTACTCCTGACAAAATTCTTGTGTCTTCTATGCAGCAAAGACAACTCAGACTGAAGGAGGTGCTCAGGCATACTGAGATTGTCTTAAAAGGCTCCAAAACACTTGCATATTTTGCTGGGAGAAATGAAGGCCAAGAAGAAATATTTTTCTTTTCCAGCTGCCCCAATCAGGAAGTCTAATACCAGGGGGTAAAAGGAACTACTTAAGCCAACACACAAAGTTAGCAGCCAGGCAGGTGATATAAAGTGACTTAAGTGCTTGAAAGAAATATGAGGAGGACAAAAAGGCAGGAAGAGTGATAAATGCTGATAACCAGAGTAACCTGGAATTGCTGTGCTGTTGAACACCGGAGGCTGGTAGGATTGGCTGGGGCAGTGCAGTGTAGGGCAGCATCCAGCGGCCTTGCAAAGGATGCCAGTCCCAACACCTTTTGAATAAAAGGTTTTGTATCTTTCCTGTCTGACATTCTTTGCTCTGAGGAAGCTATTTTCTTCTCCTCTGACCAAAGTTATTTGGCCATTGCTGGTTATGTGGAAGAAGTACATGACCATGTAAAATTCACCACTTTGTCAGGCACCCCCCTCTACCCTCCATACTATGCCTAGGTGTGATTCATTAGATAAGACCTGGATGGTGAAATCCCTGCATTTTTTGTTTGTTTTTCATTTAAGATGTAAGTATTTTAAGTAGCTGGTTTTGATTTATTAATATTTTTTAATTAAAAGAAAATTACAGATAAAAGATGCTATAGCAATCGTCTTCCTACAAAAGCAAAATATTGCAATGTAATTAAAAGGACTCCTCAAATCTTAATTGGATTTGAAATTTAATTATGACTAGAATACTTCATCCCTGTGCACAACTGACACCTTATTGATACGTAACCTTTATTGTAATTTTATTACATTTTCGCTGAGATCTTAATCTATGGACTAAATAAGATCATCAGATTTCTCTGAAGGCTTAGATTTAGGTGAAATGAGCAGCATGTTGTTTTCTTCTGCATATTAGAGCAAGGTTTTGTATTTGTGCACTTCTTCACTTGGGCTCAGCTCCTCCAGACGAAGAGAGGTGTCTCTGGGAAATACTTTGTAATACTTTGCTTTCAGCTATAACAAAAAAAAAAAAAAAAAAAACCAAAAAAACCAACCAAAACAAACCACAAAAAACCCCACGAAAAAAAACCCAAACCCCCCCCCCCAAAAAAACCACCCAAACAACCCCCCCCCAAAAAAAAAAAAAAAAACCAAACAAACAAACAAAAAAAACCCCAAGGAACAAATGCCAGCTGAGATAAAACTGGTTGAGGTCATTTTCCATCCAACTTGGTCCCATTTGGTTGGTTGCCTCCTGACACACATTTTTCTTTCTCAAGTTGTGTCAAATCCACCTCCTGTAATGATCTCTGTAGATGAGATCTCAAGAGCAATGCACAATGTTCAACGGGTCACTCTCAGGTGGTGTTTGTCATCTAGTTTTGCTCAGGATTTCATCCATATTAAAGATTCTTCTGTTAGTGATTGAAGCAGAAATGAGGGACCTGGGAATCAGTCGGATGTCCAGTTTGGGCAACTGAAAACACAACGTGAAAGAATATCTCTGTTCATCAGTGCAATAGTCAGATTGAGGATCCCTGGCTCTCAGTAGCTCCAGAAGGAAAAAAAAAAAGCTGTTCAGTAGAAGACACTGTAGTCTTAGTGTATGTCTCTAGTACTTCACTAAAAACTTACAGTTTGTTTTCACATTCTTTTTAATCAGCTTTTGAGTTGACATTTAGTCTACTTTTACAGAAGAGCTATGTTCACTTGAATAGAAAATACTAGAATACTAGAAGTGCCTATCAAAGAACATCAAGCTGGACACTTTGGAGTAAATATACGTGCATATTCATCAAGCAACCAACACCATCTAAACATGTCTGCAAAACATGCAGTAAAATGAGGTTGATTGATAGGCTGAAAATGATCAGCCTTTCTCCCTCAGCTGAATTTGGTACAGATGAAGAGAGTCTGGAGACGAAAATCATGGCTGACCATCTGTTTAGGTCATATCATGTTCATGGGATGATACTTGAAGTTTGCTGTCATGTAGGAAGACACACCTGTGCTGGGTCTGGAGGGGCAGCCATAACCATGGAGACATGGAAGCAGGGACCTCAGGCTGAGAGAGCTGGGATTGCTCAGCTTGGGAAAGAGAAGGTTTTGGGGTGACCTAATTGCTCCTCCCAGTGCCTGAAGGAGCCTGCAAGAACAATGGACAGAGACTATTTACAAGAGTCTGGAGTGACAGGAGAGGGGGAATGGCTTCACATTGAAAGAGAGTGGGGTTGGGTTGGGTGTTAGGAAAAAATTCCTTCCTGTGAGGGTGATAAGGGAAAGGAACGGGCTGCTCAGAGAATTTTGGCTGCCCTAGAAGTGTTCAAGGTCAGGCTGGATGGAGCTTGGAGCAACCTTGTCTAGTGGAAGTTGTCCCTGCCTATGGCAGGGTGTTGGAATGAGATGATGTTCAAGGTGCCTTCTAACCCAGACCATTCTATGATTCAGTCTGGAGAAGCACAAAAACGAGAGCTGTCCACATCATTGTGCAAAAAGTGGTGACTCTGTCTCTACATTAATGTCTCTGACATTAGTCATTACCTCAATCACCTTTAGTGAGGAAAAATTTCAGCATGTCAAGTAGTAACTATTTGATTATAATATCTTTCAATTTAAAGTTATCCTCTAACTTTCTGTTGTTATGTTGGTATTTCTTATGCCACTGACAATACTGACCACTCAATCAGCATAGGACTTCCATTTATTAAATAGAATTGAAAATTGTTAATATTATTAGCAAGCTATTGCCATAATAAGGCAAAAATAATTTCATTATTGAACTTTAAATGCCTGTGGTTTTATTATTTTCTTCTTCAAATACATTACTTATGGTAGGTTCTAATAATTTGTATTTATTTCTATATACATTTCTATATATACATTTCTATATCTCTCATATTCAGAGATATTGGAAGGTAACTTCTCCATCATATCTGGATAACATCCTAATGAGTTTCTCTTACAGTACCCTAATTCCATGCTTCCTACTTAGGCTAAACATTTAGCAATAAATACCAATTTTTTTTTTTTTTTTTTTTTGTCCAATGGCATTTATGCAAGAATGAAACACAGCTGTTGTCAGCAGTAGATCTGACAGCATTTTATGTAGATAGGTTATATTTTTGTTAACCATTTAGAAACTGGGAAAGGTTCAACAAATATTGCTGCCAAGTCCACGGTGTGGTAGGAAGGAATTCTGTTGACTTCTAGACACAGCCTGTGTGCTCAGAACCAGTGTTCTCTTGGGGTATTGCTGCACTCTTCTGCTTAGGAACTATGGCAACAACTATACTGGTGGTGATAATAGCTCTATTTTAGTATAACTGGGGGAGATTACCACTTGGGAAAAAAGGTAACAAACCAGCTTCATCTGTAGCTCATCTGAAGAATGTGTAAGGAAATCTATTAAGGCTGAGTAGTGAGAAATCACAGGTCAGCTGGCTGGAGAGACATTATGTCTGGCACTGAACTCTGTTTGGGCCACTCTTCAGATGTGCCTTACTGTCCCAAAAAGTCACTGACATAGAAGAAAATTTGCCCTTCCTGTTCATCTTTCTTGCCTCATGGTGTGTGGGCATCAGTATGAGAGTCTGGGTGAGGTCCCATGCCTTCAGCTCTGTTTGTTTGTTTGCTCTGTGTTCCAGACCACCATCTCTCCCTGGAAATAACCTACCTTAAATATGAGGGGTGGCAGAAGGAACAGCTGGGGTGGGATTTTTAGAAGGAGTCTCATTTAAAGACTTGCCCCTCTGAGTTGGGTGTAAAAATAATGGACCTGAGATTTCATGTTGCAATTTAGAAAAATTAAGAAATTTAAAATCATAAAACCACACATAGTTCAGGTTATCTGCTGGAAAGGTGTCAAAATGTTGTGTTGTTGCAAACTGACACAAATTATTTTCTCTATTATATCAGACGAAGTAGGTTATTGGGTTATTAATTGTTTTAAAAACAATTCCAGTTGTTTGAAATTTTCAACATGTCATTCCAGTTTAGATACTGATGTAAAAGGCCTTGTACTACTTTTATACAAAGAACTTTCAGATTTCAAGATGGTTACAGAATGTAATTCATGTTTTTTAATTTTGTTTTTTTTATATTTCATATTATATACTAATCTCTTCACTCTTGGATTAGTTTGTCTTGTCATCTTGAATTCTCATTAATCTCTTTGTCTCAAGTAATCCAGAAAGCTGAAGCAATGCAAATGCATTTGAGGTGACCAATCACTATAAATATCGAATAGCATAGAGTAAAAAGCAATACACTCACCAAAATATAGGGTGAAATATTTTTTTCACTCCTTTTCAACCCAACCACTGTTACCCAGGCAATCTTGCATTGCTACCTTTCATATGAGAAGCTTTTTTAAAAAATACCTTAAAAAAAGGCATTTTGCCTTCTGTCTGGTAACACCTGGATACTTAGCCTTACCTTGCCTTACAAATTGCTCATGAAAATGTGCTTTCAGTCATCTGTAATGCAGTGGAAACCGAGTCCATAGAAGAAGTGGCTCCTTGCCCTCAGCCCACCTTCTAGTCAGTGTGGTAGCCACTGGGAGCCTTACCCCGTCTTTCTCTACATGCTTTCTGGAAGCTCTTCTCAAGCCTGTTGCAGGATCTTTATTGCAATATCTTCTTTCTAATTTGAGATAATCAACCATTTGAAATGCTGCTTTAGTAACCCTTTTCTACTGCCCTAATTATAAGCTATTTGTGCTGTTTTCTCACAATTGCTCAAAAATTAACGAGTGCTCCTTTCAAAGAGAATGTATTGACCCTATTTTTTAGTCATGTTTTTGGCCTGCCACATTGCCCTTTTCAAGGTAACCTTGATATTGTTACAGACACACATCATAATTTTTTATGTGGGAACTATCTTTATTGATTTGACTGTGGCCTTTTGTTCCAATAAATCACAACATATTGCTGTCTAAGTTTCCCTCAATTTGACTAAGTTTAACTACAGTGGAATGGCTCTCTGGCTGCATTAGAGAGCAAACACTAGTCATTTTGTTTAATGGTGTTGAATCCGGGGTGAAAATGTTATACACAAAGTTACCTCAGGAGCTAATTAGAGGGCTTTTACTTTTGCAGTTTTTATTAATGACCTGTCAACGCTGTATAGTTCATGAAATATTCTGTACATCTACATGCTGATGATGTGACCTTATATACAGTAAGAGCACAGATAAGGTATCAGACCTTGACTGTTCTAACTCAGAATTTATGGAGTGGTTTTCACAATTTAAAGATACGCTTTTCTGCAGAAATAAAAATTGGCTGAGAACCTTAGAAAAATATAAACCACATAATTAGAGGGGTAGTCTCTTATACTACAAACAGACCTAGGTGGATTGCAGTGGAAAATAAGATTCCTTCACCTCAGAAAATTCCTCAACTAGTGAAAAAGCCAAAGTTACCTTTTCTCCCTCCTCAAAGGAAATACTGATAAAGCTGGAAGGCTCTATATCTAAATATTTGTAATTGTAGCAGCAGTTGTGACCATGATCTAGAAAACAGCCAAGCACATGAGTACCTAGTTCTTTTCAAACCAGCAACATTTTAGGATTTGGGATCTTTTGGTTTTATTTGGGTTCTTGTTTGTTTGTTTTGTGTTCTTTCTAACATATAAATCTAGAGTGACAGTATTATCAGTGTTTGGCTATCTGTTTGCAGGAAGGCAAATTATTTGATTTCTTGTAATATTTGCTTTGGTATTTTTTTTAGACAGTGTTATTGGAAAACTATCCTCAATAACAAAACCAATAGACTTTGATTCTTAGCCTAAACCATGGGATCTATGTAAAGGACTATTAAACAATGACAGGTACATAAGGATCACACACTTGCTGTGTTTAAGAATCGTGCTTGGAATGGTTAAACTCCTTCTTTGGAACTCAGTGGAAGCCGGGTCATTCCTTAAGTCTGATGGTAGATCTTGTTCATGAACAAATCATTTAACCATGCCAGGCTGATTTCTCTTCTTTGTCTTTCTCCCTGTCTTCCTTTCCCCTGATAGTGTAGTTTTTCACAGGGTTATGTACTTGCTTCACTAGATTGCAGAGAAGTTTAATTACTTTTTCTCTGAAAGTATCTGAAATTGAACATGTTCATATGCTTTCCTTTAGATATTCAGAACCTCTGGCTGCATTTTCTGGCTAAACAATTTAGGAGACAAGTTTTAATAACCCTTTTTGGTTAGACTTTGTTCCAGGGACACCATAGCAATTCTGAGATTTGTATTTAATAGCTGCTTCTACAAGCCTGTATTGCTGATGGAGGGAACTCTTTATTTAAAAACCAATATACCAGTTCCTATTTACTCCTGCTCATCAAGGGATTGATCATTAACTTTCTTCTCTCTCCCTGGCCACATGGATTATGTATCAAGATGTAGTGTTTGCCCCACTGCAGCCAGGATTCCTTCTTCAGGCAGTTTAGAGGCTCAAACAGGCAGAGAAGAGAGAATGATGCACCAGATAGAAGTGCTGGAAGAGAGAATGATGCACCAGATAGAAGTGCTGGAAGGTTGCCCTTGTGGAAGGGAGAATGCAAGCCTAGCAATTATCTCCTTTTCAAAAAACCTTAACCTCTGATATTTTCAAACTGTTCAGTATCTCTTGTTGAGACATGTCCTCGACTTGTGTCTGTGTCCTCTTCATTAGCACAAGTGAAAGAATGTACTTTTATGTATTGGCATAATCTTGGCTACAGATTCTTGTGTGATTTTGAGACTGCATCTAAGTCCCAAACAATAGGAACTTTGACATGAAAATGGTTTAAAAAGCTTTTTTTATTCTAGGAGTTGCCCTTGTCCCATTGGCTGTACCAAATCTCAAGGGCTTTAGAGGGTGAAAAACATTTCAGTTTTTTGTACTCAGGGCTTCTGCTACAAACAAGAGGGGAAAACAAGGTGAGGGGTGGAAGAAGAGGAGAAAGTATGTTGAAAGTGTGAATTAGGTACTGAAGAAGTAGAAGGAGTGGGAAATCTGCAGGAGAGGAGAAAGCAAGATGTAACTGTGGAAGTCAAATGCGTGGACAAAATCACTTTGAGTAGAGAGAGAAATATCTGATCCATAAACAAAGTGATAATGTGTTCTCAGCTCTTGAGAGGCACACTACAGCAGGAGTGTCATAAGAACTGAGACTGTTTCAGGAGCAGAATGCCTGGCTGTTCACAAAGCAACACTGTTTTTATGTAGAGCCATTTCTTGTAGTTACTTATTCCCCACTAGAAAATTGTAGAATCCCTGTCCTAGACAAGACATCTAAATGCTCCATGGTTGTAACAAAAGCCCCCAAGGTTTTACTCCAAACACAGCTCCATGTGTAAAGCTCCAGACACAAAATTAAGTTGCAGTGGCCTTTCCATGATGGCTCTCTGCACACGTACTCTCAGGTGTCATGATGTAAACTCGTGTTCTTCTACCCATTTCACTGAGGTTTAACTTGGTGCATTTTAACCACTGTGCTGTGACTTTAAACTGTGCAATTTACTGCTTTGGCTTGGGCAGCACATGGCCTTCATTAAGCTGTGGCAATTTGATCATGCATCTGAGTCCAAGACAAGAGACATTGTTTATCTGCAGACGTACCTGGGGGTGCCCCAGGGACACCAAGGCACAGTTTTGGGTCAGGCTGTAGGTGGTGGTCCCAGCACACTCTGGGTTTAACCACTGGCAAGTTTTTCCAGGTTTCATGGAAAAGGAAGTTTTCAGGAGAAGTTTGAAGAAGAACACCGAAATTATTATTATCTCTGACCATAAAAACTTTTTGTTTTGATGTGGGGACAACCTATGGGACAAAGCATGGAAGTGTTTGAAATTCTAATAGGCCAGACAGGTGGAAACAACTCATAAATGAAGAAGAGCTGATAGGAAGTGTGAATGAGATCAGCTATGAGGTTATTAAAAACAACAACAGGTAGTTTTATATTTGATATAATATGAAAACTATGCCAACAGAAGAAAATGAAAAGACTGGTTAAAATGGTTAAAATAAATAGGCTGGAAAATAATTTTTGCCAGGCATATCCTTAATGGATGGGAGAATCATTGGTTTTGTCAAGGCTGAGAAAAGAATGTTGCAGTAATCAGGATGTGCTGTGATTAATGTATAGGAAGAGCTATATATTAGAGTTGTTATGCAGAAAGAATCTACTAGAGAGAGACAAGACCTGAAGGGGTGGCTGTAGAGAGAGATTCAGCTCTAGGATGAAGCCATCTAATAAAAGTTTACGTTTACAGGTGAAGTATAGGTTTCCATTTATGTTGGCTGTCCTAACTATGTTAATAATCTTTGTTTATTATGCAGCAGGTATTTTTTCCTGCTCAAACCTGACTTTTGCTCTGAGGTTTACCAAAAATAGAGCATGGGAAAATTTATTTCTATTTATTTCCCCGTGTTTCCTTTGTCTTTTTATAAACATGTGTTTCTTCTTTGATCATAACTTACAGGGAACTTTCCTTTGTTGCTGCTCCTGTTGTGTAGCTCATGTGATGTGCATAGCAATGCTGACACCTTACGTGTCACTCTCCTGGCTTGGTTGAGCTCAGAGTCACCCTGATGTTGGGTGCAACGTGTACAAGAGCTTTGGGCTTGCAGGACAGGACGTGTCCCTCCAAGAGCTTTGGGCTTGCAGGACAGGACGTGTCCTCCCAAGAGGTTTGGGCTTGTAGGACTTGTCCTCCCCAGGGAGGGGAACCCCAGTTGAAGACAGGCCTTGGTTGGCTCCCAGATGAGAGGAAGGGAAATGAAGCATTTAAAAAGAGACAGATTTCTGCAGTAAATGTAGTTTAGTGCCTCTATGGAGCTGGTGAGGGAAGGATGTACAGGTTGTGCCAGGACGGGGACAACTGAGCTTGCTGTTGGGGGTTTCACAGCTCTCCAGATCCAAAGTCAAAATCAGGCATGGGGAGGTTTTTGGTACAGCTCCTGGCACCGTTTGCTCTCAAGTTCTTCAGAGTGGATATCCACACAGATGCTTTTTTGTGAATGTGTCTTGGTTCATTTGTAGCTTTTTGGGAGGAGGAGCTCCTCCTCTGTGTGGGTAGGCTCACAGAGTGCAGAGATCAATTGTCAGTGCAGAGATCAATTGTCAGTCTTGGTTCCCTTCCTGTGGTGCCTCAAGGACAATCTTTTCCTCTTGGTTCGTTGTGACAGTCCCATGTCAGGGGATGGTTTGAGAGGTTTAAAACATTCAGACTGGGGTCCTCCCTGACTCCAGGACCAGAAACATGCAGAAAACAGGGCAGTTTGAACAGGATCAGGTTTAGGCAGCCCTGCCGACAAGCATATCTTCCTAAAACTGGAATTAAAAATGTCAGAGTGGCCAGGGCTGGAATTAATTTCAGCACAAACACTGACGTGCCAAGTGACATTTAATGCTACTGAAATTCTAGGTTAATATGAAATGTAAAACAACTAAATGAAGCAAAGATTTAGTTCTCTAGAATTTAATCACTAAAAATGGAGGCCTAGAATTGCTTATCATGTTTGTATGGATCATTTCTGTGAGTCAGACAAGCAGGATTTCAGCCCATGGGGGTGAAAAAGAAACTGTAATAACCATAAAAAGGTGTAGGACTACTTATTTATAGACATGCGTATTAGAAATGCAATAAAAAGTCCCAGTACAAACTCAGTAGACAGGCCTCAAACACAAAAAATAGCCAGCTCTAAGTTGTTTCTGAATTATGGGGAGCCCTAAAGATGGCCTAAACCCAATTAACTTTTTTTTTTTTTTTTTGCTACCTTTTTTATGTTTTAAAAATGACCAAAGAGATCTCTTTGAAAATATATTAAAAAAAAAAAAAGCTTCTAGACTTAAACCTTTTGTAAGAAGCTTCAGCCTGGAGCAAAATTTAATGGCTGAGCTATAAAGCACTGAAAACTTTCATAAATGGGTTCATAAAGAAACACCAAGTGACCCTAAACCCAAGGAGGTCTAGAAGCTGCACTGTAATAAACACAGGGCCTGGTTAATTTGCACTTAAGGGGTGTCTGACATTTGAGTGAGATGAGTTCTTCAGGCTGACTTTCAGCACTATGTCCAGGAGATATAAATGGCAGAGGGGGGACACTGCAGCTGAGAGGTTTGCTCTAAGTTAGAGCTAATACTGCATGAGGTTATCAGCTGCTAGCCAAACTGTGTTTTTGCCATGTGGCTCTACGGTGCCTAGCATGAATGGCTGGTAAGACCTTTTAATCTGTGGTTCCTACTCCTAAGCCTCCTCTAGGCTAGGACTAGACAGTGTGGGTTGTGTGTACAGCTCATTTCCAGAACAGTTGCATTAAAACATGAGAACTACTGTTACAGCTGCTGTCACTTTCCTGTCCAGCCCAGGGCAACAGCTAAAATCTAGACCCTGATCCATACCTGATTAATAGATTTAAGTCAAATGTAACATCTAAAAAGCATTCCATTGCTGGTTTAAATAGAAATACCAGTATGGTCACTCACTCTCCAGTGTGCTATCTGTATGAAGCACAGATGTACTGTAAAAAACCATCATTACTGGCAGAAACCATTTCTCTATGTTTAACACAGGCACAAACACCTGCAGTGTGTGAGGCATTAATACAAGTCAGAGATACCCTTCACTGTTTGAAATTGCTCAGGCATCATCCATGCTTTTGTAACACATTTTTTTATGTCTCAGGATGTTTCTGGTGGCTTGAGGATTAAGTTTTTCATTCAGAACAGAGGCAAATTTATTCTAGGTCATTGCCCAGAGATGGCCAGTGAGAGATGCTCTTGCACTAACAAGAAATCCGTGCAGGGCCTTCAGTCCCATGCTCTGCCCTCATCACCACTCTGTTCTCTACCCCTCTCTCCCCCTGCAGCCTCAGCCATGCTTGGCCTTCAGGCTAGATCTCCCAGTGCAATCAAGGCATAGCCACAGAACATACGAGATTTTCAAGCATCCTGTGGTTAATTTTACGTTCCTCATCCTTTCAGTGGTCAGATTTGTTTCAGAAACAGACAGGAAAACAAAGGAAAAGCAGATGTTTGTCAAGGATATATTTAGGAAGCTGCTGCTTAAATGTGAAAATCAGTTACACTCTAACTGTGAGTGAGCAGCACAAAAAGCATATTCTTTCCTCTGCATGTGTTTGCAAAGCACTTCTCTGTTCTTCACCTGCAATATGTTCCTTTGTGCTCTGACTCTACTTGGTTATCAATGACGTACTGTGGACATAACAATGCAGCCTGTTTTCACAATACTTTGTGGAGCAATGCCATCCAGCCCCACAGATTCATTGGTCCATGAAGCTATTGGTGAAAGGAGGGATAGATTTACTCAACTTTTCAGCATAATATTGCTATTGTTCACTGCTAGGACATGAATAAGGAATGGCCTTTAGTGTAAACAGCTCAGGCACTGAGCTTAGTGATTGCTGTGAGGGGTCTTTTTGAGGTGGGTGTTTCTAGTTCTTTGATAGATGACTTATTAAAGCCACTCTATGTCAGTGTTGTTTACAGTGCTTGCTGTGCATGTGGCTTGCATCTGAATACCTGTCTTTGATTTGAAAGGTATTTTATGTACACTTAGAAGACTTTAAGAGCCTGAACCACTCTAGCATTTTTGTTATGAACTATCAGCAGAGGAGTTTGAGGGAGTTGGGAGTTTCTTATAACAATAGAAATGTCCTTTGTCTCTACAGACTTCCCTCTGAACTCACTAACCTCCTGTCAGCAGAAAGAAAACAGGATAACAGCATCTTCTCCATTTCTCCAGTCTTTTGTCCTCCCCAGGATGCAAAGGCTGGCCTTGCTCCTAAGTGTTCCCTTGCTAACAGGATCCAGACCTCAGCATGAGAGCTGCACAGGACCATCATGGCCTAAGTTTATTACATAGCCTAAGTTCATAACAACTTCTGTGCTTTGACACCTGCCTTGCATGGTCTAAATTAGAGATTGCCATTTCTTCACTGGGCTGTGATTAAAGGAACCCATTGCTTTTGCTCAGAACCAAAACTGCTCGGATCGTGGTGGGGCTGCAAGAGCAGAAGAATCCATTTCATTGGTGCCTTGTTGAAATACACTCCCACATCTGGGATGAGATTGCTGTGGAGCAGAGGCCACACCACTGATTTCCTTTCCTCCAGTCAATGGGAAAATGGCATACCTCGTCATCTTTAAGTGGCATACTTCTTGGCTATGTTCTGCTTCCAGTGGTTAAGAGCCACAAATCAATACCTGCTCCAATGAACTCTTGGCTTGGTCTTGACTTGTTTCATGCTGCTACTTTACTCAACTACACCTTTAACTTTGCCTTTGTGGTCACTATTTTTATGAGTTTAAAAGGTGAGTTGGTGTCTACGAAAGTGAGTGGAGTAGCAAGTGAAAAGCAAGTGGAACAGTTGAAAACCAAGAAAAGAAACTATGTTCAGCGTTCTAGATTATTTCCTCATCTTTCACTGTGGCCATGCTACTGGAGATGGATTTGACCTTGAGGTAGCTGCTTTCTGTTCTGCCTCCTCTGACCATGAGTCTTACTTTAAGATTTCTTTTAAGGTTGGTAGAATGAATTCCTGGAGAAGCCCTCCTGTTCTGAACATCTTTGCTAGAGACAAATCTTGTGTAGAAATTTCTTCCTCAATCCCCAGTTCAAAGACTATATCCAGCTGCATGAGAGAAGGGAAAAAATCTTTGCAGCCTCTGAACTCTAAAGTTTCCATATAGGAGTCAAATGTCATTAATACAATTTTTAAATACCAGTGTGAGCACTCTTATTATGATAATTTACTGCTGAAATGATACACAAAGGCCTCTGTTCAGGTAAATTGGGAATAACCTGTTGAAACTTAAGTTGATTACTCCAATACATCTGACAGATTTGTCAGCATGGATTAATTGTTGTTGAGAATTGTTAAGCATACAGGGCACACCATTTGAGGGAACGTTCAGAAGACAAAGCCAGAAGAAAGAACCCTGTCCCTAAATTAAGTTTATGGCTTCCTGCCCCAAAAATGAACAAATTTCTAAAGCCCTTTTGTAAGTTAAATCTTACAAAAAATTACTAACTTCTGTTGCTTGCAGTTCTGCTGAAGTTAATTTATGTTGACATTGTTACCAAGGCAGTGCTTTTTAACAGAGGTGAATGATTTTTAATACATCTCCTATGGAAAAGGCACAAACAGGACATTGTTTGTGTGAGACCTGTCACCTGTGAGTGTGCCAATGGTCCCCATTAATCAATCATTAAAGCTGAAGTTTTCTTTTTATTTCCCACATTACCTATTCTAGAGCTTTTCAGTGTCCTGAGTGAATACAGGGTGGATAAAACTGTATGTGAGGCAAATTTCTAGATTACTTCATCACTATAGAATATTACTCTCAATTTTTATAACCAGAAATAGCTGGAATGGGTCAGACAACATCTCTTTCAGTACACCTGAACTCCTGGAAATTCAAAGGCTTCCCAGGACTGAACTGTAAATTCTAAGAAAGCCTGGGTAACTTTCTGGCTTGGTTGTCTTTCTGGTATTTTTGTGCTTTTAATTTTGACACTTCTGTGCTGGTTTTCTCCCCCATCTTCCTCCAAGTCAGGAATCCCAGACGTCCTAGGATCTGCAGCTCCTCACAGAGAAATATCTGAGCTCCCTTAGGTTTTGTTTCAAACCTGTGCAGCAAAGAAATGTTGAGTTCTCAAATCCTGCACTAACCAGATTTATTCTTCTCTGGCCATCTTGAATTATTACTCTTCATAGGTAGAATACATGTTTCTCAATGCTTTTGAAACAGAAGTTTGGATTCCAAATTGTGAATGTGTGAATAGTAACAGTGGTGTAGCTATATAACAGTAACACCCAGAGAGTCAGGTGTTACTTCATTCTTTACCTTGTCACAGCCTTTGGATGCATAACTGCAGTCTCTCTCACAAGGGCTTTGCAGAAAAAGTTTAAGGCAAGAGTAAGGGACATACCTAAGGGAAGTGGACACAAATATTTTCGCATTACTGGGGATCAAACAAGATACAAGAAATATTTGTTACTGACCAAAGTTCACAGAATTCCTTTTATTAATTGAATATTTATGCGGTCTGTGCTATGCAGTTTTATTTGACTTTTGAAAAAGTGAAAGTACACGAAGACAATTCCTGTTTGTCAGCTCTTGTATCCATTTCCTTGAAAGGAGGGACAGGTAGGAGGTTACCATGTGCAGAATGACAAAGGATTGGAACAGAATGAGTGTAGTATTCAAGACTTGCGGTTTATGGCTGTCACACCAAGTTGCACCTCATTCAGGGATATTTCTTTGTGACTTCCTGTCCAGCTGCCCAGAAACACCAAAAGCACCTACCCTGTTGCCTGTTGAGTGTAAGCAAAGGGCAGAAAAGATGCTAGTCCTTCTTGTAATAAACTCTTGAGCTCTGCTCTCTGAGAGCAAATGCAGATTTCTGTGTTGAGGTTCACTGGGTCTGCATAGCCGTGAGCTCTTGTCCTTGTGCACTTTGTCCTGAGTTCAGAATAGGTCCCAGAAAAAGTTTTGTGATGGCCTATGGGGCAAGTAATTGGTGCCTGATAAGCCTTGGTAACATTTGGCAACCTCAGGGACCACTTATACAAAGGATTTGCATCTGCAATTCACTTGTACCACCAGAAAAGAGAAATTATCTTTTTATCCTGCAAGCAATATATCAGAACCTGTCTCTGTGCTGGTTATGTCATTCTTTTACTTTACTTGCACAAGGTTTTCCCTTTTATTTTTGTTTTGCTACCACTGAAAAATACACAGTCCCACAGCTCTGGCAAAAAGAACCTGATGAAGGTGAACATATAAGAAAAATATTAGTAGCTGCACTCTTCTTAGCAGAGGTAATGGCCATTGACATTAATGGGAATTATGCATGTGTGGAAGAGGAGTATGGCCCCTTTACTTACCAGAGCCCTTAATATGTTTTAGTGAGCCATGGTGGTGTTTTAAATATCATGAAGCCCAAAGGAGATAGGGAAAACAACCTCTGGCACTGATGAGCTGGATTCATTGCTCTAACATAGATGGCTTTTCAGGAATATTTCTCTTTCTTCTCCTGTGGAAATAGTTGTGCACTATTCATTGACATGAAAGAAGAAAAGGTAAGGAGAGTCACAGAAAACTGGCAAAGGAAGTAAAGAGGGATCCAAGTTTTCAGATGTCAGAATGTCACATAAAAACATGGAAGTCCATAATTAAGCATTGTACTCACACATACACACATACAATTTTACACATATAATGTTTTTTCTGCCTTTTATTCAAATTCTACTCTAGCCCTGCTTTGCACTATGTTCTGTTTTATGAAAATAAAAAGTGAAAATCTACTGATAAGCCAAAATAATAACTTTATGGCATGTCAGGGCTATTTTTTATTATTTTTTTTAGCCTTGATCATGTTAAAATAGTGAACATATGTATCCTTGGCCTTAATCACCTTGTCAAGTTAAAGTGTATATTCAACTTCATTTACATGACATATGATCTAATGCTGGAGAACAACAATACCATTGTAGTGCTAATTGAAAACTGAGCTGAGAGCCAGAAGAAACCATTGGTCTGATTGCTGAGGGTCCCAGGGAAAGGGATTTATTCCCACACCTGCAGTTGGTCCATAACACTAACATTGTTACCAACATCTGGGTCTAATCAGCAGAGAGGCCTTGATATGCTGCTCCTGTGGCATATAAATTAAGCATTATGTTCATTTTAAAGGCCCCCTCTTTCAGTTTTTTAAAGACAAGATAGATTCATGGCTCCTCAGAGTCTAACAAAGTAGAAGCCACAAACAGAGTAAGTTACTGCCAGGTTTCTTAGGCCATACCTACATAGTACACACCACTTAAATAATGGGATTTTATGCTCAGTTCTAGTTTTCAAAAATGCATCTCTGCAGAACAGCAAAGTTCAGCTGAAAAACCATGTTTAGGGCAGAAAGCAGTCTTTGCCAATTCACAGGAATCAGTTTTTATGGTGATGTCTGAACCTCAGGGATGGCCACCGGACCAGGGACAGTCCCGGGGGCTCCCAGGGTTGGGGTCTGACCCCAGCCCCAGGGAGAGGCTTGTGCCACAGTCTGCTGTGAAGTTAAAACACCAAAGCTGCTGAAAGTGTCCAGAGTGACTGGAAATTGTACAAAGAGAGAGAAAAAAACCCCACAGGACTGAAAGCCAGGCTGCCCAGGCCAAGGGGCAAAATTTAAATCTTCATTGGTTGAGGACAGGTAGTGATTATTGTTGCTAATGCATTCCTTGGCTGGGTCTGTAATTATCTAACTGGCTGTTTGCCTTTGTAGCTTCATGTGCTTTTCTGGAAACAATAGGACAGATACCCTTACAGAAGGAGGGTTTTTTTCCTGACATTTTTCAATGTATACATATCTTTAATATATCTAAATGGTGAATGTAATTACATGGAGAAATTCTGTTGGAAGGTCCAGAACTTGACTTCTGATCCTACCTCTGGCACTGATTTTTTGTGGCAGTAGGCAGTTCATTTAACTATTGTGTCTCTTACCTACTGTGCCTTTTGGGGATAAATAATGATGTAGAGAACTGTCTACCTAAGGTTTCAAGGCGGAAAAGTGACATAGGGGCATTATGGAGGCTTAGCATTTCACACTGGTATGGGGTAATTGCATCAGTTGGTTGAAATCATAGAATGGTTTGGGTTGGAATGGTCCTTGACGATCCTGTTCCAAGCCCCGCATTGGAATATGGGGTTCTGTCTTAGTCACTGCTGTCAGGAAGAATGTCCATTTCATGAGAAAACCTGCTCATTGCAAAGGCACAAAATGAGTAGTTTTGTAACCACTGCAGCCTTCTCGATACCAGCAGGATGCTGGAAGAGGGAGGAATTTCCTTTTCATTACTAATAACTCCAGGTGGAATTTTTAAACTAAGGAGTCATAACTTAAACCCAGAAGACATCAACGGGGACCTCAGCACGCTGAAACAGATTCTCTGCCACTACAAATCGAGTTAGTGCTATTAATTTCAGTAGAAGCACATTTCACCTCACTTGAGGAAAAGGTGCATTATTTATGGTATGACTGCAAAATCTGTCCCTTGATGTACCAGAGAAATGTGTTCTGGCACTAGCAGTTGGCTTTGGTAGCACGCCAGCTTGCTGGCTTTGAAGGATTTCCAGTACCCAGAGGGGAATTTTAGCACCCTGTGTCTCCCTGCCCCACTCTCCATTTCCAGGGTCCTCAGTGGATTTGTCCCTTTCCCTTCCAGCTGGATCAGCCCCTGTCAGCTCCACCGAGGCTCAGCACAGCTCTGTGGTCTAACGTGCCAGGGGGAGCATTCAGGGAACACAGGGTGGCCTTGGCAGAGATGTTCTGTCTATGCTGCCCTCATTCTTGGTTTGCTGGCCACCACAAGAGTGAACACCTGCTGTCCTGCTGTTCTGCACTCCTGACCAGCATTGTGACCAGAATGAGAAATCTGAATTTCCATACCTGTGGTTTAACTACAGCTTCCACTTGCAAGAAAGCCTCCTGGGTTACCCATGGGAGATGTATGCACAGGAGAAATGAGATTGGGGTCCCCTGGTGTCTCTGTGGATGGCAAAGTTAACAAAACCAGAAAGATCAGAGTGATGCAATTTGTTGTTGTGGCTTCATTAATGCCACACAGAAATCTCACATCTGTATTGAATGCTGTGAAAAATAGTATGAGCAAAAAAAAAAAAAAAAAAAAAGTGTGTAACTATTGGCCACTGTAGGGAGATCACAGAGCCCAGGCTTGTATTTCCAGTCTGTTACAAGGGCATTACTAAAACAGTCATGCCTGACTTCATGACAAAGTCTTCGTGATGATGCAAGTAAAATACAACAGTTGTACTGGAGAAATTTAAAGAATAATCAGACTCTGGAGGAGGAATCACACATCCCTTCATCTTTTTCAATCAAAGTGCAAATGTCACAAGTTAAAAAAAAAAAGGAGTTAAACTTGTGCCATTGGAATGCCCAGATAATTTGATTGTATTTATTTTAATGTATGAAATGCAAAAAATATTGTCAAATACAGTTATGTTATTATTTTAATCATAATATCTTACTTCATTTTATGTAGTTTCTGCTAATGTGGTGCCAGCAGATCTAATGAGCTGTTTAGGTTTTTTTGCATTTCAAAGCATGACCTCCTAAAAATTAGGATATTTCTTTCATCCAGGATAATTTAGCTGTAAACCACCCAGATTTTCAAACATTAGCATATATTTGATGTGGAATGAATGATTTGATATATCACAACAAATGAAATGATTGCAAAATGCATCTATAAAATACAGGAAAAAAATCACAAATATTATTCCAGTACTTTGTCAGAACACTTGTAATGGCAATCTACAGCCAAGCCCTAGTTCTGCAAGTCATAATATGAGAGTCTGCTAGGCACAGAAATGCACCCGTGTGGTGTCGATTGCAGACCTGAAGACATTTTCCAGAGGTGTTTTCTAAAAATCATCTTTTTTTCATCATAATTAAGCTATCCAACCCGTTTTTTCCTCTTTATGAATCATTCACAAGGTGAGGCTATTTCCTGTGATTCTGTCTGTTAGGTGCAAGTGGTATAGAGAAGTATCTGACTATGTCATATTCACAACTCTCATATTTCAGTTATCCAGTATGGATGGGTCTCCAAAAGGACCTGCAATCATTGCAGAAATGTTGTGGTTTGCATTATCAATCTTTGGGTTAGGAGCCTGCTGCTGTCACTGACTTGCCCTTGAAGATCAGAGCCTCTGCTGTGCACCGCTGCAGAGACCCACGTAAAGCATAGGATCCAGGCTCTTCCCTCCCTGAGGATGACTGAAAGGTTTTAGTATCAAAATCAGGAACAGGAAAGAAAAAAGAAAAATGGAAAGGAAAAGAAAAATGGAAAGGAAAAGGAAAAGGAAAAGGAAAAGGAAAAGGAAAAGGAAAAGGAAAAGGAAAAGGAAAAGGAAAGGGGAAGGGGAAGGGGAAGGGGAAGGGGAAGGGGAAGGAAAGGAAAGGAAAGGAAAGGAAAGGAAAGGAAAGGAAAGGAAAGGAAAGGAAAGGAAAGGAAAGGAAAGGAAAGGAAAGGAAAGGAAAGGAAAGGAAAGGAAAGGAAAGGAAAGGAAAGGAAAGGAAAGGAAAGGAAAGGAAAGGAAAGGAAAGGAAAATTTTTCGATATCCATCTAAGGCACTCAGCTCTTGCTGAATACTGTGGTGCTCTTACATCCTTCTCTAGATTTTTGAAAGTTACAGTTATTTTCCTGATGACTGCAGTGAGCCATTTTTAAATTCCAGTGCAAAGACATTTATGTTCTTTAGTGCAAAGAAAAGCAAGTGAATGAAGTTATACAAGTAAATGTTGAGAGGTGTAAGCATAAGCCTCATTCATATATTCAAATACATATTCAGACAGAGTTTCTACAGGTATTTTCCCTCTTCCGAAAGTTTCATAAAAGGGATATTTCTATCTGTGTTCCATACAGCTCAATGTCCATTCTGTTTTAAAATAGTCTAAAATTCATCCATTGTTTACCTCTATTTTATTAATCACAGTGACTCCTTTTTGGTGTGCTCCAACAGCTTTTTTTTTTTTTTTTTTTTTTTTTTTTTTTTTTTTTTTTTTTTTAATACAGAAGATGACAAATTGATTTAATTTGTAGCATCAGTCATCTTCAAAATTTCTTGATTTCAAACCAAGCAGGTGATGAGAAGCTGAAAGATCATAACACTGATCACTACAGTGTTCTTGCATTCCTCCCTTAGAATAGTGTCTGAAGTACAAAGGGTGGCTGGTCTAATATACCAGTAAGAACAGAAGAAAGCAAATGTTTCCATGTGATAATAATTCTTAAATGGTTTTTGCAGTCCCTAAAAAAGGCCATGCACCAGCTCACTATAGCAAATATTGCATGTTCTTACTGCCAGTCTGCTACGTAGCAGTTTTACTTGCATCATACACCTAATTGCCACATTAAATCATGGTTTCTAAACATCAGTTCACAGCAGGATCCTCCTCTGAAATATTATCTTCTTTTTTCTTTGACAATGTAACCCATAGTGAAAATGTCTTTTCCCTTTGTAATCTAAATTCTATTTTGCGTCCACAATACTATTCCTGCCCACTGCAGCAACTCACTACTCACAGCAGTGCAGAAGGAAAAGTCCTTTTTTCCCTTGAATGTGCATATTCCTGGTGGAGCTTAAAAACTTCCATAAATCAATAAAGTAATTGCTGCATAATGACCTATTGTTGGTGAGCGTGCCCAGAATGATGTCATTGGGGGGTAATGGAGCTACTGAATCAAAAAAACGGCAGCTGTTTCCAATTTATTTGAGAGTCAGTTGGACAGAAAATTAAATAAACACATAGACAAGCAGGACAAGGGCAAGTCCTTGCACTATTCTTACGATTGTTTTAATTCAATCGCAGGAGTCAGCAGGCAGCTGATATTGTGGCCCAGAGTTTCAGTAATTGCCTGTCTCCTCTCTCAGTCAGGCTGCACATGCTCATTTCATCATTTGAAGCATTTGTGACTCATATTAAAATAAAAGAAAAAATACCAATGAAACAAAGATCAAACTTAGTTATTTTTTCTCCCACCCTCCCCCTCCCTTGGCAGCATAGCAGGCTATCCAGGAGATGCATTAATAGATAGAAATTTTCATTTCTTCCTCCATCTGCCTCTACGGGGTCTCTACCCTTCTTTCCCTAGGACATGAAGGACAGTTTTCCCTTTTTTTAAATCCCTCATCTGTCCTTTGGGAAGCCCCCTAAAGTTTCATATTCGCTGGGGAGAGAAGAAATGCCACCCAGCTTCACACTCTCTTCTCTGCTGTGAATAACAGCTTTGATGTGCTCCTTTGAAGTTCCTGGCTCCAGGCTGCATTAGGGAAGCATCAAATGCAGCCTTAACACCGTGTGTGGAAGCTGGAAGTTCGTTGTGTGTGCACACTGGTCCTGGGAGCACCCATGATGCTTGTGGGGCCAAGGGAATGTAGGGACCACAGCAGGAGCAGCGCTCCAGCACAGCCTGCTCCTCTCCTTTCCCTATTCCCATTTCCTGCTGCTGGGGTTCTGAGGACACATCAACATCCATGGTATTTTCCAGCTCTTGCAGCTTCCCGTGGTACCTCTGCACCCTTTAGAAGCCCTGATGTGGGTCAGGGCATTGGGACATCACACCTGACTCCAGCAGGATTTGGTTCTTTGCTACTTCAGGGCAATGTGGCTTCAAACGCTGCTTCAACTGTTGTGGCTTTAAAACAGTCAAAGTGCTTTTCATGGACACTAAACAAAGTTTGGGTCACTGATCAGTTATCTGACTTGTACTAAGAATTACAATGTCTGTTCCTTCATAGCTGGATTCTTAATATGACAGTTTTTGTGTTTCTAAACAAGTGTGGGTTTTTTAACATCTCTTTTTTTTTTTTTTTTTTTTTTAACTTACGATGGATTCTTTTGTGTGTGTATTTTCTGTGTCTGCATAACCAGACACAGTGAAGTTGATGTTTGTCTCCAAGATGGAGAAGTGCTTTTCCATATTTGTCACCACAGATCTCTTCAGATCAGACATCTCTTTGATCATTTTAACTGTGTTTTATATGCTTCATAATTTCCTTGCTGAGTACCTTATGTTGCATTTTACTTAATAAATCAATAAATAATAGCAATAATTAAAAGGGTGTTCTGCAGTAGGGAGCTAGATGAAAAATAGGTTATTCCATTAACCTTTTACCTCTGGAGACAGGAATTTCAAATTTGTGCTAGGTCACAAGAGCAAATCAGTTGGTCTCTGGTGAACTCCAGTCCACATCACGAAGCACTGCCTCACTTCTCCCAGTCCCTCCTGACTGACAGATTTAGTCTGGAAGAATTACAGATCCTTTGCAGCTTGGAAGGCTGAGATGCAGTGGCAATGCCAGCACCTACACCCACTGTGCCTTATTCTCCAGAGAACTATTCAGGAAAAGGAAAAAGAATCCAAACCCTTCCAATGCCTGAATTAATATTTAAATATCGAAACTGTAATTGGTAAAAGCAGGAAGTAGCTTGTGCAAGTAGGAAGGTGGGTTTTTTTCAGCCCTGTCCTATAAAGTAGCTCCCAGAGGGCACAAAAAGCTTGTCACAGGAAAATTAGGGGGAGTTGGTGGTGTGTCATTGTACACCCAAGTGTAGGCAACAAACGTGTTAGTGAGGAGCTGTCTATTCCATCACAGATCACACAAGTTTACAAACAGACCTTTAGGTTATCTTTACTCTCATCTCCTTGTCTCCACTTCTGCCTTCCTCCATCAGTTTCTGATGCAGCTCTGTTGTCTGTGCTGTGAGGTCTGAGTGGCCAAGTGAGGTGTAACGCAAATAAATAACAGATATTCACAATCAGTGTCACAGTAATGCAATTCTTTTTTCCTGAATTACTCTGAGAGAATGAAGGTGAATTTTTAAGTGGAATCTTAGGCTTAAGACAGAAACTCATCTTAAAAATAAAGGTAGCACAAATTTTGGAATAAAGGCTTTTATAAAATCTGCATTTTTGCCATTTGCTTTCTTGTTTTACACTATGAGATTAAAAAGGTATTTTTTCTGTTACGTAATTTGAAAACAAAAAGGACCTGAATTATATTTTTTAATGAAAAAAATGATGACTTCTAAAAGTTCAAAATATTCTAAAAATTCTAATTTTTGACCAAGACATTTCAGTCTGTTACTTTGAGTGATACTTTCTGCCAAGTCTCAGTCTTTCCTGTTATTTCTCATCTATCTGCAGGTCATTTATAGGGAGAGAGACAGTGCTTTTGGATGACACTCACAGAAGATGCCCCAGAGTGGACTGCAATTTTTGTCTATTCCTATTGCCAGGACCTCACACATTAATTCCCAGCTGATTTGTGGTGAACACTGGTATGTTTTTTAGTGAAAACTGGTTTTTTATCTGGTCGTGATTATGCTTTTGTTTGGAAGAGGGAAATTATTGAAATTTTATTGGTACAGTATCTCTAGGGACTCAGCCTCTTCCTCATATCTGTAGTTCCTGTTTTGGAGGTATGGCAGTGAGTGGGGAGGACTTCTTAGGGCACTATTGTGTGTTCTGTGTTGTTGGCCATCCTAAAGATAACCTTAGCAGACATCAATCTCAGTAGGCTTAGTAGAGAAAGTCAGTCAAAAGAGACTCTGTGTGTTCTTAGCTTTGGAATGTTGTCTGGAGGAAGGACACAAAGCTGTTTGTGGTGGAAGTGTTGTGGGCAGTCTGGTTAGGGCTAACTGGGATGTGGAAGGAGCATGAAGGTTTGAGATCCAAATATGGAAGCTGAATGAAGAGAATAAATTTTAGGAGTAGGAAAATAAGGATGACTATGAAGCTTGCCTGCTGTATTTCCACAAAAGTTCTTTTCCTAAGAAACCAGTCTCAGTTTGAACAAGTTCTGTGCTCTCATTCTCAGTACAGTTTGTGTGAAACAAGTGTCTCTTAGAGGTGAAAGAGATTCTCAGAAGAAACTTCTGCACCATTGCTGAAGATGATCAGGTGCTTGATAACACTGAGACTTCTCTGGAGAGTGACTTCCTAAGCTTTATCAGAATATCTTTGGTCCAAGGTTTTTGTGCTGTTCTGTGCTTTGTGATCCCCATGGCTGCAGGGGGACTGTCAGGTTTTACTGTGGGGACTGTGAGGAGTTCTCTTAAAAAATTGATGCTCTAGAACAAAATTAAGTCAAAGGAGACAACCTTGTATCTGAGAACTGCTTATTGGTGACCAAAAATGACAACAACAGAAGATGATATTTTGTAGCTCTTTACAGCCTTTTCTTTTCTGAGCTGGGTGGCTTCAGTCCTGTGTAGATCTGCCTCTGCTTTATGCCACTACCCAAACATCTCTGTAAAGCCCTAAGGATAAAAGAAGTTTCCTGAAGGTACCTTTCATCTGTGTTTTGGGCTAAAAGGGAAAACTGGAAATGCAGCAGTGATGACAAAGAGTCTGGTGGGTGTAATGCCCTTTTGAAGAGTGCTTCTTACTGAAGCCAAACCACTTTCTCATAGTACTGAGGGTAGTTGTTCTTTACTGCCTTTTGTCAGGTTCATGGCTGTATAGAGGGCAGCTGTAATATTTTTCAGTATTTCTCATTATTTTTTCTTATTTTTTTTGATACAGCTTATACTCAGCCATACATGGTGGGACAGACTACACATTTTGTTTGCAGCTACAGTTTTCTTTTTCCAATGAGTTCTGTTTGTATTCAGCCAGCCTAATCAGTGAAGAACATGGACAGCTGTTCACAGTGGATATGTGAGTCTATCATGTTGGGTTTGCAGTTTAGGTTGATTAGCTGGTTCTTTGTGTGAAATAGGTCTGTTGCCCTGATTGTACAACAGCAAGAGGTTCTTTTTGCCTCTTTTTTACATCCATGTGAAGCTGTATTGGTCCCAAATCTAGTGGTGAAGTTCAGAATGTTTTTTATCCAGACAAACCTCTCTGTACATAAGGTTTATTTTTTGCAGTCTATCTGTGAGCTCCTCTTTTTGCCATATTTGCTTATTTTCTTCCCAGGTTAAAATTATGTACATTTAAACCAAGGTTTCTCTTTAGCTTAAAACTGTAAATCCTGCATGTGAGATTTCACGTTTGTTTGCCAGCCTTGCCAACATTTTGCTGAGGAACTTGTGAAAAGTAAGTGACTGCAGTTTTGCATAAAGATGGGCCTGCTTGCAGGGGCTGTCTCCTCAACCAGAACTTCTCAGGAAACCTTTCAACAGCAGCTTCATTTTCAGCTCAACCTGAAACTGGAGAAAAGGCACTCCTCTGGGGAGAAATCTGGTGATGGGCAGCTCTGCTGGACTCTTTTGCAGTACTGTTGGAGAAAAGGCATCTCAATGTCAGCAATTTCTATGATGCAACCAAGCACTGGAAGCAAAGGCACAGAGATGTTCTGACAGTGCTGTGCAGGGGATCTTGCTCTTCTTCACCCTCAGTCCTCTCTGAAGCTCCACTTTTGGGCTCTGTCTGGCGGTCCTTATCCTGTCCCTAGAGCAGAAGTGCTAGTGAGGTATTTAGGACCTTTTCCTGCTGTCCCCAGCAACCCTGGGTTTGAGATGTCCATGTACCTGAACAAATGCTGCCCAGCTTACTTTCTTGTGCCTGCAGGTGCCCTGTGGTAGGTACAAGCAGCTGTTCTGCACTGCTCCAGCATGTTCAGGAGAAGAGGGAGCAGTGCTCTTGAGGAGAGGGTGAATGGGAAGTGTTTCCCTGAGCTGTTTCTCTCTTCTCTTTGGTAAAGCAGGAAAGCTCTGCAGGTAGCAATGTCCCAGCTCCCTGAATTCTCCTGCTCAGGTAGGGTGGAGCTGGTTAGCCAGGACCATGGCCAGCAGATTTGGAATATAAACAAGGTGGAGCCTCCCTAACATCCCTTTGCAATCTGTGCCAGTGCTCAGTGACCCTCACAGCAAACAAGGAAAACAGGCATCTGGGATCTTCTCTCCTTTTTCTTGCCCCTGGGGAATCAAAAGGCCACAGCCAGGCAGCATCAGGGATACTGGGAGAGACTGCATTGGAAAGGTGAGCTGAGCTCACATTTTTTGATGATGACAAGGAGCCAAGTATTTAAAGATCTTATAATAAGATCTTATAATTTTATTTAAAGATCTCATAAAAGGAGCTCAGAATAAACACCAAGCTAGAGGCAAGCTCCTGGGACCCTCATCCTGGCAGAAAGCCTCTGAAGCCTCTGAGTTTGTGACTCAGCCCTGAGCCAGCGATAGCTTTCCTCCAGGTGTGCACATCTGGGAAAACAGCTTTCCAGTCGTTAATGCACATGGGGCTGGGAAGCCTGGCAGGAAAAGCTCCAGTGCAGTAATTGCATGCAGCTAGAAAGGAGCTGGAATGGGAATGGGAATGGGAATGAGACCCATTTGCTGGTTTTAGCAGACATTTCCTGGAGGTCTTCCATTTGGGATTTTTCATTTCCTTTCTTGTTCTGTGTGTTTTTTGGCTTCTTAAGATTACAGCATCTCTTCCATTACTGTAAGGACGATAAAATTTACTGTGCAAATAAACACCCTCTATCAACATGTAGCCCAGACAAGGAACATTTCAAAAACTGATACCAAGTTATCCTTATGGTTAACTATGATGAACTCAAAATTACCATTTAAAGTCTTAAGTTAAGTGTTAAAAATAGTCAAATTTCCTTGAAAAAACTTTTTAAGAGTAATACTTTGTGCAATCACCCCACATATGATACATCATCTTGAAGTTTCAGGAATGCTTTGGTTGAAATTTTAACAGCTCTCCTTAAGAAATGCTAAACAGCAAATACTCTTTCCAGAAATACCATCCACTGTAAACCTGTCAGACTATTACTTAGTTATTAACCTTTCTCCATGAAATTGTAACAGTGCTGTTTAAAAGAATGCTGAATATCAGAAATATTTTACTAATACATAACAGATGGATACCATATCCAGAAATATTTGTACTGTAAACCAAAGTGCCAAGCAGTTTTACACTGAGAGGTCAAAGATGGGCAGGAAACAGTTTTCCCTTCCCACAAAAATTTTAGCTTTCATATTTTCCTATTCTCATGAATATACAGAATATGAAAGAACCTGGAGTGTCCCATAATTAACTTTTTCTGAGTTTTTATTTGTTTGCTTTTTAATCCAAGTACTTATCCTCCAGACATGCTGCACATTTGTTATTTACCACATCTTTCTTGGTAGAGACATCCTGTCCTGAGAAGGCTTCAGATTGAACAGTCAATAGGTTTTCTTTTGGATCTCCATCTCCTTGACTGAAAACCACTTTCTTACTAGGTTAAAGATTAAAAGGAAGTGTTAGAGCAAAGCTGTGACCTAACTGAAATGCAGATTCCATATGTCACATACCTTTTATAACTCTCCATATGTGAGGATAACTGATTTTTCCATCCTGTTTACATTGCTGATTTCACTGTTGGACTTGGTCCTGGGCGTAACCTTTATTTTTAAATAAATGAGGCTTGGGAAAATTTAGAGTTGCTGTTTTCCAACAAGTTATTACAAGTATGGGGAGTGGGACACTTGCACTTGGAAAGTTTTTGTGAAGATGTTCTTTTTATTCATCTTGTACAATAGTTCTAGCTGTGGCTTTAGCTGAAGAACATGTTTCTATAAAAGGATGGAATATGTTTCCAAACAATGTCTTAGTTCAAAATAGTTCAGCACTTCTTGTGAAATGTAACTACAGCTGAAAAAACTACATTGTGTCTTCCACTGAAGAATGAATAGATATCCTGCTAAATGCTTCTGCCATTGAGCAGGAAGATTGACATGTGGGACAGAACAAAGTATTATTATGTGCATATCCACAGCATGAGAAAGAAGTAAGGCTGATGATTTATTTTTAATAGATATGAAGCAGTATGTTTTCAGAAAGTTTTGATGTGGTGAGATGGAAGCAGAAGTCTCGTGGTCAAATGAAGTTTCATCCTTCTATTATGAGAATCTGATGTAGCCAAGGTGTGTTAGCAGTGATTTCCTTGCACTGGCAGTTTGTACAGAGTATCTCTCCTGACTGGCAATTACATGTACAAATAATACATTGCCTTGAGATTTATTCATTTATTCTGAATTGCCACACTAATTTCCCCTCCAGATTTATGACCAGAGCTTTTAATTAATTAAAACATGATTTCACAAAAATTTTTGTTCTTCTCCAACAAGAACTGTGGCTCGTCTGTGCCTGTTCTTCACGAGGTGTAAAGTCTACTTAGTGAGCACTGAAATGATGAAGTTAGAGGTGTTGTAACTTTCCTGTTAATTAAAGGCTTTAAATCCAGACTGGCACCTTTATAAATATAACTATACATTTACATAGATCTGTGTTTAACTTAATTTGTACCTTCGATATTTTGATTCAAGAATCACTAGCTAAAATTACACAGCCTATTCAGTCAGTTGAATTTTCATCAATAATCCTAAAATGTACCAATTCATGTTAAAACATTTTACATTTTTACATAGCCAGCTTGCCTGTATTATTTACTACTTGTGCTGTTAATTAGTGGCAAGGATGTAATCTGCTTAATGTTGCTCTTTAAACACTTTGTTTTCAACTTGTTTTTTTGCAAAATATTATTTTTTTGGTGACAAGAAACACTGAAAATTGCCATAGAGACTGTTCAGGATTTTAAAGTAGCATTAAGCCTGGATACAATCTTTCAATAGCTGAAAAAAAATGATATTATTTTTTAATTTTAATTTTTTCTGTTCTTTAAAACTCTAAATTCTTTCTTTAAACTAGGAAACCCAAGAAATATTGCAGGTAATTTTTTTTTTTAAAGTTTACAAAAAAGTACTTATTTTTGTCCAGGAAAAATAGCTATTTGGAGACACTACTTTCCCCTGCAACATAGATAACTTTTTAATATGCCTTCTGATATCATTTTAAATGACATCTGAGCAGTATTTTTTCCCTTGAGTTATATTACCTCAGGAAGGACTCTTCTACCAAGTCAACCTGCTCAGAAAAAGCAGGTATGATAGACAGACAGTGGTATGATTTTTATAGCTGAAAAGCTATCCCATGATTGGGTTTTTCTGCCTAAGTTTTTTTTTTTTTTTTAATATTATTTTAAATGATATTATGAGATATATACTCTCATTTAATAATAGAGCCCTTGCAGAAATAGCTAGTTTGCTCTGGTGTCATTTATCATCTTTGTTCCAGGTGTGGTCACTGAAGGGTGTCTGGGGTTACATGGGGCCAGGGCTGCAGGACCTGAAAGGAGCCCTCAGGAAAGGTGGAGAGACACCATTTACATGGGCCTGGAGTGACAGGACAGGGAATGGCTTCACACTGACAGAGAGTGGTTTGGATGGGATGTTGGGAAGGAATTCCTCCCTGTGAGGGTGGTGGGACAGCTTGCCAGAGAAGCTGTGCCCCAGTTGTGCCCTGGTGCCCTGCATGTGGCTCTGAGCAGCCTGCTCTAGTGGAGGGTTCCTAGTTTGGAATTTGGTGATCTCTGAGGTACTTCCCAACCCAGGCCATTCTGTGACTCAGTGATTCTATGGTCCTGTTGCATTTCTACCTTGCCTAGTCCAGTTATCCTAAATACTGGACCTTTACAGAAACAGCTGTGGATCTTTCCCCCTTTCCCCCCTTCCCCCCTTACAGCACCAAAATGTGTTTGCCTCTGACGTCTCCAGATCTCTCCAGGATTTGGATCTTCAGCCACCCAGGCTGCTTCCCTCCCACCCCACTGCTGACACAGGAACATCGACTCACACTCTTTCCCTTACCCTTCTCTGGCCACCTCTCAGAGCCTCTTAAGCCTCTCTTTATCTCTTATTTCACAGCATGGAAACAGCTCAGGATGGTGGGATGAGAAGGAAGGTAAGGGCTGTGTTGTGATTGTGCCCTCAATGTTCTTGTAGCATGTCTGTGGCTGGTCGTGCTGCCTCCTCCTTTGATTTTCTTTCTGTTAAGGTACAAGTGTAGACTTCTGCAGGGAAGTTTTACAACTATTCTCTCTACCTCCCTAGCAAAACAGGAACAAAATGTTAGTGCAGCATGATCCATAAAATTGCTAGCAGTTACAGCCTTTTAATCTGATGTTGTAACAGATACAGGTCCTGCCAATTCTGACTAATTTGCACTTTGCATGTTTCCAGTGTTTATGAGGACAAGGAATGCAGTGCCATGCTTTTCTCTCCCAGTGGGTAGGGCCCCACACTAAATCCATGGAGAAACACATGCCCATGCACTGAATCATCATCGAATTTCTGAGAGATTTTAGCTGTTCCAGACCAGCCTTGTTACCTGTGTTAATCTGGATAGCAGCCTAAGAAGGTCTTAAATTCTTGAATGTGGTTCAATTTTAAGGCAAATTTTAAGTGCACAATCTTTCTGGAGCAGCACAGATTGTTAATTCCTTCTTTTTTCATGTATGTATATAATTTCTCTCTTGTGCTTGGAAGTGCATATGTGTACAGACACTGTAAGGTTTTTAGAGTTAATAGGGCCCTTGGCATTTTTTAGCCTTAGTCTTGACTAGACTTATTTGTTTTATTCTGCTTTCCTCCTGTTGCAGTTTGGTAAGCATTTGAATTTAGCTTTAAAATTAAGTTCCTTGTGATCATTCTGCATGAAGGGCACCACAGAAGTAACACAAGAATGATTGAACTGATTGAGTGACTACTGCTCCCTGCTATGTTCTCCTCTTCACTGCTATTTAAAAGGAAGAGGGATGGAGAGCTTTGTAGATGCTCTTTAGACTGTATGTTTTTGCTGTGTGGTCTTTCTATCATTTCTGTACTTACAGCATCACAATAATTAACCAGTTAAACTCAGTGCCAGGATAAAAGGTTAAGTGCATTTAACCAGACACAAAAGCTTCAGGAAGTTAGAATACAAAAGAAAGTCCTCAAACATTATATTATTGAAGTTTTGAGCAACAACTTCTGGGATGCAGCAGGAGTAAAAATGAAACTGCTTGTAAAATGCAGTTAATTCTACCTCTATGTAAGAGATTGTGTGATGTGATTGCTAATGATAGTTGGATGGTTGCTTGGCCTTGATGATTCAAGAGTTGCCTTCCAATCTTATGTTAATGGACACATAAAAGGAATCTATTTCATGGAAAATGGTCTCAGTGTAATAGAACAAATGAAACTTGCACATTTATTGGTAAACCCTGCAATTTTTATCCATAAACTGTTGGACTGTTAGAATTATGCTCTCAGTATTATTAACTCTGACTAAAATTTATGTTCAAAACATTTATGACTAAGTGATCACCTCTAGAATTCTTCTGGAATTCTTCTGGCATCAGTCACACTGTTGTAGGTGGTTATCTCATCTGAACTTGTAAATGGAGCAATTCCCAGGGAGGGTTGAGGTTAGATAATGCACACAGAGGACTACCAAGTGAATCTTTGACCTGCCTTCTGAATCAGCAGTAAGCAAATATTTTGCTGAATAAATTATGTCCAAGGATCTGCAACTGCCAAGAAGGTACATTTCCAAGTAAAACACAAAATTAACTTCTGTTTTTTTTAAGGTTATTAAAAACTGTGGGGTGTTTGGACATCCTACTAACCTGATCAAACTCTGTTACAGGAATTATTTTTCTGCTTGTGTTCCTCTAACTTCAACAAGGTTGTTCTCCTTGTTCTTCTCCCAAGCCAGAGGCTCACAAGTGTTTTGGATTGGTGAGCCACTTTTAGGCCTCTGTGTGCCTCAAGTGCTTACCTGAGATAAACACAATTATCAGGTTTAGAGTCCCCCTGGAGCAGCTCTGGCTCTGTATATTGCTTGTGCTCTGCCTATTCAGAATTATGAATCAGTGTTAGAAAGTTACTGGATTGCTGGGACTGTTAAGAAAAAATTATTTTATTTTGCAAGACACCTATAATGTGTGACCAGCTGCAGTAGTCAATGGTTTAATATACTTAATTTTTGCTGTATTTTGATGTAAGGATACATATAATTTTTGTTGCTTATTTCCTTCTTTTTATAGAAGTGATCTTTTGTCATTATCAGTATGTATTATTGTTGCTGCTGCTGCTACCCCATGCAGTTAGGGGCCATCTTTAGGAGCATTCACAAATATGACCTGCTTCATCCGTGGTCTTTCCTGCCTTGGTCATCAGGGCCATTTTTTGTGTATTGGTTCTGTTTGTGTTCCCCAGCAGGCTAAACATAAGTGCATAAAGAGGTGTAAGGCCCAGTTTGGTCCTCCCATCTTAGATGTGCTAAAAAAGGAGGAGTGTGGGAAGTTTTGGGCATTAGTGCAGCAGGTCTGTGAGAGTAGGTAATACTTAGTTCCTATTTTTAAACCATCCTTTCCTGCCTGCTCGAATCAGACTTTTCCAAAATCATCACTGTTAGAAATATTTGGCTATTGTTCCACCAGAGGCTGTGTCAGGTGTAAAATGAATTTTCTCTTACCACATTCAGACATAGTAATTTCTTTTGATGCATGACTGTATTTCCACTGCCACAAAGGGCCCAATCCTTGCCTGGAGTATTTAAATGCCTCAATTAATTCCTGATGCTTCAGACTGCCGCGTGCATTTGATAGATTTCCTCATCTCTCCTTATTTCACCCAGAACTTGCTGCAAAATGCTGAAGTATGTGCAGGAACCCAGGGGGGAAGTTTGTTCTTGGAGATGAGTCTATGCCTGGCCAGGCTCTGAGTAACATAGACAGATCCCTCAGGATGAGGAATGTTGTATAAATGCCAGGTATTAATGCAGTAATAACATTTCTCAAATTAGCAGATCAACAGTGTGCCAAATAACAGTATCAGGTAGCAATTGTCAGGTTCTAAGACAGCAGTGATAGTAGTTTTAAAATGGAAGTGAGTGTTATTTAATAATCCTAACTCTTACTGCCTGACCAGCACTGAAAATTGCATTGATTTAAAGGACACTTATTTCTCAGCAACTTTTTTTTATTAAAGAGAAAACAATGCTGCTTGGGAACAGCCTGGTTCTAGAAAGATGATCATGGATCACCCAGACATAGCTTTTAGAAGGCCCAATTTACTAGGAATGCCAGAATATTATCTCCAGGGATTATTGAAGAAGGAATTAGTGTCTCTGCACTAGCGGTTGTTTGTTAACTTAAAATTAAAAAACAAAAAAAGAAAAGGGAAGGGAAGAAAGGAAGGATGGTAAATTACTACTGTTATATTTAAACTATGATTCTCCATTGCCTTTGCTAAAGTCTTGTATGGAAAGCGCAGCATTACAAATAAAAATGCAGTCAGTAGAAAAAGCCACACTACCCTGAGTACACCCATATGGCACATTGCAGAATAGGCAAATATATCGTTTTTATGGGAAAAAAGAAAACCCAGACCACAGAAGCTGAATGATATAAGAGGCAGAGCTTAGAGCTTATTCTTCTGTAAGGGTATCCAGAAAGAACCAGCTATCCAAACAGTGATGCTGCTGCAGATGCTTGTGAGGTAACTAATTGCCAGTCCTGATGCACAAATGCTGCTGAAGGGTGTGGCAGGGGAGGGAAGGACATGGCCTTTGGAACTGGCTGGGCACTGGGGCAGGGAAGCAGGCAGTGCAGGAGAAAAGATGGGATTTCTCACTCCTACCTTGCACTTACAGCAGTGGCTCCTCTGGTGAAATTTTATGAGCTTCCATGCTGAAATAATGCTGAGAAAGAGCCATAGAGGGTATTTTTAATTTTTGATTTGAGGTTATTTGGAGGGGTTTTTTTGCTTATTTAGAAATAAAAAATCCCTGCATTTATGAATATCCACCCTGCCCAGGCTGTCCTCAGTGGGCTGAGCTTGTCTAAGCCTGGTTTGCAGGAAGTCAGAGCCTCCCAATCCCATCAAGTATCCAATACTTTTCCCTGAAGCTGCTTTATTCCTAGAATCATAACATGATAGAATGACTTGGGATAGAAGAGACCTTAAAGATCACCCTTTCCACCCCCCTGCCCTGGGCAGGGTCACCTTCCACTATTCCCAGGTTGTCCCAACCCCATCCAGCCTGGCCTGGAGCACTTCCAGGGATGGGGCAGCCACAGCTGCTCTGGGTACCCCGTGCCAGGGCCTCCCCACCCTCACAGGGAAGAATTTTTAACCTAAATTTCCCCTCTTACAGTTTGAACCTATACCAACTTCTATCAGTACAGTTCTGGAGAAAAATCCCTGATTCCTTTATTTTTCAATTATTCTCACATATCAACAACTGGTCAGGCTTACTCAAAACACTTACCTTTGAGGTATAAACACTTCCTGAAAAAAAGTCCTGAGCCTCTTTTACACCTTTAAGTGCAGTTATCAGTAGCACCCCAGCCATGAAAGAGCCACTGTCACTGCTCACCCAGGAATACCTGTAGACACCTGTATCCAACTCCTCATAAATACCAATCATGGTGGTGTTAATACATATCTTGTACATTTTGCAAGGCACACTTCCCTAAAACCTCAATACCAAAGGAAAGAATCATAATGCAAGCCAAAAAACCTCAACCCCCAGACCAAAGTGCACCTCTTCAGTCACCATCCAGTCTGAAATATTCATTACAGAGAATGTGGGCAGAACATGCTCCTTGCTGCAAGAGCCCCCACCATGGTTTTATTGCTGCTCTGTGCAGAGTTAACAAAAAAACCCCTAAAAATAGAAAGAAAAAAAATTCCACAGCAACAAACTTAGCGAACGTGGGAATCAGTCTCATTATGGAAGAAAGGGGAACTTTATGAAATATATTTACAGAAAAAGAAGGCAAGAGAAGGAAGAAAAGAGTACCATACCGACTCCACTAGGGAAATAAAAGACTACCACCCTTATACCAACAGAAAGAGGCATAGAATTACTAGAAAAACAACTATAAAGACATCGTAAATCAAACAGCATAGAGTTTAGAACATCAAAAACGCAGAAATTTTCATCTATTATTAATTATGATAAAAAATTCTATCTCAGAATATTTTACACAGCAGCTGTTGCCAAGAAAATCTACATCTTCTTGAGCTGAGAAACTTTAAAATCAGAAGCAAATCTTTGTGTAGCCAGTGGAGATAGCATAGATATTAACACAGTGTTTCAATGTCTTATTTCCATTTTCCAGTCAATTAAAAACACAAATATGAAATACAAAAACTATTTTAATTTTATTTTGATCTTATTTAAATATTTAACTGAGCCCAAATATCCTAATGTCTATTTTGTGTGTGTCTGCATGTGTTATGAAAATTCAGTCATCTCTCTAAAATTGAGTTATGGCTGTTAATCCATGTGGATTAGTAGTTCTAAAAAGTAATTTATTTGTTGCTTTAATTCTTTCCCTTGTAGTAATTTTGATGTGGCTGAGAACTGCTTTTGGACATGGAGTCAGAGTTAGGATTCACCAGATTTGCTCCCTCTGGAAGCGTGTTAGCATTGACTGTGGCAGCTAAACCACAGTGACCAAATTGCTAGCCTTACCTTTCTATTAACCTGTGTTTTTTAAGGAGCTGGTTCAGGACTTGGGTCCATAAGTATGGATGCATTTCCCACAGCAAGCATTTGGCCAGGGAGCAGGGGCAGAGCTGCATTTTGGGCAGCTTGAGACTTTTGTCTCTGCAACCCCTGCATCTCCTCATGTGTTTTGTCACGAGTTAATTTAGGTTGCACATTCCTCAGGTGGGGAATTAGATTTGTCCTGGTGGGCTTCAGCTGTTGGCAGAGCTAAAGGAAATGGGTAGAACAGGCTATTTCAGCTGGAAGGGGATAATCTCTGAGGGCCTGGCCTCTGCAGGGCTGACCAGGTTAAAGCACATTAACAGCACTGCCCAAACGCTGTCTCAAACACTGACATGCTTGGGACACCTAAAGCATTCACTGCTGCTTCTCTGAAATTAGGAGATGTGGAGTTACAGCTGAACTGCCCATGTTACCCTGTCTATGGCTTTCAGTGAGTTTTATTGTTGGAGATATGCTGGTCTGCACATGCACTCAGTGCCTGGCCTTTCATCAGGGAATAATTTATAGCCACTTAAGTCACAATCTATGGTTCCTGCAAACAAATCAGTTATTATTTGTCTAGATAAAAGATAAAGCATGCAAAAAAAAAAAAAAAAAAACACAAAAAAAAAAAAAAACAAACCAAAAAAACCTAAACTCTAACTTGTTAAAACAGAATGCTCTAGTTGAAGGGGAGGAGGGGTAGAATTTTCAGGGGAAATACCAGTTACAGCAAACAGCTATAGCCAAGTCATCTCTCGTGGTTAGTATTTGTCAACAGTGTAACACATTTGCATCAGTCAGGAAAGTCATCGAAGCTGTTCACTTGGAAGAATTGCAGTCTCTTGTTCTTGAAGCAGCAGTGAAATGACAACCTATAAAATGCTTGCAAAGATTTGAAAGGAAACATTTCAGGCACTGCCTGGAAAACGTGTGACTAAGGCTGTGAGAATAATTGTGATTTTTTTCAGCTAGAGTGCCGAAACTAAAAAAGAAGGAGGAAAAAAATAAGTTAGAGTCAAACCAAATGGAACTTCGTTTTTGTTTTTCTTGCCAAAATGGAAATCTGAAAACATTTATTTAGTGTAAAATGCAAACATACATTCCATTTCATCCAAAACAAAAATGTTCATTTTAAAGCATGAGGAGGAAAAGTAAAGGAAATAAAGGACTGGGATCTGCCAGGTTTTCAGAGGTGACAACTTTTTACCTAGCAGCTGGGATGGGGAATGCTGTATATATGTATGCACACGACTATTGCTTGAGAAGTGACCCCCCAGCTTACTGTGTGCCCTCGGCACAGGGACAGAAACCCGGGGTTTTGCAGAGGCAAAAGGCTCTTCCCAAGGGCAGCTTTGTGCCCACAGCACAGTAGGCAGAGGTCAGGATTCCTTCCACATCTGCTGTGAAGCTCAGTGTGCTGCAAGCACTCCTGCTTCAGCTGGGTGTCAGCTCAGTGCTTGTGGCTGTCCCTTCTCCTCTCAGAGGCTGTGTGGAGCTGCTGGAGTGCAGCTGGAGTGCAGCTCCCTCAGCCACCTGCCTAAAAAACCTTTTCCTCCATAACTTGCTGCTGTTCCTTGGGACAGTGATTATTTAAGCACCTTACAATACTTTAGCTTCTTAATAACACAGGACTGTGCTCAGAAAGGATTTGGAGCTGCTTCCCTGGAGATCCTGTAGAGGGATATGAGGGCACAGGGGTACCCGACAGAGCGGTCTCTCACCTCTGTCCTGGTGAGGGTGGTTTTCCAAGTGAGTTGTGGCCAGCTCACATATTCAATGTGTGTGCAATGCAATTATCTGAATGAGTTTGCAGGTACATAGCATGTCAGTCCAACATGACATTAATGAAGTTATTAAGCAGTCCAGGTCCCACTGCAGGTACTCAGAGTATGACCCACTGCTCATAACTTTCTGAGCCTTGAACATCCAACCAATTTTTTAATCAACAAGTTGTCCAGGGTTTCTAGCCGTGGGATTTCAACTTGAGTACAAGTGTACAGTGCTTAAAGTCTGGCTGAATTCAAGGTAAATGTCATCTCCTCCTCAGTACTTTTCCACAGTTGCAGTCATTTTTTTATAGGAAGCAGTCAAGTTGGTCAGACATTACTTACCTCACTGAGGGTTCTTTATTCAACTAGGCAAAAGGCAGCAAAAGCAGAGCAAAATAAGCCAGACAAAGAGAAGGTGTCTTGTCCCAGACCACACAAGAGGTCAGTTGTGCAACCAAGGACAAAACTCCAGTCTTCTTAATCTCAGTCCAGTCCCTGACCCAAATTACATGTCTCTATTTTTTAATTGAAAGTTAACTTTTAGTGAAGTATTTCAAAGCTGAAAGAAAAAAAAAACCCTCAAAACATGGACCACATGGCAGATCCCCAGAGAGCACTAACAGCTAATAGAACATATTTTGCAACTGTTATATTGGACTAAATTCAACTAGGAATTGATTAGCTGTTCTCTTTAGAAATAAATGGCCAACACAATTTGGCCTTTACATTTCCTAGACCATAAATGGCTTAGGAGCTTTGAAAATTACAATTGGGTTAGGATAACAATAAAGAATGGAAGGATCTCTTTTTGTGGTAGTAGAAGGAACGCAGTCTGTGTCACACCTAAGTGCCTACACATACCTGACACAGAACTTGATAAGTGTAAGTAAATGTTGGCTTTAATTCTTTAAAGTTTAAGCTTATGATCACTGCTAGTGAGGCTGGAGGCTGATAGATGGGAGAGACAAAAGGGGGAATATTCTTAATGTACTGGAGTGCTAGGCTGTCTAGGGCTGATGCTCACAATTTTTATCAGAACTCATCTGTCTCCAGCTCTTGTGAGGCTTTTGGCCTTATTTGTGAGAAAACTTTGTACTGCTTCCTTGGCTGTGTTGAAACCCTGATAATTTTTTTTAGTTGATTTGTGGATGATCCATTCTGAGGAGGCAGCTGAGAACTCTGACTCCTGACTAATGCCAGGAGGATACAACATATTTTATACAGCAATACAGTTTGCCCTGGAGAGCAGTGGTGCTTTCCTGAATAACAGCATAGAAACAGCCCTTCCTTGCTGGGACTGAGCTCCTGTGTGAATGCAGCCTTTAAGGAGGAATTTCAGAGCTGCTGAGTTTCAGACATGAGCTGTAAGGGCTGGCTCATTTAACCTCAGGGCCCACTCTTAAACCACAGCCTGGGAGTCAGAGCAATTGTGGTTGGGCTTTGTAAGTGAGCTTCATCACTTGAGTGATGGATGTACCAAAGTCCAGGAACAATTTCTATTCCATTTAGAATGTGAAGAAATCATCCCTCCCATCTGTCTTTTAAACCTGGTTGTTTGTTTAGTTTTTTTTGTTTGTTTGGGTTTTTTTTTTTTTTTTTTTTTTTAGTTCACAGGTAGCTCAGAAAATAACTGTCAGAGAAGTGGGGTCATGTTTTTGTCCTATTATCCATTGATCATGGGAACTTCCATTAGGTACAAAAATTGCTTGAAACTCCTGTAGAAGCAGCCTCCCTGTACCATGGGCTGGTAGTAACATACCACCTCAGACCATGATGTTCCACACTGTTCCCCAAACTTTTGGAAAACAAGCCCTGCTGCATCAAGAAAAAAAATAAATTTTCTTGTCCTGCTAAATTACCACATTGTTAAATACACACCCATTATAAAGTATTCATCTTCTGTGACCCATTGTTATCTCCTCATGCCCCACAAGGGGATATGTCTCAGACTTTAGGAAACAATGATCTGTTGTGACTCATCTGCTTAAACCTTTTTTCATTATTTTTCCATCATACACGTAACCACTTCCTATATATTTTTGCTTGGCATTAAACATAATCGAATAAATTATAACTTTTGATTGGTTAATTCATGAAAACTTCAGTGGTTTGAGTGGCTTTCAGGAGGCATTTGAAACTTACTTACTGGTATAGGAAAGACTGGAAAATGGGTTCTGCTGGTTTTGTGTATATAACTAGAACAGTCCTGATTGCAGCAGGAATGGAAATTTAAAAAACTGTTTGCTAATTTCCTCCACCTACACAGTAATGCAAGTTTCTACATTTTTATTTCTTACCTTCTTAGGAGTGAGACAGAGGGTGAATATATAGAAAAAGAAGGTAAGAAAATCTGGAGAGGGGGAAAATTTGAGATAGAAATACAAAAATGCTACAAAAAATGCTTTGGTATTTCAAATCTGGCCTAACCAACAATCATTAGAAATGTCAGGCATCAGTCTGTTCATGCAAAAATTTCCCACTCAGTCTGAAGAGGAAGAAGCTTTGCAGGATTGAAGAGCCCTGGAGCAGGTCCTGCCCCTCCTCACTGTCTATGGAATTTCATCACTGCTGGTGCTGAAGAAGTCAGAGCTCAACCCAGAGCCTGCTCCACCTTCTTGATGGTAAACCAAAACTTTTTATGACCTTACTGTTGTGCAAAAAGAAAAGTTTGGAGAGGGTTTCACACCACCTATGCAAAGTTTCAGTAAAATATATGAGTGTCTAGTTAAATTACAAGTCTTTTAGCACAACAGCATTTCTACTGTGCAAAACAGAATTTTGGATCAAAGTCTGCATCCTCCTGCAAGCGGTGCTAATTTTATTCATCAGCTCTGGCTTTATCCTTAGTATTTGACACCATTTTCAGTAATGTCTGAAAAGGGCAGAGATGGAATCCACACTGTGCAGTTACGTGGCAAGTTGCCAAACTTCCTGCAGGCAGATCCACACGGCAGTTTGGAGTGGAACTCCAGAGCTCTTCTAGTCCCGTGTCCTGCTTCAGACACTTCTGTTTAGGTGAGGGTGATCAGGGGTGTGCCCACAAGGGTTTTTAATTTCTCAGAAGATGGAGATCCCATAGTTTGCCTGGCCAGTTGCTCCAGTGGCTGTTTGCTTTCATTTTGAATAAGTTCTTCCTCAAATCTACCTGAAATTTCCTATGTTCTGCCTTGTGATGAGGGACTCTCTTCCTATCGAAGCTGGGAAAAGTCTGGGTAATCTTTTAAATGTCTGGAATGATGAAAATGGCTGTAGCAAAAATGATGACAAGTTCTTCTTACCTAATGAATCCTGCATATAAAGTGAAAATCTTTGCCATCAGTAGCAAAGCTTCTGTTGGACTCAGGAAGGTGGGAATTTTCTTAATTCCCATTTGTGGCACACCTAGGTTTGTTTCCAGATTGTATAATTCCTGAAGCATCATAGTTGTGATGAAAAATGTGCTCAATTCTAACTTTATATTTGGACGCTATTTCTTTACCAGTGCATGTATGAAAATGAGTGCAGAAAATGAGAAAGAAGATGTTGTGAAGTTCAATGCCCTGAGCAAATGCAAGCTGCTAGCAAATGATAGGTGTCTAGAAAGAAGGATTTTTGTTATGAAGTCTGTGGCAGAGAATGGTTGTTTCTGTTGCCATCACAAAGGTACATTTCCTTCACTGTAACCCCTTAGAGTAGCCGTTGTTTTATTATCATAATTGTGCAGGAATAGTTTCATGCACAGGGTAGGAGTCCCTAAATAATAGTTTGTGATGTGAAAAATTGTCAAGCGAAAATCTAATTTGGTCAGATTGCTGTTTTATCTATCAAAGAAATTGAATATGGAAAAGACTTGTCAGATCATGGAGCCATTCCCATTGCAAATGAATACCAGCAAAGAATGGCTCTGATTTTCAGACAAAAATGCCTTTGTAGGGATGAGCACTGTGGCCTCTCTTTCTCTTGCAAGGCCTGGCAGCCTCACAGGCTTGTAGGAGAAGAGGGGTCTGTGGTGGGAAGGTGGGAGAGGGGACTCACAGCCACCAGGAAGCCCTTGGGCAGCTTGGTGAGGAGTGTGCAAATAATTCCACATCTTTCCCCAAGCTCTCCAGTACTCCCCTCAAGCAAAGAAAGGCAATCTTGCCTTTGCACTGGAGCCCATATAATTTTCATTTTCACTTTCTTCCCATGCTCATCCAGATTTTACTGAGTCTTTTCTCAGTTTTAATGCTTTTTATTTTAACCTTCTACTATGCAGCTGTAGTCTCACTTGCTCTTCAAAACAAACCTGCCCCTCTTTGCCTGGTCCTAGTCACAAAAACAAAGGAAGATGGGAGAAGCAGGCTTGCTGCTAAACCCACTCTCCTGTTGCAGGGGTCTGATGTCTGAGGTGTTAATCTCCATGTTCTTTTGATCTGAGTAAGGATAATAGGTTGTTTTTCAATATTGTTTCTGGTTCATTAATATGTATGCTGTCTGCTCCTGTTTTTTATCCCCCAGAAAACCCTTTGAAGATACCTTTGTAGCCTCTCTTCTGCTGCAGGCCTGACTTTGACTTTTCCGCTGCTCATTGTTTTCCTGCTTGTTTCATGTTCTCACCCCGTTACAGCCACTACTGCTGCTGCAGAACTGAGGCACCCTCCTCCTGCTTCTTTCCAGGCACCTGTTCACTGTGAGTGATGACCAAGCTCCCCTGGCTCCTACACGTGGCTAAGAAGGTGTCTCAGAGAAGATTTAAATGGGGCTCCAGCACTGACTGGCACTGGTGGCCTCTCGGCACCCAAGTTTCCCCCACTGGACAAACCCCACACATTACCTGGGATAAAGCCTGACTGGCATTGTTTCCAGACACATTTCCGTAATGGTCACACTGCACCCCATGAAAGGATGAGACAACCATGATCTAGTTTTAAAGGCTGCTTTGTGATGAAAAGAGCATTAGATCATTTCATTGCTGTTTTTCTTTGGAATGCATCCTCCTACTCACCACCCTGTGGGCATCCATACTCTCTTTTGTTGGACTTGTTTCTGTTCATATGATTTCATGTGCTTTGGGGCATTTCAGTGTGCCTGCTGTTCTTTTTTTCCCCCTGCCTTTTCTTCCTCTCTACTTCTCCATATTTTTGTGGTATATTTGGCAAAGCTGTGGGTTACACCCATGTTTCATCTTGTTGTTTTTGTCATTTATTCACCAGCTGAGCTCAGAGGAGGATTTGTTTTTCAGTAAAATCTGGGGACTTTATGTTTTTCTTTTTTTGTCTTTTAATAATTTTATAGTTTTGTTGACTAAATCATAACAAAATTGAACGATTTGTCCATGGTCGTACAGTGAGTCATTGCTTCTGTCAAAATAAGAATCTGCCTAGAGCTGCCATAGCTTGTACCTCCTCATTCCAGCCATTAGAGAAACTCAGCTCTTGTATTAATTTGTCACAGATCTACATGAGAGCTGTTATTTTACATCTGGTTCTATGGCACCAGATGAATTTCCTGGGCACATCTGTTGACCACACTGTGTGGTAGATAATAGCAAATACTGAGCTCTGAGATAAAGCAGACGTTAGTTCCTGGCCTCTAATAAATGGGTTGATAAAGACCCTCTAGGCCCAGCTCTTTTCCAGTCCTAGATCCACTTGGGAGAGAGTCTGGTGTGGGAAGAGGTCTCAGAAGAGATCTACCGGGATTACCATGGGAAACTACTGTGGTGTAGGGGCATGGTAATAAGATTCCCGCCGTTCCCTATGTCCATCATTTGGTGTACCCTCCCCAGTTAATGTCAGTTAAGCAATGGTACCATCCCAGGTTCTGGAAAGTTCTTTGTTCTAAGTTCTGTTATTGGTTCCCTCCTTGTAACCACTCCTTCCCTTATCTCCCATTGGTTTGTACTATCCCTATCCCTCCCACAAGATCTTACCCCATTGGAGGTATGTACCCCGACCCCACCTCCTCTCTCTCGGATATAACCCCTATCCCCTCCTTTGGGGGCGTCTCCGAGGGCTCTGGTCACCCAGACCTCAGAGTCCAGGCACTCAGGGCAGCTCCCCTCTCAAGAGGTTGTCTCCCTTTGCTCCTTTTGCCTTTTCCTGCCTTGAATAAACCTCTGAGAACTGCAGCGCTCCGTGTGCCGACCCGTCTATTTGGTGGATTCGAGCTTTAGTCATCTGGGGCTCCTGCAGACCTGCGACCGGCGGGCTCCCCCGCGGGACCTAGGTCCGGGAAGCCACAGTCTGGGACAATGAAGAAAGGAGCTCTGAGTGTCTCAAAGTTTTGCATTAATTTTAAATTGTTGATCTCATCATAAGCTGAGCCCAGAGTTCCCGCACATGGTGTAGGCCAGAGCTGCTCTCTCTGCTCAGACCCATGGCTCATGCTGTGGAGAGCTGAGCCCTGCAGGGAGAAGGAGTTCACCAGTGATCCCCCTTCCAATGCTCCTCATAACAGCAGATAAAAGAGCAATGTTGCCTGCAGAGACAGAAGAAACTCTGTAGAAAGAATCTTGTGAGCTTATTGGTTTATAAAATAAACAGAGAAGACAAGGTGGGAAACATTCCCAGCATTCCCACTACTCCATCTCTTTTCTGGCTGGGAATTCAGATGCAGAAAAATTAAAGTTGTATTCAGGTATGGAAGGCCATTCCACAAGAGGGTATTTTCTTTTGCTGGACAAGTGTCTTCTCACTGACCTGCATGACAATCTGTCTCTGATCAGAGCAATTTTCTAGTGCTGGTGCTGCTCTTGGTACAACCTGACAGTATATTTGTCCTTCTCTGAGCCTCGGGTTCCACAAACCACAGCTTGGGGGTGCCTGTTTCAGAGGGGTTAGGGCCCAGGGAGAACAGGAATTCCACCTCCAGGAACCCAGTCTGGTTCCTTGCTGCTGCCTCTTGAGGCTGTGACAGAGCTCAGAGCTGAGCCCACTATCCCTGACTACCATTTCCAAGGGTAAACCTTAAAATACTTACAACATTTAGCCATGAAAGCTGAGAACAATAATTTAAAAAAAACCCCAAACCAACCAGCCAGCCAAACCAAACCAAAAACCCAAAATCCTCCCAAAGAAACCAAGTGGAGAAGAGTACCAATGGACTACCTCTTTTTTTATAGGCTAAAACATATTCCAGGTCTCCTCCAGTAGTCAAAATCACATCTCTTGAGAGTGGAGAGCCACAGAAAGGTGAGACAAAGACATTAGAATATGGCAGGATAGATAATAGAATTATCACGGGCCAAACAAAAGACTAATTTAAGTCTTATTTATAGACTGTGGGTAACATTCCAATTTCTCTTCATCTTCTTTAAGCCTTTCACTCACTAATTCTTTGGAAGGAAGAATAATTAAGAAAAGGACCCACTTGGCAACTCATTAGTTTAAAATCTTTCTTCTTTGCAGATTTGGTCAACACTGCTTCCATAGTCTTTTGGAGAATTTTCTTCAGTTTATTGAAGAGACTTCAGTTGCCTCAAACCTTTTAATTTTAGCTCATTTAAATATATCAGCCAGTTTCAAGACTTGATAAAGATGAATGCAATTAATCTTAGAGGCCTCATAAATGTTAGGGAAAGAGCTTTTATTTTGAAAAGACAGCAGAGCCAAATTAAAATCCTATCTGTTAACCCTCTGAAAATAGGAATGTGGGAACTTCTGACTGTAATTAATTTTGTATGGGGATTATAATGACTTACATTTACATACAACAAGTATTGCTAAAGAACTGGTGCAACAGAACTTGTGTGTGAGTGTATGTTTGCGTGTGTATAGATTTTATACATATGGAATGCAGTACTACAATGTGGGAGTTATGTTTTATCATTAGGGTTGGTACTGAGGTTCCATTTTCGTGGTCCATCCCTCCACTAACACAAAAGAAATTAACAATTCATCACACAATTATTGATCACTTGGTATGATTCTTGAGGCTGTCCTGTCCAGGGCCAGGAGTTAGGCTTTGGTGCTCCTTGTGAGTCCCTTCCAGCTCAGAATATTCTGTGATCACAACCAACAAAATCAGCGGGCAATCTAGACCTGGTGAGCACTTTTGCAGCTGAATGTGAGGTTGGCTAGAATGGCAGGTCCAAAAAGAGGAATTACCAAACACAGTAGATGGGTACCGCTTGATTGAGAGCTAAAATATATTTTTTATTATTTTTATATTAAAGAAATAATGCCAAAAGCCATTCAGTTAGCACAAAACAGAATGACAGTGGTCTTATGTTTTGGTTTCTTTAAAAAAAAAAAAGATAGTCTTCTCAATAAAAAGTATTTTTCTTTCAGCAGCATCTGATAAGAATTCACAATATAAAGTAATGATTAGGAAGTCTCTGCCCCATTAGAAGCCATAATAAGATCAGGAAGTCTCACCAGTCTGGGGTGGGAACATCTTTTCCCTTGACAAGTCCAAAGAGGATCATGGATACTTCTGGAATGTTTATTTTCCTATCTCTTAGGTGTTTCAAGTGGCAGATGATGCAGTCTTAGATTGTAAAGTGAAATTACTTCTTCCCCCATCTCACGTGAGTGTGTGTGCATTTCTGAGCTCTGGGGCTGAAGGAGGGCATTGGGCATCTTTGCAGCCACTCTCTCTGGTCCATGCATGTTGGGTGCTATGAGGTTCATATTTTCAGAGAAACACAACAGCAGGACAAAGAAATAGGGTTTGTTTCTATCTGCTCATTTGCTTTAGCCCAGCTTCCCACTTTAGCCACTTGGTTTGCAACTAGAATATGAAAACCTGAGTAGGGAGGTTACTTGGCCAGATTGTGGAGCAGAGCTGACCTTGAATAAGACATGCCAGCTCTGCTGAGAGCATACAAATGTGTTACACTGTATAATATGCAGAAAGGTCTGGAGGTCTCTCCCCTCTCTTTAAGCATCAAAGATCAGATAATGTGTTTTCATCCTTCAGCATGAAACATTCCGTGGCAGCCTTGGCAAAGGCGGAGAATTGTCTCTGGGATCCGCTGCTGCAGGAGGGCATGGAGTCAAACAGAGTGGCTGAATTTGAAAATGGAGAGGAATAATTTTGTGACCAGTAATAAAATGTGTAGCTACAGATACTAAAATAATGGTAGGGCCATAACCTGAAGGTGGAGAGAGTCAGAGAGGAATTCCCCTCTATGCCACATGGAAGCACTGCAGACATAAAGTGGTGGATTTGTGGGGTGAAGAGGTGGGATCGCCTTGTCTCGAGGTAGCAGATAAATCAGAATTGATGAACAAGACCAATTAGTTTCTGACAGTATTTTTCTCAAAGTACAAAAGTGCAAAGGAAATTAAGAGATACTGGTAAAGATCTGTTATGCAGATGTTCCTGGGGACACAAATAATTTTTGTAAAAGTGGGAGCATATTTCAGGGGATGGTTTGAAGGCCGGATTCATTTTTTGTGGACCAATAACAACTTTGAAATGCTTGCTGTTGTTTCTGATATTTTTTAGAAATCAGGAGGTGGAAGTGAAATCTTGGCTTTGCAACTTCCATGAAAGAGTTTTTCTGACTTAGATCATAACCAAGAGAGAGAAACATGGAAGAGTGGATTTTCAGCAGAGAACGGAAAGGAGAAGGAGGTAAGGTAAAAGGGGGACGTGGATGGGGTGCTTTAGGAAAGAGGAGAATCAGCAAAACCAGCTGCTGCTCAGTTTGTAGAGCTGTGTAGCTATATACCAAGAGGTGGTGATGGCTCCATCCAGCACTTTGCTGGGTGTGCCCAGGGGGGCGTTTCTCTGCTCCAGGCTGTGGCTGGCCCTGGGGCTGGCAGCGGTCAGTGCTGATCTCTTGTTCCAAACCACACCCCAGACGAAACTTTTCTATTGTTTTCCTCCCAGACCTCTTGGCAGCAGCTCTGGCTGCTTCATGCCCTGACATAATAGTGACCACATCTTCTCCTAGTGCTCCACTCAGGTTTTCTCCTGTCCAGCAGGATTTGGCAGCAGAAATTTTATCAATGTGATAGTGTTGCCATACATTTTCAGACCTAATTTCTAGGAGGGCTGCCTCCAGGAGCTGTAACATTCTGTAATTGTTCAGCACACCTGTTTCCAAATACCTCAGTGTAAAACTATTTGTTTTTTCCTGTGAGAAGACTATAGTACAAGTTCTGTTAAGTCTTTGACACCTAGCCAAAAACTACACCATTCATTTAACCTCAAGCATTAAAGGCTCTATTCACACACATTAAAAAAAAAAAAAAAAAAAAAAAAAAAAAAAGTATATTTCACAATTTTCCAGTAGGATTTTAAATGGAAATGGGAGTGCATGAAAATATCACCTAGTCCAGCATTTAGTATAGGTAGGCATGGTATGATGTGTCGAAACTGAATGTACTAAAGCTGGAAGTAAATTAATAATAATAATAATAATAATAATAATAATAATAATAATATAGTCATTCTTTATAGCTTTAGAAAAATTGACAACTGCCTGTACTGAGGAAGAACAAAGGGGAATAAAATAGCTTTTGATGACAACTCTTGTGACAACTAGTGGCTTATAACCTGGGAAAGATCACATAGTGTCACATCTCCATCAGATCATATGTCTTGATGTAGAGGTTATTGAGCACTAAGGATTGTCACTGAGTGCTGGGCTGGCTGTGTGTGACTGATGGAGTCTTCCTTTCATGCACTAGGGCTGCCTCAGAGAAGTTCAGTGATAAGTGAAATTATCCTTATATGCATATTGGGAAGTTTTTAGATCCTCCCATGCAAAGTTTTCACTTACACATAAGGTGGCTATTAGTAGTAGCAATACCCATAAAGTTTCCCAGCCTTTTCAATATTCAATCATGCTGCTTCATTTTGTCACCTCCTAATATAACAGAAGAAAAACTGTGTCTGTGAGGATTTACAATTACAGTCTCCCACATGTTAGGCATGCTGATGGCCCAAGGGCACAAAAGGGGTTAAATACCTGCCTATGTTTGCTCCTTCAATATGAAAAAAGTGAGTTAATTGGCTACCAGCAAAGCTTAATTGCAGGAGTCGTTAGTGCAGCAGAAGCTAAACCAGGTTGCATATGAAATGTGCTTGTTAAAACACAGGCATTTCTTCTGGCTGGGAGGATGACTACACGTATATATTGCATATTTATATGTGCCCTGGAGCTCGTCCTCTTCCACAGAGGAGGTTCTTGTAAGCCATCCTAAAACCAGTTACTTCACCCTGGGCGAAGTACTTTTTTCCTCTGTGTTCAGTAAACATATTGATATTTCAGTCACTTCTAGAAAACATCAAAGGTAAAAGGAATGAGGGGGCTGTGGATCTTCTGTCTTAGAGCACAGACACTCTCTTATTAGGGGCATAAAGAGCAGAATGCATACATACAGCTTCACCTTTACCTGAAGAAACCTTCCTTTCAGGCTGAAGACAACAGAAAAAAAAAAGGAAAGGAGGGAAAAAAGAAATGGAACAAATGTAAAATGTCTGTGGAAGGGTATTGATTATACTCCTACTGCAGTCCATATTGAGCATTGGGAATAAAATGGCTTCCTGGCTGATCAGAAGTACAGTGGGTAACATACAAACCAAAAAGGTCTCATGATCTGACATTCTCCTGCATAACCTGCTGAGGTTACGGTCCTGAAATGCAGCTGAAAAAATCACCCTGATTTATAGTTTATACTGCTCAAATTTTTAAAATTACCCTGAAAAATATGTGCCTGGCAGACAAATTTCATTCTCAGGTGTTAGTAAAGTCACTACACCCTCAAATACTGTAGCATAACCTCTCAAGAATTTCGCTGCACCACAAAATTTCAGCTTGTATTTTGTGCATCTCCACAAGTGGTGTAGTTGGCTCTGCTTGCAAAGAAAACCACATGGAATTTGAATTGAGTGCAACCAGTGTGGAGTTGGCCTTTAAGAGAGATAAGAATGCATTTTGCATTTCTCTCCATGAAGTTTTAACTCAGATGATCAGTACTTTAAAAATATCTTCATTGATAACGAGGTCATATCTTTTATAAGAAATTAGAGGGATGATCACAGACTTGCATAACATATTGCGCCTGGAGTTATTTTATGATACAAGATGCTGGGGGAAGGGCAGGTTTGAGACATCCTGCAATTATTTTCTTGACTAACCAAGAAGGAGTCGAGCTACATGGAAAATGTATAAGACGACTAAATTCAGGACTGAGGGCAAAGTTTCTAAGCAAGACCAGCAGTACTAACTAACTGCACAGCCTGTTGTGACTGGGTCCATTTCATGTGGCCAAGGGATGCAACTTGTTATTTTTTTAACTATCTCTTTCTACTTTTCCACTTGGGAGAGACTCAGTTACTGACAGAAAGTGCAAACTTATTAGGCTGAGTGCACATATTCACCCTGTTCTGTCAGATTTTTTAACCTGTCCTAAAATATTGCAAAGTTAGAAAACACAAACTCATACCAGATAAAATGCACTTTTCATACAAATGATTTCCAAATAACATGCGATTCACAGCAGTGTTTTTCAGGAGCAGTCCTTCTCAAACAAATCTCTAGTAGAATGGAAGCTATTTAGTACTATTAAAGCCAGGTTGCATTCTGTCAAAAAGGTCCTTTGGATGTCTCTACAGAGTCAATGGGAAAGTAAGGAGAAAGCAAGAATATTTTCGATGCATCATGGCTTCAAGCTCCAAATGCTGCTGGAGATATTTTCTGGTCCTTTGCATGCCTTTGTTTTCCAAATAAAAGGAAAATCACAACTGGAAAGTTTTCTTAACAAGCAAACAAAACTTTAGGTTGTTTATCCAAGAAAAAAGAAAAGGGGAGAGAGAATAAGAAAAGGAAAAAGTAAGGCTTGGAAAGTTTTGGTCTGAAGGTGGTGAAAGCTGAAGTAATTTGTTTAGCCCCAGAACAGGTACAGGAGTACTCCAAGAAAGTTCCTCACTGCTGAGCTCCAGGACCACCTGTGGGGATGAAAGGGCTCCTCAGGACCCAGGTCCAGCCAGGGCTTGGCTTCCCCACTGACACTTTCCACATGGGTGCCAGGGAGTGCCAGTCGATCTGGCAGCTCTTATGATGTGGACAGGCTTCCAGCAGGGAGCTGACTGAGTTGATATTGGTTGAATACAGTTCTTCTGGTATATAAAACTCTGCTAAAAACTCACAGTGCTATGGAATCAGCACTTTAAATCCTGGTGTGTCTGTGGAGAAACTGGTGTCAACACAATGGGAAAAAAAGCTGCAATCTGCTGAAAATCTACCCAGCTTGAGATGAAATTTTTTGCTCTATACTTTTATCAGATAAATCTTATGCAAATGCAATATAAATTGACACTAAAGCAGAGGATTTCTTATATGAGAAGGGTAATTGAGTCATCCTGCCAGTAGCAGATGGCAATACTTTGTGATGCAGTAGAAGACAGGGCAAAAGGATGAAACAGTGGAGGAACAGAGAAGAAGGAGACATTCTTCCCAAACCCTAAAACAATCAACATGTGCCCTACAGCATGGACTTCACCTGACCCCCATAAAAATATGGAAGTTTGTTATCAGACAATGTCCTCCTCCCCTGTAACATGTAATTAAAAATCAATCCAGCATTCTTCTCAGTTTGATTAGCTTCTGTTAGTCATAAATAATGATAGTCAGCATTTTTCATCATTAACTTATTTAATAACAATTGTGCCCTCATCCCAATGTAACGTGTGTATTCCTATATCCTGTAGGGAAACTGAGGCCTAACAGTTATTGTTCCAGAGGGGAAAAAATCATGGACTAGAGTCAGATTTTAATGGTAATCCTTCTTGCCTAATTCTTGCTGAAAAGCAGCAATTAAAGCAACACAACAAGATTTAAGCATTTTACTGTGATGACACTGAATTGATTTAAATTCCATTGTTTCAACAGGAACTGTACGACTTCAGTCAGATCACCAAATTTAGCCCTGCTGTGAGCTTGTGCAACTCCCACATAAGTCACTGGGAGCTATGGCTGGTTTATACCAGGCCTAGACTTGGCACTGAGCAAACAGCCCTCATGGTAATGAAGCGAACTGATTTCAAGTGAATGCTAAAAATTCCTGGCAAAGCAACGTTTCTCTCCTCCTGCCAAGTGTCATCAACATTATTTTTTGGGTGGATTCAGATCCCTGAGAGCAGAGTTTTCCATTACGTGTTCCTAATTGTTAAAGACTGGGCCTGCTATAATACTGGAGAAGGAGTGTGTTTAGTTGTACTTGTTACCATAACAGCAGGGTGAAATAGTGCTTTTCTCTCAGCTGGTTAAACCACAGAATACAGTAGCAGCCTTCCTAGCAATGTCAAGGCATTAGACAGAGGCAAAGCAAGCCACAGTCAACAGAATGAATGGAACAATTCACACTGTTGTACATAGATATAGAGGTTAAACCCAAACACATGAAAAAGTGATGCTGGAAGCACTTGGGAACAGCTGGGCCAGATGAATAACTCAATTGGATGCCATGAGGAACAAATTAAACAACTGACTGGAGACCAGGCTGCTCGTGTGACAGACACTTTAATCAGGAAGTCAAAAGCTGATTGACAAGATGAAAAGCTGGATGACATGAAAAATGGAAACAGAAGGAACAACACAAGAAAAGGGCACCCTGGGTCAGCATGCTGACAAAAATAATCAAGTACGACAGGCCATAATCCAGTCTTCGAATGTTTGGCATGGTGCTAGTTATGAAAGTCTGCAGCCAAGAGGAAAGAAAACTATTATTAACTGAAGGAAATTATCTGCCTCCCTAGAACTCACTGCTATGTGTTCATCAGAGATTCTCTTTCTACCCACAATGCATTAGAGATACACACTAGAAATAACTTATGTTGAATAACATGAAATAAAATGAAAATAAATCATGTATGTAGAAATAAAGTGCTTTCACAGCAATGTTAGAGTAAGTCATTGCTTTTTCAAAAACCTGCAGCTAAACAGGTGTTGACATTGAATAGGTGTGAAAAGTGAACTCTATCACAGTACATGGGCTTTTTTTTTCCTACAGCTGAATGTAAATCTGTTGCTTTCAAGTTTTCCATAGGAACCTGCTCTACCTAAACTTAGAGACTGGCTGCACCTGCAGTTATCTTCAAAATGTAAGAAAATTTGAAATTCCCCAGTGGTGCACATTTAAGATGTTCTGCACATGCAGTTCCGTTAAATACCTCCACAAGACCAAGGGGCTGCAGTGTGGTAATTGATGGTCGAATTCAGCAGATTTCACTGGCTCAAGGTCCAGAAGAAAGGCATCCTGAACTTAGTGTCTGAAACTCAGAATTTGATTCGGAAAAATGTAACTTTTCTTTCTTCCCCAGAAGTTCTGAAGAGCTTTTGGCAAAGACTGATTTAAAGCTGGTATTCCTGGAAATCAGGTTACTTGGGAACCTTGCTTTGCACATAGCCCTCCCACCCCAGGCAGCAAAAGGCTTGTGTTAATTGTTTTGGGGGATAAATGAAGTCAGGTTCTGCTGCAAGTACAGTAGATTTCAGTGAGTTTACACAGGCCTGAGAGGAGTATTTGGTGACAACTTCAGTATGACTTTTTCCAAGCTTGGGATATTCATGAAGGAGTGTTGGAACCTGAGCTCTAATCTTGAAAATGATCCTACTTGATGTAGGCTTAGGTGCCCTTGTAGAGAGTTTCAGTCCATCGTGTATGTCATTGCACACAGATGTTTGTGCTATTGGTAACTAAAGAAGAATTAACCACAACAGGGCATGCCTCTGTTTCAGCTTCCTGCCTTTTGTCCAAAGGGTGTGATATGTTGTCTCCTAACTGAGATAATGACAGCTTTTTGTTACTGAAGTGCTTTTCTTTGTTTTAGAGAACAATATTGAAACAATACTCTGAAAGTCAGGCTTAATGTAGAGCACTCTCTACTGGAAAGAAAACTACCAGTAGAAAAGCACCACCAAAAATTGGTGGAAGAGGAAGATTCTGAATTTGAGATTAACTTATTTCTGAGACTCTTTGCTCCTGTCTGCTCCTCCTTTTATTGCCAGTGTCTTTGGGATTATTGTTGCAGTTTTGTGGCTTTTTGTGTGTGTCTGTGTTTTCCTTTATTTCCCTCCCTTCAACAGTGGTCTTCTGTTTCAGGGACAGCACAGAGCCAGGACCTGTTTCATCTCTTCCACATTTTTTTTTCCTAAACAATAGCAACAATCACTGGAACAACAAATCCTCTCCTGGTACTGAGCTGTGCCCAGGTTGATGTTTACCACAAACAGTGGCATTAAACTTGCTGGAAATCCCAAAAGTGGTGTTTCAGAGGACGTGGTAGGTCGAATGGTTGTGTTTTCTTTCTTTAGCTTTATCTGCTTTTGCCCTGGCATCTGCCTTTGTGATGTCTTTCTTTAAGGCTTTTAATTCTTGCTTGTCCTGTGATGTGTTGTAGAGGCAGGACATGCTGTGCTCTCCACTAGGAACTTTGTATTTGTTCTTTTCTTGTTTTGCTGCGCTCTTACTCAAAGATAAAGGTCATCATGACAGGAAACACGGTATATTCTTGCTGCTGCTGGTGGTGAAGTTTACAATAAATGAGCTTTGTTCTTGATTTAAATTCTGGTAGACAGATGTTTTTGCATTCCAGAATCTTGCTGTACTTGAGACAAATGTTTTTCCTTTCTGCATGAAGAAATTTAAGACTGTTCATACGTGGCCACAGCATAGGGGGAGGGGGAGTGAGATGTTGTCCTATGTCAGTCCTGACTTTCAGAGACAAAAGAAGACAGTAGGAAGGTTCTTGAAAGCAGGATTTATCAGCCTCATGAGATAAATACAGCAAAGCCTTGAACAAAATATGCATAAAATTACTATGGCTGAGAGTCTGGTAAAATTTTTCTGTAATAAAAAAAATCCATACGCTGCTCAGGGGGAAGAATGTCCAACTCTCATTTCTTAAAGTTTTAGGGTTATGAATCCTGTAGCCTGAAGCAGCATCAAATCTCCATTAAAAAAAAAAAAAAAAAGTGTGGGGTACATGTGTGTGTATATACATATGCATGCACATGTGTCTGAGAGGTAAGGAGGGAAGGTACTTGTAAAATTCCTCTCAAGATTCATCCAGGGTGCACTCCCTAATAAATAAAGGCTCCTGGCTACAATGAGTTCAGGCTAGGTCTGGCTCCTACCCAGTTAAAAAGAGCTATTTAATATAGGTGCTACATTCTAGAATTTTTACTTCATGAATAGATTGATTAGATGAAAGTGAATAACTTCTTAGTGTATGGTATTTAAAAGTAATTTTCAAAGCAGAGAAGAGTTTAGTTCATGATACACTTACTAAAATACATCTTTCCCATAGTATTAGAGATAAAGTGCATGAACGGATGCAGGTCCAAGGACAAGCCATGCTCAGCCCAGAGCTGAGGTCCCTGCAGCGTGGCTGAGTGCAGGACCAGAGTTGGAGCAGTGACCCAAAGGCAGAGAGCAAACACTGCTGGAAGGAGGCAGGAGCTGGGCTGGGCTCAGTTAGCACTGAGCTGTTCATGTTCACACAATGGGCAGGTGAAAATGTGACAAAGATGAGGTGTCAGAGCAGCACAGCCCTGCACGTCTTCCCTCTGATTTACAGGCATCAGGGGCAGCACCACCAAGTCTAACTCAGCCAATGTGTAATGAAAAATGTTCTACAATCAACATTTTCTTGAGTGAAAGACTCTTATCTTCTAAGCATGGAGATAGTTTGATATTTTAAGATCTTTTTCACATTCTGGCAGATAAGCAAGATGAAGCAGTCCATGATGAGCAATGGATGGTGATCTTTTCTTAGTGGATTTGTTAAGTTGAAGTTTTAAGTAAAAATTTTCCATTTCTTTTCATTTTTTTCAAAGATGTCTCTGTATAGCTACGTGTCTCTCTATGTATAGATTTTTATTGGCATTAGGCAGTTTTGTTAACATTAACCATGAGTGATGTAGGGAGACATATGTTTCCCCCCTCTATAAAGCACAGACACCTCTTTGTTAGACTGTATCCATAGCAGGGCTGAGTCATAGCTCTCACAAAGCCAAGAAAAGAAATAGAAAAATATGTATATCAAAGCTGAGGGAAGCACAAGTAGCCCATGCCCTGCTTCCAGTTCATTCAAGATCTCACTTTTACAGTTTTTAAAGGAAGTGATATTGCCTGTTTGAAGAATCCTGGCAGCCAGAGCCACAAAAGTTTTAAGTTTTCAGAGAGTGATCAATATTCAGTCCCTGCTTCTGGCTTTGGGTCTCTGGGCCAGATGCTCAAGCAGCAGCATACTCCACCCCTTTTCTCCTGAGAACCTCCAAAAGGCATCAACCTGCTCTGGTTGACTCCCTGAACCAAAACAAAGCAGGACTAAGGAAGCAAAACCTACAGATTTTGCAGAGCAGTCATGTGCATCACTTAACTTCAGTTTTAAAACACACTTCATGTGTTTCCAGTAGCTCAGGAAATGCACCCAAGCTTGTGCTTCACCACCTCCCTCCTGCTACACGACGGCGATGTGTTCTTCAGGCTGAAGGTCATACTGCTGCTGTGCCCTCAGTTTCTGTGCAGTGCCTTCTTCACTGATGGAAGGACCTTGCCTTTCGTCTTGCATTCTTGACTTGAAGGTCTGGTTTTTATTCTGTTAGCTTCTATGTCCATGGCCTTTGTCCTGTGGAGTGTTTATTTTAAAGCCACACTCACTGCTTGATATCTTTGTTCTGCTTTTAATAACGATGTCCAAAGGCCTCTCCCTGTTGATATCCAGCTGTTCCTGGCTTACCCATCTATAAATATCCATGCTAGGGCAAAGCCTGGACAGTTTTCAGCCTGACAACCTCATAATACCAGTCATGAATCATAAGCTGCATGATTACAAATACCCCTCCCTAAAACACTGCAACCACTATGAAATAATTTCGAAACTCCTAGCAACATTATCACTTCAGTTTTCCTCTGAACTCGCCCATCTGCTTATTAGCTAGACACAGATCTGCTTATATTGGGAAATCAAAGTAAAAGAAGGAAGTCTGGTCCAGAATTTAGGACTCTGCTTGGCTGAATAGACTGGCCTTTAGCAGGTAGCTTTGAGTTGGATGCAGGAAAGGGCTCAGGCAACATAACATCCAATACTTACACAATATAATGGCATCTGTAATTCTGTGTTGGGTTCCTTGCTGGCTTGTGAGGTGCTGTCCACACACTGTGGCAGGAAAGGAGATGTTTGAGGGTGGGAGCTGCCAAGGTCAGCTCATGGAGCAGCAGGCACTGCTGAGGGGCCAGAGGGGTGGAAACACCTTGACCTGGAGGCACTCAACCCATGGAGCCCTCACCACCAGGTTAGAGCTGAACCTGAAGTCCTCCTACCAAAAATGCTTTGTGTGGGCTACAATAATTAAATGCTAATTGTCCAGAGAAAGGGGAAGAGCAAGGATGACTTCATAGGCCAGTACTGATGGCACCCTGTGAGAAGAATGTTAGAGAAGAAATCTGTGTGTCAGTCCCCATTTAAATGACTGTTTTCCATTTTATTTGAATACACATGTGTACATGTAATATAAAGAGTATTGGTATAATATGATATAATCTAATGGTAGAACATCAAATAGCCATTAGAGCAGGAACAAAACTTGGATCTCTCCTCCCTTTGGGAATGCCTTAATCACGAGGCAATGGAGTCATGCTTATTCTCTCACATGTACTCTCTCTGGCCCAATGAATGCTTCATTAATCCAAGCACACTGGAAGGACTTCAAAAGAAGTCTGCAAGAGCCCTCCTTGTGTATACAACATTGTCCCCTGGTTAGAGAATTCACAGTGGAAGGTGTGGATTCAAACCTTCCCAAGCAGAGGGGAGAAATAAATCTGCACTTACTAAAGCCTTGGTGGATACCCCTTACCACTGAGTTATGGGGTATTTGGGGAAAAGCCAGAGTTCTCAGCTTTTCTGAGGATTGTTTGAGAAAGCTTGATCCAAGAGGAATGCTCCAAAATGCCATCTGAGCTCAAAGCCCACTGTAGGGTGAGAAGGTCTCCTTCAGAGCTCAATCCCATAGAAGGCTTGGCTGTTTGTTGCTGTGAAAACTTGAAGTCCCAGGAAAGTCTAGAGCAGACTTTCAAATATGGAGTAGATTTGCTGGGAAAAACACAGTCAACCTGTGTGCCTTTAAACTGCAAGAACTGATAGCCAGCAGGAGACTGTGGATAGAGACTTCATCATTCACAGAGGCAATGAGGCAAGATACAAGTAGCTAAATCCTGTCAGAAGTCTGCCATTATGCCACGGACAGATATTAATTTAGGGAACAACTGTGTACTGTAACAGATTGCCATCATTAGCCTGTTTGCTCTTTCTCTTTTTTGGTGTTACTGCCCTCATTAATTTCTGTGAGCACTTCTTAACTTGGAATAGGCAGAATTCAGCTTCCAGAGCTTTAAGACACAGTTTCAGATAGCGTGGCTGAACTTAAATGCCATAAGAAGTGGGAACAGCTGGTCAGCTAGTGGTAACTTCTGGGTTTGGTGTGTTTGAGAGCACCCAAGGTATGCTGTTAAAACACATCTGAACCAGGAAAAAAATGGTTTGTCTAGAGCCTCACTATATCACTAAGTTCTTGGTTTGCAGAACAGGATAATAGATCTTTCTGGTTTCTTTTACATTTGATAGGTGTTTGAATAAATACCCCAAGATTCTTTTGGCAACAAGAATGATTTGGGGGATAAAAATGAACCATTTAGTTCAAGCTGCTGTGAAAGGAGACATTTTTAAATTGGGAATGGCCTTGTGTTTTGTGGAGATTTGTGTTCTCTGTGTGGAAAAGGTGCAATACAGGCATGACTAGGACAAGCTTTCCCCACCTAAACTGCCACTGTGGTTCAAAAGTTTAGTCTGGGAATCCCTCCTGAGGTGCTAAAAATAATTGAATTTTAGCCTCTACCACATTGCGTGATTGCTGCCAGCTGAGCTGCACACAAGTGTCCAGTGAGAGCAGGAACAAGGAGCTGCTTGTTTCCAACGGGTTCCCAAGAGCCACCAAAGGACTGAGACCTTCCAAGAGGACTTGGAACAACTGCTGGGCAATGTGGACAAGTTGTCTGGCAGAGCTGCTCTGGAGGAGCTTACCCTGTACATGGGCAGGGTGGGATAGGCCAGACTTTCTCCCAGACTGTACCTGATGAGCTAAATATAGCAGAATAGAGGAGTATTGTCTCAACCCTGTAAAGCTGAGGTCTTAAATGAGAAGAAAAAACCAAAAAACAACAACCAACCAAAAACAGCAACAAACAAACAAAAAAAAACCAAACCCTCAAAAAACCAAACCAAACCAAACCAAACCAAACAAACAAAAAAAAAAAAAAAAAACCAACCAAAAACTACCAACCAAAAAACACAAAAAACCCATCCTCTCTGGATATACTTTGAAAAGATCCTTCATCTCATTAAAATCTAGAAGCATGTGGCCATTGGTTTCAGTGAAGGGTCTGGAGGTTTGCCTGTATTAAAAATTCACATCAGCAGGAATTCTGGCTGATACAGAATGGTTACAGGAGATGTTACTGGCTGTAACACGAAGTTCTGCATTATTTTAAACATTTGCTGTGATTATTTTGTAGTCTTTCTGTCTTAATGGCGGCTGGCTGAAACATAGAGCCTGAGAGTGAGATAAGGAATATTCTACAGCTGGCTTAGGTAAGTCACCTGCCTAGGTAAGTTGCTTTTGTTCCTATTGCTGCAAATTCTCTGTACAAAAGGTGCCTTATTTGTGTTGTCCTTGCAAAGCTTGCCTGGAAAACTGGTGTTTGTTTAGGTAAAAAACTGCAGAAGTTATTTCTGCTTTTTTGAGCACCAACTTGAGGTGCTTTGGGCCTGATTTTGAAAGGTGCTGAGACACCATCAGCCCCTGCTAATGCTTGTAAGCAGTGGGTGCTGAGACTCGCAAGAGGTGGTGGTTGTGTGAGCTCTTACCTCTAATGAAAGCTTTCCAGTTACAGGATGGCCTAAAAGTTATTTGTAGAGTTCAAGAACCTTTCAGAGCTTCAGCAGGTATACAGGGCCTACCTAGTTTCCTTCTTTTTAGCAAGATTTAGATTTGGCACTTGATTTGTTCATCTGTTAGTATGGTCTCATATAGGCGTTCTTCAATATTTTCTCAGTGTGAACCACCCCACCAGACAAAAATGTGCAAGCCACTTCCTCCCACAGAAGTTGTTTATGTGGAAAAGGAACATTAGGAAAGTATTTGAGGTATTTTTAGCTGCCTTTTAGTGGAAACAAGGAGCACTGTGGTCTAGCTATATGATGCTGGGAGCTGATGTATAGCCCTGCAGCTGCGAGTGGGCGGGGATGGCCAAGACTCTTGGCCATGTTTCATCCCCAAAACCCCCTGGCAGAGCCTTTCCAAGTGCTGAGGCAGCTCAGCAGGGAGGTGTGAGCACACTGCAGCTCCCCAGGGAATGGCTCCTGGCCCATCCCAGCCTCCATGAGGTGTCACCCGGGCCTGGGTGGGTGCCTCGGGTCTGCAGAGCCCAGACCTGGCAGCAGTGGGAAGGAGGTGACGAGATCCTGGGAGGGAGGGAAGAGGAGGTGGCAGTGGCATCATCAGAGCGCCTGAGAAAGGGCAGAGGGCAGAAACAAGCAAGCCAGGCATTTTTTTTTCCAGCTGTGATCACTCATCTGCATGTAATTTGCATCGCTGAAGGTTAGCTGCAGCAAAATCATGGGGATTTCTCAGTAAACCTAAGTGTTCTGTGTATTTACATGGAGAAGAAAAGTAGACAAGAAATCCTTACCTACTTTCCAAAGCTAAGAAACTGATTTATGCATTTATCTGAATGCAATTATCCACCTCCACATCCTCCCCAACACTGTAACCCCTCTACAGTAATGCAGTAGAAGATCCTAGAAGGGAAAAATGGCACAGCAGAAACTGAAAATGGGTATTACATTGACAAATGCAATCATCCATCCTGGAAATGACTTGTAAGACTCATAAAGTAGTTTTCCCCACTCTCCCCAGAGACATCTCCTTTACAAGGTGGCAAACCCTGGCTGCATTGTTTCACATCCCAGCACATTGTTGGAGGCAGATAAAATTTTTAAGTTAGTTTTTGATGACTGGGAGAAAAGTGCAAAGTGATGGTGGAGTAATCCCAATAGCTCTCCCAACATGTGTTATTACTTTTTATTGTTATTAACTCTTATGAACTTTTACATCAACTGTTAGAACTGGGGAAGGCTAAACTTGTATTTTTTTCATACATGACAATGCTTATAGCAGACTCAAGTGCCTTTGGTTTTCTATTCTTCCCAAAGGCAGTACCTGTAGCAGCCTGACGTTATATCCACAAATGTGAGACATTACTGAGAGCATTGCCATGATGCTATTTAAGCTTCCCAGCACAGTTCAGTGAAAGGATTTTGATTTGAAGAAAGCTCACAAGAAATGTCCCCATTTGCTGAATTACCACCACCTCTGGCAGTGACACCAGGGGTACCACAGGGTGTCCTACCCAGGGTCACTTTCCAGCTCTGCTACCACAGCAGAAAAAGGGCTTTAATGTGCTCAAATACACCTGCCTTATTGCTTATCAACAACATTAGGGGTGCCACTGGGAAATAGCAAAGGTCAGTGTCAAAAGATGCCTTCTATGGGAAGTGGAAAGTTAAACCATCCAAATTCTGCATCTGTGGACTCTTCTCACGGAAGTCTTCTGTTGTCTGCAAAGTAAAAGCTGTTTTTAAAGGAAACAAAAGGTTTCCTTTCAAAAGGAGAGAAGGTTGAAGGATGTGTGAAGGACCTGCTACAAGGCACGTGTGAAGAGACATTTCCTGGGCTTTTCCCTCACAATAATTCCTGCAGAAGACAAGCAGAGTCTAGCAGCAGCTTTTTGGTTGGAACAACTATTTTGTTATTGTAAGCTCTGGGGAGAAGTTATAGGAGTTTCTGGATCAACAGCTTTTATCAGGCTGCAACAGCTCTTTCCATGGCTGTCTGAAAATGCAATCAACCTAAATTGGACAGGGAGGGTGGGATCACATATTCCAACAAGTTAAATTTGTCAGCCTGTAATGCACATAAATGACATAAAATATAATTGCTTTTGAATTCGGGCCCCTTCAGGTTTCACGTTGATTGCAGAAAAAAAGAACCAGATGTTTCTTCAGCAGGAATCACAGAGGCAAGATAAATAGTCTCTGGTCCATGGCAATTTATAGAGTTTCCAAAAGAAGCCAATTAATTATTTAATTATTGGGTGTGTTGATCATGTAAAATATAATTGGCCTAGGGCAAATAGCAGTACAACCCTGGGAGCTGGCTGACTGAGCTTATAGAATGCACTTTTTGCCAACTCTTTTTTCTGCTATGAAAACATTGTAAGATGAGTTAATGCTACTTCATCTTTCTTCCATTCTCTTTCACAAATAGAAGAGTCTCAAAACACAGACTTTTCCTCCTTTCTGATCACCACCTTTCACTAGCAAGTAACTTGGAGATAGAAGAGCCAGTAGCAAGCATAAATATTGTGATAGGAAAAGATAGGTTTGTTTAACTAACATCAATTTGAAGAGAAGGCAATCTGTTTGAAAGAGCCACATTTAATCCTCAGCTCTGTGAGGAATTCCACATGGTAAGGACAGCAAAGAACCATTTCTTCCCTTATCAGCACCAGTGGGGTGGGTCTGGAAACAGGAATGTGGTGCAGGATTTACTGGGGCACCATGCAAATCTAGGAAATTGAACTGATTACACTGGGTTGAATTAGCAAACTGGCATTGAATTTTTCTTTATGATGTTCTATAAGCAAACATACAAGAAATAATATGTCATTTATTTAAATCAGCAGATACTTCTTAAATAATATTTGTGGCCTCCCAAGCTTTCTCTCTGTCCATGGATGTTCCTGCATTTGCTCTGTGGTAGCTATTTTCCTGTTAAGGGGCAGGAAGTAATTGAAAGGGGGACTGAAAGAAATTAGTGACTCATGTCCTCATGACTCTTCCATCCTAGCTTTCTTTTGTGCTTGTTCAGCAACATCTGGCATCTGGGAATGACGTGCAGCTTCCACTGTGCTTGCTATGATGGGATCTTTGGGCAGCCTGTGGGCTGGAAGTCCACTTGTCCAGATATTGAGAAAAGAAAACAGAAAACATAAATTATGATCCATGCAAAAAGCAGTTTCAGGTTTCTTGAGATCTTCTTTTCCTTGCCATTCCTGCCAGAAACCTCCTGAAATATTTCTTTTCCTGTTCTGAGATCAAATCATTCCCTCACCTTTCTTCCAGTGTCCTCTGCAGATCCAGTGGTTCTTGCTGGATTAGATTTGCCATGTAGCAAAGAAATGTACACAGCCACAACCACTTGAAAATGTAACAGCAGGCCCTGCTAAGAAAAGGATTGCCTTCTGAGCTTTCCCAAAGGAAGACAGAACGTGTTATCTACCTGGCTTTGCCCGCCTTGTGTCCATTCGTAAAATAACCTTGTGGCTGATTTCAGCAGTCCTAAGCTGAACAAACTTCCCAGCAAGTCAGACCTACTTATTCATCTGTACCCACAGGAAATCTGGGACCTGCTCCAGAGGACTTCAGCCAGGACGAGGCTGAAGACAAGGGATTTTTAGCCCAGCTGTGAGCCTGCATGACCAGCCACAGGATGAGAACCACAACTGACACCCCCAAAACTAGCATTTGACCCTGGAATATACACCAGTACTTTTCTCCAACACCCATAGTCATCACAGAGATGGTAGAAGCTTAAGGCCACTTTTTTTTTTTACTGGGCTGATTTATATCTGCTGTTTGTTGAGCAAATCTCATTGAAGACACCTTGCTCCCCCAGCTCTGCCATCAAGGTGCGGAGTCCCCCCAAGATCAGGGCACTCACAGGTCAGAGGGACTAATGCCAAGATTGAATCCTCTTTGTGAAGTGACCCCTGAAGGGTCCCTGATCTTACGTGTGCTGTTTCCATTCTTGTCTCTGTAACACAGGAGCCCATTGATGAAATTTTCAGTGTGAGGTCTCTTTCAGGATGCATTAAAAAATGAAGCTCTGCCTTCTGCAAGACTTAAATGCATCTAAACTAGCTTTCATTGGCCATGCACATAAAATGTTTCAGTGCAGGAGGTATAAACAAGGTGGAAGCTGCCTTTTAGATGGCTGAATTTTATTTTCCACCTAAAAGGCCTATCATTGACCACATCATCTGCAGCTCTGTTGAGGAAGGAACTGCTCTCCATCTCACCCTATATATCATCTTACAGCGACATTTTCTTAGCTGGGAATTGCTTGGTGATTTGCCAGCAGACAAATCAGTGCAGGAAAGGGATAAATTGATCACATTCATCCAGCTCTGAAGGTAAAACTCGGATCCCAGCCAGAGCCCTGCTCCCATTACAAACCTGCCTGTCCACCTGGTAAAAAAGGTGTCTGAGGAGCAAATGATATTAGAGTGGGATGGAGACAAAATATAATTCATATTGTTATAGCTAACCTTCCTCTTTAAATTATAGGTCCTGGTGAAGATATTATTTATGAGTTTTGAGCAGTAGTTCATGGCACTGGGACATTTTTCTTCTTTTCTACATATCCCTCTTCAGAAACCTCAAAGAAATGGCACTGAGTTTAGTAACTAAATGTCTCTCTGTATAGTGGCACAGTAGGCATAGAGCCAGGTAGAAATATAGCTCTCTGGAGTAATTTGGCTGAAAATGAGAGTCAGTCAAACAGTCATGGATAAAAGAGAGGTATCAGGTTTAAAAACCATTACCATTTTGTTTTACCATTCACAACCATTACCACTTGTTTTACCATTCACAAGTAATAGTTTTTCAGTCAGGTTTGGGTGACTAAAATTCATTTAAGTTAAGAAAATTGGCAGTAATTTGAATGAGAATTGGTACCTTGAATTTTAGCTGCATGTGGTCAACTTTCTGGCTCTTTGTGATGACTTGAATGCTCACTTTCAGTACTTAATACCTCCGAAGGACTTTGAAAATGTAATTTGTTATTCCTAGTCCTCTGCACAGTGGGTACAATGTGTGTGTCCAGCTGGCAGGAGATTGCACTGAGGACCAGCAAAGTTCATTGACCTGCACACAGACATCTGGTGATCCAAGAGCAGAGAGATTTCTAGAAGGCATTGGTTTCACTAGAAATGCTAGAATTTGCTCCTGTTAGCAGACCTCCAACCATTTTACACAGTTACCTCATCTCCAGTGTCTGAGTGTGGAAACTGAGGCACCATGCTGGGAAAAGACAGCCTTGGAGCTGCTATGGTCCAGCGATAGGCCAGGCCAGGAGCTGAACGTGGGCAACCCAAATCTCTGTTCAGCACCTGGTCAGCATTCCTTTTTGCAACTCCCTTAGCTGACAGATTAATGTGCTTTTCTGGGAAAGTTCAGCATACAAGATTTTCATGGTCTTAGCAAAACTTTAAATCTTGTGCTTTCACAGTGATTTTCCAGCAGTTAAAATGTTTATTTCCAAAGCAGCCCGTTGGGAATAATGGTTCTACTTCTTTGGCTTGCTGATGTGCAGGCTCCCTGTGACCCTCCTGTAATTTTGCTGGTGTGCACTCAGTAATGCAGCCTGGGATCAGGCCCTGGTGTGCTCAGTAAGACAAACCCACAACAGCCACCAAATCGACATGGCTTCACTTGAACAAACGAAGCAAGGAATCTATTTGAACTGGGAATTAAAAGGAGCTATTAAAACATTCCCTCTGGTACTTGTATTTTGTTTACTCATGAGACCTGGCTTATGCCCCTCTGACTTGCACAGAGTCCATATTTGGAAAACTCTGAACTCGTTTGCATACTTACACTCAGGCAAATTTTAGAGATTTTTTTTTTTTTTGTATACATAGTGCACTTTTCTTACTATTTCTCTTTTTTCTTAAACAATTTAAATCAGAAGGCTGCCTCTTTCATTTCGCTTTCAAAACATGACCAAAGAGGGATCTAAGTGCTTTCTTCTATTACTTCAAGCTAACATTTCTCCCACAGTTGTTATTGCTCCCTGGCCACCCTGCCCCATCCTGCATCTCCTTTTGGAAGAAGGAAGAAGCCCACATTGCCTTCAAGCTGCAGCAGGATGAGGAAACTTCAAAAGTTTCAAAATGGGTCAGTTCAGAGGAGCAGCCTCAGCCTGGGTGCTCCAGTGAGATGCACTCCTGTGGGGCAGAGCAGCAGCTGCTGGGAACCTCTTCACATTTCCAGGACTTTCTGTTAAGGCCTGAAGGACTTTCTGGTGGCTGCCCCCAAGCCACTGCTCTCACCCAGCAACACGCCCCTGCCTGTGGGAGAAAGAAAAGCTAAAAGTTCTGAGGGATTTTTTGCTCAGGTGTAGTCTGTAAACTCAGTTTTGGCAGTTCATGCCTCGTGCAAGCCATTTCACCTGTTAAAGATACCACAGCTACACTGAACCCGACCAAACTGAAACTCTAAATCAATAGGATTCCTGAAGCAGTAGTCAAACCACTAAATGGAGCTGTGCTTAGAGCTCTAGTGACCTGCAGGAGGGCAGGGAAGTGGCAGAGCCCATCCTCTGCCATCTCCACAGACATCTGCCTAGCCTGCCTCCTCTTGGCTAGAGGACACAAAGAAAGAGAATCTGGGGGTGCAGCTGGCTGAGAGAAGAGCCAGTCTCCAGTCAGGAGGAAAAGGAGCAGCCCCAGCCACAGCGGTGTAAAATCCTGCCTATCTCCAATTCCAAGTCCCTGGAGGAGGGCTCTGTGTTGGGGACCTGGCAGAGGGACTTGCCCTGCCCTGCAGGCACCAAAACTCTGCAGTGAGTGTCAGACAGAGCCTCTGCAGTCCCTCTGCCTCCCGGGTAGGGGAAAGGGAAGGAGGAAGGAGGAAGCTGCTTAGCCCTCCAGCAAGTCCTGTTCCACCATGGGATCCAGGCTCACCTCACTGACACAGCTGCTCACAGGAGCTGCCTGGGGACTGACATCCTCTCAGCAAGATTTTAACATTTCCTGAGCCCTAAATAGGTACCAGGCAGTCCTGGAGGCACCTCCCTTCTCAGCATTGAGCCTGATAGCTTCAAATCCAGCCTTTGCTCAGGCTCCTGAGGTCCTACTGGCTGACCTGCTCTGTATCCATGTCATTCTCAAATTCAGATCAGAGTATGTGCTGGAGGGGTGTGCAGGCAGGTGCTCCCAGCAGGTGGCTGGAGAGGAGAGCTGGGTGAATGGCACAGCCATGAGGGCTGTACATCCATCAAATATCAGTAAAGGAGATGCTTTCCCCTTCCCTCTCCAATCCCTGGGTCAGGAATGAGAGTACTCAGTGTGAGAAACTTATTTTCATTTTTGTTCTTATTCTTAAGGGATTTGAGGCCATGCTCCCACTTCTGAGGAGAGGTCCTGCCTGTTTATCAGGGACACATTTGTGGATAGTTTAAAGCTAGTGGGGGAATAATAATAACAATAATAATAACAATAACTGGGGAACAGAATCTCTCTCAGTAAGTGCTGTGTACTGTGTTTCTATCTGTCTATCAAAGAGAATAGGAGTGTATGTGACAAGACAGCCTAAATGTCAGGATGCTGGACTGGAAAGGGCTTCTCCCCATCACCCAGTCTAAGTGCTGAGGAGAGAGAACTCCTGCTCCTGCACTGGCCAGTTTCCCCTGGGCTCTTTCTGTGCAAGAGGAGGGTCAGCTGTGCCTGCTGCCTGCCCCAAAACAATTCCTGCTGTGGCTGGGCTGGGACGCCGGAGAGAGAAGAAAGAGGGGTGTTGTAACCAGAGCTGGAGCTGTAACCAGCTGTGTTCTGCTGCTGTGCTTGTGCGCAGCCTGGCCTCTCACCTCCTCTGGAAGTCCTGCCTGAAGTGTCCCAGGTACTGCTCAAAGCACAATTTCACCTCCAGATTTTTCACTATTGGTCAGCTTAACTTTTATTTTGTCTGTAGAGAAGAAGGGTGCGCGCAAGTGTCAGAAGAAAACCGTTTCAAAGAATTATTTGTATATTGAAGGAAATAAGGGGAGCTGTTCACTGAATCACATCTTCTATCACATGTGGATATACATACAAGAAGTCACTCTGTCCATATTGTAAGTACAAAGCAGCACTGCACTCAGTCCAAGCCAAGGCTGTGCATATTGTATTCTCAAATATGCTTTAACAGGCTTCAGAGGTAACACTCTTACACACAGACCAGTAATTTAATTGGTACTTCTACATCTTCATTACAGTAGTTTCCTGTTGCCTCACAGTTCTGAGTACATTTTTAATCATGGTGTTTTTTTTGTCCTGCAGAAAGTGTTTATGATTTCTTCTAAGGCTCAGAAGGTTTCCCTTAACCCAGCCCTTAACCGCAGTCAAGAAGGGAAATGTTCATTGTATGCCTGTCCTGCAGTCTGGGAGCAGAGATGGAGAGAGGCTGTAGTCTATCCAATGTCAAAAATAAAGTTTCTGACAGAGCAGGGCATGAATTCAGCTCTTTTGAGTTTATACTTTTCTGCCAGGGTAAACTGATTTCCTTTTCTTCATTTAATTTTTTTTTTTTTTTACTGTGATTTATAGAAAATCTGATAATTATTAATCTTTATTAGAAAGTTCTAAATAGCTTGGTAGTTATTGTTTCTACAGAATCTAAAATAATGTAAATTACTTGGAAGAAATGGAGTGCCAAAAGAGCATGAAAATACAGGCAGCAAGCTGCCTCCTTCTCTGTTCACTCTGTCTCCCTCCACCTTTATCCTGTTTCCTCTCCTAGAGCAGTGCAGACCTTTAGCATAGAATCATGGAGTGGGAGGAAGAAAAGTTTATGATATCATCATACTGAATCAGTACAGGATTCATCCTGTTTATTGCCTCATGCTTTTGCCAGGGAAATTTGAAATTACTTATGTGATGGAGGCTTCCACTCCTCCTCTGAAATTATATTTTGGATGAAGTAAGTTATTATTCTTAGTTGTTCTTGCCATTACAGCCATATTTCATTTAGGGTTTGGCTGCCTAATTGTCCTAACCCAATAACTCAGTCAAATCCCTCCATGGTTTTGAAACTGAGGCCAGGAAGGAGCGCAAGGAAGTCTGACCCAAAAGAGATGAGAATGACTCCCTGTAGGAAGTGGAATGTGCCAAGTTGCTCTGATAAGCAGAGGTGCAGGAAGGCTGTTTGGACTTGGCCTCAGGACATCAGGCAGCCAAACGTCCCTGAGGCTGGGCATGCCAGCTCCTGCCCTGGCACAGGTGCCCCTGGGAAGCTGATGGTGCTGGGGATGCTCCCAACACCCCATGGAGCTTATGGAGCTGAGGTGCGTGCTCCAACCCCTTTCTCTGCTTCCCTTTCCACAAAGCTGTTAAAAAAACAGGTTTAATGAAGTTCTTAGCTGTGCAAAGATGCAATAGGTGTCCAATGGGAATGAGGCTGAGCACCAGTTCCCATGATTTCCTGAGGAACTTAGGCATCCTCTGGACTGATTCTTTCCACAAACCCGACTAAACTGTGATTTGCACTTTTAGATGTACATGACATGTAAATGTTTTTAATATAAATTTGTGTGAGAAAGTGATAGGGAAAAAATCACATCCCGAATAAAATCATTTAGAGTTTCAGCAGAGGAGAAAACAGTGATTTCCAAACAAAGCCTCAATTAAGGAAAAAAAAAATTCTGCAAATAATACTGTATTTGCATGGGAAATATGCAAATCACCATAATGCAATTCTTAATCAACTAGAGAGCTGTCAGACATACAAAAATAAGTTAATTCTGCTGTTAATATTGCTGCATGTTATAAATATTAATTGAATGCTATTCAACATTAGTTTCATTATTGTTCAGCAAGAGTTTTAACTCCCCCCACCTTTTAAGTTGTCAGATAATTGGCTTTCTTCTGCTCAAGTCTGTTCTCACAAAGTGGATTCATGTGGAAAAGGAGGAAAATCTCATACCACCAACTTAAAGCTCCAAAAAATTATGTTTCCAAAGACTCTGTAAGTTTGTCCTTTTCACCTAAGTTTGATAAACTGTGAAACAAAGTTTTGGCCTGGTGGCCAGCCTTGGTCTGGCTCTAGGCATCCTCCTGTACCCAGGAGAGGCTCTGCCATTCTGTGCCCCTGCTGTGTATCATGGGTGCTCTGACCAAAATTCATGAAATGCCTGAAGAAAGCCGACAGACTGCCTGTGGGAGAAACTGTCTGCTTTTCTCATTAGCAGGAGCTAAAGGGTCTCTATCAGGGCCTTTCATGTGGTAAAAAGAACTCATTAATTGCTTAATCCTGTGGTTGCTATTTATGTCATTATTTATGAATATTCTAGAATCTGACACCGGGGCAAATTCTAGTCTTAGTTAAATTAGTAAGTTAATAGTAAATTTTAAAAGTGGTTTGATTCACTATTGTTCTTTTGGATTTCTTCTAATTAAAATAAAACCCTAACCATTACAGGGTTATTCCCCATTATCACAAGTGCATGTACTACATTACACTGCTGTTGTGCAAATTCCTTCCCAGATATTAAAGGTTTTGTATTGAAACAAGATGTGAAGTGGATAAATACAAATCCATTTTACAGACATGAAAGTGAACGTATCTAGGCATGCCAGAGGGCACCCTAGTGAGTCCCTGAAAAACCTAGGAAAGAAACCAAACTACCAGCCTTTATTGTAACCACCAACACATTTTCTTCATCAGTTCCTCAGCAGATAAATTCTCACCAGCCAGCTTTGTACAGCCATAAATTTGGCCCTTTTTTCAAACACAGAAAATGTCGTGCTCCAGGTCATATGCGTTTTTATGCCATGGAGGAATCCAGTCCTCCCTATGAAGAATGGGTTACTTTTGCACAACAGTTTGATCTGTAGAGATCTAAGGCAAAGCACTGGAAAAGTCTGGCAAAGAACAGCTTCATGCCAGCCAGTGTGAGATGGTGCAAGAGCTGATCTCCATCCCAGCTAACAGACAGATTTAGCCGAAGGTTATTGAGCACAAGAGTAGTTAGAGGAAAAATATGGTTAAAAAGGTCTTAGCGCTCCTTTCTCCTTTCAAAACTGGGACATGGTTTTGCCTTTGCTTTATGAATCTGAGAAAGAAGAATGATCTATACTCACACATATAAAAATGCAGCACTTTTGTATTATTTTTTTCATCTTGGCTCTCACACCATTATAATAAGGTATATATGTAACAGAGGGACAAAGGCTGAGGATCCTCAGGCTCAGTCTGGCTGGTGTGAAAGAGCAGGCCAGCAGTTTCCATGGACAGTCTCAAAAATGTGCCAGAGTGAGAGTTCATAAACTCTGAGAGTTCATATTCTCTTCTCATCTTCAGCCCAAAAATGTCTAGGCCAGACTGAAACAACTTCTCACTGTATCAGTTTTATCATTTTATCATTTGAAGAGTGAGCTGAGCTGAGATGTATTGGAGCAATACAGGAGGAAATTTAGGAAACCTGCCAATGACACAGAGAACCCACAAGGTGTGGATTTCAGCACAGAGAACCCACAAGGTGTGGATTTCAGCACTATAAAAAGTCCTCTTCCAAGGTTCTTAATTTTCTTTGGGCTTCTGTACTTACACAATTGAGGCAAAGATCTAATTTGCTTCTTCTTACTTTGCAGAAGAATATATCAAGTAGATATTAAAGACATAGAAAATCCCAGACAATCAGTAAAAAATAATTTAAAAAATACAATTAGTTGCCTATTTAAACCCTGTGTGCTAATTCTTGTGGAATCAGATTTTACTTAGATTTGGGGGTACTGTGGCTTTGCTTTTCCTTGCCTTGGCTTTCAGTGATGTGCAGCAAGAAATGAAACACCTGTTGATGTACTGGGAAACTCTTCTTTCAGCTCCCAGTTAAGGACAATGAAATGTTATTTTGCTTTCTCTGTCTTTATTTCTTCACATCACATACTTTTTAGCCATGTTTGCAAAAACTTTGAGGCAATACTGCTACAAATACATATTTAAGATTTGATTACTCATTCTCATCCACTATCATGTGCCAGACATGCAGCCTACTCTAACAGATTACTGTTCTTAAAGTTGTTACAGGAAGGTTAAATAAAATGTTGCTTTTATGACACTGAATATCTTTATGATGTTTCAGCTAAATTATAGGCTATTTGGGGATGCCACAGATGTGCCAGGTATTAAAAGTAAACTGGCAAAATGTCACCAGTCCCTTGCCCAAGTTGTCGTGTTCCTGATTCTCGAGCACCTACCATTTGCTGTCCAACACCTCAGGAACCTGTCCCTACCACACTTCCTTGTGCACACTTAGGGACACAAAGAAAAATCAAAACATGCCGAGACTGCTCCAATAGTAGCATCAAAGTCTGAACTGAAGCCACCAAAAATCCTGCTTTTCCAAATTTCTGTCTGCTGCTGTTGTTAACCATCCTCTTTTAGGAGCCCCCCCTCACTCATTTATTTTGCTTTTAGAGTCTTGGGAAAAGACATGTACCATTTCAAAGTGTGTGTGTGTATATGTATACATTAACATATATAAAAATATCAGTATCTATGCAAAAATAACTAAAAATCAAATATGTATCTTCCACGGCAAAAGTAGTACCACAAAATCAATGAATGATGCTGCAATCTTTTTGGGAGATTTCTTTAACTTCTGAAAACAGAGGTTAAAGAAGAGAAGGAAAATTAAAGATCTTATTCTTTAAAATAGAGCCAGAGCTGGACAGTGATGCTGAATGGGACATTTTGACAAGTTCTTGGTGAATATTTCAAATTTAAGTAAGAAGAATAGCAGTCTGAAAAATTTGCAGGTGTTTTTTTTATTCTACTTGCTGCCTGCTCTAGTTCCTTCTGTAAAAATATATAAATAAATATTTACTTGACACACTTTAAGTGAAAATGGGATTTTTTTTTTCAAAGTATATAAGCAAGAAATTACAATGCAAGTACTTTAAGGAGTTTTAGGTCTCAGGTTTTGCAGAGTAATTCAAGCAAAAAGAAAGTGAACTTATTTTAAATATTTTGAAGTCTTTATTTTTTTAGTGTTGCAATCTATTTTTCAGCATGTTTGAAATGTTTCAGGAGATGAAAGCATCTCATTCTTAAATCATTCACATTCTTCTACCAACCTCATTTTTTTTTTGTTTTTTAGGTATTCAAGGAAGACCTGTGCTGAAGCTGCTAGCTTTTAAAAAAGCTGTGTTATGAAGGTGCTGACAACAAAAAGTAAGATATGTTTAGGTAGACATTATTTTGAGGGTATGAGACCAGATAAAAAAGTATCAATGGGTGCATAGACTGTAAAGTTCTCTGCACCCACTTTCAAGCCTTTACCTTGTTGTATTGCTGTAAATTGGTCCCAGTATGGACTAGAAACAGGTCAAAAAGATTTAACTTAGGTATTGTGCTGCCTTCAAATATTTGTGAATGACCTAGAATATGTATGTCCCTTAGCCAAGCAATATAGAAAAGTGCTTGGATTAAGAAGCTGAAACAAGAGAAACCTTTTTTGTCCACTGAGCTGGAGTCACACCCAAACCTCTCATGAATGCTAATGCCAGTTGTGCAGCTTCACATGGTGACCTGTAAATCTACTCTCAAGGTTCCAGGAGAGATAAAGGATAACTCCACTTCTCTAGAACACCTGTCAAATTTAGAGCATGGAAGCACAGCAAGGATAATCACAGTTCATATTTCAGAGCAGAAGAAAATTGGTTTACGGCCTGGGGACTGTGCTTTTTCCCCTTGGTTGTCACACTTTTGGGCTGGGGTGTTACAAACTCCCCTCTCTGAAGTTCTGAGGGCTTGAGCACTGGACACTGTGAAAACTGCAATAGGGAGTCGATAGACCAAGGGGAAAATGGCATCTTTGCAGTGTGTCATGGTTGTTTTTTCCTTAGTCTGCACAGGGAAATAACCCAAAAAGTGTTTGACCAGCTCTCCTAAGTCACCCCACACCTGCATCATTTATGGCAGGTGAAGAAATTCTGAGGCTTGTGTGCCAGCTGAGCTCCCTATCCATCTATGGAACTGAAAAAACCTTTGCAGGGAATATTTAATTTTGCTTCTCCCAGCCAATAAGAGGCTGGACCCCTCTTTCTCTCATAAACCAGGACAAATATTTCAGCTGGGTACAGTCAAAGGGTGAATGAGCGATGACAGCTGCATCACTTTTGGAAGTTTTACCTGAATGAATTCCGCCTGCCATATGCAGACTATTTCTGCTGAATAATGGGTGATCTATTTCCCAATTCTGTAATCAAATCAGTGCTCAAGTTGCTAGTAGCTGTGAGGAAATGAGATACCTGTTTACACAGAGGATCTTTAATTTTAAATACAATTAAGACAGAGGGGGAATCCAGCAACAAGGTGTTGGCATTCAGTTGGAAATGGAGTGGATTTAACAAACCTGTGAATTTCCTAATGCACAGGAGGTTCTATCTGAGCATTAGGAAATCCTTTCTTTGCTGTGTAGGTGACTGAGCAGAGGAAGAGTTTGTCCAGAGGTGTAGTGGAGTCTCTGATCTTGAACATCTTCCCTCCAGACATGATGGTTGGGAGCTGGATTTTAGTTGTTGGGATGCCGGAGCAGATGACCTCTGGCAGTTCATTCCAACCCCCCCTTCTGTGATTCTGTGTGTCCCAGCACTGCTTTGAAATGATGTCATGGTTTGACACTGGCGCGATGCCAGCGCCTCCATGAAAATGTACTTTTTTAAATAATTGCTGTGAGATGTGATCAGGAACAGAGCAGAGCAAGCCCAAGCTTAATAACAAAGAAAAGAACTTTATTAAACTACTACTACTATAAAAACTACAAACACTAAATCCTGGATGAAGACTTTCCAAAACACCCCTCCTCTTCCCACCTAATTTCCAAACAAACTCAACAGTGAGACACCACCCAGGATCCTGATCAAGTTGCTACCCTTCAGATAATCAAATACTCAGTCTTTCAAGGGAGACAGGAGTCTCTCCTGTGCCACAGACTCCCCAGGAAACACAGTTGCCACCCTTGTGTTTCCATGTCACACATGGCGACCGCCCGGAGAAAATCTGCCATGGTGACACTCTCCTTTCCATGTCACAGTGCTCTCACCACCGTGCATGGACAGACTGCTCATAGGGCTCTTTTAAGGATGCTTTGCCATGGACCAAAAGAGACAACAGTTCAGTTTCTCATCTTGGGACTACAGTCCCCCCCATTTTCCCCTGGGGCTGAGGGTCCAAGAACAGAGGTCTTCTTCTCCTCTTCTTCTTCCTTGAAGATAGAGGGCTTCTCCACACCTTCTCCAACTCTCCTCTGTTCTCTCTACTCCTCTGCTGGTAATCACTGAAACAGGTCTCTTGGCACACCAACGCACCACCCTAAGTGCAGCTTCTGTTAGGAGAATTTGGTTCAGTCTATGGCTAACAAGAAAAGTCCAGCCACAAGCCACTCCATCATCTCCTTCCAACTCAAGAATTTCCTCTTCCATCATCTCGGATCCCAGACTGTCTCTCTTCTACTTCAAATCAAAAGAGGAGTAATATTTTACAAAGCCTTCATTTCTCAGGAAAGGGTTAAAAGCTCAGACTCCCTGGACGGCTGAAATCTCTGCCCAGCAGCCGATTCCCAAGGCCAAGGCTGGGCGCCTTCCCCCCCGTGTCGGCAAAGTTACAGGTGTCGTCCGGACTCTCTGTCTCTTCCCTCTGGGGGGGGATGACAAAGACATCTCCGCTTCTCTCCACCTTTCCATCCACAGGAGCTGGCTCGGTTCCAGTCCTTCTACCCCTCAGCTCACCTCGACCAGGCCTCATGGCTTCCCCTCCCCCACCCAGCCCCATGGCTGGGCAGGGGAGGTCTGCACTGCACCCTGACCGGAACCAAAGAGAGCGAGCTCTTGGGAGTTCTTGCTTTTAACCCCCTATGTTCTCAGAGGCGTATCCCTATCTTCAGTGGTCACTTCAGGTGCCAATATCCAAACTTGACCACTGACTGGTTTGACTCAACTTCCTGAAAAAATCACTTCCATGTCAAACCACGACAAATTATTTTTGACATTGTACTACCTTTCAACTAGCAGATCTCTGTATATAGAGTAGGGCTTACTGATTTGATCTTCTCTTTACTATTTGCCATTTGAAATATCTTTTGCTTTTACTTTGCTGTAGAAATCCGTGTTTAAAACAACTAAAATGTAGGAACATCATTGTCAGGTTCCAGCTCATGGGAGAGAACTTCTGTCTCCTCTGGTTTTATTTGTGTTGCTCCCCCACTGAGTTTCATGTCCACAGTGTTCAAGTTCGTGTTCAATCTCACAGTTTTCCCAAGATGACTTTAAAAAAGAAAAGCATAAAGGGGAAAACATATGCCACCCTCAGCTAACTTGGAAGAATAATCTATTGCTTTTTTGGAGAGGGCAAATAACTCTTGCTCTAATGCAGCAAAGATGCACATTTGTACCTACCATTAGAATGACAAACAGGAAGATGAGGAGAGGTAGGGCTGCTGAAGCAAATATCCTTTATTTTTTGCAAGCAAATTTTCTCAATTTCCAGCAGCTCACACTGCATTATTAACTATCAAAGACTTAGGAAACCACAGCTATAAGAGCTGTAACTATAATAATACCCTGTTCTTAGAGCCTTTCACCCAAGACTGTCAAAACCCTTCAGGAAGGCAGGCTTTGTCACTGCCAGGACCCAGAGGAGGAACGTGGGGCGCACAATTTATGTGGCTCAATCCTGAGTGTCATGTAAACTCAACCACAAATTGAAGAAACTTTGGGGTTTTTAGTTTCCAGTCGCCTCAGCTTCCCTTGGTGCTGTATCTGTATTTACAAACTGGCACTGTGCAGATTATTATGCTTGCTGAATATCTGCCCTAGCTCATAATGAAGAGGAAATTATCTGTGGAGTTACAAACAGTCGGTACAATAATAAATGATAGCTAATTATGTATAATAGATCTGATCATTTATTGCTACAGGATGTCAGTGATAAAATTAATTTCAAAAAAGCTGATCAGCTTCATAATCTTACAAAACAAAACCATATTAGCTACCTATTACCTTCCTTTCATGGCTTGTTATTAATTTTCTATTGTTATCCAAATGCAGGACACAGCATAACGCACAAACCCCTCTTTTCTAATTAGGAAAGGTCCTTGTGTTTCAAGTAGGTACAGGATTATTGACTCATACTAAACAGAGTGAAGTTCCCAGATAAAAGGAAACACTGAAATAACGAAAAAGGAGGCAGGGAGAAAAGCAAGGAAAGAAGCAAAACTCCCCAATAAGTAAATAAAAATAAGAAGATATCCATGTGATATTTAGTATTTCACTGCCTTCCAAAGAACCTTTTGTGCTACAAGTCCAGCAGTTAGATTTGCATTTTTATTTCAATCCTTTAAACTTTTTGGGTCAAAACTATGCTCAGCTGAGGACAACCTTATACAGCCAGGCCACAAGAAACCCATCTTTTTAAACTGAGAAATCATGCCTTACAATTCTGCAGCTTCTTCAGTTCTCTATCTATTAAGCAGTAGACATTTTTGATTTAATTCAGTGACATTAATCTAAGAGAGTTTTTTCTCCTCTCTCTCTCTTTTTTTTTTTTTTTTGAACTAATGTCTGACAGCTTTTGTAACAAAGTTTTTCAGACAGGACTTCAAATTAGCTGCAATTTATAGCTGATATGAATAACGAAGTATTTACCCGAATTTGCACAAAGAGCTGCCATTTCATGTTGAACATCTCTGCTTGTCCATAAACACCTGGAAATGAATTTAAGGGGCACTTATGAATGAGACAGAAGGTAATAGTGCAGGCTGGCCTAATTTGGCTTTAGTTACCTGATTAAGGATCTTTTTACTTCAGAGCGTTTCAAGTGAAAAATATATTGGTAACAAAATTTGGACAGTTTTCCCATTTATGGTAGAAATCCTATTAAAATTAATCAACCTTTCAATTTGAAACAGTCTGATAAAAATTTAAATAATGAAAAAGCTATTCTACGTTTAGACTATCATTCACTTAGCTCGTTAATGAGATCAAAAGTAACCACTTTTTGTGACACTTGATCATTTGAAAGCATGCCAAGAACTTCAGCCAAAGACCTTTCAAATTCAGTACATTTCTATGCAAATAGTTACATCTGAGCCAAATTTAATACCTTTGCTCTCAAACCTGTGCATTTGTCCAGAAAATAAAGTCCTGAGTGGAACAGGAACTAGTTCTGCACCCCAAAGCTTCTCAGCACAGCGAGTATCTGACCTGAAAGTTACACATGTGCCAACACAAGCACGCGTGGAGTACAATTCCTAATCAGATCTGCTGCCTCAAGTGATGTTTCTCTCACACAGCACATTTGCCATGACTATCACAACACTCCTGTACAGTGGCCATCATTATAGGGGCATTATATCGCTTCACTATTTATGAGGAGCAAATAGAGGTGATTAATAAAAGTCTTCCTCATCGAGTGCTAGTAATGACTTTGTGTTTCATTGTCAAACACCTTGTTTCTGTTACCGGTCTTCTATTTAGTCACATCTCTGTGAAAGTTTCACCCCGTTTCCCATTTAAAATGCATTCAGCACTGTGGAGACATTTCTATTCCTCTTCAAAAAGTTCTCTCTATTTATTGATGAAGCTGCAGTTAATATGCACTTGAAACAGGCATGCAAGCTGTGATCCAGATGAGTATTGGTGTTTCACTGTTGTGAATGCCTTTCATTGAAGGAATGAACCAGAGGTTATTCTTTGGGGTGGGTGCCTTGGTTTGCAGGTTATCCCCTTGTCTGGGAACAGTGTAATTACAGTTTGGTTCCTATGTAATATTCTGGGGCAGCAGCAGGTTTCCTAGCAGCCAGGGCCCCCCACAAAAAAGTTGAGTAAACTTTTTTAAAGCTGCTCAGGAGTAAAGCTGCTCAGGAGGTATTGTTTGCTCAGGTGAGCCATCAGCCTGGCCTCCAAATTCCCTCTGCAGTAAGAGGCAGAAGAGCCCCCAAAAGAAGGAAACAGGAGCCCGTGGGAAAACGGAGGGGCTGTGGAAGCCCAGGGGTGACCAGCAGGGGCTGGAAGGGGCTACAAGGACAAAGTGACCTGGAGGGCGGCTCCCTTGGCAGGCAGGCTGAGCATCTGCTCACCACCTGGATGGGAACCTGCCTCTTGTCCCCGTCCCTTTGGTGGCAGTGTGGGGACAGGCCACCTTCCTGGGACCCACCATCAGCAGGAACAGGATTTCAGGGAGGAGCAGCCTGTGGGGAGGGTCCTCAGGCCAAAGAGGGCATCACTGAGCTCCTGGGGTGAAATGAGGGAGGCGTGAAAATCAATATCATGGACCAACATCTGGGATTTTCAACCTGCAGATAAATCTGCACTGTTTTTCGTCATAAATTTGCAGTGACAAATTATTATTCATTGTCTGCAGGGTACCCTGGAATTCTTCAAAGTAATGCAAAGTACCATTTCTGGGAAGAATCACAGAGTGCATGGCTGGAAAAAAACACATCTGAAGAAACAGTTCACGTCCTAAAAAATAAGCCTCACAAACTACAAAATGTGCCATAACTTTGATGAGCATTCAGCAAAACCATGTATTTGCCTCAGTTTCCCTCTGGAACTCCTTACAAAAGCCTTTCGGATGGCACAAAAAACGCAGGCACGTACCAGAGTGTTGTTCAGTAGGTTTGTTTATTTTAGGTTCAGTTGATTTGTTGCAGAAATATGCTAGACCCTTAATCCCAGTAGGAAATTGAAACTGTGAGAAAGACAAAGTCTGGCTGACCCCCTGCAAGAACAAGCAGCAAATCCTGCTGGGAAATAGCAGTAGTAAAAACAGAGGGAATTACCACAGAGTTTTGTCTTGGAAGATGACAACTGTTTAAAAAATGCAAGGACTGGAGGAGTAATTCGTCCACACCCTCCCACTTTGTCTGCATTAAGCGTGTAACGAATGGTGAATTGAAATCTATACTGGTAATAGTGTCAATGAGGGCTCAGGATTACACATGATACTTCCTCGATTTGTTCTGCCTCATTAGCATTGTGCCTTACTGCAGGGAGCAACCCCGTTCTCAGGCATTCCCTCTGGCCTGATGGAAAATGGGAATATGGAAAGGCAAGGTGCTGCTCTCAGCACATTCAGCTAGCTGGCTGAGGGTGCTTCCCCTGCCCCTCAGAGTGCCATGTTCACTGGAGTTCACTGTCCTGCCCCCTTGGTGCTTTTCCAAGGAGCACCCCGTGTGGCAGGGGCCCTGATGCCAATGGATACACAAGTTTATACTCTGAAAAAATATTTACAGTGCTATGAGAAAAGCACCAAGCGTGGTTCTTTGCATCAAACTCCCCTCTGCTTGAGCTGTTCCCACTGACCTGGTTTCACTAGAGCAAAATGCTGCTGGCATGTGAATTACATGGGTGTATTTGTCTTATCTGAGCTTAAACTTTAAAAATGGCTAAAGAATTGTTTTAAAAGATGGGGTTTTATTTTTTGGTTCATGTGGAATCCAGATTTCATCTCAATGGCTTGTCTTTGCCACACCCTGGCACGTGAGCTAAAAAACAGCCTCAGAACATGGCCAGACCATTCTAAGAAAATGTGTTTTCCTTCCTAGCTTATCCTGTGCCCTACACAATATTAACAACAAGTTAGAAAGCAAAGGATTGAGATTTAAGAGAAAGGAATTTTTATCTGCATTCTCAGGATTTTTGGGAGAACCAGAACTTGAAGCTGGTAAGTGTTAAAATGAGTCAGAGGAGAAAAAAGACCTAAAAGAACAGATGTATGATTAAGGCTACCAGTAAGCATCTTGTAAGAGAAAAAAAGTAGTAAGCATTTTTTATCTTTATCTGTTGAGCAGGCAAAGAGCAAGATTGGTATGAAACCCACTCTGGAGCAATGAAAACCAACCAAAAAAAAAAAAAAAAAAGAAATCCTCTTTCACTGGCACAGAACCCACAAGCAAAAGAGGGGAAAAAATTTGAATGCATATGACCAGCTGATACACAAAAAAATCTGTGCTCAGATTGGTCCACAGGATGGTCATAGCATATATAAAAACCTCTTTTTCATCTGATTTTCAATACTCATAACTTTGCTTCCACTTTTTGTCACAACCAAGACAGTCTTTGCAGCTGGGCTATGCTTTCAAAATTGAAACTGCAACATTTCAAGAAAAAGTAACTAAAAGCCCTCCAACTTAAATCAGAAAATGTAGACAGTGAAAAATCTTTATGGTGCTAGAATCATCATTCAAAGCCAGTTCTTAAACTAGCAAGAATAGCATTAAATGTATATCTATATATCTTTTTAACCTTTATACAGACAGCAGGAGCACTGCAAGCTAAATTTGCATTTCATAGCAGGAAACAAAACCATCCCACAAAGATTTGATAAATCATCAGAGGAACAACGAAGTGCCCTCACACATGCATATGTTTTTCTAAAATCACAGAGAATGAAGATAAGAGACACACAACCCAATCTCCATCTCAAAGGTTGATTAACTATACCCAAGCCTGACTACCTCAAGAGCAGTATAACTGAAATTTGAAACATGGATTTGTTTCCAACAGTTCTTCTCTCTTTCTTTTTTTTATTATTATTTTTGGACAATTGACTGACCTAGTTTTCAAATAATAAGAATTTTTAAGACAATGCTTGCTATAGAGGTACAGTAGTGATGCAGATTTACTTCCAGTGATATTTTTATTCCAGGGAGGGAGAAAAGTCTGTCATTCCTACAAAGCATGTTGTGTAAGATGATTGTTCATTCTGGTTCAACTTTGTTGACTTCTGTGAAGGTAAAGCAGATACAGGTTTGGACAAGTCAGGTTTTTAAACTGAAACCAAATTAAAAATTTCTACAGAAGCCTTATTTTACCTTATAGAAGAACCAATTTCTACAAGAGACACATACACCAAAAAAATTCTACATTAAAATTTAAATTCTGACTTTTAAAGTATATTTTTTCTATAGAAAACCAAAAAAAATTTTCTTTTTTCTTATTATTATTTTATTTTGTTTGACCAAGATTACTGGGAATAAATGGGTTTGAAAACCAAGCCAGATTGTTTTGAATCAACTGACTTGGCATAAAAACTGCATTTCTTACCAACGTATTTCCCTTGCCAATCATAGCTTCAGTTCCCCATTTCTTTTGGGCCAGCCTTCCTCAAAGACCTCGTATTCCATAGAGTAATAAACGCATTTCAGTGGCACATGGCTTGCCTACAAGATAATTAATTCTCCGGGAGCGAGGATCTGAATTTGCAGTGCACCAGCACTGACTCTCCATATGGACATCCTAATTGCACTGGGCCTCCTCTATCTAAAGCACATGAAGGGTGGAACTGCACAGACTCCTTACCAGGAAGGAGGTGAGGATGAGGGTTTGCTGCTCTCCCAGGGCATTGGCTGCTGCTGGGGTTTGGCCTGAGCTCTCTGCTCCTGCAGGGATGTGCAAGGTCCCTGAGCTGCTCACTGCAGGCTGGCAGAAGGACAAATCCACATCCACCCGCTCTTCTGGCCTCTGCACACCAGTGCTGCTCTGTGCTCCACACAGTTCCCTTGCTCCGTGCACTTGGAATTCCCAAATGCACGCAGCACATGGCAGACAGACATCCACACACCCCCCTGTCAGTGGGAATTCTGAATTTGCATTTGATCCGCAGGTACCACACCGGGGCCGTGCTCACCACTGACCCACCCTGCCCGCTGGGGCTTGGTGCTGGGCAGAGCAGGGATGCCAAAGCTGCCCTGAGCAAACCTCAGCAGAGAGCTGGTTGGGCAGTCCAGCCTGATGCCACACCGTGACTGAGGCTGCTCCAGGCTCCATGGGTGCCTCTGTGTCCAGCTGGGGAGGTGGCAGCTGCCAGCAGGTTTCGTGGGGGACATGTCCCCGTTGAAGGCCCCCCGTTGCTATGCCAGCACAGCTCTAGAAGCTCAGACTCCCAGAGTCAGGTAATAATGGGCTCTCCTCCTCCTCTAACAACTGCTTTCGTTGGTCTGCCCTGTTGAAACCACCTTACTCTGAGGAGGGACTACAAGGCCATGCCACGGGTGAATCCAGCTCCCCTGGACAGGTCAGACCGTTTCCATTGCTGGATTGGTTTAGGTTTTTCATATCTACTGTATCAACTGGAAGGATTTCTTGTAAGGCTCCCACAAGTGCTGGTTTCCAGCCAGTACTAAGCTATACTGAGGTAGTCTTCCTTGCCCCTGAAGCCTGGAGCTGCTACAGCTGGAGAGTTTAGAGGTGTTAAAAAGGGATAAACTCTCTCCTCCCTTCAGGCAAATATTATGAGCTGAGTAATAGCAAACCCAGTTTTATAAAGGTCTGTGTACAGTCTCCTGCATTCCTCCCCAAAAAGCCTGCAGTCTTCCTTTCTCTCCAGAAATTGCCCCTGCTATCCAAATGCCTCCAGGCTTCCTGGAAGCCCCTGTGCTCTGTGCCACAAGGATCTTTCTGCTCTCCCATAGCACATGAGTGTGTTCCCTTTTTGTCCCTGGGCATATATATTGTCCATGGTTACCTCCAGGTCTCCTGCCTCTGTTTTTCCCCGTCACTCCAAAGGACACTGGGTGTGTTAGATCAAGTTTGGTGCTCACTTGGCCTGCAAACGTGTTACCCTTTGTCTCCCTAGCTCTGTCATGCCATTCACAGCCTGGAAAGGAGAAGTTTTCACTGGATCTGACAGTCACTGGTGGCTTCTTTACTGCTGATTTTCCCTCTCTCACGATCTTTCAGACTTCTAACACATCAGGCTGACAGCAGGTAATGTCTTCACTCCTTATTGGGGAAGGACGTGAGTGGTGACAGACAAACAACTCAACAGATCCATATATGGGACAGTGAGATAAGCCCCATTTTCTTAGAAAGTAAGACCAAAAGTTCCCAAGATTTTGCTCAATATATGAGAGTTTCTTTGTACATGCTAGGGACTTTCTGAAGTTTGTGATCATGCCCATGATATTTTTGGTTTTAGCCAGGAATTGATGCATACCTTCAGTGCAAAGAAAATGAACAAATTCCACAACAAAACATGTTTACAGTGACTGGCCATCCTACAAATGCAGTTAGACCCAAACAATTACGAATTTGTAAGGTGGTTCCAATATAAAATTAGATCTCAAGTTTATATATCCATAGATGTCTGTATGTTCACATCCAAATATGTCAGATCTACTGTGAGTTTATGAATAGTGCAAACCAACATTTTCAAACTTTGGGACAGAAGCCTATTATTGCAAAAAAAAAAAAAAAAAAAAAAAAGCCAAAAAAACCACAAACTAAAAAAAAAAAAAAACCAACCAACCAACCACAACAACCTAAGGGAAAAAAAAAAAACAAAACTGCAGACAAATTCCTTAGCATGGTTTTTTCTCAGATTTAGACCAGTGAAAGCGTGCAGCACAGCACCGGGGAGACTTGATCAGATGGAGTAATTTGATATAGCAAAAACTTGCTATCAAATCTGATTTTTTTTCCTTTAAGTAGGTCCTTTTAGTTGAAATAGATTGCAATGTTATGTTGTTTTATTGGAATAATCTACACAGTGAATATTGCAGTTAGAAATTAGGGTTTGAAGCAAGAGATTATCAGATAAATTAAAACACATTTTCCCCCCCATTACAAAATTTGGGTATTCAGTTTTTCAGCCTGAGGATAAAAAAAAGAGTCTCCAGGAATTAATTTCTAATGCACTTGAAGAAATTTCGGTTCATGATTCATTCATAGAGAAAGAAACAGTGAGAACCTTTTTCCACATCAACTAGCGACTCCATTCATATTTATCAGGCAGTTCCTAATCCATTTAATCCAGCCAGAGTGCCTGTGAAAGGGAGAGAGGTATGGTGTGAAATGTGACAGCCACCAGAGCAGCAGGAAGAATCTGTTCCTGCACAGCCGCCCTTCCCTGCCGCAGGAGCTCTGCAGCTCAGGGCATGGGGCAGCGATTCCCAGGCTGCCTGTCTGTGTGTCTGTCTGTCTGTCTGTGTGTCTGCCCGGCTGGCTGGCTGCAGCTGCACCTCAGCACCAGCTCCCCCATGGCACTGCCAAGAGCTTTCTGCCCAGCTTCTAAGGAGTGTCAGGCATGGGGCAGGTGGAGGGGGTGCTTGGAAGTGGGAAACCTTTGCTTTCATTATATATAGAATATTATATATTATTTATATTTTAATATATGTTAGAATTATGTATATTATAATATTATATATTATTTATATGTAAAATAGATGATATATGATATATTATATAATATATAAAATAGATTATAAATAGATATAATAAATATATTATTAATATATCATATATCATATACGTTATATACATAAGATATATAAGATATATATTATATACAAAATAGAATATAACATATATTGTATATGTTATATAAAATACTATCTATGATATATATTATAACATATAATATACATTATACTATATATTATATATAGAATTATAAGTATATATAATAAATTATAAATAGATAAACAATATGTTGTTTCTATTTATATATATTATATATATTATATTATTGTATATTATTTTAACTCAATGCTGCTACCTCCCTTCGCTTTCGACTTTGGAGGTCTAGTGGAGTGGCTTTGTCCCTGTGCCTGTCCCATGACCTTTACTGTGGTACACCTGAATTTCCTTCCATTTGGAGGATGGCCTCGTGGGAGCAGCAGGTGCAGATCTGAGGTGCTGCGGACAGCTGTGCTGTGGATAATATGTTTGAATCATGAGCCCCATCTCGAGCTGCTGCAGCCAGCTCTCCGCTCTGATGGCAAGCTTCATTCTGGCCTCCCAACCCCAATCTGTGTTTTTTTGGCACCAAGAATGTGAACAAATTTGAAGTTTGGTGGGGTTTTTTTGATGGAGAGGTGAATTTCATCCTTTCAGAGAGAAAAAGCTAGAAGTTCTACTAATAAAGGAAACTCACATTAAATTTGGATGCTCCCAGTGGAATTTTAGATTCTCCCAAGCCAGTGGGAAAAAAAAATCACATTCTGAGGCATCCATATTCTAGTCATGGCTAAAATCTAGATTTGTTAAATCCTTATCACAGTGGTAGAAGATCATTTTAATGTACTGGGAATGCCAGTGGCACAATTCAGCACTGGGAAAGAAGCTTTTAGCTCCATTTCCCTTTGATTTGCCTGATGCACATCCTCACAGGAGAGCTCCTGAGACACCAGGGTTAACCCCCACCCTGCCTGCTCCCTGACCTGAATTTGCCTGTTCCCATCAAACCATCTCCTTGGTCTGATGGATCCATTGGCTCTCCTGCTGCCAGTGCACTGTGGGGAGAGGATCCCCGACCCCTGGTCAGGGAGGGAAAGCCAACACTTTGTCTTTCCCCAGTGCTCTGCCTTCAAATGGGCTCATGAAGAGGAGCAGCAGAAGGAAAAGGACAGAAAATAGAGTAAAACAGAGGAGAAAAGGGGAGAGCAGGTTGAAGGGAGCTGGCTTGCTGGGAAATGTGTCTTTCTTCTCCCACCTGGTGACAATCCCCCCTGAAGTGTGGAGAAGGAAAATTAAAACTGGGAGTTCATTTCATGTGGGTGTGCAATGCCTAATGCTTGCTTTCCAGAATTATGTGTAAACTCTACGCAAATTTGCCTTCAGGCTTTTCTGTGGCCTCACATAGACAGCTCTTCCCTCCTCCTTTTAATGCTGTGCTACTTCTGTTTTACCAAATTATACAGACGAAGAATTAGTTTATCCAAACTCACTGGCAGCTAATTCCAGTGCACAAGTAAATTTTCTTTTGCAGGGAAGAAAACAATTCAGAGGTGCTGGAGATGTTTACCTGGGCTCCTTTTCTGCCAGTGCCAGAAGGCTGAAGTGCAAACCCCTGCTTGCAGCAGAGACAGACTGATCCTTGCTTTGTTTCAATTAGCCTAGTGCAATCCCTCATGGAACATTTCTGATCTTCAAGGTGTTGCATTCACAAGAAAGGGAGAGGAGGTATCTTTGCTTGCCAGATAAAAGAAACTAATTAGATTAAGGATTTTTTTTTTTTAGTTCCCTAAAAAACAAGAAGTGGGTGTTAGTTCCATGTCATGCTACAAAGCATCAACACGGTGACCTCATTTAATTATTCCCCTCATTCACAAAGCTCCTAGATCCACAAGATTTCTTGTATTTCACAGGGACATTGTAATACTCCAAAGACAAAAGATGATATTTAAAAAGAAAATAACTAATTAGATGTCAAGTCTTTCTTTAAAAGATGATCAGCAGAAAATTAGTAGATTATTTTTTTCAGATAGAAACAGGAAGTGTATCCTATTAACTCTGTGCTTCCAATCTGGATATCCACTTGGAATATAAGAATTTCATCCACGAGCCAGGCTGGGTTACATTAAGGAGGGGTTGGAGTCTGACTGAGGGATGTGAATCTGTATGTTTTGTCATACCTTTTTTTTTTTTTTTTTCATATGGGGTAGCTTTTCTGCATGAGTAGCTTCCCCAGAATGAAATTTGGGTACCACAATGTCAATTACTCTGTATGCCTGCTACCTGTGCTCCTACTTCCATAATGCTGCTGAATTTTTCGTTCATAATACACAAATTTCTGCAGTTTTCATTGCAGTTCTGAAGCAGAGGCAGAGAGAACTGGAGAAAAAAGGTGATACCAGCCAGGACCTTTCCAAGCACACACGTGCACAGTGTGTGTTTCAAAAACTTAGACCAACAAGCCGATTTTTAAGACATAAAATCACGGACTCAATTTCCTCAACATTCAAGGTGTGGTTATGGCAGAAACTTGCATGATGGTGAAATATCACCTATGTTGTCAACAGTTCTGCAGCATAGTTACAAGAAAATTCTTTTGTGTATTATTACATCAAAAGAGCAAAAAAACCCAGCTCTCTGTTTCAGGAGACCCTGCTAGGAAGACACCAAGAAAAGCTCCAAGTGGAGGAAGAAACATATAATGTGAATAGTATCTTTTCCAGGGAAAAAAAAACATCCAAAAACAAGCGCTTGAGACTAAGGACTTGTGAAGTACTGGTAATACACTACATGCAGATACAAAAGTGCAAAATGCTACTAGATAGGAGATGATGACAGATCTTTGCTCTTGTCAGCAGAGAGACAGTGACTGTAGCAAGTCATTATCACCCAAGTTGTTACTGTGAAGTGTAAATAAAACAAAAATAGCAATGCAGAAGATTGTAAGATTGTTGATCCAGATTCTGGGTGTGTGGAAATCAGCAACATAAGATTCAAGCCTGAAGCACCTTCATCATAAACTGGAAGCAGAGTTTAGAAGAATGCTATGTTTTACCATGAAAAGAAAAATCATCCTACATCCAGACAGCTTGTGTTAAACCTGACACAGATAATCTAGCACTAAAGACAGTCTAAAGCAGCCAATTCAAAAGAAAAATACCTTCAAGTGGTTTTGAGTAGAACAGCTTTACAGATGAGAGATGACATCAAAGTAGAAACTGTGAAAGAGTTGTTGTCTTCTTGATGCTGAGAATTCAATCACGGTTTACTAATTATACCTATTTCAGTCACAATCTTTCCTGCACAGCATTAGCAGAAGAAAGGCTTAAGCCCATCAACCATAATACTTCATTCACTTGAAGTTCTGCTGCCAAGATTTAGTTTACGCAGTTACCTGCTGAAAGGAATCCATCCAGCAGAGCACATTTCCCTGCTATTTATCTTTCAGTCTTTAAGAGGCAATGTGGAGCTTATTTGACTCGGAGATGGCAAATTTCAAACTAAAGAGGCTGATCCAATCCCTTTTATTCCCGAGCTGGAATCAGCCTCAGAGAAGGAAGGAGATGGTTCCTTGTCTACCAGGTGTGTGGTGAGCTGGCTTGTCATGGTGCACTCGAGGAGACACATCGCTGCTCCTCAGCTGCTCCCCACAAGGCAGCAGCAGGAAACCCCTCTGGGGAGCGCTTTGAAGGGCAGCATGGCACAACAGAAGTCAGGTGAAGGACACGGGATTGCAGTGCTTGGAGAGCCTGGTTTGGATGCTTCCTTGCTCACACACTAAAACAACCTTTGAATACTTCAATGCCACCTTGAAATGCTGATTGTGCAGGTGGAACTTTTCCTTTGCTTGTGTACAAATGAGTCTTCTGGGTATTTGCTATTTGTTTATTCATCTTTACCCTAAAAGTGGAGAAGTCTTGGTGTACACTAATTCCCTAAAACTACCTGGGGGAAAAAATCCCCAGTATACTAAATCCTTGTGGAGACAAAGATACCCAGATTCAAAGGTGTGAAGGGATATACTGTCAAATCAGGGGCAGCCTGTAAGCACCACAGTGGAGAAACTGAATAAAACTTTCTCATTTCAATTAAGCACACTTTGAGGCACCTAGTATTCACTGAGCCTGAACAGAGAGTGAATAGGTACTTGCTGTTCTTGAGGAGAGTTGGACATACCCAGACAGTGCTAATTGGACAGGTTTGTGTTTGTCAGCTGCCTTGCAGAACAGTGTGGCCTATTGATAGCTACTGATAGCACATATTGGAGCAAGCATGCACTGATTTCCACAAGAGACTGCATTAATTATGACTTGTCTTCATAGAAATGTCATGAGCACATGTCCAAGCGCAAACTTTGAATATTTCAGACATCAGTGATCAGGTAATACTAACATCTCAGGAGAGGCACATATCCTATGAACAGACTGGAACTCACCTTGAAATTTGACTGTTGCTCAAAGCAGAGAGTTAGAGATGGGAGAGGCACTGCCTTACCCATGTAGATCCTGCTCCTGAGAGCTGGCTATATGAAAAAAACGATGAAAATACAAACATGGCAACTTAAGGTAGAGAGAAAAAAAAAATAGAATTCGGACCCTGCTGAAATGATTCTCAGGCCATCTGTCTGCATTTCTGTGAAATGAATAGTTAATAAGACATTTGCAGAGTGTGTCCTGTAATTAGCCTGCCCTGGCAGTGTGGGAAGCTGCAGAATGGATGCACTTTTCATTACATCCTAGAAAATACCACAAAAGGTCTCAGAGAAACAGTGGAGGATCCAGCACAAGAATTAGTGTTAAGGATGTAAAGCTAAGCACAGCATTCAACAGGAGGAAATATTTGGGCAGGGGGCATCACTAGTCAGGCCCTATTGAATTCTTTGCTAAGAAATGTTGGAAAAAGGATAGCAGAAATAAGCTGTGCAACAAATGTTCTCCATTTCCCATGAGACCTGTACATGTTTCAGCAGGTGAGGACAGATAAGGCATAATCAGTTCCAAAGACAAATTTCTGCACAGCATCACTTCTACAGACAGCTTCATCTTGTCCTGTGTGTGTGCGCAGATTGCACCATGGATGGAAATGAGTTCCACTTCAATTAACATGGTGCAACACTGAGACAAGGATGTAAAAGCTGTGCACAGAGTCTGAGTGCCTTTTCCTTGCTTCTGGTACTTTTAGAAGCAGAGGAAAAGCTGAGAGCCTTGATATGAGATATGAGGAGAGTAGAAGTAGTAACAAACCTTCTCAATGCTTGGACAAACAGATTTCTTTCTGCATTTCAAAAAAGATGCATGTGCTACCTGTCTGTCCCCAAAAGTGCAACAAGCAGCATCGGTGAATGTTGTTACCAAGATTTTGGTGCCAGCTGGGGTAAAGCATTTGCAATCAGCTTTGCAATGTATAGATTCCCTTTTCCAAAGGCACTGTGTGCCTGCTCTCAAGGAGGAATTTGAGCTCCTCCCCTTGAGCTGAGCTCTGCAGCTTTGGACAGAGCACTGATGCCAAAGGCAATCTGAGCCATCCAAAGCTGTCCTGAAGTCCAGGGAATGGAAGTCCCTCAGTCCATGTCCCATCAAGCATGCATAAATCATGAGAGTGCTTGGGCTGTGTACTTAGCAAAGCTGTACTAATGAAGATTGAGTAAGAGCTCTACAAAGTTGTTTTAATGAAGATTTAAAAGAGGAGGTGGTTGGTGCCTTCAGGAGAGTTCATCTACTGCCTTGTGTACTCCTTCCAGTACATCTGGTATTCTTAGCCAAAGGAAAAAAGACTCTTTCTTCATTACTTTTTTCTCCCATTTTTCAAGCAAAATAAAAGTAAATGGATCACGATTCCTTCAAAAAGGATTATTAGAATTTACTACTTTACATGGCAATAGCAGCATGGCAACCACAGTCCCCAGCCTTGTTCATGGACTTATTTAGCAGAGATTCCTTAAAGACATTTGCATACAGAGTGTAATTAGGAGACACTGATGTTTCTAGTTCAGGAAAAAGTTATGTTATGTTTAAGTTCTTTTTTAACTTAAAATTAATCTGTATTTACAAGATGCTGCCACAGCTCCTGCTAGCAACAATTTTGAGGGCTGAGCTTGAACCTTGGTGTCGTGTATCCCTGGATATATCCCCCCAATAGCTAGCACAGCAACTGCTGTCAAGAAGGGCTTGGGGTTTTTCCCCTTCCCTCTGCCTGTCCTCTCCTTTTTTCATATCTGGCACCAAGGAAAACTTCTCCAATTCATTGGCAATACCACCAATTGCAATGTTAAAAATGTCTGAGGAAGGAGTACAGGAAAGGAACAGTCTAAATTCATTCCTAACCTGCAGTAACATTGCTATGAATTAATTTTTAAACCTCTGGAAACTTGTCTCACAAGTAATAATGGAAATGCTGTGAAAACCAACTTTCTCACTGGGGGTGGTCTACAGGCAAAATTATTCTAAAGGTGGGATAATACTAGTATAACTTGTGAAATACTGAAACCAGGATTTTAAAATAATATTTAACCTATTTCAAGACTTCTTAGGCTTCTGGTAGATAATCTTTGAACTGCTGCAAAGTCTATATAATTGGAATTTCTTCAAATTTTGCTGTGCGTGAAACCACTGGAATTTGAAATTTTTGGTATTTATTTTGTATTTCATTCAAGGCAAACTGTTGCACAGCCTAATGTATCATCAATGAAAATGGTGTGGCAAAAAAAAACAGCTATTGAATGCTAGTCTCCTCTAATTGCTTTCTCCAGCAGGTGGTGAGATTATTGTCTGCTGTAACCTTATCTACTGTAAACTACAAATAGCACAGTTGTAACTTAATATGACATGAACATTTAACACTCTCTCCTGATGTTTTGACTTCTTTTTTTAATAATTGTGAGAGGAGGAGACAATAGATTTATGAGAATAAAATTTAATTTAACAGCTACATAAATGAGATATTTTACTTCAGGCATCATATGTATGCACCTCATTATCCTACTTAGTAGACTATTAACAGTGTATATTGTACTCTTTTACTACAGGGTCAAGAACTGAACAGCAGTGCTATGGTCTCAAATTAGGGTCCCTTGATGTGATTTCTAAATATTACATCTAGAGTGACTTCCCTTTAGAAACCTTGAGGTCACTAGGATGACCTTTGTGTCCACAGTTACATAAAGACCGAAACCCCAAGAACTTCTGAACTTGCCTACACTGAAATCCCTGTTACTTCTTGTGCTTTGAAAATGGGACACGAGCTCTTGTTAAAATGATCATTATTCATAAGAAGGGCACAGATTTTAAACTGATTCAGAACTCAGCATTTCAGCACTGGATATGGTGCAAGTAGCCATCAAACAGCAGTGACAATAAAAAGAGATAAAAGTGTGTGTAGGCAGATTAAGTATCTGGAAAAAAAAAAGAGTCAAGTTCATGAAGGGCTTATTCCAGCTCTGGTCCACCCAGATTAGATACCCAGCTCTTATTTTGAATGATGCAGCTTGTTACTGAATCACAGTGAAAGAATTGTAGTGACAGAGCTGTCCAAAGCTATCAGAACTCCAAAAAATTTTGATGAAAACTCAGCAACTTAAACATGCAGACAGGCAAATTTCTGTCCTCATTGTTTATGAAGGACACAGCTGTGAAATTCTCCATGAGACACCAATGGAAAGTTGTAATAATTGCATCAAAATGATTCATTAGTTACATTAGCTACCACTGCAAGCTTCATTCAAAGGCCATCAGAAAGGATGTAAAGTGAAACATCAATAAACTAGGAAATGCCAGAATTAAGGCTGTGTAAGTTCAGTTTAGCCCTCATCATGAATATACTATATAATGCAATCTGCAATTATGTGATTATTATTTATTATGTGTATTATTATTATTATCAACATGTTTTTCTGTAGCTTCATTGCTTCGTTCAGTTCTCAGCAAGGAATAGCCAAAAGGAGTAGGATTTGAGGGCTTTCAGAACTTGGACCTGCTGCAGTTGAAGTTTCTATATTACCACAGAAAAGTTCTCAAACAGGACTATTAATTTTGTTGTGCAAGCATGGCTGGCAATAATTTGCAAAAAATGATGAGACTGAAGGGGGACCCCTTGTCCTTCTTGCTCTTGCTGCTTTCCTGCCCCTTTTCTGGAGTTATGTGCCTCCTTAATTAAGACAGGCCGCTGAAACAATTATTTTGAAAGAGGAAGCATCAACTTTCTACTTTGTGAAAACAATAATCAGGATGCTAATTACTATTTCCCCACTGCCGCTCTCAGCCACCCCAGATTTCAGAAATGCAAGTTCAGAATGGCAAAGATCACTTCTGTGCTGCACTTTGAGAAGAGCACTCAAGAAATGTGGAAATCCATAAAGTGCACTGGGGATGCCCCAGTGCAGGTGGGATGTGAGATCTGGTCAATAAAATAAGTCTTGTAAAGGGTGAATCTTGACTGAAAAAAGCCATGTGGCATTTTTGAAAGGAGATAATGCTGTGAGCAGATAGAGGTGAAGTTATGAGCATAATCTGCTTGGATTATGAAGATTAAATGGCATTTGACATACTTGTGCACATTACACTGGCACATAAGGTCAGGAAGTGCAGGACAGAAAGCATCGTCCTTTTCTGCTTACAAAACTGGCCAGAGACAGATTTTCCTGATTAGGAGTTATGAGTCAATAGCCTGGAGAGAGACAGGGAGTGGAATGGCACACATACAGAAATATTCTGGCTGTTAAATCTTACAAGTGCCTCTTTGCCGGGGTGGGTTGGAGACAGCTCTTTACCTCCCACCCTTTTGTTCCAGCCACCCACAGCCTTTTCGTTTCTCTCAAGACATAGGGAAAGCTGCAGTGCACATGGTTGAGGTTAGGGACTTTCTTAGCATTCATAAGAAGGGAAAATTATCCCAGGGAGAGGAATTAAATGTTGAAAGGCTCAAGCAATAAAGTCATACCAGTCATAGGTTTCATTGCTTCCTTGTAAGTGGGATATTGTGTGGTTGGGAAGAGGGTCTGAAAGGCAGGTGCTGTATCTGCTCTACACTTCCAAAGAGAACTCCAACAGCTTGAGAGAAGAAAGCATGTTGGAAAGACAGGAAAAATAATGAGAAATCTAGGAGAATTAAGGGAAAACTTGAGGATATCAGACAATCAGAACATTCCTAGGAAGGGAATTTCCCCATGGACACTGCATGCAGCACCCTGCAGTCTCCCTGGGCTGGTTTCTGTCCCATCTGGCAGGTACAGGCTCGTGGTAGGAAGCAGGATGGACCACGGGAAAAGCAGGGACAAAAATCTTCCAAGTGGAGGCTTTAACTTGGATTTCCCATTTCTCCTCAGAGCAGCAGCAGCAGGAGTATGGGAATGCAGCTGTCCAAGGAGCACGAGAGCCCCACAGGTTTTCACAGCTCCCTGCTTTTCCCCAGAGCACACTGGAAGCTGAGAGAGGCCCAGATCTTGTGAAAAATCAGGTTGCTTCTTACAAGTGTAACAAACTAATTTTAAGTGTCCATTTTTAGAAGATTTGCCTTTGTTTCTTCACCAGTTTTTCATTTCCCTGTACATCTTTAACAGCAAAATATGTTTAGCAGCAAGGAAAAATAAATATTTCTTAGCATTAGATGGGGATTTTTCCAGGATCATTTCAGTGACAGCTGTGTATAGTCCTAAAGAGTATGAGGGCATGATTCAGTGATCCAAAGAAACTTTTGGGTTGAGACCAGCTGTTATGAATACTTTCTTGCTCTTTTTAGGAATAAAAAGAATCAATGTGTATATTACACTCAGGCTGAGACTTGGGCTGCTTTTGTTTGCTTTTCATCATGTCCATGCTTATTCTCATTGTTATTGTATTGCTTTCAGCTTCAATAAACAGAGCATTTTTTTACAAAAAGCCCAATGCCTCTAGTATCCTTTGCAAACCCAAATTCCTTGTGACTTGGCACAACTCAAAGAACTGGAGTCTGCATTGCTGACCTAACTCAGATCTGCTGGTTTTCTGACTGCTGCTTGCATTTCTCAGTGGTAGGGAAGAGACAGTAATACATCTATAACTTGAGCTACTGTGCAGCTTTTTCATTCTGCTCTGATAGCTGAGCTACCACATGGTGAGTGACAGAAACCAAACAAAGCTAACAGAGAAAAGGAAAAAAAAATTAAAAGGAGGAGGCATGGCATAAAGTAATAAGAAATGAAAAAATATGAAATTCAGGAAAGAATAATAAAAGCAAATCCTAAAATAAATGACAGGGTTTGATTTTGCACTGCTGGCTTACAGCCAGGTAACTGTCTGAAAAGTAAAACAAGTGAAGCAGATACACCTAAGGTAAAAATAATGTGCATTCTCTTTTGAGTGAAAGATGAACTAGAAGAAAAGAAAAAGACCCATCAAGAATGATATAACTGTGGGACTTTAACCCCTTCAGTGTCACACTGTCTAGATTCTATTTCTCAGTGCTGCTTTTGAAGGAGAGAAATCAGTGATACATGAGAGCAGTCGTGGAGGGAGGGGCTGGAAACATTTGAGGAGTCCCAGGTCTGCTCCAGCTGTAGCTCCCCATGTCCTCTCAATCTGGTCAGCAGGCAACCACTCCAGGAGGACTGAAGACATACCTTCTCTTCCACAATCCATGTGCTTTCCTTCTTGTTCCAGAAAACCCCATAAGACTGCTCTCAGTTACATGGGTAAAAACAGACTCTGGCCCATAGCAGGAGGAACCACTTCACAGGAAAATGTGCTTTTTCACCCACCAGCTTTTGGTAGTAACTTGTTTGGATTTTGCCACAAATGTTCCAAGAAAATTTTAATCTTAATTCCTTCTGTTCTACAGGGATTTTATATTTCCACAACTGTTCTCCTTGAGATTTTTTTTAAACAGTATTGAAAATTAAATGGTCCTCATGATTTTTTTTTAAGAAAAAGTAAATCTTAACATGATAGCCAAATAAAAAGCAACTTTTCTAAGGCTGGAAGAATTCTTCTAATCCATGGAAGATGTAAATGTTACTGATGTTACTGTCAGCTGATAGGAGTAGACTGGCTAGGAAGAAGTAGGCAAAGAAAAATTAAGGCATTCTTCAGTCATAAACCTATCCTCTTCACACAGGTCAATGAAAACAGGAATCGTTCTTCTCACACGGGATTTAGTTCCCATTTTCTGGGTGCTGACTGGCCACAGTTTTTGTACAAAGGAGAATTCCAGATGAAGTCCTTCCCTGAAGGAGCCTATACAAAGACTCTTCTGCAATGAACTCTGCCTGCTGTTATTCTTCACAGGGATAAAAGAGGCCAAAAGAACTCCTACAGTCCCGTTAAGCTGGTATGAAGTAAAAGCTACTTATATGCCTCTGAAACCACTTTGTGTGAAGATGGGTAAACTTTGCCTTTTTTTATGGCTACTGCTGTACATATTCTTCCCCTTATCTTAATGCATTCTTGGCATATCAGAGTATAAATGAAGGCAATCTATCCATTTCCCCTTCAGATTTCCAAGGAAAGTTACAAGGCAATTAGCTTTGTATCATAAGCTTTATTGGCAGCAGAGAGCCAGAATCACAGGAACATTTGGTTCCCAGGAATTTGGATCTCGTCAGTGAGGGCCAGTGCCAGCACCAACCAGAGTGTCTGCCAGTTGTTGATCTTCCTCACAGCTACAGCTGGCTGCCATTGCCAGCAATGCTGAGGATTGGAGACCAGTACCTGACCAGATTTACTTGGTGACAGGGCTGACATCAGTGGGACACAAGGCTGTTTGTGAGGAGGAGAGGTGACCCATCACTCCTCACAGGACACAAGTTAAAGAGAGGTGAGCAGAAATCCAGCACGTGCATGGAGTGCTGAATTTGAAGGCAGGCTTGCACTGTCCCCCTGGCAGAGGTATGACATCAGTAACCTACAGATCAAGAAAGTATATCAATCCTTGGGAAACTACATCATGTGGCTTCAGTAATGAATCCTGCACAATTTGCCATCTTCTGTCTTGATCTCAGGATTCCCTCCTTGCAGTCTTATTTTCTCACAATGAGAGTGACATTTTTGAGACTGTCATAGCTCCTGAAATATGTCAGAACATTATTGTTGTAATAACTGCATCTCAATATTCTTCCTGTGTGGTCTCCTGGGATATAGAAAATACTGCCTAGGAATCCTTATTTATTGTTTCCAAAGCAGCAGGGCAAGGTTGCAGCTTAGATACATGAACTGCCCATCTTTTGCCTTCAGTGTCCCCAGCAATTACCTAAGCAGAGGAGCAGACTAAAACATTAAAGAAATAAAAATGGCCTTGTTCTTGTTTAACTCTTCGGGTCACTTTTTGTAACATCACTATATTCAAGACACCACCATTCATCTTTGGCCCCCCTCACCCCCACTGCCTGAGTAATTGGTGCTTCTCATCCCTGAAAAGGGGTAGAGACACTTCTCCAACTGACTGGGATGTTGCAAGGGAAAATTAGTGGATATATGCAGCACACACTCAAACACAACAATCTTTGTGCAGGCACCAAATGCTATCAGGGAGTTGTTGCTATTTTTCTTCCATGACACAGCAATGATCCGAAAGGAAGCATTTTTGGGTAGACACAGCTAAGACAATCCAGCCAAATGGCATTTGATTGTGCAGTTTAGTGCAGATTTAGGCCTTACTTATCAGTGCCTGAAGCTGGGTTTGTTCAGCGATTTCCAGAGGAGCAGGGCTCCCCAGGTCTCCCCCTGAGCAGGCAGGCTGCCGGCACGGAGCAGGGAGCAGGAGGAGTTTGCCATTTCCCACATGTGGTAATTGATTTAGCAGCAGTTTAAAACTGTGTTCAGCTCCTTTGTGGCATTAAATCAAGCTCCTTGAGATGGATGACATACTAACCACATACTATCTCAAAATCCCAAGGGCTGTTTATTGTTCAGCAATTTATGATAGCCTTGTTAGAGCCCGGCATATCAGGCATCTCTGGAGTATGGGAAGGAACAGAGACAAATAGCACACAAACTATATCGAACAATTCATTACACTATAGTGTGGAAGCCTAAGCACAGCATGCAGATAACCCTTTTATGAATGCTGCCTTACTGAACAATAATCACTGTAATGTTTCAGATATTTAAATCATATTTATAATCACACATTTTAATGCAACATCCCTCATAAAGTTCTCAAGGCATTTTACAGGACGCATAAAGCACGGAAAAATACAAAATTTAAAAATGCAGATGCACCTACCACAGGTGCTGGAGGTAGGCTAATGAGGTAGATATACAAAAGTCTAAGCTGACAGTTTAACAGTTTAAGTAGTGCATATAATAATTCAAACACGTTTTAAGGTATCCTTAGTTATAAACCTGTCCTTTAACTAAATATTTGGGCTAGGTTGTATAAGTGCTTATTTTCAGTTTACAATTATGATGAGAAACAGCAACATTTTTTGGTTCCTTATTTAGAATTTGTGCTTAAAAGCTTTCATGGATCCCAAGCTGAAAGATGAATTATCAGGGGCGGTTTCCAGTGTGCCTGCTGAGCAGTGTTGTATATAAAAACACCTCTCCAAAGAGGACTGAAACCATTGCCTGGCTGCAAATTCCATGAGACCATGAGCCACATCCTCTCTGTTTCTATGTGTGCACATCCATTAATTAATGATAACATTCCATATTCATGGCCATCGGTGCTATCCAGCCAAGGCTCCCATTCATTCTTGTCTAAAGCAGCCCCTAAGGATGTTCCTGAGCTGGTGACCAGCACAGCTGTCCCCACACCAAACGTGTGAAACGTGCAGTAAAATTATGATCCTTTAGCACTCCACAGCATACAGACATCTGATGTGGACCTGGTTTGCCCAATGGAGTCTTAATTCTGATTATATACGTGCTGTTCTTCCTACCAGAGCAGGTAATTCCATCTCTTTGATTTACATTCCTTCTGGTAGACCACAGCATCTGAAAATCAAGGTTAAGTTACTGAACTGTCATGGAAGTTTTTCTGAGAAAAAAGTGTGTTTAATTCTGTGCCTGTTACTGTAGAAAATTCTGGAGGTATTTGCAACTTTCTAGGTTTTTTTTTTAAATTTAAACATATTTCACTATGTCCAGAAATAATTTTTAATATGTTGTAATGTGTAAAAAGTGTGGGAGGGTTGGGATCTTTTTCTTGATGGCACTATGTGCATGTGTCTATATTCACATGGCATATTTGTGGCTTTGATTCAAACTATAGATCAATTCTCATTTCTCTGCTTCGAGACATTTCCCTCTTCTTTGGAGTTAGAACTTATAAATTGGGATAAAGTGTCAGGGAACTTTAAATGAAAATATATGGTATTTTGATGTTTAAGGATCTCAAAAACAGTACTTCAGAGTTTGAAGGGATATAATTAAGGAGACAAACAAAAAAACCCAAACAGAAGCCAAAAACCTTATGGAAGAAATAGAACAGAGAGAGTTCCTGTGGTGAGAAAAGAACTGGCTAATCGACAGTGTCTGTGGATAGGAGCATGTTTTGGAGGATTTGGATTCTTCGTGATTTTTTTTTTTTAAGATCCTAATTCTATTTTTGCAAAGCACTCCTGTCCTGGGGGATGACTAAGGAAACCCATCGCGTCACAGGACATCTGCTTTTGGCTAGTGCACCACAGGGCAGCACCTTTCCCTGGCTCTTTGTGAGCAGCAGGTGAGGAGACCTGCTCAGAGCTTTTTCTAGATTTCTGTCACAGAGTCAGTCATCTTGGCAGAGCCTCTGGATCCAAACACCCAGCAGAGAGACTGGAGCTGCTGCCTGCACCCAGTAAAGGAAGCTCATGCCCACAGGGGGCTTTGGCTCAGCACAGCCTGGACTTGCCCATGCTTAAAAATCCCCTGTAGAGAAGCAAAAGTGATGTTCTGTTACAGGCACCAAAAAGGGCTGGAAAGGTTGTTCCTGTGTGGCCATGAAGGTGTAGCTGGGGCTAAAGCACAGGGCATCAGTTCCCAGCAGGGACACAGCCCAGAAAGTCTGGGAACATCGCTGTGCCCACATTCTCTCAACTCTGTCCCAGTCAAAAATACTGCTCTTTTGGAGGTAAACCTATACTGAGCTTTCTCTCATACTTCTCTCCATGTTTTTGTTGCCTCTTTTTCTGTCCAGTCACAATTTTCACCAAAAACAACATGTCGGGATGGTTTTTAGTGAGTGGCTTGAGCACACAATAGGTTATAGAGCTGCAAGCAGTCAGAGACTGTCAGCCTTACCTAATGGAATAACAGAGAGAGGGCAAGAATAATAGCTCCCTTGTCTGCTGCTCTATTAATAGAGGAGGCATCAATACTGCAAAATGACTGGTAATAAGAATCTGGTAATAAGAATATTTTAAGGATGGGGGAGAACCTTAGAAATAAATGAACTTTCATTGCTAGCAGGATTGTTGCAGCATAAATTAAATGCTTTTAGGAATTGTTTGTTTTGTTACTGGGCAGAAATATGGTATCAAATATTAGTTATTGTTGTTATTTTGTATTATTCTGTTTTTTAAAATGTTTAGTCATTCTTTTTCCCTTTAACATCCATGTCCAAAAAACACATAGAACTTCTGACCTAGGAATATATTTATACAACATCACAAATCTTTTCCATGGCAACAGGCCTTGCCAAGCTGTCACAAGCACCATAATGACAGATTTCCAAGAAGTTCCCAAATAAATATGATCTTAGCATGTTACAGGATAAAAATGCTTTCCCTAAGTGATGGGTAGCTCAAAGCAGCTGGCCCAGAGGTGCAGGTGGAGCAGTTAAGAGCCAATCCTCCACCATGAAAGCCAGTAGGAGATTCAATATTCAGTTAAGTCTGAAGCCTTTCTATTTGGAAAACAAAGAAGAATAAAGGCTAGTTCTTCAGACCTTTTGTCACAAAATTAAACATGACTGGCTCGGTCAAAAGGAATTCTTGAATGAATAAAGACCACTTCTCCAGAGCTGGAGGACTGGACCCTTCCAAGTCAAGAAATATTTAGAGTGACAGCTGGCATGGACTCTGCAGTGCATACATCTTCAAAAGGTCCCAAAGAAATGAAGGAATTCAGAATTGGGCACTGAGATCTAAAAAACAATCTCAAAGTCAGATTCTGCCTTGGAGATATTTTCTGCTTCTTGCTGGATTCCACTGGTGTCAGCAACTAGTAGGAATAAGGACCTTGGGAAATATGTTATTTAGAAATGAACAGCAGCAATGACTTCTGAGAAGTGGGTTCAGGCTGTCCCTCCCCTTGATATTTACAAGCAGCTAGATTTAAATAGGATATCTCTTAAGGAGGAACTGGTTCCTGGTTCCTGGTTCTGTTCTGGTACCTGTCCACAAGGTACCAGAGAACACCAAGTGGAGCCAGGTGCTGTTCCATGTATTTTTTTCTTAATGATCATAACAGTGGGACCCTGATAGTAGGGGTTTTTTTGGTACTATTGTACATTTTGTCTTCCATCTGCCTTCTCAGAACACCCTGCAAAGCCTTATCTTGCTCGTTTCCTCCCCTTACTCACTCTCAGCTTTATGCCTTCACTCATGGTGCCTCTTAACACATTAAACAGTCCCCATGACCTCATCTGTCAAACGTCCTTTCATTCACATCCAAAAATCTCTTAAAACCCACCTCTTCCAGTAAGCAAGCTTTCTCCTATTATAATTTTGTCTGTCTTTTTTTTTTCTTCTTGTCTCTCTTTATTTTTCACATTGTAATAGACAGGGCTGTTAGTATAATCAGAACCCAAAATTGCCTGACATTTCCCATTACAAGACTTTGTTTTTAGTTGCTTATAATTTTGCAGCTTTAAATTACTTAGGCTGAATTTTTCCATGCCAGGTGTCTCAAGCAAAATTTTTCTGGAAAGTTTCAGCTAGACTGCCTTAGACAGTTCTGAAAATGCAATTAAGGAGGAACGCCATGGTTTAGCCAGTTGAAAGAATTCTTACAAGCACTTTGTTCAAAAGCACTTGGGTTTGGAGTAGAGATTTCAAGGATCCAGTGAATCCTTTGCTCTGACTCTGTCTGTACCCCCAGGAAAATGTCAGTCTGTGCCCCCTCCCCCCACCAAAATTCTTACTTAAAACGAAGGCCTAAGGGAGAATTCTGACTCTTTGGCAGCTAAAGCTCTAATGCAGTAGGGACTGGAGTGGAAAAAATTAGAAAATTCCAGAATTAAGGTTGCTCTGGTAGCCTTAACAAGACCCCCACCTTGTGTGTAAGCTGCTGTTGCATTCTATATTTAATTATGTGATCCCACAGAGATTTCTTTCCCCCCACTAGGTCTGGGCCCATGCAGGGCACAGGAGAGACCTGTGCAGCCTGTAGTGAAGAAGGGCTCATTTGTTTGCTGGGTCTGAAAGGCACCAGCTCAAGAGCAGTGGGCAGGGCAATTAGGGAGGAGGAAAAATTCTGATTTACGTAGTCAAACACTTGCTGGAGATTTTGGGTGTTGCTTCTGACCCTGCCATAAGAGAGAAGATTTTAAGAGGCACTTAGCTGGGCAGCTCCATGGAAAATATTCAGCATCTACAGTGGAGTGGAAGAACTACAAATTTTAGAAAAATAGGAATCTGATTGTATATATAAGGGCAATATGAATGTACACACTTGAGAGAGGTCTGAATTACAACTTCAGAGACTTAATATTTAGGGTTTTGTGTTATGATCTAGAGCTTTTAGCCTCTTTTCAACTAGAAAAATTGTGTATTAAACAGTTAAGCCTCCATAGCTTGTTAGACTGGGACCCCATCTCTCTAATCCCTGTCAAGATAAATCGGGTTAAAACCTGCATCTCTGAATGGCAACTCTCACATCCAATATATGCCCCAAAACAATTATTCTCAGAATCTGGACCTTGTTTAAGACAAACTGCCACAGCTGGTGCTCAGAAAGCAGATCCTCCCAAGCAGCTGATAACTTTAGCATTTCACACAGCAAGGGGGAAGGTATCAGTGTGCCACAAAGATGGGAAGGAAAGTCTCATTCTCCTCTGCAAATCCAGTGCTGGCAGTGAACAGGGATGACAAGATGGGATGCACAGGATATCGCAAGGATGGGGCCTTCTTGTGTAAATAGGAAACTTCTCTGAGGGCATATAAAATGTTCATTTGAACAAAACACTTGGGGAAAAAAGTAAGGAGTGTACTTTGCACTCTGGCAGAATTTTATCAATCTGCAAAGTTTGCCATGAAGCCCTGGACATGCTGCATACAGTGTAAAGCAAAATAACAACTACTGGTGTTTGGTCAGAGCAATATCTATATCTCAGTAGATACTAATTAGTTGCCAAAAACTACTGTATATACATTACAGAGGTTAAAATCTCTCAGAAGGTTTTATTTCTGAAGCTGTTATCTTTTTAACACAATTTATTAGTCATATGCAGTTAGCACTTCTCTAGAAGTGAAATCAACATCATCACATTAAGAGCTGAGAGTAAAAAGGATAATTAACCAAACAACTGAACTGCTTCCTACAATTATTATTCAAATTCTTAGTAAAGCAGTTATGTTTTTTAAAAAGTAATCTGAGCATTTTATCTTGAAGTAATTAATTTTTATAGAAAAGTAGCATGAAAATCTTCTAAATGGGTCAGACTCCCATTGCACTGAAATCAGCTCCTTGTTTTAGGAAGATGTGTGGATTGATATATGCCTCACAGTCACATTTCTGTACACAGGAAGGCAGAAGAGCTCACTTTGAATTAAGAAAAGGTAAGCCTCATCCAGGAAGGCAGGAGTTTTATGAACCTTTGAATTTATTTCATATTTGCCTTCTTTTCCAGATTTAATTACAAAAACAACCTAAAAGAATCCCCTGAAACTCCACCATCAAATTAACTCAGGGCTGCACGTCTCTGCTGCAGAACAAATATCCCTTGTAAGTGTTAGACGTTTTGAGGGGGGTGGATCTTTTTAAAGAAATTATTCTTGCTGTGCTTAATATGACCTTCTCTTGACCAGCAATTTTTCTTGTCTCTCAGGCTTGTTTTCCTGGATGTCTCCTAAGCAGTCTGAGAGTTCCGTGCAGGCTGAGCAATGCCTCAGACTCTGCAGTCTTCCACAGAGTTTCTAACTAGGTTAAACATCTTCACCCACCCCTGTTCTGAATTGCCATATGCCTGCAACTTCAGTGAGCTTTGATGGATGGAGCTGTGAGGAGGCATTTCAGAAAGACTCCTGGCTCCTCTGCTCAGGTTCTTCCCCACCAATGACTGAATTGTTTACCCGCACAGCACTTTTGCAGCTATTGGGAATTTTTCATCAGCTTTGCCTAATTTTTGCAGCTATTGGGAAGTTTTGATTGGCTGTGCTGAGATTCCTGGAATTTTTTGCTCACCATCCCCAGAAACAGGAGATGAAAAGTAAATAATTTATTAACTGGTGCTTCACAGAAGACAAGACTGAGGAGCAAGCAAACCAAAAAAGGCTTGTGCAGAGTCATGTAGTGAAGCATTTTCACCACCATCTCCAAGATTCCTGATTTTGGTACCAGCATGACAGCTACATGATTACACACCACAGCCTGGGGCTGCTCTTTGATCAAGGTAAACTGGCACTTTTGGCAAGCACAGGTTTTGCTCCTGCTCTTTCTCCCCAAAGATGGCACAGAAAGTCCAGCTGTGACAAACAGGAGGACCCAAGGTCACAGTGATTAACCCAAAGACCATTTCCCAGTGGATTGTCTCGGATGATGTTTTCTAAAAAATCACTCCATACCACACATGGGCCAAAGGTCACACAACTCTTCCTCTGGACCCTTCCCTCTGTCACACTGTCTTTGGTGACACCAGAAGTTCAATGTCTGGGGAGAACAGTGAAACCTACAGGATTTTGTGGAGCGTGTCAGGGAGAAGAAGAGAATATGACAGAGCTCGTGTCTCCTCGTCTGAGGTGCCTAATGTACTGCCATCTCTTCGCCTAAGGGGTGGAATATTTTTGCTGCCTGACACAGTCTTTCAACAGATTTCCAGCCAGGAGAAACCACATTGTGCTATGAGCTAGAAGTGCCAGGCTTTTGCCTGCGTAGACATTCTCTGGGAGATTTTTGTGATCCAGACATCATTTCTGTCTTCTTGTCTGGAACACCAAGAGTCTGGAGATGCCACATTGCCACAAAGCAGAACAAATAGGTTATTAAGAGCTTGCCTCACATAAGCCATGCAGAAAAGACTTTGACTTTAATGAATCAAGGCAAAGGATGAATAACTGAAGGCCTAAGTCTCTGGGTGACCTACCCTCTGATATTTTTGCTTTGGCTTGCAGGAGCCTAAGCCCTGAACCAGCACATTATGGAGAAAGGTCTGGAGAGCTTGTCTTGTGAGGAGCAGCTGAGGGAGTTGGGAGTGTTTAGCCTGGGGAAAAGGAGGCTTAGGGGGAAACCTCCTCACCCTGCACAGCTGCCTGAAAGAAGAGTGTAGCCAGGTGAGGGTTGGGTTCTGCTCCCAGGTGACAAGTGACAAGATGAGAGTGAACGGCCTCAAGTTGCACCAGGTCAGGTTTAGATTGGACATCAGAAGGAATTTCTTCACAGAAAGAGTGATCAGAGGATGGAATGGGTTGCCCAGGGAGGTTGGGGAAATCATCATCCCTGGAGATGTTTGAGGAAAGATGGGATGTGGCACTCAGTGCCATGGTCTGGGTGACATGATGGTGTTGGGTCAAAGGTTGGACTTGATAATCTGAGGCCTCTTCCAATCTGATTCTCTGTGATTTTCATGCTAGCATGCTGTGACAAAGATGTTTTGAACTGCATTTTTAAATGTATTTTTTTAGGAGGACCTTTCTGTATGCCTCTGCAGACTCCAAAGGACAGGCTGGTCCTGTGTGTGGCAAAAGCCCCTTTCCCTTGGTGCTACATCTGAGCAGACACAGTCCCCCTTGCTGCCTAATTCAGGATGCTCTGTGGTTCCAAGATATTCACCTGGAGAGGAAATCCCCTGCTAAATTTAAGCATGAGATACAAGTGGGCAGTGGCAGATGTACATAGCACAAATGGAGTTCTCAAATTGCCAAAATTGTGTCCACTCCTTATCTTCTGTGAGTCTGGCAAACACTCCACATACAGACCACACTCACCTTACAAATATACATGTGCATGTTATATTTTAAACCAAGATTTAATTTTAAATCTTGATTTCTGGATAATTCTGGGGCATCATTGCAGATGGGCACTACATTACTAAATAGCCAAGCTGGAGGCTCCCTGCAGAAGAATCACATATTAAATGTATATGTGATTTACTGTAGAATTTTTCCTATTAATGCACATTATATTGACATTTACTGTGAGAATTCATGCTTCATAAACATGGAATTGTTCTGTTTTCTCAATGTGTGCCAGTTTCCTATAAATACAGAAATTAGGTAGCTATCACGAAAGCTATCTGATAGAATTCAAGAATAGATAAACAAAGAATAGCAATGCAATTTGGTCATTAAAATTCTAAAAAAAAAACAACCAAAAATATATCTGCCCATTATCCTTTTGATGAATCTGGCCTTTTGCCTCAAAACCACCACTAATTTCAGCTGGCATAAGAAGATCATTTTATGAATCCTACCCAATGTTTGCAGCTCTGAACCAGAAATGCCAGTCAATAACAGCTCATTATCATTATCCAGATGAGAGGCAAATTAAACATGGGAACACTGTGCTGCTAGAACGCAAAGGCTGAAATTCAAAACAGCACAAGCAAGAAAAATTTGGCCTAAGATTGTCTACACAAAACCTTAAGGATTATCATGGCTGGGTCTGAATCTGTATTTTTTCTCAACACACTGGAGCATCCTTGCAAAGATGTAGGTGGAGCCTACAGAAGTCCTACAGGATTCATCCTTTCCAGAGAATTCTGCTAACCAAAATAAAAACTTTTTGCAGGAAAGACAGAATTCAGCCAAGGCTCTGTCTAAAGTCAGCCTTCTTCCTTGATAACTTGTCTTCCCACCACTTTGGCAGCCCACTTGAGTGGCCAAGTTCCCAAGACTGTTTCAACCCCTCCTGGCATGTTTTCCTGGGGTGCTGTCAGTTTTGCACCTGAATGACTCCACAGAACCCAACTCCCATACCAACCCAGATTTTAGAGCTCTAATTCTTCTTTCAAAGCCGGAATTCTTCAGCATTTTGGGTAGGAGGACAAGTACCAGTGTGAAGCTCCTCAGAACTTTGCTCTCCTGCTGCTTTGGAGAGTTTGTGCTCTGGCAGTGCCTCTGAGAAGGTGTCCCCAAATATCAGAGTCCAGGCACTCAACTGAAGCACACCAGGAGAGCCTGAACTCTGTGACAATTTAGAAATCTTTTTTTGGAAAGTTTCTTTTGGAAACTGGCTGCTTAGAAAACCTTTGAGATGGAGGCTGTGCCTCCACTGTGAACAGGGCAAGGTGGGCCCAAAACACACAGGATACATTTAATTTCCCCTGGCAGCTGAAGCATCATTGCCCTGACAGAAATCACCTGACAATTCAGGACATGAAAGTTTCACTGACATTATAAAGACTGTAGAGAAAACCAGAAATTACTTGGAGCCAGAGTTTAATAATCTTATACTTCGGAAAAAAAAAGAGAAATTTATACCAATTATATTAATTTGGATATGGGACCACATTTTGCAGAAGTGTGAATCATGCAAGATTATGACTGGAGCTTTTTGGGCATAAATACCATCCATTTATTTAAAAAAAAAAATTAATCTGTTTTCACCTCAATGACTTTACTTCCCCTGATCATAAGTAGTTAGAATTCTGTCTGGGTACACATGTGTGTCTGTCTATGTTGTATATAAAAAGTTTAATTTCTTCAATCCAATTCTTGGACCTGTTAAATCTAGTGTGGAAATAGTTGGGTTGGTTTTTTAGTCAAGGTTTTGGATAAAATGTATTTTTCTTTTGAATAACATAATCCAGAGGTTAAAAAGTCAGTGGTAGTGGGCTTGCTTATGGCAAGTAAGGGAAGTGTTAATGTGAAAAACCCCTCAGATTAGGCTATAGGGTAAATCTAAATAAAAAAGACAGTCAGTGTAAAAAATGACAACACATCACTGTGGAAGATGAGAATCAATGCAGCTCTTTTACATGACAGATTTTCTATTCAGACTAAATATATTCTGTCTTGAGCATATTGTGTATTGCCCTGACATCATTTTGCCTTTATTCACATACTGTGGTAATGCAATCTACAGCATATAGACTCCCATTGACAGCATTTTGCCTTTCCTCAAATCATAACATTGTCTATGCAGACATCCACTGACATTGTTTTGCCTGTGTTTTCCACTCTAGACTCACAGTGACACTGTCTGGCATTTCATTATGTTCCATCTCAGCAGGGTTCAGCAGGGTTCTACACCAATTATTAAAAGTTGTAGCCAGGCTGCAGGATGCTCTAATAACACAAGCTGGCTTCCAGGTCTTACTGGAGGATCACAAAATGGGGCTCTATTAGGAATTTATTGCTTTCTTAATCTGGGAATGCTTTAACAGCATAATTAGTGAGACAATAAAAATTTTACTAGTTCAGATGGAGTTAATACATCTATAACTGCATAATAATCTATAACTTCCTCTTATTTAATGACTTTCAAGTCTTGCTGGCATACTTAGACAAAAAGAAAAAGTTGCCAGCATGAAGTGACACCAGGGAATCTGGTGAGTATCAGTGTTATCAGCTCCACCAGAGAATCTGTGGTCAGTGCTGGCATGTGCACTGCAGGATGGAATCTCTTCTCCCAGCTGTCCTGGCACATCTGTCCATGCAAATGGATGGAACATAAGCCTGACTTCACTCTGCAACAGGTGTGCAAAACTCTTGGTTTAAAACAGGGTTTATGATTAATTTCGTAGCATGTCACTGGGCCTAGATATTTCTGACAGCACTGGAATCCCTTGTGATATACTGAGTGAAAATGCAGATGTGGAAAATGTGAATTTAGTGGATGCAATGCTATACTGTTATTTTCTAACACATGTGAAGTACTATCACAGTTCAGGGATGCGTGCATCCAGGGGTTAAAGAAAAGCTCACATAATTTTATTTTGAAAAGGCTTCTGGGGTTTTATAATGCATTGACTCTATCTGGTAAACAGAAAGCTGGTGTTACTTCTTTTTATTTTCTCTAAGCAAGGAAGCCTTTTCAAGGCATAGAAACCATTTATCTGTCTTAGTCAAGGTGATTTCCATACCAAGGCCATTGTCCCTGCAGTGAGACTGTGATTATGTGAAGAGTAATTGTGTGTGTGCATATTTGTATACCTTTACATTGTTTCCAGATAAAATTAATGAAAAAAGCCCACAGTGAATACAAGGAAATGTGCTTTTCCTGCCTTTCAGAGAAGTATTAGTATCTACTTCATATTTTAATGAATTACTGTGCTGGTAAAAGCTGTATCTGTCCATCGTCTGCTGAGCCAGAGTGGTCTTCATTATGCTGCAGACAGTTTGCTCCCATGAAATGCTGCACAGACTGAGGCACAACCATCATCAGAAGCAAAATAAAAACTTGTCATATACAATTCTGACAGCAAAATGGAAATGCTTGCAAAAGATGATTATCTATTGAAATATATATAGTCCAGAGGGCAAATGTTCATTCAACATATTGACAACAAACACGCAGCATCTTTTATGAATGCTGTCTTTCCAGTTCCCTCTGTGACTTTGGAGATCTCAGCATATGTACAGGGCATTATTTCTTCTATCAGCCCAAATCCTGAGATAGTGTCAAGTGCCATTGCTCTGCAGAGTTTGCAGATGTACACATCTTACAGTGGGTGACAGCAGTGCCTGGAATTTGTGTTGTGCACAACACTTTGCTACTCTAAACTTAAAGGTCAAATTATATTTGTTTTGTTATGTTGGGTTTTGTTTTTTTCCCTAAAACATTTCCGTTAGGAAGATGGTGCTCTTTTAGTTATTTTCTAAGACAGTCTGGAAAGTTTTTGAACTAACTTTTCCATACAAAAGCCTGAAGCTCAGATGAAACATTGCACAGTAGTCGCTTTTTCTTTTACTGCAGCCACATGTAACTGTGGCAGAAAATGATTAAAACAAAGTGAGACTCTCTGACTTTAAAGTGGGTTTAATTTCTTTATGAGCTTTTCCTATCATTTGATTCATAATTATTTTATTTCGTGCTCTTATCTTATAGGAACTTGTCAAAAAGCTTTTGAAATCTTAATAAGTAGGTTCACAGGGTCTTCTTTGGCCACAGTTTTCCTAACCTTTTCAAAGAAGACAGAAAGCCTTTAAATTAAGCTGATCTGCAGGCAGCTAATTTTTGTAGTTACAGAAAATAACTGACTTCTGTAGTTTGGGCTATTCTTTCAAATATAAACATTTAAAAATAAAAATGGAACAGCTTTTAATGCAATCTGTGTTTACTTATTTGAGTTAATAAAATCACATAATATAACTCAGTATTGTGTTAATGTGTACTGCTTTATGCTATATAAAACTATATTAATTGATGTTTTACAGTGCTATAGCACTTGCTGTGCAGCCCAGAGGAAGAACAATTCTTGATTTTGCTAACACAGTATTTACCAAAGCCGAAAAAAACCCTTTGGAGACATGAAAATATGAAAGGTTATTGAAGAGGTTTGTTTGCATTGGTTGCTATTGAACTGTATGAATTTGAACTCAGGATGCCATGTAAGAGAGGAGTTTGCCACCTGCTTGGGAGAGCCCAGATCTGTTTTCATGCAGCTCCTGGGAGTGGCTTTACACCTCAGTGGAGCTGTAGCTGACACCACAGTAAAGAAAGGAGAGCAAAGCTGATGTTTGTCCTCCTTAGATATCATAGAATGGCCTTGGTTGGAAAAGAGCTTAAAGATCATCTTGTTCCAACCTCACTGCCATTGGCTGGGACACCTGCCAGAAGACCAGGCTCCTCAAAGTCCCACCTGACCTGGCCTTGAAAGTGGCAGCCACAGCTGCTCTGGGCACCCTGCACCAGGACCTCACCAGCCTCACAGAGGAATTCCTCCCCAGTACCCCATGCAAACCTACTCTCTGTCAGTGTGAAGCCATTCCCTTGTCCTGTCACTCCGGGCCTTTGGAAACACTCAGGTGTTGCAGCCAGAAAGAAGCAAACCGAAGGAGTAAAGAGTGCAGATTTATCTCATCCGAGGAGTTATCCCAGATGTTCACACAGTCTCCAACATGCCAGGTAAAACTGCAGCACTACAGCAATTATCTTTGCATTGAAGCTCAGAGCACGGGCTGAACCCAGGGCAAGAAATGAGCTTAGACCTGGCTGAAAAGGAGAGTACCATCATCCCATTAAAGCCAAGTGCTGAGGAGGCAGCCATGAGCTAGCAGGAAAAGGTGTGACCTGGGTGGCACTCCATGCTCTGGTGCAGAGCAAAGAAGCTGGGGAAGGCCAGAGGTCAACTTCAAAATGTCAGGTCTGTGGGGAATCTCAATTTATCACTGCATGGTTAGTTTAAAAAGAAAGAAGGAACAAACCTCTTTTGTCGCCCTGTTCTTTCGAGAGTTTTAAAGTTTTTTAGAAAGTTTTCTATGCTTTTTAATGTTTACAAATTTCTACTGGAACTTTTTGACAGTTTATATAAACAATGATTGTTTTACATTCTTCTTTGTGAGTAGAGAGAATTGATTGGCTGTTGGTTTGACCAGTGTGGTTGGAGAAGTGATAATTTCACCCTCCAATCCACTGTCACTTTTACTATTCTATATATAGTAGAGTCAGAAAATAAAGTTCTCTCTTTTAGTTCTTTTCCTTCCGTCTTTTACATAACATACATTTGTGAGTTATTTCTTGTCCTAGTGTAACACCTCTTTCTGAAGTAAAAATTAATAATAAAAAAATTCCTTAACCCACGTGAGCAAAATAGCAATCGTTACTACACAATAGATCAATATCCAACTCCCAGGAGCAAAGGGACAGGGAAACTTTGCATTCCAAACCCCTGAAGAGTATGGGGGTCACCTAAATCGGTTTTAAAATGTCTGTTCAATTTTAATGCTATTTTCTGTACTGTGGATTTTGAACCAGCAAGAGTTAAGTAGGCTTGTCTGAAATTCAGTGTGAGACTCATTTAAATGCACACTTCTGCTGAGCAGGGTTTGAGAGCTCCTGAAAATCTATGGTGGCAATGATGTAACCTGACCTATTACCTCAACAATTTTACGTGCCCCACCATGCAATTCATGCGTGGAATCACTGGCAACAATTACAGGAGCACTGGGTGAGATATAAAACGGTGCAATGTGACAGCTAAATGGTAGTTTTATTTGTTTATTATCTTGAAGAGTCCTTATTTAAAAGCCACTTTCCACTTTCTTTCTGCATGGAGCAGTTGTCACACTCAGCATCCGCTTGGATCTGTGCTGTGATTGGGATCTTCAGCTGTGCAGTGGCTGCCTGACATGTTTATTTCAGTACTTAGAACAGAAGGATAAAACCAATGCCCTTTCCAGTATAATACTTCTCTGTAAAGACACCAGAGTATCTCATGAATAGTTCTGTTGGGCAGCTTCCCACCAAATGTTTATTGTTACATCTGGAACACATGATCACATACACATGGGTGCACTGCTCGTTGACCAACTTATCAGCTGCTCAGTATGCTCCTGCCATTCCACCTAAACATTTTAAGAGAAAAGGAATAGCCCAAACCCATGCTACCTTATACACCTTCTATTTATTGACTTCAAGAATACTTAAGCAAGATCTGTATTTTATCAGGTAGACCTCAGAATAGCCAGCAGTGCAGTGGGAGCAATGGTTGTGGTCCAGGTGAGGGCAGCCATATGAAACCCTCTAATTTTAACACCACAAATAGCCAAAGTGTGCCAAGGAAACCCATCTGTGTGATAGCTCTGACTGTGTGGCACAGTCCTTTCACAAATTAAAAACCATCAGTCTACATTTTGGGCTACCAAGATATCCTGGGTACCTTGAGTAAGCACAAATTCCTATGCCACAGAGTACCATTATTCAAAAGATAAGTACACCTAGATGTCTCTAGCTATACACTACTATGTTTAAAGTACTAGTGGTTTTCTTTCCCTTTTGTCAAGAGCTCTGTAGTGCAGTGTTAGCAGATAAGGATTTGGCACCTCCAGAGATAAGGCCCAGACCTTTTCTAATTCTGTTCAGGTCTACGTCATATGGTGAGGAGTAAATTAATTTTGCAGCTCCAGATCAGAGATCAGGTGAGTGGCAGCAAGACAACCACAGAATTTTTAGATCAAGGGATTCTTTTTCTTTAAATATGCACTCCATGAAAAATACAAATGCTGCCTTCAGAGCAGTGATTCAGGCATACCCAGATGTCCTTATCTGCATCAGAAAATATGACTGTCCTCCAAACCCCCCTGTTAGATATTTACTGTGTGCTTCATGGCCTGGGTCCTGGAACTGGAACAGTTGTGCAGGGAAGGGAAGAGGTAGCCCATGGGCAAGCACTCTGATTAATTTGCATTAAACCACAGGATGGAGCTTGAACTTCTCCAGGCACATCAGTGTGCATCAATCAACCTTGTTTGTTTGTCTAGTGTGAATGCGTGTGTGGATGTTCAAGCTGAACGCTTTAAATCTCCTCAGCATTGGTAATATTCCTTCTTGCAAGTAAGCCTCCATAAGAAAAAAAATGTCCTTTGATGTTTTAGATCTCATGGTTGCCTTCTTGGGTCATAACAGAAAGCAAGAAAAAGAAATGCAGCCGGTACATGAATAAGTAATATTGAGAAAAATGACCAAATAATATGGATAGACAAAGGGATTTACAGTGCAGCTGCTGGGCACACACAGCTTCTGGAAGCATTGATGGAGCTCCCCAGCCCTGGTAGTCCTCCCAGACTGCTAACACAAATGTTTACCTCTCCAAAAGACAGATTTGCTTTAGCTCTCTCAGTCATAAATTCAAGACACATATTGCTCAATCTCCCTTCCAGAAGGTATTGGTTCCAAAGTGGTGGGGTTTTTTTGTTTTTTTTTTTTTTTTTTTTTTGGGTGGGTTTTTTTTGTTTGTTTTTTTTTTTTTTTTTTTTTTTTTTGTTGTTGTTGTTTTTTGAAAGAGGAGACAGTTTTTTTGGCTGTGGGGCATTGAGAGTGAGTGAACTAAATTAATATTTGAGAAACAAGTTGTGTTAATGGCAGAGGGGAACTGATAGATAAGCAGCCATGGGAAATCTATCTAGAGGGAGGACAAATGAGCACAACTTGACTCTCATGTAACCCCTAATCTATTTATAGGAGGAAGAGTTGGAAATGAAGTACCTTTCAACAGCAGTTTAAGTCAACAACTAAAAATAATTGCCTTCACTTTCAAACTCCAGCACTTGTGCAGGCAGCACATGAACAGCCAATTTCACACTCCCAGACTCTGGCAAAACGTTGACAAAACAAGTTCCTCTTGGAAAAGGAGAAAAAGCCAGCCCTGCCTTTCCTGGCCTTAACAAGCCTCCCGTTTGTCAAGGAGTGCAGGAAGGGATCCTGTGCTGCAGAGGCAGGAGCCCATCATCAAGGACTGCCCAGCTTTGCCTCTGCAGCTTGAGGAGGCAAAGTGCCAGTATCTGCCTGCACCAGTGTCCCAGGCAGGGTGTGCTGGCCTTTGTGCCAGTGCCACACTGCTCCCCTCATGCCTGAGGAGCCCAGCAATGCTGGCAGAGGAGCACGGAGCTCAAACCCTGCCCCTGGTGAAAGCACAAGGTGGATGGAGCCCCAGCCACGGGATGGCACAGCCCCTGGGCTCCTGCCAGCCCCACCAAGGCACCTCAGCTCTGGGCCGTGGGGCAAAGCAGGGGCTCACATGGATAGTCTGGGAATTGAGCAAGCCACCGGGCTCCACCGCCTTCAGTGATCTGATCTAATAAAGCCAGAACTGCATTTCAAACCCCTTCTTCCTAGTGTTTAACTTTTCTTTTGGACTGAAGGTTGGGAAAGTCATTCGCTCTTTGGATTTTTCTCCCTTTGCAGAGTTTGGTGGCATACCTGCTCTCTGAATGCTGTCCTGGGGGCATTTTTTTATTCACTGAGATATTTCTCCTGCCAGTGTTTTAGATAACAAAGAGATGGGCTGCAAGCCCAGCAGCCGGGGCTTGGGCCCTCCCCCTTACCTACAGCCTAGCTCTGGCCAGGGGGCTCACAGCTCTGAGCTTCATTCACCACACATGAACACTGAGCCTTGGTCACGTCAGCACTGTCTCCAGCCCAATTTTTACACTGTGTGCATTTATTTCTGCAGGCTGAGGAAACACAAGCTGGGCACAAAATAAGATCTTTTTTGTTCGGCTGTTAACTGAGATCTTTTTTGATTTCCCCTCAATCTGCAATGGGAAGGAAAAGATTGTCTGTCAGCCCAAGTCTACCTCAGAACTACCAAGGAACTCTTAAAATAAATGCCAGTAAACATGGGGTATGTATATGCTTGTTTGTATGCTGTGTTTGTGAGAAGTTTTGAATTCTATCCCATTGTTTGTAAATATTCTATATAATTCATCTGTTTTTATGTATTAATTTGTATGTGTTCATGTATTTCTGGTAACAACCTGTTTTATGGAAACATTTTAATAAAAATCTGTGAACATGAGGAAAAGTAGAGCACAATACAGATGCACAAACACTCGCTGCATGACTCTGAGGAAAAAAGTGTACAAGGAATTCACACATCATCTAAATGGAAAAATGTATAAAACAGAAATGCTGGAGGAGCCGAGTGTGTAAATAAATACAGGCAGAACATGACCACTGGCAGCCCTGCTTCCCTGTGACCCAGCCTGCCCCTCACACCACGGGAAGAGGGTGGTGAGCCAGCAGGAGAGGCTCCTGATGCTCCCAGGTGAGCCCTGGGGGATGCAGGGAGGACCAGAAGCAGCTGAACCTGGTCCAGCAGCCAGGGGTTTTGGAGGGCAGTGCTGGGCAGAGGGAGGCTTTCCCAGGACTGGTGGCAGGGGCAGTGGAGGTGACACCCCAGCAGTGTCACTCCCCAGGGTGACAGCCCTGATGCTGCACCAGTGCCCCTCCAGCCTGCCTTGGTTTCTCACTTGGGCTGGGTTTAATCTGGCTGTCACAGTATTTCCAGGCTCACCGGGCTTCGTGTGTCTTTATTAAAGTTTGCTGAGCATTTTGAGACCCTTTGATGAGCTGTGCTAAATGCCAGGTGTTATTTTCCCTTTTCTCCAGCTGTACTTAATACAGTTGTCTGCTGCTTTGCTGGTTGCCACACTTAGAGCAGACACAGAGACGTGCCAAGTAACGAGGCTATCAGTCAGCTCGGGAGCTGAAAAACTCATGGGCTGCACCAAAAACTGCTCTGCTGTTGCTGGGGTGTTACCTGTAGGGACAAAGAGCAGGTAGGGGCTGGCAAGCAAGAAGCACATGGCCAGTCACAGGAGGACTTGGCCCTTCATGCCACCCCCTACCCTCAGCCCCAGGCCCTGGGTCTGCTCCAGCCCAAGCACTTAGCAGGACTGTGCCTCCCCCCTGTCGCTGCCCATCCCTCCCACTCGTGTGGGAACCCTGTGCAGCTCTGGGAAAGCCTGGAAGTACAAGCAAGGCCATCTGACCCACAAGGAGCACTTGCCCTTTTCCTGTTCCTATTCAGCAGGCTGATGTGGAAATCCCATGTTCCCCCAGGCACAGCCCCACTGACAGCCAGGAAAGCTGGGTGAGATTCCTGAAGAACTGACTCCTGTGGTTTCGACATCCCCCTCTCCACCTGGAGCTGAAACACTCACAGGGGAAGGTGGGAGTGATCCTGAAGTTTATAGTAAGGAGTGTTTTGGAACACAATGGCAAATTTTGTAACAAAATGCCAGAACTGTTTACACTTCAGAGAAAATTTTGGACGCAGTTCTACGTCCAAGGTTAATAGTAATATTTTGGGTGCAGGAGTCATGGAATAAGTGAAAAGTTGGCACAGAAATTAATGATGAAGAATGGAGAAACAAAGAAAATAAGTGATATGAGATGAATTATAGCAGGAGGGACTGCAAACTAATCAGAAACTATTGCATGAAGATAGAGAAGATGGCAATCACATCAAAGCTAAGAGAGAAATACAAGTCCCTCAGCATGCTTGTTTTACATTAATCTGTGTGTGCCACAAAACACTGGAGTGAGAAAGAAACAAAAGGGAAGGCTTTGGTCAGTATGTGTATCTGTTTGAAAAAATAAGCTATTTGAACTTTTGCCCAGAACTTAGAATGAAACCATCTGCACCATTTATGAGCTTCATGAAGTTAGGTAATGTTTCAGTTTGTTTTTCAATTCCTGGGTGATAACAGAGGTGATACATGAAGCAGTCTACATCCCCTTGTGTCACAGCACATGTCACAGTTGAGACAGCCATGATACACAGAACATCCCCACACAATTTCAGAAAGCTTCACCTCACAGTAGCACCTTACCTCTCCAGAACGCTTCACCCCAAACACAGTAACACCTTGCCTCTCCAGAAGGCTTCTTGCAGCTGCCCACACAGAGTAACACCATTCCATTTCAGAAGGCTGCAGCACCTGCCCTTCTTGTCCTTCAGCCCAGCCTTTTACACCCCTGATGCTGATGCACTGCACCAGTGTGCCCTCTGTTCCCTCTGGGGTTGGTCAGGGCACCTGGGCACTCCATGGCTCCTTCCCTTCAATGCTGCTCACCTGTCCTGCACAGCTGGGGCCAGTTAGGGATGAGGCTGGGCCACAGCCCCACTCCCAGTCACCACTAACCCTGTGCACCCTTGCTCTCACTGCTGGCATTAGAGGGAGCAGAGCTGGAAGAGAAGAGGGATTGCCCAGCTGCTGCATCAGTGCTTGAGTGGTGCTCACATATCTTTTTTTTCCAGATGGTACATGATACCTTGTGAGCTGAGTGGTTTTTCCTCCACTGAAATCCCCAGCTATGAACATTTACACACCTTCTCACATCTAGTCAGTTGTGGCCCTCTCACTTTATTTCAGGTCCCATCATCAAAATAACATGGGGTTGGTGAAAAACTGTTTTAAAAAATATTAGCCTTAAAAGGTAGAATAGGTAGATGATTGAAAAGCAGGCCCCTCCCACTCCCCCCCAGCGCACTTTAAACATTAAGTAAAATGCTTTTGGGAAAAAAAAAAAAATAGTAATTGAGACTGTAAGAACCTTTGTTTGCCATCACACAGTATGACATTTTGTTAAAGGAGCTTCAATCTCTGCAGGCCAAGGCACAGGTTCTGTGGTAGCTGCCTCTGTAAGTACATTGGTACATTCCATGGGGTACTGGAGACTCAAACACCAACCATGAAGGCATGAAATGGTTGAAAGAATGAAAGCCAACAATGCTTTCCTGCATGATGCTCAGAACAGATGAATGAAGCCACTCCTGCATGTTGCTGAGTCATGCTAACTTCTGGAAAAGCATGGATTTTTTTGTGCAGTAAAAAGCCCTGCAAAGATGTTTCTTTTTGATTCTTTTGGAAGGTATCTGTTGGAAGGGCAGAATACCTGAGATGCAGGGAAATGTAGCTTTTCAAAGATACGTGCTTTTTCTTATTTTTGTCTTTTTCTTTCCCCCAGAAGAATGCCTTACAACACATGCAGTTACCCTTCAGCCAGCTCTCACCCGGGAAGGAAAATGAAGTAGCCTACGGCATGTATCACTTGCAGCCGGGTCAATCAGGAGTTACTCCATGGGCACTCATACTTTCACTGGTGTAAATCCCGCATAGGTGAGGCCAGAGTGATTTCAGAGTAACGAAGAACGTGACAACAGCAGCTTTCATCCAGGGACTACTGGTGGCCCCTACCACATGGGTTTTCAGGAATCAAAGCCCAGTGTGTTCAAACCCGTGTCGACTCAGACAGTAAAATAAAGCAGCCTTTCTAGTCTGTTTCTCAGCGTGATAATTCTACTACGGCATTACTCCAAGGTCCTCTGAGTAGCTGCATTTAATAATGCTTTACAGTAAGGTTCCATTTATAAACACTTCATTATTAATAAAGCATGGCAATTTGTAGCATGCATAAAAATTATTTATATTCATGTGCTAACCAAGCCCATAGATTTAATAATATTGACGTCTTATAACACGCGTTGTAACAGCTTGTCACACCATCATCTGTTAAGCATTTCTTACTAATGCCTTTCATACCATGCCTTATAATAATTTGTTAAAGGATGCAGCTGCATCTATTAAGCCTTTCATAAATATGAATAGCACATTTTCTAAAATGGCACCATATATTAAATTATTACTGGGTATTCTAACTGGAAACAGAATTTCTCTATCTCGCTTTCCCCCTTTCCTTGTTTCCTTTTTTCCTTTCCTTTTCTCTCCCTGTCTCTCTGACCCCAGGCCCCAGTCTGTCTCACTGTCTCACAATTCAGCCACACCAAGTTTTCTTCTCCTGTGCAGTGATGGTTCAGTTCAGTGGGGTTTCCTGACCTGGTAAAACATACAGTTTGGGCACCACAGTTCGAAAGCAGCTTGGGGGCAACTTCAAAATGAGTGAGGTCCACGGTGCTTCTGTGCCTCGCTGGAATCAACAAGAGCACCAGCTGTGCAAGGAGGAGGTGACCAGCCCTGAATTCCTCTCCTGGTTGGGTTCATGGCTCACTCCTGAGCCTGGAAACAAACAATTAGCATCAGTGGTTCCTCTTTGCTTCTCAGGCACCACCAGCATTTAACAACCAAACAATTTCTTTTCATGTAGGAAATAAGACGGAATTACAAACGAGAAGAAGAAGAACCACCTTCTTGTCATGAAGGTCTGAATCCAAAAGATTTGGTGGCGCATCTTCCCTGCTGAAGGGACTTGTGCCTCCCTGGGGTGCAAGTGGCAGCAAGGACACAGTGTGGCTGTGGAGCAGCACCTGTGTGGCTGCTTGGGGTACCAAGGTTTGTGCCAATACTTTTTGGCTGCAGGAAGAGGTGGCATTACAGCAGCTGTGAGCACAGCTCAGGGATAAAAGCCCCATGAGAAACTCACACATGTTCCTGGCACCTGCCAGCCACCCTGCTCCAAAGTTTGGTACTGCGGGCCAAATCCAGTGATTTTATCCTGACCTGTCAAAAAATGATGTTCCCTGGTGGTCCTTGGGCAGAAACTTGACCCCAGGTGACAGATCCTCACCTCAGCTCTGACCTCAGTCCTCTTCTCCTTGTTCCTGGTGAAACACCTTTGGGTGCTGCTGTACAGCACTGTGCACCCTGTACAAAATACACAGGTTATGCTCTGCTGCAGTTCACTTTTCCACTTTATTCCTATTCAGGCAATGCCTCTTTCTGGGTTTTTTTTCCCCTCCTTTCCTTCTTCTGCCATGTAAGGTAAAATTGTAGCGCACTGAAATGTTATTAGAGATTAAATTCTTAATTGTGAATTTCCTTGCTTTTGTAAGTTTGCCTCAGATCCTTAACATTTAAATGCATTTTTTAATGTGAATTTCCATGCTATTTTAACTCATTAGTCATGGGCTATCATTTTTCGATGTAATTACTGTAATTTCATCAAGTGACATAATTACAGTAAATACTTTGAGTAATTACTATTCATATGGAAAAAGATATCTGGAGGTGTAATACTGTCATATAATAAAATATTTATGATGTGTAAAGACAAATTATGATGACATATTTACATCACATAGTGGCGTGACAATATTCCATATTTACCTTGGGTGAGGATAATGACACAAAAATAAGTTTCAGTGATGTCATCTCTTGGTAATGATTACAAAGAGTAGTTCAACATCGAGGTACAGCAAATTCAATAACTTTTGGAAGGTAAATAATGTTCCCCCACCCCTGGAAATGCCAGCAAAGCCAGTGGGGTTGATCTGCTGCCAGCTGAGGGGTGAAAGAAGGATTTATGCCTCCCTTACTGCAGAGTGTGGTCACAGTAGTGTGTAAGAAGAAAAGATTTTCAGCAGGTGGAGGAATAAAGAAAGAGGATATCTGAATTTCTGATCTACCTGAGCTGTTCTTGACAGAAGGGGCAGGATTTGCCACTGGCTGTATAGCCCCCTTTTTCTGAACCTGGGTCTTCATCTGCTTGGTGGAAATTCTTCATGCTTGGGGCAGCAGCTGGCAGACCTAAACTGCTCTAACCAACAGGCAGCTTTGAGGCTTACCCATCTGTGTGCCTAAAAATAGCCAAAATTTTAACCTGTAATTCACTATGAATTCATCAGCAAAATGATGCTCTGACCTCCCAGAGACCTGAAGACAGCAAACAGCTGAGAAGAATGCAAATGACACAGCCAGGTGTGTCAAAGGGAGGCAGTACCTTTGCCAAAAGAAGGGGGTACCTTTGTCTGGGTGGTGGGGCTGTCACCGTGGATCACGGTGGAGCAGAGGCCGTGAGACAGCCATGGAGCAGTGAGCTAACAGGGAAAGGCTGGCTTCAGATTTGTGTGCAAGTCAGTACATCTGTGTCTCTGTGCTAAGCCAGGGCCCCAGGAAGGAAAACCAGCAAACAATATGTAGCTGGAGATGAAATATAAATAGTGCATGAGGAGAACCACAGTTTGCACTGATAATCCAATTTTTGAGGCTTTGCTGCTGTCAGTATGCCCCCATCCTTGCAGCAGCCTGTTTAGGGACACTACACACACCTGATCTGCTCACAGCACAGGGATATTTCATTTTACACTTCTGTGTGGGCTGTGCCACTCTGTGTGTGCTGCCCTTGGCCTTTCCCTCCCATTTACATGGTGGAGGTGACTCCTGGCACAGCAGTGCCAGGATGTGTCAGCCACCCCACTTACACCTTGGCCTGAGGTCCCTGAGCAGCCCACACTAATATTTCATGTTGAGGATTATGAAAGCATCGTGGTGGCTGAAGGCATACTAAAAATAGAAGCATTTACTGATTTCTGGTGAACTACAGCAGCATACATTTACCTCTGAGGGTTACATATGGCTGTCCCTGGTCTGCTGGGAAGGGGTGTCTTAGTGGGGCCGTGCTTTTTCCTCAGACCTGGAAGAAATGTACAATTGGTGTTATTCTCTGTACACCTGTGAATCCTAACGAAGTCATCTAAGACAGAGAGAAAAAGCAAAAGAACTGGGTTTGGGAACAGAGAAACTCTTCAGGGAAATCTGAGGAAAATAAGGCCAAATGCTGTGCTGTAGGTATTTGGGATTTGCCACATGTTAGCATCAGGTGTCAGCAGTGTCATTCTCTTTGGAGCAGGGAAGCAGAAGACCTGGATGCTAAGGTCAAAAACAAAAACAAACAGCTCACCTTTTTGGTTAAAAAGAAGAATTCTGAGGATCTGATAGAATTTTAGATCCATCTTATCTCTCTTTAGCTTAGTAAGTGTCAATGCCATCATTAAGACACAAAGCAAACAGCTAATGTCACTTAAATATAAGCATATGCATATCATACAAATACAAATGTTGTCATAAATACCTGTCATTTCTGTTTGCATAAATTCACAGAACCTGACCTTTTTTATTCCTGTAGAACGAACTACTGCTGGTTTGCAAACTTGCAGAGGTTTTGAATGGTGTCAGTAAGTCTCAGTGCACTGTAGCCAATGTTCAATTACTTGCCAAAGCCCCAGGCTAAGCTGGTCTTGTAAATTTTAAACCAGGTCCTTGGAACTTGCATACAAATCCAAAGACCAAGACCAAAAAACAAAAAACAAAAAACAAACAAAAAAAAAACCCAAAAAAAAAACAAAAAAAAGAGAAAATTAGAAATCAGATGCTCAAGAGAGAATATTCTTGCCAGTAACATGACAGAATCAAGTTAATTCAAAGTGATTCAAACAAGAGAGATGATTTCTTTTTTTTTTTTTTTAGGATATTGCTGGCCAGTTCTGCATCCTGAATCTGATTGACATATGATACTACTAGGCTGAATGAAGACATTTTGCACATGTTTTTGCTTTAAAGAGCAATTGCTAGGGGTAACACTGGTTACTTACAATGTGGAGATATGCCAAACTATTTGGAATTATTCTGAATGAGAGTAGATTGCTGGCTGTCTCATGCTTCAAGGTTTGTAGGACTGGGTGCATAATTTAGCATTCCTGATATCACCATGTGATCACATAAACTCAGAGGCTTGGAGAAATAAATGGGAAGCTCAGGTTCCTACCAGGTGTGCCATTCACTTCTGAGAATGGGCATTTCCACTACAAGAACTTGAATGAGCTCCTCAGTAGACGTTATGGGAAGATCTTTGACTTCTATAATAATTTCACCGCAAAAAGGAATGTTTTGACATAAATTGTTGGCAAGGGTTTTTGGACTTCTTTTTTTTCTAATACCCATCTCTTTTCACTGCTGCCTTTAAGCGTTTTCTGCAGAGTTTTATTATTTTTTAATCTGTACCTTTCAGAATATACTTCCCACATTTGGGGATTTTGGAAAGATTTTTTCTGAATGGAAGCTCTTCTGTACCATGAGGTGTTGATGCAATATTGAGAGCAATAGCAAATTAGTTCATTAATTCTTAACAGCAGCCTGAATCTGTAGAGGCAAGCTTGGGTGGGAAAGTCCTTAAATCTCTGTCAGGATTTAATCCTTCCTTTTGTTTGTTTGCTTGGTTTTCAGGCAGCACAGCTGATCCTCCTGTTACAGCCTGTTCACACTTCGGAGTAGCTTCAGTTTCCCTCAGCCTTTGCATCAGATAGCTGAGCAACAAAATACTTCCCAAGTTCTGTTAAAAAAAACCAAAAAACCAACAAAACATGAATCAAACCCAAACCAGTTCTAGCTGAACTATCAGCCTATTAGTGCACATGACAAGTTTCCCCCCAGTTGGGAAAGAAGAATCCGAGTTTCTGAACCAGCCTCGTTTTCCATGGCATTAGCACAGGGAGGGAGTGGGAGAAAAGCCCACAAACTAAACCACCTGCTTTGAAATTCACCTGGCAAACCCACTAACATCTGAGACGGGCTAATCTAAGTTTCCCCATGCTCAGAATGAAAGTTTTCTAGTCTTTTCCAGGCCATGATTTTACCTTAAATTGGTCAGCTCAGGCTCTCTGAGTGACCAATACGTATTTTCAGGCACGTGTCCTTATGTGGTTTATCTCCACATTACTCTGTTTGATCACTCTGTGCACTTGTGCCTGTCAGTGCTTCCTTTTTAGTGCTTTTTGTCGTGTTCTTTGTCATGCAGGGCAAACTGAGAGATTCCCCCTGCTGCTGAGCCCAGATCAGGGCCTAGCATCTCCCAGGGATGCTTTGCCTCAACGTACACAACATGTCAGAGCATCCTGCCTGAGCATGTGACAAGGCACATCAGATGCTGGACATGTCTTATCAGTGAGCAACAGCAGGGAAAAATGTGGGGGAATGCAGAAAAAGCAGCGAGTGGAGAAATGGAAATACCCCTGCACCAACCCCATTGATGGTGGCTTGTGCCCACAGAGTGGACATTGCCAAGAGACTTGGGAATAAATCCAAATCCTGGCAGCAGACACTGCCCACCAGGCTAATAACACTTGCTTCTAGTCTTTTCCAAACTGTGGCTTGTTAGCTAGCTACTAAAACTTTAAGAAAGTCTAAATGCCTGTAACTGAAACAAGACAGAACTCTGTTTCAATAAACTTCAAAGTGGCACTGCGGGTTTTTTATGCATTGTATTTTGTGAAGGCATTTGCTTCCAAATTGTGTTAACAAAAATATGTTGTTTGACAGATATCATCTCAGCAGACAGGTTGCCTAATCTGTTTTATTGACAAATTGACTTATTATTTGATCAACTTGAATATAGTCTTCAAGATATACTTCTATTATAAAAAAGTACATGGAACAGAGAATAATGTGTTTAGTCCATCATCTGCTTTCAGCTGTCATTTAAACATTGGTGTGTCTGTACGAAAAGAAAAAAGTTATCCAGTTGTTTTGATCATGCTGTCAGAACCGTCTTTATTGTCTGGGGGGAATGCCCATGTAATTTCTTCTTCCTTGATACGATAATATCTTGACCTTCCTCATTCAGTCAGAAGAAAGCAGGTTACAATGGCTCTACCCACCACCTACATGAAGTTTCAGATTCTATCAGAAGAGAAACAAAGCATCTCTGGGAGCCAGAATCACTTTTACTTTGCTTCCTCTGTCTTCTCTTTCAGTGGGACCAGGAAACAAAGTGAAGTTAAAAGGTTTCCCTCACTGTAGTCACTGTAGTCAGAAATGCTTTTTTTTTTTTTTTTTTTTTAAAGAACATTCTAAGCTGTTGTGTTGCTGTCTTTTCATTAAGGGGAGTGAGGGTGGGATGTTGGTTATATTTATTTTTAAGCCAATAAGTTCCACTCAAAAAGTTTCAAAAGTATAAAGAATAAAAACTAAGTAAGATCTGTATGAATTCAGGTAACAAGGCGGATGTGACAGCTTTAAGAGTGCTCCTCAGCACATTGTTTTGAGAACCTTTCTTGTATCCTCATCTTTGCTGCCTGGCTTTGATGAGGGAAATCCTGCTGATCCCTGCCCTGTGGGACTCTGATGCACAAGCACCAAGTGAGTGAGAAGATCAGACAAGATTTAAATCTGGACCTACAGAAACAACCTGCTACCTTTGGCTGCTTGCTCTCAAAACTTAACATCAGAAATAAATTAATACTTGGGAGCAAGGCAGTCACTAAAAAAAATTCTTCCATTTAGTCCATTTCTGGGTGTCAATCCCAATTTGTCTGTTTGCAATTACACTCACAGTAGGTGGATCAGCTCCACTAGAGATAATTAAAAAGACCCCATTTTGTGATAAAAAAATCCCTCTGGATTCCAGATAATTACCAGTATTGAAAATCTTAGCCCTTTAAAATCAAATGGAATAGACTTTTCATTGGGAAAGTAAATGCACAAACTGAATTAAAAAAACCCTTAAGTTGTCAATACAAAGGAAAATTATTTTCTTCTTCTTGTTTAACTCAGTGGGTAAATATATCCTTAGAGGGAAGCTGAATAGGCTTTTGATGCACAAAAGCTGGATTTTGATAAAATGAAGCCCCTAAGAGAAGCCCCAAATCCAAACAGTTGTGCTAAAAATATGGGAGCTCTAGAAGTGACAACAAAATCAGACCCTGAGCTGTACCATCCCCAGACTCAGTTTAGCAAAGCACAGATCTGACTAATGGAAACCTGGCCACAGAGAAAAAAACAAACCCAAACCACCCACAATTTGCTCATCTTTGGAGTTTTTTTCTTCCTATTTTTTTAACTGTAGACATTTAATGCCATGCTTGTCTGAGAGCTTTTCCTGTAGCTAATAATACTTTGCACTGTAGTGCCTTTAATCCAAAGATCTCAAAGAGCTTTGCAGGCATTAATGAATTAAACCTCATAACACCCCTTTGAAGTAGGCATTATTATAGCAGTCTTAGAGATGGGCTGAGTAATTTTCCTGAAGTTGTAGAGCAAGTCCCTGACAGAGTCAGGAATAGCTGCTGAAGTCCTGCATCTCAGCCGCTTCTGTAACCACCCTGCCATTCTCCCAGATTAACTCTCTTAAATCATTTTAATTTTAAATAATTACTTTGATTTACTTACTGTATTTAAGTCGTATCTCTGTTAAATACAAGGGGAGGCATTGATTTATCCTTGGTGGGTTAAGCATTCAGTGCCTGTGGAAGTTGTGCTGATAATGTGAAGTTAAACTGACACAAATCCCATCCTGTGTGGGGATGCTCCTAGGGGGGTGCAGGAGGGGCTGTGCAGGGCTTAGCTTGAGCCCCGTCCTCAGGCAGCCCCACCCAGCTCTGTGCAGCTCCATCAGCTGGGCTGACACTCACCCAGCTCTGCAGCACCGATGCTGCTGCCTGAAATACCAGCAGCGTTTTCCAGGGGTGACCATCTGCACTAAAAAGGGTCCTTCTCATGGCTCCAGCCGTGCCCATGCCACAGTTTACACACACTAGGGGACACACATTACACATTACACACAATACCAGCCCTCCTCCCTCCCGATGCTGCTAACTAGGACTAAACACACAGTCGAGACTCAAACCAAGCCTAACTTCCCTCACAAACCCATTCAAACTTGAATTGCCACACAGGGCTGGCAGAGTGCCATAGCCCTCAGATTCCTGCTTGTAATTAGGTTTTCAATGATGTATGTACCAGTCTACTGTCTTTTAGGTCCAGCTCTACTGAAAGTCTCCCTGCTTGAAGCATTTTAGGTTTTTGTGGAGAGGTACATTTTGGTGTGGCTTTAGCCTCTTCCTAAAGGCTTGGCCTCCACAATAGGTGAGAGGCATGACTGATTTTGGTCAAAGTAACATTCCATGCTGCCTCTGACAGCAAGTTTAGAAGCGTCCTAAAAGGTAAATTGCTGCAAATCTGCAAATAACCAACCCCAAAATCATTTAAATGAAATTATTAATCTCATGTCAAGCAGTTCTCTCTGATCAGGTTAGTGGGTGGGAAGCCCCCATCACATCCTCGTCAGCCCTAGGGAGCTGGGTGGTGGTGACAGCCGAGTGTGTGGGGCATCCACTCTGAGCAGCATCTGTCTGTGGTGGAGGACAGCTCCATCTGAGCACGTGGTCCTCTCCCCGCTTCCCTGGCCACAGACACCTGCTGCTTTGCCAGCAGAAAAAAACACCCAGTACCAAAACCCCAGAGCACCAAGCAGTGGCTGATCTCTCAGGGTGTTGGATGCAGTCAGCCGTCTCCCAAGGCTGGATTTCCAAGTGGCCAGGCCAGATGTGGTGTAAGGGAAGGTGGGAGGTCCACAGGTGTGTGTGGGCAGTGGGAACCTGTGACCCACCTGAGCAGTGCCAGAAGGCTGTGGCTGCAGTGATGAATGCAGTGCTTGGACGACTGAAAGTGGGATAGCAACAGCTCCAAATCATACCTGGGAACCTGCAGGATTTCTCCTGCATGGACTTAGATCAAATTTACTTACCAGAGAGGAACACTGACGAACTGCTGCAGTGCCCTGCTCACCCATCCCAGAGCAGGGAGGGCAGGCTGCCACCCCTGTGCCCTGCACAGCTGCTTCTGCAGGGATGTGGTGCAGCTGGGAAACAGCTGATGCTCACAGGGCTGCCCACACCACCAGCCTTCCTGAATTAGGCCAAGGATGCTACAGCGCTCGTTCCTTTTTCCTGTCTTTGTGGTTACCTCGCAAGAATCTCTGATTGCAGCGTGTAAGTGCTACTGTAACACCACCAGACACACACGGAGCATCCCAGGGACTGAAATTAGCTCCTGCAACCCTCTCCCTGGTCTCAGGCACCAGATTCCTCAGATAAATATGTTCAAAGGATTTTCTGTACCTTTGCAGCATGTGTTTTCCACTGGCTGGCCCGACAGACGCTGCCTGCTCTTCTCCCACGTTGCTTTCCTACAGTATTGCTGAATATTTATTAACTGGGAGCTTATTGACAAGCTCCCCTGCACCCTTCTCTCACTGGTGCCAGAGTCACAGTGTTGAGCTTCCTCGTGAGGCACATACGCTTCCCATAACCTTTCATGGCTCCTGCGGGGGGTCTTTTCACTTTCCTACACACACAGAGCCTGCTATGTTCCTTTCTTGGTAGGAATGCGCTAATTGTCACACGTCTTTCTTTTTAAAATAGTTTAATGTCATAATTATCCTCATTTTCTTCCTTCCTGCTACAGGCAATTGCTGGAATGTTTTAGAAGTTTTTGGAAAAAAACAAAACAAAACAAAAAAAAAAAAAAAAAAACCAACAAAAAAAACCCCAACCAGAACCCCCTCACAACTTGTCTACAGAGAGAATTGTTACCACTCCCAAGGCTGGGCAGTATCACTTAAGGATACTAGAAACTTTTTTTTCACTTCAGCTGCACACTTAGGGTTTAACTAGTTGTCATTCCTGGTTTTGCAAATCCCAGCCTTATCCACATATATTACAGTTTAGATGTATCTTCAGCTTAGATTATCTCACAGATTCTCTTTGACATTTTTCTACCACAGGTTCAGGGAACAATGTTGCTTCTGTCAGGTACCAGGACCACCAAAAAGAAAAAAAAAAAAAAAAAAAAAGAAAAGAAAAAAAAAAAAAAAGAAAGAAAAGAAAGAAGTTCTAAGTCACTCCATGTCTGTGTAGGGTGAGAAGTAGGGTGAGTAGTCTGAGAAGACCTCAAGACCTCAAGACCTCACCTGCTGATCCAGGTGGGCAGTGTGTGCCATGTGAGCACCAGAGACGGGCTCCCTGCATCACATGTTGCTGACAGTACCAGAAAAAGGGATTTCGAGGAGTTAAACCATTCTGAACTTTATTGGCCTGAGCCACCATCACATTGTTCTTCTCAAGCCCATTTCCACTTCCACTGGACAGGTGCTCTGTAGGTGCTCTTGGCTGTATCAGGGAGCTGCCAGGACAGATCTCTGGTTTGCTGCTGGGAAGTTTCAGGTGCCACCCCACTCACAGGAAGAGCACAGAGGACAACCTAGCAAACCAGAGAAGTGGGGACAGGTTCGAATTATCTCCACCAGCTACCTCCTGCTTCCCCAAATATTGCCGTTTCCCTTTAGGAAATCTGGAACCATAGAGTGGCATCTGTCAAGCCGTAGGCACTTGAGAGTAAGCACCCATCAGAATAACTTACTGTCAAAAACAGGTACAAATTCATTTCATCCCACTTCATGCCATATGCTGCTGTCAAAACTTCATGAACTGTTTAGGCAGCATGTTGGGACATTTTGACTAACTATGAGCAGAGCTATTTTTTCCGTAGCTCGGTGTCACTGGCGTTTATAATTGGGTATTTCCCTGGGCACACACGGCTGTGGCAGGAGAACTCAGCCTGGCAAGGTAGGCATGGGCCAAACCTCTGCATCCGGCCACCTGCTCATCGGCCTGCAAACTGCACCGGCCACAGCGCTCAGGGACTGCTCCTTCTGTGCTAATGCTAGCATTGGAAAGGTGGGCTGATCTTTTTCTCCTGCGATTTGATGAAAATCTCCAATCTTGGAGCAGACTGGTAAACTGAATCTAAATCTCATTCTCTGCCACTTGAGCCCAGCAGTTTTGTTCTCCTGACAGGAAAGTTTGCTAGCACAGCCTTTGCTGTAAGAAGTGGGAAACAGACCACAGGATAGGTAAAGAACACATTTGCTGTTTTATTGGTGCCTTGCAGGGCAGTAATACTGAAAAAGGGGAATGCAAAAGAAAACAAAAAACCCAAAAACCAAACCAAAAACCCAGGATGGTGGCAATCCACATTGTATTTTTTTTAAAGAGTACATCAACTCCTGTTTTTTTTCATTTATTGTGGCATGAATGATAACATAAAACCAAAACATGAAAATATACAACTTATATTACACTATGTGTTATGAACAAAATATAAATCTATAACTCTATGTTATATTTACATAATTATTTCTTTTATTAAATTTCAAGTGAGATGGTAGGTTGCACATACTTTGTTTTAAGCTCCAGGCATTTGATTGTCTCTATTTCTTTTCTATTTTCATTTCACTCGTAAAATCCGAAACGTTAGAAGGAGTAAGAGCTTTAGAGCCAATGGAGCTATATAAATACTGTTTCAGCAAACCAGTGACAAAAAACACTGGGGAGTAAAGAAATCAGTCAGTAGAAAAAACGAACTTGACATGTTCTTCAATCTGGGAAACTGACAAGTTAAGATAAAGTCGAAAAAATGTAAATATAAACCAAGCTAAACAGACAGCCCATGCCCTGTGAATTGAGGATACACTTGAATCCACATCTAGTGAATTACACAGTTATTTGCAAAATGGAAGGGATGGTTCTACCGAGAAGTGGTCAGACGAAGAAACTTCCTATCCCATACCTTGTGCCCTGAAACGTCTGAGATACCACACAGCTGCCTTTCTTTACAGCAGATGAATTCTTGCTCAGGAAGACCTACATTTCCATGGAGTATAATTATTTTTGATGCTACAAATGTGATGTCAGAGGCTTCTTCGGGGACAATAACAGCTCATCTCTTTGGATTAAAAAGAAAAAGCTCTGAAAATGTGCTGTAAAAAGGTTAAAGACAATTTACTTTCTAAAAAATGATTTAATTAAAGACAGTCTACTGCAGTAACCAAATCTTTGAAATAATGTTTTCGAAGGAAGAATTTCTTCCATATGCATTCATAATAAGAGGATTTGGTTACAAAACTAATTAAATGCTATAATAATAGCTAGTGTTCTTTTCTGGGGGCCTGATTAATATAGCGGAACGGTTAGATAAAGATGTTAAATGCACTTAAAAATCCTATTTTACTAATATAAGGCATGAATAAATGGAAAAAAGGATATACTCTGTGTTATTTAATTGAGCTTAGAAGCAACTGCCTCAGTTTTTTTCCTTTCTTTTCCCCTTTCCCCACTGTTGGAGATCTTTCTCAAACTCCCAAGATGCATGGTGGCTTCCCCCATTCAGGAGGAGGTGGCCTGCACACACACCCCCCCCCCCCCCCAGGCAGCTCCCCAGGAGCATCCTGGCTCGCCAGCTCCCCAGGGAAGAGGGGAACAGAGCCACCTTGATATTAGGGCCTCAATGAGCTTCGAGGTTAATAAACCCTAATCTCTTCTAACCTGGTACCTGCTCCAGGGCACAGAGCCCAGGAAAAAAAATAAACAAGAAGATAATTTTTATAAATGTATATTTTGCTTTTTTTTGTTTTTTAGGTTTTTTTTCCCCAGAAAATTCAAGAGGAACAAACAGTACCCTATTTTCAAATATGGTCTTCTACTGCTGAAGGATACATGGGTGCTCATCCTTGGACCTAACAAAACATTAGCATGGGAATTACGCATTTTGCTGGTGTGGAACCCCAGAGCCATTTCTTAAAAATTTATGTTTTCATCTTTTGGCCTCTTTTTTGTTTCCTTTTTAACATTTCTGCATGGGTTTCAACATCCCAAACGTGGAGGAGGGGGCCAGTCTGCTACAGCAGCCCGTTCGCACAGCCCCAGAGAAGGGCAGGCTGGGGCACAGCCTGTCACAGGGAACGTGCATGGGAAAAAGTCAGCCCTGGCTGGGGTAGTGGGGAGAGCTGGGGGCTCTGGAGAGGGCACTGCCCCACCCCTGGGGCCCACGGACACCAGGCTGGGGACTCCAGGCACTGCCCCACCCCTGAAGCCCATGGACACCAGGCTGGGGACACCAGGCAGAGCCCCATCCCCGGTGCCCACGGACACCAGGCCGGGGACACCAGGCACTGCCCCATCCCCAGTGCCCATGGACACCAGGCTGGGGACACCAGGCACTGCCCCACCCCTGGAGCCCACAGACACCAGGCTGGGGACTCCAGGCACTGCCCCATCCCCAGTGCCCATGGACACCAGGCTGGGGACACCAGGCACTGCCCCACCCCTGGAGCCCACAGACACCAGGCTGGGGACTCCAGGCACTGCCCCATCCCCAGTGCCCATGGACACCAGGCTGGGGACACCAGGCACTGCCCCATCCCCAGTGCCCATGGACACCAGGCTGGGGACTCCAGGCACTGCCCCATCCCCAGTGCCCATGGACACCAGGCTGGGGACTCCAGGCACTGCCCCATCCCCAGTGCCCATGGACACCAGGCTGGGGACTCCAGGCACTGCCCCACCCCTGAAGCCCATGGACACCAGGCTGGGGACACCAGGCAGAGCCCCATCCCCGGTGCCCACGGACACCAGGCCGGGGACACCAGGCACTGCCCCATCCCCAGTGCCCATGGACACCAGGCTGGGGACACCAGGCACTGCCCCACCCCTGGAGCCCACGGACACCAGGCTGGGGACTCCAGGCACTGCCCCACCCCTGGAGCCCACGGACACCAGGCTGGGGACTCCAGGCACTGCCCCACCCCTGGAGCCCACAGACACCAGGCTGGGGACACCAGGCACTGCCCCATCCCCAGTGCCCATGGACACCAGGCTGGGGACTCCAGGCACTGCCCCACCCCTGGAGCCCACGGACACCAGGCTGTCCCCAGCAGCCTCTCCCACGCAATTTAGGGCTGTCACTTGATCCCACTGAAGCCCAAGGGCCCCCTTCCCACTGACCCCTGCCACCCCAAGGCTCGCTCCAACCCCACCTGGCAGCGTGGCACCTACCTGGAGCTAAAACAAAGTATCCTGGTTGCCCGAAGTGACACAATTAAACCAGAGTCTCTCAACTGTGGTGGAAATCAAGCATCCAGCAAACGTGAGGAGAACCCACAAGAGTCAGAAGTAATTTGTTCACAAAGACAGGGAACAAATTTAAAAGTTTAAAAAAAAATAAAATAAAAAGGAGCAAATATCTGTTTTCACATTGTACATAATAATGATATAAAAACAATTGTCTATTTTTTTCCTTCTTATCCAAACAGAGTGCTTCAAAAAAATTGGCTCTAGATGACTGGTGTAATTAAATAACTAAAATAAGTGATGAGAGAGCAGAAGTTAATTAAGATTGAAAACAACACTCCCATTAATTCACTCCATCATAATAAACATCAGAAGTTGACATGGCTGGGGCCAAAATTAAAATAAAAGAAAGAGAAATGGTGTGAGCAGAAGAAGAAGCGATTTGTTTTCATATGTATATATATATATATTTATATATATATAAAAAGGTAAGGTGGGGAGGGGTATCCATTTTAAATAGCCTAACAGCTTCATTTGCTGCACTGCCAAATTAGAACAGAATAAAATAAAGTTAAAAAAGGGGGGAGGGGGGGGGATGTGTAAATAAATTATACATAATTTACTAATCTGGGAACAGCTGACCATTATTATTATTATTATTATAATTACCATTCAACACTAGCAAGAAGAGGCAGTTCAATTGAAAAAAAAACAAAACCCCAACACAGTCATAAAATACAAGTAAAAAAGAACCCTCTCTGACACGGAGGATATGATCAGCTACTCCAAGCATAATTTCAGAGCAAATCTTCTGAGAGAGAGAAAATGGAAAAGAATTTTTCAAAGCAGAGATGGAAATCAAAACAGGGAAAACAGAAGAAAAAGAAAAGAGATGTAGCAGGGTAAAACTGTCACATGCCCAAACATTGGAGCATTGTCCTAAGTGTTCAGTGGCATTTGCTTTTTGCTTTGCACGAGGTCTGCAGAGGTCAAGTTACACTTGAAGTGGGATTGTGAGAGGCAAAGAAAGGCATTCCCCCCTTCCTACCTGCTCTGTTCATCATCCTGCACCTGGCATCAAGGGCTGAATTTGCCTGATTGAGGGACTGTTTGCAAAATCAGGGCTGCCAAACAGTGGTGAGCAGGGCTTTGGTGAGTGCTTGGGCCACTAAGATGTGTGGGGCTAACCTTACAAGTTAGAGGTGATAACAACAGCAATGCAGCTCCCTCTGGGAGTAGGAATTTACAAGGAAGTAACATAAAGCTGGCATCCCCAGTTAAAGAAACAATTCAGAAGAAGGTTTATGCCTCAGCAGGATGCTAAGACCTTCCCTTCCCTTCCTGGGCACAGAGCAGCTCCCAGACACCTTGGGCTGTGGCTGCCCAAGGAAGACAAAACTGCCCAAGCAATGTGAGTGCTCTACAACAAGACTGGAAATAGTTTAGCACAGGAGAATGGTTTTTCAGTTGTGAGAGGCAGCAGTGAGGGAAACTCAGCACTGCAGCGGCCTAAATTCTTGTAACCCCACTTGGAATACAGAAATCTCCTCAGAGCTACCAGCCTTCCTTCCCACACAAACACCCCACTGATAAAAGCAGAATTTCTGCCAGTGCACAGGAGAAAAAGAAGTCAGGGAAAAAAAAAAATTGCCTTTTGGATCAGAAATCAGTACTCAACCACCCTGAAGGTACGAGTTCACCAGAACTGGGGCCGGTTGGTGGTATATTAATTATGCTCAGTAACACTCCCAGTTGCTGTGTCCCCTGCAGAACAAACCACATTTTGGACAAGCCTTTTATGTTGTTTATGCTGCCACTTGAAGTGCAAACTAAAAGTAAAGGTTTCTTATAGACCAAGTCACTTGAAGGGTGCAGGACTTCATTCTGGAACATGCTTTTTGCTCACGATAATCCAAGATTATTCTTATTAGTACCATAAACACGCATACATGAAAATCCAAGACCATAAAATATTTTTTCTCTAAATTTCTTATGTCTCTCTCTCTTTTTTTTCACCTGAGAACAGCACCTACAGTTTCCTTTAAAAAGCAAAAGCAAAAGCAAAAATATACGTCTAATCTCACCAGCTGCTGGTATATCAGGTTCTTCAAGGGATTGTCTAAGATATAACACTGTCCTAACTTTAGACAGAGCAAGAAGCAAATGAAAAGCCAAAGAAAAACAAAACAAGAAGAGACCAACCTAAAAAAAAGTAAATTGGACTAGTTCAGCGCTTTAGTACAAATTTGGCACTTGCTCAAAGACTCAGTATGGTGTGCAACTGATGAAGAGAAGTCCTCTCTTGAAAGGAAATGCTTGTTGGGGTTAACAGAAAGACTCCCCACTTCCTTCCTTGCCAGCCACGCGCACAGGCACGCACACACACACACTTCTGACCCAGATTTGACAGGGAGGAGGAGGAGAAGGAGAAGGAAGAGGAAGAAGAGGAGGAGGAGGAGGAAGAGACAGAGGGGGTTAAAAGGAATTTTATCTTTTTTTTTTTCCTGTCAGGTGCATTACCAAAAAAAAAAAAATTATTTCTCTTTAAACTGTAGCACAAAACAACAAAACACATTCACAAGCCACTTGTTGGCACTGTGTACCTGAGTGAGAATTTCTAGAACATTGTAGAACAAACAGCCATAAAGTTTATTTGAAAAAAAAAAAAATAATAAAAGGTCAACGGGTAAGACTTCAGTGCTTGGGTATAGCAGCTGAATTACTGGCATTATTTTACCCATAGCTTATATCATTCTGTTGTTGTTGTCGTTGTCTTTGTTTCCTTTCTTCTGAGCCTTTTTTCTTCTGATGCAGGCTGATGTCTATTAGTCAGCTGATGTCCCAACTAGTTAAGACTAACAGTTAAAGTAACAGTCAGTGTATGAGAAAGTTAATGTGCTTGGCCACTGGCAAGGATAAACCAGATGGGGCTTTATTTATTTATTTGTTTTTTTCTTTCCTCCTTGGAGTCCTGCAGGTGGTGAGCCGTGGGGACCCCGATCAGTTGGCCGGCCCCGCAATGTGGTTTTCACTGTCACTGCCATAGTCTGCATCGGGGTCGTCCTCCTCCTCGTCGTACTCGTCGTAGATCTCCCCGTTGGCGTCGTCGGGCTGCATCTCCTCCTTGATGTGCGGCTCCTCGCCCTTGACCCCGTAAGTGCTCTGGATGACGGGCATGCCGGGCTCGGGGCTGCTGGACACGCTCGAGTGCTCCGAGGGCAGGTGTGGGGAGGGCATTCCCGCCATGGCGATGGCTCCCGGGTACACCACGCCCGCCGTGGCCATGGGCAGCTGTGCCTGTTGCCTGCCAGGAGGAAGAGAGTGAAGGATGTTGGAATGCTGCGTGGAACACCAGGAGGGTGAGCACAACAGAGCATATCCTTGGGCATGCAGAGGAATTCTTGCACCAGCATTCGAAACTCACCAAGCGATGCTCCACAAACAAAGCCAAATCAATTCCACTGGTAAGAAAACCCCACCTCTGGAAGCATCTCTAGCTGTACCTGAGCTACACAGCTTCAGCTTGCCTGCTTGTGAGGGAAACTTATTTTCTGCATTAGCTTGGTGCCACCCAAAAACAAACATGCCTGCCAACTGTGGTCCAACTTAAAACCTGTATATTTTGAAAAGCTTCCTTTTAAAAAATCCAACTTGCTATCAGGACTGGATATAAGGGCCACAGTAACTAGACATAAATTGTCAATAGGAGAGAGGCAGCAAGGTCTAGGTAGACTGCACAGTAATGGGAAGGTGCTGCAGGAAAATGCCACTGGATGAAGAGAAAGCAGAGACAACACTTACTCCACATTCATTTGGGGACCTGATCATTTACTAGGGAGAGGAACAGTGGCCTAAAGGCCTCTAAAGGCCTCCCACTGGAAAGTAAGAGTTTCCACTGGGAGCAGCCCTTGTGAAAAGCAGATTCTCTTTTCCCAAAGAGAATTTTTTTGTCTATATTTATCCCACAGGTGGATAAAATTGGGAAAAGGCAGACTTAAAACGGTAGTGGGCTTTACTGAAAAATAAATAAAAAGCAAGGAAACAACAGGAGCATTTGAGAAAATCTTCTACAGGATGCCTTTATACATCTAAGCCTTGGAAACCTGTCTGCAGTAAAAGAAGGAATTATTGCAGGCCACAGAAATTCCCTCTGCATCAAGAACACTAGCTGTGTTATACCAGTGTTCGTTTCCCTGAGAAGCTTCAGAGTCCCAACAAGCCTAGAGGTTTAAAATTCATGCTCCTTTTGTTGCCTTCCTGCATGAAGTAATTCCATTGCAGTAATTCTGTTCAGTACATGCTGCACATTGTAATGTCATCAGCAGTGTGTCCATCTGCACTGAAAAGCCTTGCCACAGGAGACAGGGCAGAGTCTCTTGAGATGAACATTCTTAATTAAGAATGAAACCCTTCCCTGTTCCCCTGCCTGCTTGTGCCCTGGCTGCACAGTAAGCCTCACACAGTACAGTGATCCTGAAAGACTCTCCTCTGCCAAGCAGCTTTATACTTGTTTGGAATTGCTCGCTGCATTTTCAGATACTTCCTGCCTGCCATCCAAGCAAGGCCTCCCTCCACAGAGCCCCTATTTCCATGTTTCTGAAACAACCCAAATTGTCTCAGCTGAAGATACAGCTCTTAAAGTAGGGAGCAGATCTGATTTCCATTTTATTCTTAATTCAGTAGGAAAGCTTTTGTTTTCTGGAGTCAGCATCTCTGCAACAAGATTCAGCACACTTAAATTGGTTTTAATATTTAACAATAGGAACACTTTGCACTTAAATGGTGCTTTTCAGAGTGCTTTTCAAATATTAAATAATTTAAGAGTAGTATTTTTCCACCTCTATGGGATGTCCAGCCTAGAGGATCTTGCAGCAGTCCTCAGATACTAATGTATTAGGGCTCTCAGCAGGCCACGCTTGACACGCTACCACTGAAGATGAGGACACTGAAATAGGGAACATTAAAAAATTCCCAATCCTTCCCACTGCGATGCCTCCAGCACAGCCACAGCTCCTGTTAAACCAAGCACTTACTGTGGTGCCCAGGCAGGAGCTGGGCTGGTGTTTAGGAGTTTAGCCCTAAATGACCTGTATTGGTGGATGCAACAGATGGGGAACCTAAAGCAGGAATGCAACTGCAGTACTGTGACTGGTGACATCACACCCCGGCCCTACTGCAGCCACTGGCCACTCTGTCAGCTGCTTCCAGAAAGATTTTGCCCTGGGTTCTGCCCCGGTGCAAATTACTTCCAGAAATGTCTTGATTTCAATGTCAGCCTTGTTTGGAAAGATGAATTTATACAGGCAGAATGTTACAAGGTTAATTTTTTTCCCCATGATGAGGCATGCATGTTAACCAGATAAGCAATGCTTTGGGGGCTCTGTTGCCACCTATTCTTTTTCCACAAGGCCCCCTCCTCTTTTTTTAATCTCTTGATGCTGAATGTTGGCTGACTTCCCTGTGTTTATTTCAGTGCTTACCACTGGGATCACTGGACCTGCCAGCACCACAGGGTTAAGCAGCTCAAATTTCTCTGCTGAGAGGCTTATTCTAACAATGCACACTGTAGCTGTTTAAAACACAGTCTGGTGACACTTAACAGTCACTGGATAGATGTTCTCTCCTTTATTGCTACTTCCAGCCATCAGCTAAAGAGATGTGCAACCCAGTTAATACCGAAAGGATTCCAAACCAAGATGAAACAGAACACAAATTCCATTCTTTCAGAGGGTCGCTCTTGTTGCTGGTTTTGCTTTTTTTCCTTAGGATCCCTGTGTAGCTTTTAATTTTCTCAAGTGAATACAGAAATATTGTGGAATATTTGATTACTTTGGGTTCTTTTTGATCTGCTGTAACCAACACCAAGGAATCTCTGCCGAAGGAAAATAGTCGCTAGTCTTCTAGGCATATTTTATTCTAATCATATCAAATTGATCAGAACTGGTCTTAAAAGTTCTGCTCAACAGAAAGCATTTAACTTGCTGTACTGTAAGACACTCCCTGGAAGGGCAAATAAACAATGCAGACATTATATGAATACAGCTTGGCATCAGTCAACTGAGCCACGTCCATATTCCAGCTCAGGTTCAGCGTGCTCAGCAGTCCTTTTGCAGACCACTTGCCACAGATCCTACTGAATGCAAACTCCTTTTTCTGGCTTTTGGATCCAGAGGCACTACCACAGATTCCTCCAGATACTCTCCCTAAGGCCCCGTAATAGTTCTAAGGCTTTACTAGAAGACTTATTTCATTAGAAATAAGTTTCATTGGAAAATCTTAAAGCCTTTTTTTTTCATGATCAGAGCAGAAATGAGACAGCTGGCTGAGGTGTTAAGATGACTGTAAAACAGAACCAACAAAAAGCTTCCTAACACTGCCTAACCTCCTTCTGGAACACTTTGCTATGAAGTACAACTCTCATTTTCTGTTAGCAACATCTAACGCCATCACCAATAAACTATGATTAAGGTTTCTCCCTGATTTTTGCTTGTTTTTGGATGGAACGAGCAGTGCATGTGGGAGGTGCCATACCCAACATTGAAGTACTGCCTCATCTCCTGGCGTCGGTTGCGCATGATGGCCTTGTACTCGCCGATGCGTAACTTCTTGCCATCCACAAGGCAGGTACGCTTCGGCCTGGGCTTGTACTTGTAGTCTGGGTATTTCTCCAGGTGCTGCTTGCTGAGCCGGGCCTGCTCCTCATAGTATGGCTGCTTCTCTAGGTTTGTCATAGCTTTCCAGCGAGATCCTGTCACCAAAAATAAAAAAAAGAGGAAAAAAAAGAGATGAGATGCTACTCATCCCCAAATGCTGCAAGGCAGAGGAACAAGTAGGTCACCCAGAAGAAGACACCCAAGGACATTTGGCTTTGGGCTGGGAATCTGTCAGAGCTTCTAGACAGGGTTCTGGTTTTGTTTGTATTTGACTCATAAACCTCCTGGGTACGGACAAGATGCAGAGAGAGGTGGCCCTGGAAATTTTGACTCAATATTTTACTGAAATTTATCTACCTTACAATGCCTTTCAGGTGGGCAGTAAAACCACGATCCTGACATGGTTCCAGGAAACAAGGCAGTGTATTTTGGAGGAATGGACACACAGAGTGTGCTCTGTTGTGTCCCCACACTTTCCCTTGGCCACGTGCCTGTTAACACCTCCTGCTCATGGAAGGCTCCATGTGCTGCTGTCTGTGATCCACAGCTGGATCAGGGCATCAGATCTGGATATGCACAAGCCCACAGCCTAATCATTCCTGACAAACACTGGGTCTTTCTGGCTCCCTGGTTGGTGATCAGAAGAGGAACTGACTGTAAATGCTCTGCAGTCAGGTACAGGAGCCTGCAATACCCCAAAGCAATGTCTCTAAAAGCTATAAACCACCCCATATGTGTCAGTGGGGTTTTAACTCCAAGACCAAGTCCTGAGAAACACTGCCAGCCCCAACATAAAGAATTTACTGTGCCATGAAGGGAAAAGCACTGAGGTACTGACACATCTCTCCCCGGAGCTGCACTATGGCTTAATTGCTGGCAGCCCTGTTTTCTGACTATGCTAACATGGATATTTGAGATAGGGATATAGTAAAGACTTCAAAAATTGTTTTCAAATGCCTGCTGAAAGTTATAAACTAATACTTCTTAAAGGATATAATACGGGAGCAGAAAGTAAAAGTTCTTGAATCAGTTGCCCCATTTTATTTTTCCATTAAATATAGAAGTGCTTCAGGGTAAGATACATTTCAAATAACAGGAATAGTTCAAGCTGTGAAACCTGTGGCCTAGAAAGAAAACTTTAGTGGAAAATAGTCAAGTTTCCCACTGGAAAAATGTTTGAATAGTTTCTCAGTTTAATGGGTTCATAATGCCATATGTCATACTTGACTTCCTCTTGTTCCTCATTTTTTATGGTTATCTCATGCTACTGCTCAGGCTGGTCTTATCCCACTGTACCCCCAAGACTTGCAGTACAGGGAGCACAGTTATGTGAAAGAAAATAATTTCCCCATGAAAGAAAATAATTTCATTCCCTCTAGAAAGGCCCCTTGGGATTATTGACACCATTTTCCCCATTACTCTTTGAATCTTTATTCCATGCTGCAGTCTGGGCTTCTGGAGAGAAGAGCTGGTAACACCTGACCTCACACCCAGAGATTAGCAATGTAGAAACAGTGATGTCTTTGTCCTGAAAAGGGGCAATGGGCACGCCTTTCTCAGCAAACACTGCTTTGAAGTCAAAATCATCATTTTTCATCCTGTTTACAGCACATAGCATGCAGAGATCCCCCAGCTAGTCCTGGAATGGGAAGGAGTTTAATGACATTGTTATTAGCTTAGGCCCAGCACCATAACTGCATGGCTACATAGCTTCTAGGGCTGGGACTGAAACTCCTGCATGCCCCTTCTTATGTCACACAGAGGTTGTGTCTGTGCCTGGGGACTGGTGGCAGGGCTCTGTGTTACACAGGGCAGCACCCTGGGACCAGAATCCTGGTCAGCAGCTTGGTCTCCTGCAGAGAAATTATTCCAAGCTTTTCCTAAAAAAGAGAGTGGCTGGAAAAATGGCACTGACTTTCCTCCTGGACTTGGGGATGAAAGACACAGTGGCCGTCATAACACTTCACACCAACTAATGCTGCCTAAGAGGGAAATAGGCAGGGCCTGTGCTGAACAACGTTAAGAATTCACGGTAAAGCAGATGAGCTCTGGAAGATGCCCAGATGTGGGTGTGCTTTCAAATTCTGCATGTAGACACACTGGTGTTTCAGCAAAGAAAATCCTAAGAGTTAGCCTAAATCCAGAGCTGTCTAATGACAGACCTGCTGAAGTCCTAACAGCCTAGGGAAACAGCCCCAGGCCCTGCTCCTGATGCTGCATCAGGTGTTTTTTATGAAGAGAAAAGTTGAGAAGCTCAGTCTTTAAACAAATCTTGACACCTTGACACAGCTCTATATGCCATAAAGGGATCTGCAGTGCAGGGACTCACACATATTTTGAGACAGACAGATGCACAGAAAGGTAGAAATTAAGGTCAGCTTTTGCAAAATTACCATGAAAATGCTCTATTCCAGCACAGTTTCTCTTCTGCTATGCCATTTCACCTGCTGCAAATACAGTCAGACCTGGGCAGGCAGATTACTACCCCCTCACGTGACAAAAAGTAGTGAGTAAAGTCAGGCAAACAGCACACACCTTTGCAGGATCAGGGTAATAAAATGGGAAATTTTGATGCATAATATCTGTACATACAGTTACACCTACAATATTTATAGACTAATGTTATTCATTATATTTTTTCTTCCTGAGCCTGCACACTCAAATACAACAAAAATCCTGGTAGTTTCACCTCTCTTCCTAGCAAATTTTTAATAGCTGCCTCCTGCAGTGACACCTCCTGTTACTACGACTTTACTGTTTTTACAAAATATACTAAATATAATTTACTAGTATGTTTTGAAGCATCATACATAATTCAACAATGCTGTCAAAATAAATTTTAAAAAATGGCACACTTTCTGATGATAAACCATTGTTCTTTATATTTGATAATTTTCACTTATTTTCTTAGTAATTTACATAATCCAATCAATTATCTGAACCGTCTTGATCTGAAATTTTGAAATTTTGAAGGGTATGTAACTCTGATCTTGGAATTTCCACCCACAGGGTAAGCTACGAATATCATCAATCAACATATTAAAGCTTTTTAAAAATACCTTATATTTGGACTAAATATGCTTGTAATAGCTTTATTTGTCATTGTTTTATCTGTCTACAAACACACACAGGCAGGCATGAGCACCTATGCACAGTGCCAAACCCAAGCCCAAACAAGATGGGATTGCAAAAAACTTGAGAACTTTTCATTTTATGGGAAGATTTGCTGTCTTGAGCGAGCTCCCTGCTCACCATCTCTGTTGCAAAACTCTGAGTGGGTCAAGCATGCAAGGCTATTTTCCTTGTCTATGAAAACAAGAGCCCATTCCCCTCCCTGGATGCATGTAAAATGACAAGCAGAATTCTAGCACAATTCTCCCCGATGTGGTGGCCGAAGCATTTAGGAAAAAAAAACCAAACAAATTCAAAGACTTTGCAGTACCAAGTACAGCTCCTGCCCCTCAACTGAGTTAGGGCAGTCAGAGCTGTGCCCACACAGCTGTGTGTGACTGTGAGCACATCCAGAGAGGGCAATTCCTTGAGTCCAGGGCAGAAGAGAGATGCCCTCACCCATGCCCAGACACAGACATGCTATATTCAGAGCTCTGCTCACTGCTGATTTTAAACCAAGTTTCTCTGACAAGAATTTTCAGCTGCTTGCAATATTCTCTAACTTTCAGTCTATTAGACTGGTATTTTTCAGTCTGAGTACCTGAATCAGGCTGATTTTATGTTTAAAAAACATTCTCACACAGACAAACACTTGTATAATGTATAGGTAAGTGTACACATTCCTATAAACACACATATACATTCCAAGAGAATTTCTGAAGCTAGTAATTAACTTCATTTTTTCCCAAAATCTTTACATAGATTTCTCAGTGAAATTAATTAAAGTATTTACCAAAATATCTAAACAATGCATTATTAAGTTGACAGGGTCCAGCAGTCCCACTTTAGCACTTTTTTAACAATTTACTAAAAAAACCATTATCCACGAGTTTAAGTTGCAATGAACAGATGGATGACAAACGTATGCACAGATGAATTTAGTGACAAATCCGTGTATCTAATTTTTATGCTCAAAACATAATACCACAGTGTCAAACATAATCCCTAGAGAATTCTAGTGCTGGGAAGGGCACCTCCTCTCATTTTACTATAAAAATGACCCTCGGTTGGTGAGAACTCTATCTAAGTTACTCTGCGTTGACAACAAGCTCTGTGTGTTGACCCCAATGTGCAGCAGAGCTGCTGGAAAAATGGGAAGGAAAAATTGTGGCTTTCTAATAAGGACACCCTAATACCTGGCTGAACTGTGAGCTTCTAATTGGTCACCCTATGCCAGTTAACAGACAGCTCCCTGCTGACTTCAAAAGACTGGCCTTTTGCAGCTGAATTAAGAACTTTGTAATGTTTCTGTCAGGAAGGAAGACGCCAGGACATCACTCTCTATTGCACACGTAGAATTAAAAAAAAAAAAATTCAAATGTGATGCTGTAAAGAAATAGAAACATCATCTTTCACTGTCTCAGACCTTGCTTTTCCCCATATCTGGCAGCAAAACAGAGAGTTTGGAGTCAGCTATACTGTCTGTCACCTCAACAGGATCTGTAATGAATTTGCACATTTTACTCCAACTACTGTATATCTAATCAGAAAAAGATGTCTCCATATCTCCCTGATCTAGCGCCAAATAGTAAAAGGTGATTCCTTATGTTAACAATTTCAGCAGAATGGCTTATTAAAACCAGATTTTAGGGTATTATAAAATGCTTAGAAGCCCTTTAAAATGTCAACCAGGATCCCCAGAGACTGCATAAAATGTCAGCCCAGCTCAAGTGCCTGTTTTAAGCAGAATGAATTAGCAGCGTGCTGTCGGAGGTTGTTATCCAAAACAATCAGTTAAGAGGGAAAACATCAAGCTCTCTTTGTACTTTCTATATGAAAAGGGCCATTCAGAATGATCTTGTAGATTTCTGAAGCTGATTACTTAAAAACAGGTTTAACCAGGTCTAGTCTCAATTTAGAAACAGACCAAAACTATTACTGCCCTGTCCTCCGGCTAATCACATCATACACCTCTGACCAGTATAATCGCTTTTAACCAGTATAAGGTTATATTGCCATCAACATAACCAATTTAGCCTTCTAATCCTGTTCCCATAACTAATCTAATCATCTCATACCACCCTTTAAATCATGGCTTCATATCATCACATCTGCCATCCCTGGCAATACATTTTGCTTCTCCAACCAATTTATCTCATTTCCACTTGCCCCCTGCTAACTTTTCATAATACCACTCTAATCAAGGTAAGCCTCAAACCTCTGACAAGTCTAAGCCTGGCATATTCACCAACCCTGAAGCTGGTTAATGCTGCCATTAAAACTGCACTGCATCTCTTGAGCAGCCTGCAAAACCAGTGAGATCTGCAGCACAGGTAAACATGTTCCCTGCTTAGCCACTGGCCTGAGGGATGCTTAGGTCCTGTAGCTCTTTTTATTGGTAAAAATACAGTATCTCTAATTTGGTCACAGATGTATTATTTTTCTGCTGAAAAGTAATACACTGGCCTCAGTGAGCCTCACCTACTGCATCATCTAGCACAAAACAGAGGAGCAACTTTGGATAGAACATGGTCCTGAGAATCTGATCAAACAGTGACAAGTTGGAAGACTTTGGCATGAGATTCAGTAGATGATGCTCATGACAAATATTGATCGGGACGTGAAGAGCAGACAATATGGAAATCAGGGTTTTAAAAAAATTCTTTTCAATATAAAGAAGAATGAAGAACCACCCACTGTAGGAGAAGATCAGGTTCAAGAACCTGAAGGTGCACAAATCTGTGGGGCCACCGTCCATCCTATTGGAGAAGTGGCAGTCTGGTGAAGTTATGGCTCTCTGGGAAAGGAGAAACGTAACCCCCATATCTCACAAGGAAAACTTGGGAACTACAGGCTACTCCACCTCTCCTCTGTGCACAGCAAAGTCGCCACCACAATCTCAATAATTACAAAGAATATTTCAGGTTGTGGTTAATACATACTGCTGGGGAAACCCCTATCACTGCTGTTCTTAGTGCAGCGACTAAAGCACAAGAGAGAAAGAAGCAATTCTGTTCTGTCAGGTGCTCAGCTAAACTTGGTCAGAATCTTCTTCAGCACTGCTCAGGAAGAGCGGTGCTCTGCCACTCTTACCTAGTATCTTGCTGATGTTGGAGTTGTGCATGTCAGGGAAGGCCTGAAGGATCTTCCTGCGCTCGTCCTTAGCCCACACCATGAAGGCGTTCATGGGGCGCTTGATGTGCGGCTCGTTGCTGCCGCGCCCTCGCGACTCGCGGTAAATCCGAGACTCCGAAACTCCCGCGCTTCCTGCAAAGCAACAGGGAAACATCTCCAGCTTGTGGCTCAGAATGCAGCTTCCTCTGCCAGCAGTAACCTAGGTCAGCTGCTGCACGTTCAACAAGTCATTGTCACAATAGCTTAATGGTTAATCTATTGTATATTGCCTGCTTTAGTTATTCTATGAATTCAGCATCACACAGCATACACCTGATAAGGAGTTTTGATTGTTTTTAAATACTAAGTATTACACAGCTTTTCTAAGGCATCTTTTACTGCTTAATTACATAAACCAAATGCATACTTATCAATGCAGACTTATTTTTTATTTTCATCCTTTCTTGCTTACAGAATGCTGGTCATATTATATCACCTATTTTCTACCTTTTCTGTTACAGAAAGGGTGTGATAGATGGCAATACTGGGCATTCCTTCTTAAGCAGTTCTCCAACTAGCAAATGAATATTTACATACTTGCCTGTTTTTGTGCTTACATCTCCTTAACAATTTATGCAATAGCAGAGACACAAATAAACATTGTGCTCGCTTCATCAAACCAATAAAGCCCTCACAGATGCAGCGAACACAGCACTTACGGAGGATCAGGTCTACACTTCATGGCTTCCCTGTTTGATTTCACTTACCCCACATATATTTGCCTCCTTTAGTCCCTTTTATTATCAGAAATACATTTTTGGTCCCATCTTGAGACCTTCAGTGGACAGAGGGAAGGTTAAAAATCATCTCCAGACTTAAAAGATGAATCCCTTCTTCCTGCCTTGTTCATAGTCACTTATTGCTAACAGCTTGTATTCCTCATGGGCCTCCAAAGCACTTGGATTCTCCCTCAGATCCTGTTGATATGCACACACAAACCTGGAAACCAGGAAAAGCCATTTGTACTGACCATCAGAATCTCCACTCATGTTGAAATCCATCATTGTGTGGCTGAACTTCCCATCTTCACTCTGTTTTACTGCCAGCTGCTGAGTCAGGGTCTCCAGTGTTGTTTTGTCCTATATGGGCAAGATGATCAGGAAAATAATTAAATAATGTAACTCCAAAGTTTATACGTTATTTAGGAGGTTTATACGGAAGCTAGATAACTATTCACATGAGTTTACTGAGACATGTATTGAAGAATAAATAACAATGCTTTTTCTGGAAGAGACAGGGTTACAGACTCTACCATAAAGTCCTTTGCAAAACTTGCTTATTAGCTAGTGATAAGCAAACTCCGTAGTGTTGAAAAGATTGGCTTAGTTAGGCATGCTAAAAGTGGCTGCACATCTGAAGAATACTTCAACTCTGTATGTTCCTGGGACTGCAAAGCTGGCCTGGAAGTTTAGGTGACACATGCTCTTTTGCAATGCATTTACTGTAGCACTCTATTTCTAGCCTGCAATCAAAGTGTGGAGACATGGATGGCTTTGCTCTGTTTCTTTTTTAAAAGACAGTATTTTAGGAAGCAGCCCATAGGGCAAGAAAAAACACCCTACAGTTCAAACTTATTCAGGCCTTGGGAAGGTTCAGCCTGAATTAAGTATGATCCTTGGGCAGCAGTTCGTGTTCTTGTCCAGACTGTTTTGTCCAACCCCACTAACACCCCGTCCATCACTCATCTGGTCAGAACTAACTGTGAACCCTGGATTGCAACAGGCTGCTGTGTGCTGCCAATTAATCTGTCAGGCTGCAGCAGTCTCTAAAGACTGCCAGAACAACATGCTAGGGCAATTCATTCCAACGTCCTCTTCAAAACACCTTGCTTCCCCCTGAATTGTTTGACTTTACAAACAAAAGGTGTTCCATTTTCCAACTGTTTTTGTTTTCCCAATGACTTTTGCTCATGAGCATTCTATCTTCCTGACAATCATACATTTAAAAAAAAGTCTTTCAGGGAAGCAATACTAACATTTCAAAATCTCAGGCACTGTGCCTTTTGCAAAGCTAAGAAAATGACATGATGTGGCATGATAATGAAGTGGCTCCAGTCAAAAAAATTCTTTTGAGCTTCTTCCTGAAAGAAAGGATTTCTGTTTCCTTGCTCTATTCTACTCCTGTTGTCTGTAAAAGATCAATAAACTAAAAAAACTTTCAGTTTCCACATGGCAACTTTTTCATGTAGCCTAATAATGTCACTGGGATGTGTTACATCGGAAAACAGAAAAGAGAACAATGTGAATGCAGAAATGCTTCCTGCAAACTGATGTCCCTGCATCTGCAATTCAAAGAATGGTTCAAATTCGTGTAAGTCACTGCACAAAGATTTTCTCAGGAAGAGTTAGAAACAAAGCTAACCTGCTCAATTTTTATGCTCACAGAGTTTAGGGAACATGAGGTTAACTTTCCTATTCCTCACACTCATTTTCACTATGAATCCCTTTCACACTTCTGGTGCTTTGTCTACACCCTGACACTTCACCATGGAAAGCATGCAAGAGGAGTTATCCTCTTGGTTTTTGCAGGAAAAGCTCATGCAGCAGACTCAGCCTATCCCAAGCAAAAGGGTTTCCATAACACTACCAGGCAAAACATATCCAGAAAGAAGCTTGGATATTTGGAGAAGCTTCAAATAAGCACCTGAACTATTCAGGCATTTAGCTTTACCAAACTCTTTGATCCATCATTTTAAACTCAGTTCTTATTTCCAAAGCAGCCTGTCAGAAGTCAAAAAGTCAGGACTAAGTTGACTTTGTATTTCTTCCAAATTGATTGCAGATATATAATGGAAGTCAACAGTTTTTCCTCAGAAAAAAAAATCTATTTTCTGTCAACTTCATAATGCTAGAATTTAAAAAATATATGTCAAGAATCATTTTACAACACTGGCACCAAGCTAGGATGTAAAAGAACATTTTCTCTTGGCTATATTATAGGGGAGGGGAGTTACTCTGCTGCAGACTTTTTTCGAAGCATGTGTAAACCTCTTGGAAAAACAGAGCTGAGAGTGTACAGGGCATGGGCTGAACAGCTTCTTCTTTAGACAGGAAATGCAGCTCTTGGAGGCAGAGGCAGTCCCACTCCTCAGCATGCTCTGGGGACCTGACAGTCCCCAGGTCAGAGGACACTCTGGAAGCTGCCTGCAAGGCACACCCCAGGTATGGCTCCTTTGTCAGAGCCTGGCTTAGCCAGCCCACAGAGGCCTGCTGCACTCCAGCTTGGGCAGAGTTTGGCACTTGGAGCTGCAGCCACGCTGGATGCAGTGAGGAAGCCCAGTGTGATGGAAGGGGGACCTGAAGGAATGCCTGGTGACCATGGAGGAGGTGGCTCTCACAGAACTGTGACATGATGTCACTGGAACCATGCTCTTAACATGGTGGCAATTTACTCCTTGCTACTTCAACGTGTAACTCAACCACCAGTGGTAAAATGGCAGCTAAAAAGAACTTCTGCATGACATTGCTCATGAAGCAGAGGATCAAAGCAGCCAGCTGTACCTTTCTGTGTTAATGTTCAGAAATGTTTTAAGCCTAAAAAGCACAATGGCAATAAGTCTAAGGCCTGCTCTTGCCTGAGCCTCTACACCAGCACATCTCCTACGAGGAAAGGCTATGAGAGTTGGGGTTGCTCAGCCTGGAAAAGAGAAGGTTTTAGGGTGATCTAATTGTGGCCTTGCAGTACCTGAGGGGAGCTGATGAGAAAGATGAAGAGAGAATATTTACCAGGGCCTGGAGTGACAGGACAAGGGACAATGGCTTCCCACTGGAAGACAGTAGGTTTCGATTAGATGTCAGGGACAAATTCTTTGCTCTGGGAGTGGTGAGGCTCTGGATCAGGCTGCCCAGAGTTAGAAGTTATGGATACCCCATTCCTGGAATTGCTCAAAGCCAGGTTGGATGGTTGGTTGCTCTGAGCAACATGGTCCAGTGGAAGGTGTCCCTGCTCATGGCAGGCGGTTTGGAGGTAGAAGATCTTTAAGATATCTTCCATCTCAAGCCATTAAAAAAAATAGCAAACCACCCCTCAAAACACCTCCTCAAAACACCAAAGAATACACCCTGGCAGGATGCAGAAGTCTGACCATAGGTCAGCAGCATTGTGATTTCCTGTCCTACACTCTTCCCATTAAACACACAGCAGCTGTTTTTCCCCAATCTTGACACAGAAAAACACTTTCACAATCACTAAATGTTTGAAAGGGGCCAAGCAGCAATCCCATGGCGTTTTGCTGGAAAGCATTCCGTTGATGACTTACTGCTTTTCATTTGATGGAAGCACCTATTTACCTTTTCTACACAGTCCTTCTGTTTATGGGTAAGTATTTAGGGAACCTCCAAAGAAAGAAAGGAGAAGATTTTTTCTTCTGTGACCCCAAATTACCTGGCATTCTGCTGATATTGCTATCGCAGCCTCCCCTCACAGAATCACAGAATGGTTTGGGTTGGAAGGGACCTTAAAGATCAACAGGTTACAACTGCAGCCCCCCAACCCACAACAGACAAGGACATCTACATGATAACTTCAGACACGAAATCCACAACTATTTGAAGTTTACACAAAACCAGGATCAATAGATCCTATCATCATAACTGAAAACCAAATTATAGGTTCCCAAAACTGCCAGCACTCTGCTGTGTTCGATTAGCTGTTCAAACAGTAGCAAGGTGAGGGCCCACCCAGTGCCAACAGGTGGGTTTAATTATGTTGGGCTCAGCAGAACATCCCTTTGTTTCAGGTATGAAATGCTATTCCATCCTACGAAAAATGCCAGGTGGCATCTACTACAGCCTAGAACTAATATTGCTGGGAAGAACAGGCAAGGTTGGTCCAAACCCAGGAAAGAGGTGTGAAGAATTGCTTGTGAGACAAACAATTCTAAAAATTAGACAGCACAAAGCAGCAAAAGCAAACATCAAGCACTCCTGTCCTTCCAGGAGAAGAAACATAGCCATCTCTTGCTAAACATGAAGTGCTTCAAAATTTCTGAATTTTGTATCAGACCTCAAAAGGCTGAAAGACAATTTATAAATATCTTATTGCTTTATGAAGGGCTTCCTAATCATCATTTCTATTGGATTGTAGGAGAGACTCTCTGCAGGGGCAGCAAGAGCTCTGTTGACTGGAACATTTAAAATTCTAATGGGTAAACCAGAGAAGAAAATACTGTAGAGAGCATTCAATCTCAAAATAGCCTAATTGTTCAAAGTATAACCAGAGAGGTTTCATCAATAGCCACTATGTGATGAGAAGTTTCTAACTTTATTAACCAAAGAAATTAACCTGCCAGAGAAGACTGATTTGTACCACAACTCCTAGAAATGCTCTAATGATATTTAAAAGAACAAAAACACATACACACATGGAATATGTCATGTAAAAAAAAATATAAGAAATGACTAAGCACCACAAGTCAGACTCAGTTTTGTGGTCAGCTGCAAAAGTTAGTTGGCTCTCTGTCATGGATAGCTGTCGTAGTTTAACAAAACATTGATCTAAAAATGACAAGAACTTGGTTGCAGTCTCTTTCATAGAAGAAACATAAAACAAGAAGAGTCAAAACATATGTAGAACAGCCTGATCCTGTTTGCCAGAACTCCTCCCACTACTACATGAAAGTGAAGCAAGCCCTTGGAACGTTTGAGAAATAAAAACATCCTGCTAGATCTGCCCACTGCCCTCCCTGCTCCCTCCAGTACTGGCTCACAGCACCAGCGCCCAGGTTGCCCAGAGACCATCCCCACACCTACACTGCAGAAGGACTCCAGGCTCCTTCCAGAACACTGTGAAGGCTAGGCATATGGCCGTGGATCCCTCCTCCCCTCTGTGAGACATCCTTTTGGCTGGGCTGCTTGGCAAGCCCTGCCGGCGCTCTGAGCCCCGTCAGAGCCGGGCTCTGGCAAGAGCTGTTTTTCCGATTGCATAATTCAAGGTTTGCACTTTCACTGAAGCAGTCCCCTCTTCCCTCTGCTGCTCCCCTCACCCTACCCCCGTTTTCCCTGACAGGAATATTTCTCCTCTCCATTTTGATGCCTCCAGAGAAACAGCCAATTCCTGAGGAGGAGTGTTCAGGACCATAACTTCACATTCCTGCTTTTCATATCCCAAGGGAACTAAAAGGCCAGGCAAAAGAAAAGGTGGAGAGAGCCAAACACAGCCAAACTGCAAGGAGAAACCTGCTGATCATCTCTTGCACCTAAGAATTCCAGACACAGTGATGGACACAGCCTAGTACCTTTGCTTGGTGTTGATAAATTAAAAAGAAACAGATGGTTGCCTGCTACTGTCCTTTTGTGTGTCTCATTTCTTCCCTTCCCCTCCACCTACAGTTTGTCCAGCTATTTCCCATATCTAAATGCTAAAGGTGGTATGTTCAAGTAGATTTGAGTTTTGAGGAGGTAGTTTTTGTCTTAGATTGATGAGCAGGACCTGTGACAGCATCTGATGTGGCTTGTGGTACTGAGGCACATCTCCTTGCCCAGCAAGGGCCTGTAAATATCAACCCTTCCAACACATACCTTGGTCAATATGCACCAGATCTTAAAAGTTTCAGGCAGATTAATTGCTATGATTGCACGATAAAAGTTCACTTTATGACAGAAAAACATATTGAATTATTAGACAAGCTGGTGGCACCAGGTGTTGTCCATTCAACCCTGCGGTATTTTCCTTAGCTCTCCAAGAAGCTGAAAAGTCCTATGCTCCATCTAACACGAATGAAGACTTTGTAAAGGTAATCTCTCTGTGCAATCCCTCTGCCTCTTGTGATAATAAACATCAGAATAGCCTGAGTTCTAAAGCTTTCAGCCAGAGTCTCAGCAAGTGTGGAAAACATGAGGTAGGCCGGCATGACGGACGGTGGAGAGCTGGAAAAACTCAGGGGAACAACTGGCAACAGTGAGAACTGTGCCTAGAGGTTTGCACATGATGGATTATTTGCATTCCAGACTCTGCTCCTGCACATTAACGCCATGGTACCTCAAAACAGGTACCATGCACGCTGTCTGTGTCCCAGTCCAAGCCTTGCTATGGCCCAGATCCAGTTACACCTCTAACTGCTCTAAGAGAACTTCCAGCTGTTTTCAGAGGGATCTTTGAGTAAGATTTGGGTTTTTCTGTGTCACCTTGCCCTTCACTCACCACTGAATTACCCACAACATTTCACAAAGAAAGGCAGGATTATGAACTGCTTACCAGAAGGGAAACTGAGTCACACGTTATGGGACTTGCCAAAGGTTCCTTAGTAAGACTGATAAATGTTTTAGTAACTGAAATTAGCACTCATGAATCTTCCAAAAAATTACCATCTCAAATTTGTAATTTCATTTTGAGTGTGGAATTGTGACTCTTGCTGATGGCACATGGTACCAAGGAAACCAAAATTAAAACAAAGCAGTTATAGATCCACGACTGCAATGGACCTTGCTTAAGTAACGCCTGCAGGGCTGTAAAACTCATAAAAAGCACATGCATAAATGATAAAATAGAGTGAGACTTTCAAATGTTGACTCAGTAATTGTTAAACCCCTTCTGGCTGCAGAATTTTATAGTCTTCTACTGTACTAATGAAAACGCAAGAAACAACAAAGAAGGGGTTTAGCCTTCCAATTATATAAACTCTGTGGACCACCAAAGAAGATGAAAGATTATTTATAATGTCACAGCAAGTTATCATTTGGGAGATTTTTTTTTGTTGCATCAAAGTTGAATATGAAGAAGCAATGCATTTACCACGCCCTCAGCTCTTGCAATCTTGCTTATCCAAGATCTCTATTTTTCATGGAATAATCCACCCACAGAATCTAAAAGCAGCAGTAGAAACAAGAAAATAAAAGAACACTCTTTATTTGTGGCTCATCCTGATTTTATGGTACTTCTTTCAAAATGATGGCATGCAGTCTAAGTTGGGGCTACATCAGTTGGTAGAAGAACCATATCTTTTGGTTTACTGTACTTATTAAAACACTTGTTGCTTCAATACTGCCTGGAAATCATTGCATCTGATTTGCAATCTACATGAAGTGTTGCACAGACTCAGCAGAGAGGTTTCTTATGAGGTGTTACAGGGAAAAGATCAGAGTGACCATGAAGACCTTGACATTTAATTACTCTTAGGAGCAGACACCAATTCACAGAGAGAATTTGCTGAAACTTACACAGTCATTTTTCTTTGTTGCCTATTGTGGGCACAGGGCTTCAGTTTCTAAGGGTTCTCAAGTCAGTATCTTTAAAGGCACTGAAGGCATAAGAGTCCACTGAAATAAAAATAGGAAAATCCTCAATAACTTGGCAAGGGCCAGGCCCCTAAGGTGTGTTTTTTGTGGGTTTTTTTTTCCTTTTTAAAAAATTAATTCTTTGTTTGAGAAGGAATGGAAGAATTGCTTCATTTATAAAGTACATTATTTGGCTTGGAAACAAACAGATGGGAAGTAGCAATTCTAGAGGACACTGAGGTCCTGCTTTTCTCTCGTTACGCTCTCTGAGCGACAGAGCAAGTCAGGACTTTTACATGAAAATGCAAATAGGACTGGCCTAGCCCATTATTTTCAAGAAGGAATAAAAAGGAAAAGGAAATCAAAGCAAAACCATGAGATGCTGTTTCCTTCTCAGGAAAGTTGTTCTAGCACGGGCAGAGGCATTGACCTCAACCAGATCCAGCTGTAATCTGCTGACTGCAAGTAGGTTAAGAGTTCCATGACCCAGTTTCTTATCCAGACTGCTCTTTGGGCTGACATGGCCTGTAACTCTCTGTGAATTGTTCAGTCACTGCACCTTAATTTCCTGAACTCCACAGGATGGAGACAGTGATGCTTCCCCACCACTGTGAGGAGTTTTGAGGTCTCTGGATGAAACGTGCCATGTAAATTTTAATCAGGGACTTCACAGCGAGTCACAAAGCTGGTACAGCTGATCAGCGTGGAAAGGAAACACTTCCACGTGGGGGAAAGAGGTGGCACACTAAAAATGAAACAAGAGGAAAATCACAACCCACACAGGATTTCCTGGGAAGGAGGGTCTGCATGCATGCAAAGAGAAAGCAAGAACACAGTCCCTGCTTTCCTGGCAATTGTTTAATAAACAATGGGGGACTAAATTGCATAGCAGCAATACAGCCATTACAGACTACTTTTTTCCCTAGAAGGAATTCAAATTATGAAGGCTGGTGTAGCTTTGCTTACACTTCTTCCAGCCCTGCTGAACAGGTCAGGCTGAACCCTCAGGAGCCCAAATGGACACAACTCACAGAAGAATCAGGCCCAGCCTCTATGACATTGAAGAGAGGTGCTGCACTGATGCTGGAGTCCACGAATGTGCTGAAAGCCCCAGTGACTTGAGACATGTGATCATGTAAAAATAATAAAAAATCTCAGGAAGTAATAAGATCTCATGGCTGTGGGGCACAGCTTAGAACTTAAACCCAAGGACTCCAAAAGCTCAAAACTCATAACAAGAACATACATCACTTGTATGTTTTTACTTTCAGGAGGAAGTTGATCCATCTTTATTGGGATTCATAAAACTTCCACAACAGCATAAACAGCTGCAGTCCTCCCTGACCCACACTGGGTTGTGAAAGTTCTCAATCTCCACCCCTTGGAGTGAACCAAGTCTGAATTCCCATTTGGACTTCAGCAGCTACGTGGGTCTAGGCTTCTCCCTTTGCCTCTCTGCCTGCCGCTCTCCTTAACTTCAGCTGGACTTTCACACACACACACACACACTCATCTGTGGGCAGAACCCATCCCTCCCTCCACAGGCTTCATTTCTTATTAGCTAACCCTACCCTGCCCATGCATCCCTGCCATCACAAGGCACTAAGGACAGACATAAATATCCAATCTTGTCTTTGAAAAATGGATCTGGGCATTTAATAAATGATGGTCAATCAGGAGGGAAAAAAAAAAAGTAGTGTGTTAAAATGAAGAGCTAAAATCTTTGGGGAAATAAAAAAAGTCTTCACTGCAGAATCTCTCCCTCTTATGCGTAGGCACTTGCTAACTGAGAGTAGTGGCACTGTGACAAAAGCAGCAAAACCAAAGGCAGGCTTTACTAAAGGAAAAGGGGGAGGGGAGTTCTTCCACTGGCCATCTGTGAAAACAAGGCATGTGGCCATTAAATGCAGAGGCTGTAAATATAAATATACACAAGCTCCACACAAAGCAAATGGTAAAAAAAAAAAAAAAAGAAAAAAAAGAAAGGAGGAGAGGGAAGGGAGGGACAGATAATAAGTGGATAAACTTTCAGCTGAAGTAAATCAAAATGTTTATTGCTTTGTGTTGGGCAAAACCAATTTTGATCTTTGCAGCGTGCAAGCCTGACCTGTGTTTTTTTAATTACATTTGTGAAAAGTTTCAGGAGAAATGGCAGTGGGTACAGTAGCCCTGTTGAACAGGACTCCTTGACCATGCATGATCCTGTTGAGGCTGCTGACTGAAAGTCTGTCACCTGGGTGATGGATGGGTGATGACATGATACCCGCTTTACTTGTCACACATTTTGAAAACTTTGTGCTGTGTGCTGGCAGCATGAACAAAGAGGACTGCAATCCCCACACAAGAATTCCTGCTGGCAATGAACCCCAGTAAAACAAACTTAGAAAGAGAACAGGGAGAGGGGTAATAAGAGGGGGATGTGCAGTTGTTGGGGTAGCACATTAACTTTTGTGCTCTGACAGGTCATTGTCTGCAGGACACAGCCTGGTCCCCACACTGTACAAAGGGATCTCTGCTGACACTGCAGAAAGAGAACAAGAACACGACACTGATCAGCTCTGTTGAAGTTTTACAGGCCAGGGAGGAACAGAGTGGGCTGCAGGACGTATCCATCAGGTCTGCTGGACTTGCAGGGAGAAGGGTGCACGTGTGTAGTATCTGTGGCTGACACAGCCTCTGCTGGTCCCTGAGAATGCTGAAGTAAAGTTTTCCAGTAAAATATGACAGAGATTATGAAAATGGGCAGGTTTCAACTCTAGTGAAGTGATTTGGCTTATGATGTTAGTACTGTGCCTCTGGGGTAATTTTCAGTGGGTCTCTCCTGCTTGGGAAGCCTGGCTTGCACCAGGTCCCGGTTTCAATCATCACTACTTACACAGCCTAGCCTGACACACGGCCTCTCAGTGTCTGCAGCAAGCCCAGGGTTTGTCTCTTGTACCAACCCTTCTCTTTTCTTCTCCTGCCTGCCATTCTGTCCTGCAATTTTCTCTTGACTTTCTGGTTCAAATCTAACCATTAGGGGAAGGAAAAAAAGTTATCGAAGTAAAATTCTCTACTGCAAGAAAAATTTAAATGTCATGTGTTAAACCAACTACTCCATATGTGTTTAGTAAAGTGAGCTCCAGTGTTTTATTTCTCAAAGGCAGCAGGAGCTGCGGTTTTGAGATTCTTAATATTCCCCTTCTTCCAAAGGGGAGAGCAGGGATAAAATCCATTTCAGCTCAGCGGATCACAGTGGTTTCTTAAGAGTTAACCCTGCTATCTCCATCCATCAGGCAGCCAGCGAGGCATCAGAAAGAATGATGGATGTAAAATTATTACAAGGCTGCCACCCGATATACTTTCTGCCATTTGTAACTAACGCTGGAACTGACACACTTTTTTCATTATTAAACATCCACATTAAGTCAACATTGGTCACTGTCATTTCATGTTTGGCACTTTCTTAAGGGGAACAGGGAGAGGTGGGGGTGGGAGTGGGAAGGATGGAGGGAGGAGGGGTGATTGGGAACGGGAGGAAAGACATCCTGAACCCGGTGCTCCATAAGCATGAGTAATAGGCTCCGGCTTACAATACTGGAATAAATATTGTTACAAATAGCTGTTTAGTCACAACCCAGCAGACAAGCACATGCCAGAGCCTTTTAAAAGGACACACTCCCATCAGTAACAGGGAGAACTTGCACCACAGGTTCAGACACACCCCCAGCAAGGGAAGTTGGGGGTACTGGGATCTACTCAGCTTGGAGTGCGACTCCACGCCTACACATCAGAAAGGCTCCTGGGGCTGGGTGTCCTTACACAGTTGTCCCAGGCACTGCCAGCACTCAGAAAGCAGTGACAAAGGAGGAAGAGGAGCTTCCTGTGTGCCCTGCTCCTCCTCTGTCACAGGGTACATCCCCAAGCCTGGTGCAGTGGGGAATCACTGCCTGGCAATGTGCATGTTTGTGCTGCTACCCCTGCAGGAGTGCTGGCTCTTTGGGCTTGTGCACATTTCCCTTGCTGTTTTGGGGCTGAACAGAGAGGCCAGAGCTCCCTAGCTGATGCTGCCTGTCGTGCTGTTTACCCCAGGTAACACTGTTTATGTATGGTACGTATCAAGCTATAATTAACTGTAGACGACAATTACAAATAAAGCTATGCTCTCGGGTTTCCAAGAAACCACAAAAACATACTCTTCTCATTTATACAAGGAAATGTTTCCAAGAAAAGTAATGTAAAAATATGTTTTACTGCATTTGCAATTAAAATAGGTTTTAGTAAAATCCATGTTCATAGTGATGCTCAAAGTTTTTACTGTAATCCTCTGAAAATCAAATCTGTCATGATGGTCCAAGTTGGATGCCCAAAAAGTGACTCACCCAAATCATCTTAGCAATTTTAAAAAATCTTTTCTTATGTGTGACTCCTTTTATACAGCTGTTCTCTACTTGCACAAAATTCCTGTCTGACTACTGCCTTAGCTGGCATGTCTGGCTGTCCACAGGGATCATCCCATCTGGGAACACGAGCAAGAAAGCAGGACACATATGAAGAGCCCAAAGAGCTTTAACAGAGACTCCCAGAGATGATTTCCAGCCCCAAACCTGCCCAGCTACCCCTGGCAGACAAATCCCCAGCAAGAGTCTCCCATAAACATTGGTAATGGCACAGAGCCCCCCTCCACTGGAAGGCTGCAGAAGCAATTATTGCAACAAAAGCTCAACAGGTCTCAGGGAATCATAGGCCTCCAAAAGTACACTGCCCACTGCATCAAAGAAGGGAGAAACATCTGGGATAGCCCCCACACGAGTGTTTGTTAACTATAAATACTAATGTGCATTTCTAAGTACTAATATGCCCAGGGATATATGGATATACATTAGGATGATGCTCTCTTAATTCCACCCCCCATCTCAAATTCTCTGGTCAGGAAGCAAAAATGACGGACATGATATCAAAAGTTAAGGGGCTGCCACTAAGTCCTGTGGTGGGACCTTGAGTTCTGAAAAGGGAAACTCTGTAAAAAAACTGTAGCACTGTTCCTTGCTAACCAAATTCCCAACTATCTCATTCTCTGCCTCTGAAAATAGAGAAAACCAGAATAAAGTTTAATTAAAAATGGCAATACTCGCTTTACTCTCAAATCTTGCTCTTAGTGAGAAAATCTTAATGTCCTAGAGCAAAAATACACAAACTTTAGAGAAGTTGGATTGTTTGTCTGGATATGAACTTCACACATTAAAATAAATCACAGAATCAATTAGGCTGGAAAACATTTCTGAGATCATTGAGTTCAAATCAGTGAGTCCCAAAAAAGTTCTGGCATTAATTGTATCAAAACCCCCAAAACCTACAGCTGCTTTAGAAAAATTCTCTATTGAGCAAACCATTTTTTCTTCCCACTACCTTGTAAAAGAACTCCTGTCTGCCCTCCACGAGCCTACCAGGAGGTATGAATTAGAGAGGAAAATAAACTTCAGCTGAGGTTGAGGGTGTGAAGTGAAAACAGAAGGAATAAGGAGAATCCCAAGAATAGGAAAGTAACAGAATAAAGTGAATGCAGATGGTTCCACTCCTGTTACTAAATCAAAAGGCTGTGCAGAGTCACTAGAGCCAGCATAAAGTCATGTGTTAGAACAACAGCTGATCTGTATTAAAGAAGATTAACTCGCAATGCCATGGTGGAGGGCCTGGGATTATTTTATGTGCTTCCATTGCCGAACAAGCCGTCAGCACAATTACTGCCCTCCAATGTGAATGACTGATCTGTAACCACAGCTAAACAGCATGCTGCTTAGGGGCCTGGGTGCTTCATGAAGATGAATTTCCATACCATCAAAGTGCTTTTAATGGGCTTCCTGATCCAACCACAAGGCCTGCTTTGCAAGTATATAGAACTCAGGATGAAGGCTTCCTGTCCAAAAGGATTTGGTCGGTTGTCACTTGACAATTCCCAGCCAGCACAAGGAAGGAGAGGGGGGAGATAGGTAGAGTTGTCTCTGCCTTGGAGGATTAAAAAAAAAAAAAAAAAAAAAAAGAAAAAGGAAAAAGGAAAAAAAAAGGCTACAGATGCTTTCTGAATGCAACCAACTGCTGTATCCACAGCTGAATTCAATGCGCTTAACAAATAACGGCAATTTAGCTATGCTTGCGAGGAATAGCTTGAGTCACTTTGCATTAGCATCTGGCTGAGTGTTAAAGTCATTTCTACATGGGGAGCAGAGAAAAGGAATTTCTGCTCCGAGCATCCTTTCAAGAATGCTTAAATATTTGAATATAAATTCCTTTGTGCTTGTGATCACTTCTTCTTATATCTGACACTCTGCTTTTCCCTTTTCCCTTCTGGTGCTCTTCTCTCTAAAATGCCATAAACATGCTCTATCCCTCTCTCTTTCTCTCTCCCCATAGCAGCACCCTTCCTGCTCTGAGACGGAGTGTATGTACTGTCAGATACCTATTACACTGACCTCTTTTCTCGTTCCCCTTCCTCTCCAGAAAGTGCATGAAATTGGAGTAATTTCTACATCACTGACACCCAGGACAGGCCGATGAAAAAAGTGTCGTGGTGAGAGACTCACATGTACATTTAACATTCATTACACAGGCTGCTGGCTTCTCACAGCTTACTGATCAAACTCCATCTAAAACCAGGCAAAATGGAAAGCCATCCAAATCAGCAATCTGCTCATTCTGGACAATACTGTTTGACTCGCAAGCTTCCTAGGATGACTGGGTTTCAAGTTTCTGCTAAATAGCTGATCATTTTTATTCAATCTATTTATCTGTCTGTCTCAGTGAATTGCACAAGACCTTACAGTAGAAGTTTTTTCAATTAAATGTAGCTGACACCAAATGTGACAACGGGGATCCTTGTACTGCACTACAACAGCTGTATCACCCCAGAAAATACTGCAGGGAAGGAGAGGAGCAGGGGAGAAAGTCTTGCTAAGCACACGATGCTGAGACACACAGAGCTGAGATGTGTATCTTAGGTGGCAGCATTGTAAGGACAGCTCACAATGAATGTGGCAGCAAGCACTGGCAGGTCTATTTATCCTCCAGAAGCCAAGGTAGTGCACACAGAGACATCAGGCACTCACTGAGAAAAGAAGCAAACCACAACCTCACTGACACGCATGGCAGTGAGAGCACATACAAATTTTACTAGAGAATATCCACTTCATTGGTATTTCGTTGCAGCACAGCTTCACAGGCCAGTCCAAGAGCAGAAGGTGGTAAGGCCCATACGTTCTGCTGCCTCTAAGTTTCACTGCAAATATTTGGTGCAGTTTGTGTTGTCAATTCTCCGCTTTTCAATTTTGTTCAGTCATCTAACGTGACATGACAGTGCTACATTGCAATGGTCACAAAATATCATATATGACGACCTCACAAGGCTAAATACCCAGAAGCTGAGCCTGAGTATCAGCAAAGCTTATGCTCCTAAAGAAGCTTGAATATTTTCAAATCCAGCTCATCTCACAAACACATGTAAGCATTTCCATAAAGCAAGATTTCCACTTAGACCCAGAGATTTCCAAGATCACCTTCTCTTAATACATATTGACAGGCTGGAACAGAGATTTAGTGTTCTCCAAAGTTCTCATGAGGGCTTTAACTATCTCTACCTCCCTCCAATCTCCCCCAGGGGTCTCCAGGTCTCTCTTTCAAGTCATCTTTTGGATGTGGTTTCCATTTTGCTTTTCACTTTTTTTTTAACTATTCTGTTTCAAAAATGGGGAAGGAAAAATAGAATAAGAAGGAGGACGAGAAAGGAGGAAGAACCTGTGCATCTATGGGCAGAGGCAAAGAACACTCTGACCCTTTACAGAAGGAGTCTGGAAAACTCACTTTTTCTGTCCTGCAGTTATTGAGACCCAGGCTGTTGACCACGGCCACCTTCCCATCCAGCACCTGCTGCTCCCTCCGTAGCTGCTCCTTCATCTGCCGGGCCTCCTGGATTGCCTTGGTGACAGCATCGTGGTCATTTAAATAACCTGGCAACGTGACAGAAGAAAGGATGTCTTAAAAAAGGGAAGTTACAGGAAAACACTTCAGCTTCCAGCAGTGGAATGCAGTTCATCATTGTTAATGAGAAAGAGTTAAAAGGCAATGCCCACAAACCTGTCTGTGCTCTGCAATTCTGCTGTTGTTATGATAGAGCCACCTGGACATAAAGCCTGAGAAACCTCGGTGCCAAAATCCTCACTGCTGCTATTTGATCCCATTAGTTTCAATATTTCCCTGACACTGCAGAGGTTGGCCCTGTGGTTTGCATGCTGCAGGATGTAACTGGGTAAGGTTAGGGGAAGCTTTGATCATGCCAGCAATCCCAAACTCTTAAAAATAGACCATTTCATTCTTCCCCTTCTTAAAACTTGTGACTACATTAAAATAAACCACAGGTGGCGGTGGTTTGCTATACATATGAAATGCATAATGGCTGAGAAGAAAAACCTCATCCACTGAATACTCCCCACCACCACCTGTCATTCATAAATGTACAAGAAACCACAGCTACACGGACCTACATTCCCACTCCTATTCATGCTGCTAATAGTAGGTCAAATGTCCACTGTTTTGCTGCAAATTCACAGCCTAGGGCTTAGCCTTAGTAGTCACTGAATTATTTCCTTTTAAAATGTTACAAGCATCTCCGGCACAGCTAATACTATTTAATTTTAAATGTGACACTTTGTCATTTTTTTCCTTTAGCATACCGTAGATTATACTTATTATGATCTGCATGTGATTTGCAGGGTAGAATACTGATGGGAGACTCCAAGCCCCAGTCTATTTTTCAGATATTAAAGTAGAGGCTAATATCTATCAACCTCCCTCTCCCCCTCCACATCCCACACGTGTGTGCGCACACACACACACCACACACTCACTTCTTTCTTTTAACTAGGGCATAAAAATGGCATAAAATGAATCTGTAATATGAAATTGCCCAGAAAAGGGACTTCTGTTTGTGACATGAGGCTAAATCTAACCAGATCCATTGGTGAATTGTGACAGATGGAGGGACTGTGAGACAGAAGGCAGGCACTAATCACACACAAAATGACCGGCTTGCCTCAACATGTTCCATGGATTCCAGCAAACTTTACACCCTAATCCATTTTTAGAACAAAAAACATCTGGGCCATAAATCCTCTAATCTGCCAAAACACGCTATTAAATCCCATGATTTGTTGAAAAACACTAAGATTAAAGAAAGGAAATATAAAATGGCTAACTGCCGTGTTAGGAAAGTGTTATTAATACTCTTTCTTTGTCTCAATTATGAATGTTCTGTTCCTAAAGAGCCTTGTCTAATCATGTCAGATTACACATCCCTGTTGTATTGCTAGACTCTTCTATCTGATCTGCTGATTGCCAAAAAACGTAGGACATTGTCTTGCTGCTTAAAACATTTCTGGGGAAGAAGCTGATGTCAGATTAGTTCAGTGCTGTGCTGCTGTCAGGATTTTAGCTTGGTTTGGGGTTTTATTGTTGGTTTTTCTTGACTGTGGATAGAATGGGACTGATATTCCCATCTTCCCTGGAGAAAAAAAAAAAAGCTAGAAAGAGAAGTTCCTGTGCAGTTTGACTGTTGCTAATTGTACTAACAGATAGCTTTTAGCTAAAATCCTAGGAACCCTGAGAGTTTTATATGAAATAACTTGATCCACATTGCTTTTATCAAATGACCCAGTTCAGTAATTCCCAGCCAATGGAATTCCAGTAATTCCAGTTTTCCCAGCATAAGGAAGAATATAGCCTGCACTAGCACAGTGCTACCAGCTGATTTTTCTTTTTTGTTTTTTTCCTTTTTTTAATCTCCATTTTACCAACTTGCTTGGTTTCTTCCCTCAGTTTGCATCTGTTAACCTTTGCATCTGATCAACCTTGCATGTAGTCAGAATAAATTAAAAAGAAAGCAAATAAACAAACAAACAAACAGCAGTATTAGTGCTGCTCTTGCTGTTGTCTAGGTATAATACTTTCAGTCTGTAACAGAGCCAAATTTGCTGAGGAGCTGGAATTCATGCCCTTCTCCAGACTATTTGGCTTTTCCTGAATACTGCTATCTTTGAGACAGTTTGGCACATGACAGTGAATAAAAGCAAGCACTCCTTATGTTTTTCAGTAGCTGCCAAGATGCTGGTGTGCAGGGAAATGATTAATATAGAAGCGAGTTGAATGTAAATTATTGTTGTTTAGGGTAGGTGGTGAATTATTGACAGAGAGGGGAACTGCATTACATAAAATGAACTTAGTTCCAAGGATTGCCAAACTAGCACAGAGATGTTGCAGATAATGGCAAAGAGCAGAGAGAAGTTGTTTCTGTTTTTAGTACACGGACATATGCCTGTTCCCAAAAAGAAATGCTTGGATTTAAAGTCATACATGAAGCCATGACATTTGTGACTGCTCAGTCTGTAGCGCAATTTCTGTGCTATAGGGATAGCTCTGGAGAGGGCTGTGGAGCTGTATGCCTGAGTGCAGTCCTGCTCATAATCCCTGAGGCTCTGAGTTCACGTCCCCGAGAGAAAACTGAACAATACACAGGCATTTCTCCATGCCATGTGAGCCAAGGAACCTGAAGGGCTGCTTTCAGAGAAGGGCTTTAATTTGAAGCCAGTGGTGGTGAAAAGGGACAGCTCAGCTGCATGCCACCTAGGACAGACAGCTTGTGCCTTGTGCTGACAGCTCCAGCCATTCCAGAGGTGGAGGCAACTGTCTGACAAGTGACTGAGTGCTTCCCAGTGGCTCTTTGCAGAGGGGTTTATCACTCAGGATGAGAAAGTGACCCAGCTTCCCTACCATGTTAGGGTCCTTTGTAGCTTTGCTAAAAATGCTACCAAAATTTCTCCTGGTGTAGCTCCTGCTGGAGGGTGGCATGGGATTTCATGCTCATTTCAAGATCACCAAAGAGTTTCATCATGGCAAGGAGTCCTGCTTGCTCTGATTTGAGTTGGATCTGACCTAGCAGTTAGCAGGAGACCTTGTAGGGTGTTCAGGAGCTTTTCCTTCTTGCAGTCCTCCATTAAAGGATAAACCCTTGCTAGAAGTGTCCATCCTGCTCCTGCACCAGCTAAAGACAGCTTATCTTACCCATACAGCATGCACAGTGATACTGCTCAGCAACCTCAAAAAGTCACTTTCTATATTTGTAGCAGAGAGATATACAGCAGTGAACTCTATGTCATTAACAATAACTTAAATATGTTATCTTTTGCTCCACAGTTTTCCATGGTTTATTAATGGTATAACGCATTAATTCTTCTTACAAGAGTGACCTTTAAAGCTCTGTTCATCCTCACAGCTTTTATCCAATTACATTATCACTCATTAAAGGTACAGCGTTTCAAAATCTGCACCTTGTTAAAAGAAGTAAATTGCAGGGGTCTCAAATCAATGGAAAATACCAGGTGTGTAGGGAAAGAGGATTGGAGAGGGGAGAACAAGGGATGTCTTGCCACTGAAATGCAAGTCAGATGCTTAACTTCCCATGGAAATATGATGTTCCTTCTACTTAAGGACAAAAAATCTAATGTGAAAAAAAATGAAATCTGATGCATTGTGCATGGAGAGCAGCAGGGTCAAGCAAACTGAAGATAAAATACATTACTATGTATCACATTTAAAGAGTGTAGGGTTAATAGCAACACAGACATTAACAATCAGTAATGTGATATTTTAAGAATATTTATATAATTGTAATGTGTCACATCAAATAAATATTACTGCATAGCACTGCTGTATCACAGACATAGCTTCTGATAGGTTTGACCTCTAGCTTCTTTGGGGGTTTTCTGTGCTATCCCTGAAAGTGGCCAGGCAGGAGATGCTCTGGGAGACAGTAGAAGAAGTATATCTGCCTCACTCAATTCCCAAAACAGAGCTTGATTTACATAATGGAACCTTGATTCGGGTTATACTCAATCACTTCATGGAATACATTTCAGTTAGAAGCATCAAGAATGGGGTGTGTACACATTTTCCTTACACACACAAAGAACAGTCCCTGTAACACATCAGATTTATGAAATTACCAATAAGACTGTTACTATTACATGGTCTTTAGGCAAAGACATAATTTTGGCAGGAGGAGGAATTATCACTATTTTCTGTAAAGATGTTAAGAACAGCCAGTCAAGACTTTCTGCAAAATTGAACAACAAATTTGGGGTTTTCTTGAATGAACCTGGTGATTGTTTTGCTTATTGCACCAAGGTGAAATAATATTCCATTCAGCATTCGGATGGACTAAGGATTAAACTTGTAAGTTGGGAAAAATGTAGACTTTTAACTTAAAGAGGTGTTTCTGAAAGTTCATCCACCACTTTTAGATGACATAGGACAATATCATGGGTCTCCAAAGCCCACCATTAGCAGGTCACTGTCTTTAATGCGTGCCAGTAAAAACCAGCATTTATCAGAAGTTAAAGCAGCATCTGAAATAGCACAGGCCTTTGCTTTCTCACTCTGTGAAAGTTAAGATACCCTCCTGAAAGGAAAGTCTCTGCGAGTTTCTTTACCCACACCAACCAACTGGAGCATGATGGTCACCCTGGGCCAGCTCTTGGCCCACTGATCACCCTGGGCCAGCTCTTGGCCCACTGCCTGGCAGTGGCTGATAAAAACTCCTTCCCAACAGGACCTACCCCTTGTTCTGAGTGGGACACACAGGGCTGGGGGGGACACACACAGCAGAGTGGGACACACACAGGGCTGACTGGGATACACACACAGGGCTGAGAGGACACACACACCTGGCTGACTGGGACACACACACACAGCAGAGCGGGACACACACAGGGCTGACTGGGACACACACACAGACTGAGTGGGACACACACGGGGCTGACTGGGATACACACACGGGGCTGAGAGGACACACACACAGGGCTGACTGGGACACACACACAGACTGAGTGGGACACACACACAGCAGAGTGGGACACACACACAGGCTGAGTGGGACACACACACAGCAGAGTGGGACACACACACAGACTGAGTGGGACACACACAGCAGAGTGGGACACACACACAGACTGAGTGGGACACACACACAGACTGAGTGGGACACACACACACAGACTGAGTGGGACACACACACAGACTGAGTGGGACACACACACACAGACTGAGTGGGACACACACACAGACTGAGTGGGACACACACACACAGACTGAGTGGGACACACACACAGCAGAGTGGGACACACACACAGACTGAGTGGGACACACACACACAGACTGAGTGGGACACACACACACAGACTGAGTGGGACACACACACAGACTGAGTGGGACACACACACACAGACTGAGTGGGACACACACACACAGACTGAGTGGGACACACACACAGACTGAGTGGGACACACACACACAGACTGAGTGGGACACACACACAGCAGAGTGGGACACACACACACAGACTGAGTGGGACACACACACACAGACTGAGTGGGACACACACACACAGACTGAGTGGGACACACACACAGACTGAGTGGGACACACACACACAGACTGAGTGGGACACACACACAGACTGAGTGGGACACACACACACAGACTGAGTGGGACACACACACAGACTGAGTGGGACACACACACAGACTGAGTGGGACACACACACACAGACTGAGTGGGACACACAGGGCTGAGCTCACCTATTGTGTTGGCTCTGGCCGAAGGACTCGCTAATGTTGCTGGCACGGAGGCCTTTAGTGAGCTGGCCCCACTGTTTATTCTCAGAGCTGGCATGTGAGGAGAGGTGGGTGATGTGGGAGATTTTCCATCAGATGTCTTGGGTTTGGCTGAAAGGTTCAGAGGCTGGGCCACTTCATCCTGTGAAAGCAGAGGAGAAAAGAATGTTATCACCACAGTGCTGCTGGCACAGCTCTGCCCGAGCGAAGGCAGCGGCTTCAGCTCTCATGAACTCCTAAACCTGAGAGCTTGTATCACATATATGAAGATCAAATGTGATACCATCTTGTCACTCTAGTTTGGAACTGAAATGACTGATAAACTGGAAAATTAGTGTGACATGATCAGAGAACATCATCCATTTGCACTGTCTCTGAAGAAATTATTCCCATCAACAAGACATTTGCCTCTATTGTGAAAAAAGGACTAATTTTACAGTTATATTTTATTTTGAATCTTATATTCATTAATGAATTAAAAACTGAAGATCGTCTTCACTTAACACTCAACCACCACTAGCCAAACTGGGCAAACAAGTGAATGAGGGTTCAGTTGGGGATTTTATGTTTTTGGGTTGTTTTTTTTTTTTTTTTTTTTTTTTTTTTTTTTTTTTTTTTGTGTGTGTGTGCCTTTTCTTTAGTTTTTCTTATGTTTTAATTTGTATTTTCCCTTGAACTTCCCAGACTTAGAATCCCAAGCACAAAAACACCATAGGAAATAATACTTCTCTTCCACCTCAACAAAACCTGAGACAATCACCTGGGTAATTCTGCACATACCCTCAGATGTTTTTATCTGGCCCAAAGCTGAACTTCTAGATTTCAGCAATTATTATTATTACGTGAAAATAGAAAAATTGGGTGACATTTTTTGCAGGGTAATGGTATTACTCCTAAACCTGGCTTGATTACAGACAAGAGTGACAGACAGTGCTATAAAAAACAATAATATGCCAAATAATGTATTTTTGTTTGACCAATACATTAAGAAAAATGAAAAAAAAAGACCCAACAGAGAAGGGAGAAAAGGATTTTCAACAAGGGGAACATTTTAGAAGTGATTTTAACTGACTTTTAAATAAGCAGAACTAATGGATGTGATATTAGATCAAATCATCACATAATAGCTTGGCTCTTGCCTGACACTGTGACTTAGGAAAGTCATCCTTTAGCTCTCAGAAGTGCTCCATCAGACAACTGGGTTCCAGCTCTCGGCACTGAAGAAACTGATTCTGGTCTCCCTAAATTGTAAGTATGTTTAGTTTTATAGAATTATTCCTGACTTACTTACAACAATGCAAAGCTGAGTGAGATTAGACTCAGCTTTTGGGTTTTGTGGTAAATTTCTTTTGTGTTTAAGTGTTTTACTGTTACCACCAAAGTCGCTGTAACTATCACGTAACAGTGATTATTTTCCACACAGGGGGGTGTGCTGCAGGAAAGAAGGAATTTTGCAGCTGCCTATTGCTCATGGAAACACGATGTAGATGTCTCCAAACATAAACACAATTCTGCAAAGCACTGTCATGCAACTTTTCCGTTGCCTCTGAGCAAAGCACCTTTGCTATATTTGATTATATTTCTACATTTGGTTATATTTCTACACAGTTTTGTGACAGTCATAGCAGATAAACATTATCAGAGGCATAGTGGACAAAGCTGTCATCCTTAAAGTGATGCTGAAGCCATCCTAGAGGCAACTTGTGCATAAAATAAATGGGAAAAAAAATCAGTGCATAGAATTGCCTTAGGAGCCTACGTACTATACTCTCAGAAGTGAATTAGGTACCTAGATGGCGGAGTTCTGTTGATCTAGGACATTTAGGCTGCAGGGTTAAAAATGTCACCAGTAAAACTGGTATTCAATATTTTTAGAAGGGATTTGTTACTTTACAGAAATACAAATCCACTGTATTAGAATACAACAGATAAAAGTAAAACAAAATTAGAATAAAAAAAAAATATCAGCCAAATGGAAGGGGACTTGCTTTGCTGCTCCCTGATTTCAATTAAAAAATACAGAAGTCTCACAACAGTCCAACTATAATGTTGTGAAATCGGTACTGAGTTAGTTGCATAAAAGTTTTAAGTACAAATGAGCCAAAAAACCAACCACAGTGACCCTGCACCAGACAAGGATCCCTGACTAGCAAAGCCATGTATTTATCTGGAAGACAGCCTGAGAAGCAAAGCAAACCTGCCCACAGATTTGTTTCAGCTCAGTTCAAGAGGCTTTGGTTTCCACGTATGTTGGATTCTTGACCTCTGCTGTAAGTCTCACCGAAAGGGGCTGATCTGTGTCAGATATGGTACAGAAAGCTGCAATGTGCTCTCTACCCAGAAGAAATCTGACTGAGAGCAGCACCAGCTCAGGAGGAGCAGCAGCTAGTCCTGATGGGAATGGCTCTCACCCACTGCAAAGGCAGCGTGGGTTCCAGCCTACATCCCCATCCTGAAAGGTTTTTTCAGTCTTGTCCTTTTGCCTCAGTCCCTCAGCTCTCCTATCCCTATAAAGCTTATTTCCTCCCCTCCTCTTGCTCCTTCTCCCTTTTCTCAGCTCTTCTGTTCCCTTTTTCTTAACCTGGTGTGAAGGCAAGGTCCTGTCCAAGTCCACTATACAAGGGTGGTTCTGATCTCGTTTAATGTGAGTTAGAAAAAGAGGAGGTTTTTTTTTCCCCATTGTAGGCATCAAGCAATGAGGCTGTTTGTATTGCAACTATTCTTGGGAGTAAGAATGCTCCTCTTCATTCAAGTCAGCACAGCCCTCTCTGAAGCCAAGAAATAAGGCCTTGTGGAAATAATAGAAGTCGACAGCTCCAGAGCTGATAAATGTCATTCCAAATTGCCCCTTCATTCACTTTCATTGTGTGTTCAGGCTAATGGTAAATTAATCGGAGGTCACAGAAGCTTGGTTCTCATAAAGGAGGATAAGTAAACAATTTTCAGCTATTATATATATTTACAAAATGATACTACTTCACTGTTTGGTCTTCATAACATTTTTACTTCTATTATTTCAAAGAGCATTCTCAAATCCTCGCTGGAAGTCAAATGCATTAAAAATCCTACGTTGCATCACGATTTGGTAATAACTTCAGTCATTTCCTTTACAATAGTGGAACTACACTGATATATTCCAAAGGACTCTAAAAAATATCTGGAGGACAAGTAATAACATACAATTGTGTTAAGCATGAAGATGACTGTTAGGATCTTCACTCCTAGTCAGTGAAACACGTTACTCTTTTCCCTTTCTGCAGCCATAAATTCAGAATCCTCTGCTCTTCCAGCTTAAATCAAGAATTGTACTGTCTTCATTATTGATCTGAGCCTGTGTAACCCCAATAACAGTTAGATGCTAGTCTACCATTATTTTAAAATATAAAATCTCCCAGCTAACATTCTACCACATTACAGATTAACAGAATTTTCCCAGTTATGCCAGACTGCTTGTGCAAGTAAGAGACATAAAAGATAAAGCCCAGATGTAGCATCTTCAGGTAGATGGTGTCTTTCAAAAGCCAGGAGATTTGATTTTATGCAGTGGATCACAGAATCTAGAGTTATTCCCTGCACTCAGTTTTATTAGAGAAAGCATTGATTGGTTCCTGCCTTTTTCTGAAATGTAGCTATTCTGAGATGATATTGATAAGGTGGGTTTTTTCCCCAAAGCCAGGATTTTTTAAAGCGTTAAAGTCAAACATTTATTTATATATCAGCCAAAACATTAATGCTGAGACTAGAAGACGTTAAGACCCAAAAGGCTTGTAATAATATAAACACAGATGTGATGAAAATAAAATACGATCTTGATTAAAGGTTATGAAATGCCTCTTTAAAAGTAGCACATTTGTCTTACAAAACAAAATACACACACGCACAAAAAAAATGTAGAGAATAAAGCATAAGCAAAAACACAGGAAGAGGGGCTAATAAAATGTACCCACAGAAAGCAAAGCATTAGCAAAGAGATTCCCCTGCCCTGTATCACAGCTGTGTCACAATAGTTGCTGCTTTAGGGAGAACTGATTTGCTTCCCAGGACTGGAAGACTCATTAACCAAAACCTGAATTCAGGGAACTTTAAATCCTTGATTTCCTCTAGTTTTTTTCCCAGGTTGTGTCTAGGTATTTGAGGAAAGAAAGAAACCTCCACCTACACCAGAATTTGGGGGGTAAATAAAATATTCAAGAGCTGTATTTTTGTAGCTTCACTCAACCAGGATTAGTATAACTCTGAGCTGTCACACTTTAAACTTCAGACACAGAAAATCTCTAAGTTTAAGTGCCTGACATGCCACACAAACAGAAATGCTGCTGGCAAGTTGAGTGCAGATCACACTGCTTTTATAAGGTTTGCATAGTCCTTTGGAAAGGTAAAATGCTATAGGTTAACACAAAGTGCTTATTAACATGGGAGGAAAACTGAAAGAGAGGGAAAAGGAAGGGATTTGGCCACAGCCAGGCAGTGACAGTGGCAGAGCTTCAGACAGACCCAGGAATTCTGACTTGCAGTCACCAGCCTTGAAATAGTTGGCTGAAATTATGTCTTTTCTAATCTTTCCATCATGCTGTCTCTATTTACTTCCTCCTAGGATAAAAGGTTAATTCATCTCTATGGAGAATAGATATGGGAAAAGAAGGGGATAAAATCTGATTTGGAGAAACTCTCTAAACCATTTATTAAAAATGGCACTATTTCAACACCAAGAGCTGAATAAAAGACTGATAGCCCACATGAATGAACCAGTCTCAGAGAATGAGAAAGGGAGGGTGAAGCTGGTGGTGAAGAACCCAGACGATTCATTAGGATTTGATAATCTCACTCCTTTTCACATATTTTAAGGTTAGTGCACTGCTAAAATACAGTTACTGAATTATTGTACTGTCATTTACACCCGAGTGCTGGATCCCACTGTGGCACATGCTGGAAGTCCAGGTTGCAGGGTTTATTACAAAATCATGAACTGCTCTGGGTATCATCTGACTGGCAATACAAATGTGCTTAAATGACCTGGCTTAAGTACAGCCCAGCCTGCTTTGCTAAAGAGGCTTTTCATGACCTCTGGGAACACATTCACCACGTCTTGCTGCCTATTTAAATGACCTTGACAGTACAAATTACAGCCAAATGAGTTAGAAATAAGAAGCCAGGGAGGGGGGTTTCTACAAGATTGCCTATGCCACCTCATCAGAAACAAAGCCTCATTCCCCCACCCTGGTTCTGTTTCCTGGAGATCTTAATTTCAATAGAAATGCAAAATATGGAGCACTTACTGGCATGTCTGGGGCAGAAGACAATGATGCTATTGTTGCCCACTGAACAATGCAGCCACTCAGTGGCTTATCCAGACTCCTGCTTATCCAAAAATGTCTAACCAAAAAAAGAAACCGAGGTACGGCAGCAGAGATGCAAAGAAAATCCTCTGGAATCAGTGTGCCTCAAGACTACAGTTGTCCACACACTCATACAAAGACACTGGCAGCTTCCTTCACATCCCCTCCCCTTCTCCTGAAGCCACTCATGATGAAACTATCAGTAGTGATAATAAGAAGCCAAGAGGTAAAGGCAGTTGTGAAACATGTCGTATAAATGAATCATGCTGCTGATATTATCCTCACTGATGAAATAATTGTATTAAATTAAGCAGGGATATTCACATGACAGGATGGGTGAATTAGATAATGTTCATCTGCAGCTGTACCTCCTCCTGCCACATTCTCAAGTTTTGATTAAGAATAATGTGTCCCTTCCTGCAAAGGTGGAAATTTAACTACGTAGAAAAACACATACGAGACATAAAACCAGGTATCTTGGTTATGATACTGTAATAAACCAAACAGAATTGTTCTTCAGGTTCAGAGAAGTCACTTCATTGTATTCTTGCCCACAAGTTTCAGCACCAAAAGCAGAAGGCATGACTAGACTCTGGTTAGAAAGGAAAAGGCACTGAAGAGAAGGATGAGGGCAGGTATGAAGAACAATGGTGTTCTTTCCTCCTGATTCTGCACAGATCTTTACTTCTGCGATGGAGCAGAAAGATCTCTGCCTCTCTGCCTGGATTTTTTTTTCTATACCCAGAGTAGCTTTTTTTCTAACTTTTTTTTTTTTTTTTTTTTTTTAATGGTGTTGCTTTAATGAGTATCTTTTCCTCAAAGAGTTTCTCTCAGGAGGCAGGTACTTTCTGGACTCAGGGCATGTTATCCAACCCAGGTTAGTACTTCACTGACACTGCCCAAATATTCTTATTCATGGGACACAAAACAAAGGGGGAAACTGAGCTGCCTTACACTTGTGACAAATACTCTTTTTGTTCTCTGCTCTACATATCGGGAACTACTCAATGAATAAATTACTCCCAAAGGGTGATTTATACACCAGGAGGATTATTGCAGTCTCCATTCTTGTCCATGGAGAAAAGCGGTGCAGGAACATAACAAGTGAATCTGTTTTGTAGTACCTGGGACAAAGAGGACTTCTCCCCCAGTCTTCTTTTGCAACACTAGGGACTCTCAGTGAGGATATTCGGGGGACTTCTTCCTCTCAGAGAGATCCCTAACAACCTCCCCTCTCCTTTTTCTTTACAGGAAGTGTAGTTGTCAGAAAAGAAGTTAGCCACCATAAAGACTAATTTGATGCCCTGAAAAGCCCAAACTCTGATTTTGTCTGCTCTGCACGTTGTCACAGTAAAAACCAGAGGGCTGCTGGGAGGTTCTCACTTTGTATTTAGCAGTGCTGTTTCCCAAACTGCATACAGAACTCCCAAACAGATATAGGAGGAACAAAAGAGGGGCATGCAAAATGACCTATTTATGAGATGGCAGACTCCTTCTCCAGCCCACAGCTTTGCATGTGACACACAGCACTCACCCTACAGTACCTGTCCTGTCAAGCACAGAACACAGAGGCTCAAATAACAGAGGAGAAACCACAAAATTCTAAGATCACTTTAGTCCTCCTGTTGTCCCAGACATGGAAGAGTGGGATGTTTCAGTTGCAGGACAGCCTAAAAGCAGTGTCTAGGGAGAGAACTACAGAACTGCTCCTCAAAGTCTGTATCCAGAGATGACCTGGGGAAAAGGCCTTCCTTTTGTGCAGCATCTGGTCAGACCTCTGCACACAGAAGCAACTCTTTAAAGGTCTTCAGGAGAGACTGCACTTGGACCTTGTCCTCTGGGGTCTTGTGGAGCACAAGGCAGGCTGCTTGGACATGAGAATACACCAGAACATGCAGCTGAGCAGAATGAACAACCTGGTATGTGTTTACCGAAAATTCATTTGTTTAGTTTCACAAATCTTCAGAGACATATCCTCCAAACCACACTTGCAGCTTCTGGCTGCCTTTGGGCTGTCAAAATGCCCAACCATCCTTGTGAACCCTGCTAGTAATCTCCACAGACAAATAGCACAATGTGTTTGAGGAAAGCAGCCAGTATGAGATTTCTAGGCTCATTTTCCTTGAACACGAGTTTTCAGTCACACCAACCTCTAGGGAAAGCTGATGACTTATGGATGCTTATCCCAATCCAGCTCCAAACTTCAAGCATTCGTTTTCATCCACACAGAAGTAAATTACTTAGTCCTATCACCATTATTCTTCTAAGTGGACATTTGCTCTTCTGTTTGACTGGAACCAGCAGAAGTGAGAGTTGCTCACCACATGGCTGAGAGGACCCAGTAAAAGGATTTTCAGTACTGCATTTACTTGCAGCTCATAATGGAAAACCTCCTTCCTATTCTGCATCTCTAGAATGAGTGAAAATTTCAGTCAGCAGCCTCATATACAGAAAAAGGCTCAGTGAAGCTGCTTCTGAGCAAATCTTGCCAGGTTGGTCCTGAAATGAGAAGGGTCCATGTTGAGTAAAGATAAAACATGAGGCAGGGTGGAAAGACTATTCACTTGGGATTCTCCTTGTCTGTGCCTCATGCCAAACCTGGGTCCTGCTGTTAGCATTTTCCGTCTAACTGTTGTTCAGCTGCATTTCCCACATCACTGCTCCACCTGTTTATTTGGTATAATGTCATTAATGAAGTGCTTTGGTCAGAGGCTAAGCAGGAGGAGTGATTTAGGCACAAGTCAGCAGGGACTGATGCAGACACTGCAAATCTGCAGAGGAAGATGAAAACCTGTTTTTCACAATTTTAACCATGAAAATCACATCACATGGGGTAAAAATCCTTAGAGAGGATCACAACATTGTGGGGCAAAGGAAGGGAAAATATTCTTCCTATGAAGACTGCTTCTCCCAAACTGCCCCCAGTGAAATACAGAGCAACCAGTAAAGTACAAGAGGGGAAAAAATCATTTCTCCAGTGTACCATAAAAAATATTAATTAATTAGAGCTCATAATTACTCTGAAAGCTTTTGCCTTATTTTACAACTGGGAAGAATAAGGCACAAAGTGGCTAAATTATTTGCCTAATCTCACACAGTGAGTCAACAGCTGAGTCACAAGGAAGAGCAGAGCCACTCTTCCTCAGAGCAGTGTTTGGGAGTTCCTTTGGTACTGTACTGAACATCCCAAAATGTCCAGCTGCTTCAAAACAAATTGCAAAAAAAGTAAACAGAGGTCAGGCTGTTTGATCTGTGGTTGTCTATTCCTGAAGTTGTCCTGGGTGGAAACTGTAGTGGTCTGTGCCCCAGTTAATTTTGCTTTTTTAAATCCTTTCTGCATAATTCTGCCCCAATGAAACCCAGAAGGTTGAACGTGTGGAGTTGTGTCCTTATTAATGCCCTCTTCCACCTACAGCAAGGCTGTTTAAAAAGTGGAAATAGACATTGGACTGGATTTTGTTGCTGCCTAAACTGAACCTCGAGTCAACACCTTCCAAGGAATAATCCCCAGCAAATGTTACGCAGAATGAACAGCAATAAAAACGACAAACCTGAAAGGATGGGGAAAGACTTGGAAGGAAATAAAACAAGGACCTGCAAAGCCAAACAGCATTACAAACTGGTACATTTTAAATGAACAACAAGAAAACAGAAGCCACACTGATCAAAGCCTCCCACCTCCTCTCTGTGGTGGATGACACCTTCGCTGGGGGCACACCACCACCTCTAACCCCACACCTGCAAAAGGAATTAATTTCAAAAAGAATACAGACCAAAGAGAACCATATCAAAACAAATTAGCAACAGACCCCTCATCCTGCTGTGGTCAAGCAGGAGAGGCAGAGATGCTCACAGTTGCTAAGATTCAGGGGAAAAAAAGACAAAACAAAACCAACCCCTCCCCCACCCAAAAAAAACCCCAGCTGTTGAAAACTTTAGAAGAAACAAGTCCAAAGACCTTGAAAGAAAAGAGAATTCAAACAGCTTGGACAACTGGCAGGGGGCTAAGAAATTCCTTTTCAAAAAACACCTGTGCTTTCTCTGACTTTGGATATCGCTATGCAGCCTAGGTAGATTTTTCACTAAGAGAGGCAGCAAGTACAGCCCTACGAATATGTAGTGCAAAGATAATATACACTGTGTTTATGTACAGATGCACACAACTGCAACAAAAATGTCAAGATACGTTTTGCAACTGTAGATATGACCTGCCTGACAATTTGTTTTTCCAACTAATAGCTTGTCAAAGGAAAACTATCAATACAAAGCTCATCTGTCTTTAACGTTTGCATGCTATTAAAAACATCCCAGATCACTAAAATCAAAATGATTTTACACTTGATCCTACCAGGTATCTTTCTGTTTCATCTCCTTTTAGCAGCAAGATGAAATCTGTCGCCCTGATTTCTTAGGATTTTCTAAAGCCTTCTGAATTTACATTCTTGTAGAGAACTTTCTCACGCAACTTTCTGTGAACAACCTATTGTTTTGCATTCTTTCATAGAGGCGGAGAAATTTGATAGACTGGTAGTTTGTCCAGTGTTGTTGGAGAGGTGGCACGTTCACCTTCCAATCCACTGGTACCTTTTGAGAACTATAAATGATTTGAGTCAGAAAAAATAAATTAGTCTCTTCATGGTGACCAAAGCGGTGGTGCGTCGTTTTTCCTTGTGTCCTCTGGTGACAGAAATCTAATCAGCAGCTGCAGAAACTGGAGGGAGTTTAAGGTACTGAAGGGAATGTTGAAAGCCAACACATGCTCCTTCAGTAAATACTGCACTCATAGAAGAATTTGTTTAATATTTGTACCCCATCCATGATCCCATATGTGGGGGTAAACCACTTGAGAGAACATCTGTTGGGAATGGCTGGGAATTGTAGCAGCCATGCCTTTTTTCAATTGCTGATCCCTTTGGTCATGCCAGAGAGACTCAGGTTCATTTCCTGACTTTACAACAAAGTTTCTCTGTGAATTTGAGTAAGCCACTCCTTATCTAACCTTCTGTACACGGCCACTAACATCTTTGTGAAGTTACCATAAAATATCACCAAATATAAATTCTAGTGATCTTCACAGGAGCACATGGCTACTGAAAGCAAAGGGTCACCCCTTTGTCTCAACTCTCTCACAAAACTGGAGACAAGACAAACTTTCACCTATGAAAAGGGTTTATTCTATGCAAACTGGGAACACATCAGACATGTTTATGAAACTGCATGGCAATACCACTATTTGCAACCCTTTAAGTTTAGGAACTACTCTTGATGTTATATTTCTCTCTCTCTCTATCTATATATCTATATCTATATCTATATCTATATCTATATCTATATCTATATCTATATCCACACATATTGACCTTACCTGTGTTTATTACTATTTGCTGCTGAATGCAGAATACAAGCAGAAGAGTGCTTAAGAAGTATGCAGCCCCCCCTTGGTGCACAGACTTCAGATCCTATTCCTGATTCACACCAGCAGAAATGAAATCACCATCAGGACCAGTATTGGGGCCAAATTGCTGGCAGGCACAATGAACCACTAATTGCTGGATTCATTAGTAAGACTCATAGTTTGTCCCCATGAGATGCTGAATACTTTCAGCTCCTTTTAAAACCTTGCATCTTAGAAATCAAAATTAACAACAGCAAACTAGTATTTTTGTTACACTGTTGAAACTCAGCAGGAAATTGAAGTCAGATCACAGGAAAGCTAAAATTCCATTATGCAAAATTAGGCAGATTTTTATCTATCCCTTCCCTGTTAATTCTGGAGAACACGCATGCAACCACACACAATAGCTACTCCATGCTGTTCCTCAAGCCTAAACAATTGGTTAAAATAGTTTTTATAATGCTGACAACTGCCTCACAAAATACCTTTAAAATCCCCCAGTACCACATTATTAAGACCAACCTATTCTTTTCAGGCATAAAACAAATGTCTATTTAAGAACACATCCAAATGCATTTCCATCACTCAGCCAGAGCACTTTCACCTCCCAGAAGCTGACACTGTAAGAGATGGAAAGAGAGAGAGAGAGATAGAGAAGAGACCTCCAGTCCACCTACTGGCTTCACTGAAGGCAGTGAATCCAGCTCTAGCTCATTTCAAGTAGGTTCAACTGTGTCAAAGGTTACCCACAAGCTATTTCTTGATGATTTATAGCTGATGTCTACAGATCTCCTTTTATTTCAATGATGACTTTAATACAGATGTTAAGACATTCTTTGTCTTCACAGAAGTGTATGAGAGGGGAAGTTGACATCTTAAAGAATTCTAAGGGACTGATTCACTTTTTCTGAACAGGGCCAGCTCTGGGCAGTTTTCATATCTTATCCAAAAGGGAAAAAAAAAAAAAAAAAAAAAAGGAAAAAAAGCCCCCTTTGCCCTTTTCTCCTATGCTAAAGCTGCTATGTTTCTGTGACTTTTTCTGGGCACAAATCCTAGAGCACTGACTCAATGTGTATGTCACCAGTTAATTATCATCAAGACAAGGCACTGGGGCACTTGGTAAGCATTAGATAATTTTATCTCTTCACCAGTAGTAACATGTATTTATACAGCATTATTTTGCTCTGCTTGAGCCCAGAAGGGTTTACAAAGTGAGTCCCAAAAGATACCACCATGGGAATCCTTCCAGCCAGCACTGAGCCACCATCATTTGGGGGTGAGGAACAGCAGCACAGGAAAGGCAATAGCAGGACATACCATGTCCATTTGAGATTGCAGATGTCACACTGCTGAAACTGCTGAGAGTTGTCCAAATGTGAGACCGTTTTTAACCTCAGCTTTAGTCTGTGTGTGTGAGTCTGCACAAGGTCTGTGTGTATGTATGTGTTGAATTTTCCTGACTCCAAGTTTGGTCTTTACAGAAAATGTTGAAGGTACAGATTATTCACTAATTTATGACAAATAATAAGCAAATAGAGATAAATTATTTTCAATTAATTAAATGCAGACTCTATTTTCTGTAGACATTTGAAATTAGGAGGAGAGTACCCAGAAAGGGAAAGAAAATAACTTCAGAGAAGACTAAGAGTATTGGAAATAAGCACAAGAGGGGGTCATTCTGGTGTGCAAGCAAGACAGAAAAAAAGCCAGGAATTTAGATTAGCAGAGCTCAAGATTGACCAAGGCAACCAACAAGCTAAATTCAAAATATATTGACTTACAGCTGTAACATGAAGCCTATACAGCTCTTAGCATGGCTAAAGATAAAAATAATCAGTGACCTGGAATGACTGCTCTCCCTGAGAGAGCTACCTTTGGAAAGAAAGAAATTCACAAGAACCCACACAACAAAAACGCTCTCCAGAATTGCTACATACATCTGTTTTCTCTCTAATTGTACACTGAATTAAAGCTGCTTTACTAATCCTGTCACTGCATTACTCCCTTTTGCGGTACACTGCTTCACAGCTCTCTCTGGAGCGTTCTGGAGATGAATACATGCACCCAGCTCTGGAGAGCTTTCGGTGCGCGTTCTCCCATGGGGATGTCAGGCTGGGCCGTGTTTGTCACCGAGCAGCTCCTGCTGGGCTGGGACTCACAGAACCCAGCGTGGCTGATCCTGACGTGAGCTGTCACTGCCCGGCACGACAGCTGAGACAGAGCCTGGGACAGACTCCTGGGCTCCATCTCCACACACACAGAGCACACAGGCTTCCAACACACCAGCACGTGCTGGCACAGCCACTAGGAAACTTGGAGGAACACTAATAACTTATGAAATACCTCTGAAGTTAAAATACTCCTGTAACATCATGACTCTAAATTGAAAAACTTCCTCTGCGCTGCTCCCATCAGAGACATGGTCTTCTCCTCCATGCACTCCACTGCCAAGATACTCAGAAATCTTTTATCAAGCACTTTTTTCCTAATATCTTTTTTTACCAGTTCTGGCAATAGCTTATCTTTTCTTTAAAAGCAGCAAGGAAAAATGTAGCAACTTGGATTGAAACAAACAGAAACTAAACTCATTCAATAGCACAAAATGTACACATTGGAGTTCACAGTCTGACAGCATCAATGGATTAGGACATGTGATCAAGAGTGAAATTTTAAACCAGTTTCATATGTTAGAGCCTGTCTCATCAGCTTGTCTGCCTCTGATGTTCTTCGGATATTCACAAATTTTCTCTCTGGACATTACTGAAACACTTTTACTGGGAGATTCTGCAGTAGAAAGTCTAATTCTGCTGTGAGGTATTTATGTCTTAGCAGAATTGTCAAGATGAAATCTTCTGTCATTTGAGACTGAAAATTAATCCCACTTTAATAAAAAAGTTACTCATAGATTAATTTCCTTAGCTGCTTTCTAAGCCTTTGAGATACATTTATACCAATCTCTAAGTTTCAGGCATGACAACATGAAGATTTTTTTTTTAAATGAGATTCTTACATACTCACAAGACTTCAGGACCTTGGACCTTAAGGAGGCTACATTATGAAATCAAAACACGTAGCCACGCTGCTTTGAAAAATATGTGTACTCTAAAGTGATGCTTTCCACATAATGTTTCTGAATCCCTCTTTTGCAACAGCTCATTTTACACTGAACAATTCAAACTGCATTCTGTATAACAAATGTGTAGTTCTGAGAAACCTGAGTGAAACAGTTGCCAAGCACTTCATATAAATCTAAAGTTAATACTAATCTAAAAGAAACTGTCTTGTTGAATTTGAAAATAAAACAGATTTTTCCACTCTGCTGCTAAATTTTGCTTCTTTTCAGATATCCACAGCTACCAGGGATTAGAGATTAAAATGTTTCAGATTAAAATATTTTTGGAGCTCCCTTGTTTCGTGTTTATCATTCAGCTGCGGGTTCAGGAATCCTTACTGCAAAACTTACTTCTCTGCCGCTTACTTTGAATTGCATTCTGTCAGAACACATCAAGAGGAGCTAATTTCAAATCCAGCATGTAGCATGGATACAAACCACCCTTCTGCAGAAAAAACAAGCAGCTTCTGGGGGCTGTCAGACTGATCACACTGGAACTTCATTCTATCACCTCAGAAACTCCCTTCCTGTGTTGAAAAGGAGTTGTGCATTTGGTAAGAGGTGGCTCTGCCGCTGTCCACTACACAGGCCTGCCAACACAGCCTCTGCACTATTCTTCTGACTGCTGACAAACATAGTGAAATGCTCAAACACCTGATCTGAAGCTGCAAAAGGGAAGGTTTAATTCCTGATGGGAAGTGCCTGGTTCCTTTCTGGAAGTCTCTGGGAGAGTGAGAGCTCTCTGCTTTGTTTCAAGCTCCCTCCTAATCCATGGGACAGGTACATTGCTACAGTGCCATCACCTGCACAAGCCTGTGCTCCTGGAATAAACACATCCCTTGATTCAGGGACTCTTAACAGCCCAGAGTCTAAAAACAAGTCACTGGAATAAAGGATGACCTTTAATAAGAATTTCACATTCTGAAGGAAACTGTACATTAATCTGATATTGGCCTAACTCCCTGGTTTGTTATCTATATTTAACTTACAGCTAATATTGGTCCCCTATCTTTTCAGTACTGCTATACAGTGAAGAATGAACTTCATGTATTTCTCCTCATGGCTGGTTCCCCTTCTTCAGCATAAAGACCTTCTGATAAATTTTTTTAACTCTCCCTCCCAGAGACTAAGGTCACCCAAATGCAAGGAGTATCAGCAAAAACCACTGCAACCAGAAAAATAAAATTTTTTTCTCAGTTGCATTATGCAGCTCCAGACTGCATGCTCTCCTAAAGCCCTTTTACTGCTATTTTTAGGACTTTGTGGACAACTGGCACCATCAGCTCAACAGCTCTCTCAGTGGCATTAAAAAACCCTTGACTTTGTGACACTGTTTTCTTATTTGGGAGTAATCCAGTCTCTTCTTGCTCTTTCTCATCCAAGCTCTTCGTTCCAACTGACAGAAGAAGGGCAGTTCTGTCAGAAAAAGCTTCTGAGAAGTTAATGCTCAGGTATTTCTAAGTAACAGGGTAAGACACTGAGCAGAAGCCCAGTACCAGATCCCAGCACCCCTGAGCACTGAGGGGTTCTGGAAACAGCCTCCAGTGCCTGCTGTAATACCTTGGTGTTCAGTTTGAATGGGGATCATCTACACAAAACTACTGAGAGCTACTACCTGCAGCCCACCCCACCAATTTTATTTATCTACATCAGGTGCAGAAGGCATTAACAGCAGAGAAATAGTGAGGACACAGTGACTGTTTTTTACCACTTTGCTTTACACCTTTGCTGCTCCCTGTCTGGTTTCTGAGGACCTCTCTCTCAGCAATAAAGCTCGATACTTGTGTATCTCACTTTTGTTTTGCCATCATTTGGCAAATTTGGCAGATTTTGGAGGGTTTTTCTCCCTTTTTGTTGTATTTTCTTCTGAGTTTTCACTATAAAAAGTGCCAGCTGAGCCTGACAAGGGTTAATTGCCTGGCAGCTCTGCTGGTGAGGCATGCTCGTGCCAGAGAGACACGGTATCAGGAAAGAAGAGCTGTGGACAGCTCATCTGAAAAAGCATCCTAGGAGCCCTTCCACGTATCTAATTTATTTTTAGGAAAGCAAGGAGGGCTGTTAGGCAGGCAGAATGCTGTGCAAGGCCTTGCTGCTGCTGCTGTTTAGATACTGCTATTAACATTGCTTTTATTGTTTGGAACCATTAGCTATTTTAGAAAAGCACCTTAAGAAGTTCCATTAATACTCATCATTTCACTGTGCTCCAGCAAATGGTTTAAAAAGTCATTGTTTATATGCTAGCACGTCATATACAGGCAGAAGAGCAAGGAAGAGGAAAACAACTTCAAAGATTCTGTCACCAACTCCCCATTTTACTATTTAGGATCAAAAGCATGGGCAGCAAATGAGAAAGGCTCTCAGATAAAGAGATTATTAACTACAAGAATGGACAGGGAGACTGAAGAAAGAGTATAGCACAGATGAGGTCTCAGTTTACAGCTCCCTACTCATCACTGCATCTGTACTGTAAACTTTTCCTTGATTATCTTATAGCTATTTCTGACCTGTCTGATGCTCTGGCAAGGGGATTGGGAAATGCAATCACTGAAAAATGTTTTGGATGTACTGATGTATAATATTCTAGAGCTAATTGTTATTCCGGTGCTGAAAAGATTAATAGATTAATTTAGCAAGGATTTTTTTTTTTAATCAGTGGCATATGAAGAATTATGTCCAGCTTGGAAGCTCTCGAAAATAGAAGAGCTTGCAAATGCTGGAGATAAAACTTCTGTAAATATAGCCTCAGTGTTTTATCAGGGATGCTGCGTCTTGCATCACTTTAATGAGAACTGCTGTCCTTCATTCTAAAATACCTCAGCACTCTAATGAAAATAAGGTTGCCTTAATTTCCTGTTGCTGGGACAGGCATTCAGCAGGTGCTGAGGTCTCCAGCCACTAAACAGGACAAGAACTGCCATCAGTACATGGGGCCTAACATGTGCTGTGGATTAGTTTCAGACAGGTTCCTCTTCTCTGCTCTTCAGAGTTAAGACATTGTCCCCCCCCAACACAATCATGCCCTTTGATCACCTGTACACAGCCATTTTATCATTTTAATTTAAATTAGATGATTTCCCTTAGCATGTTCACAAATAGCAGCTCTAGGGGTACAAGGAGTCTGCATGTCCACTTTTCAGCCAGGCTTCTGCCACAGTCACAGTCATGTGGCAAGTGAGTGATGCAGCTGTGCACATAATGGGGACTAATGTTTTCCCCAAGATCTTCCCAGGATAAAATTCCACATTCTGCACCATCATATGAAAGGGAGAGATGAGAGAAAGGGAGACAAACGCACCCAACTTCATAGGGCTGCTTAGGGTAGTCCATAAGAATGAACTTCAAGTCAACAATTTGGCTGGAGTTGAATCAGAAATACCATACAGATGAGTTTTATGTGCCTTTTTACTGTTTTAGGGCCTTTTCCTTCTTTTCTTCAGATGTCTTCCTTCTTTTTTCCACTATATTTTTATAAAGAAAACCTTCCTACCAAAACCAGGTAGTCCCATCATCAATATTGCCTGGGACAGGAAAATCCACAACCAGCTCCTCACAGCCCATTTACCTTTCCTTGTAACATAGCCTATGGTGTGTCTGAATTAAAATGCCCCTTTCCAAAGGCTCTCAGTCTTTATTTTTCCCCTGGTCTCCTATGGACTTGGTAAGAAAGTCAGCAGTGACTCTGTAGCTTCCTGACCTTCCCTAGATAAGAATGGAGCAAGCACACCTTGGTCCCCTTCTGTCCTTCACATTCCACAAGCAGAATGCAAAACACAGCTGGTGCTTGTGGCAGCAGCTGGAGCACTATGAGCAGACACCCTTCAAAAGTGGAAGAAGTTCTTCTGGAGAGACTCTGGCCATCTTAAGGCCAATCTGCACAAGCACTAAAACTTTCAAAGGCCATTTAATTGTTGTCCATAGGTGACACGAAGAAAATTCCATCAGAAGTGTTCACTTTGGTGATCAGATAACGTGAAACTAAAGCACCCTCTTCAGTTAAAGATTCAGATCGATATTTCTCTGAATATTGCAGCTGAGGAGAAACTGATTGTGTATATCCAGCTGCTAAGTGCTGCTTCTGGCTTGTCTGAAACACATTTCCTTTCCCTGTCACAACTCCCAGGTGCTACTGCAGAGCAAATGGCAGCATTGCTGCCAGAAGTATTTGAACAGAACAAAAAAAAAGAATTGATTTGGACAATCTGCGTGCTCTTGTCATTGGTGGAGACACAACTGTGAGTAGGGTTAGGGCTGAGGCCACAACAAGGTTAAAAGTGCCCAGGAATTCTCTCCTGTCACATTTCACACTGAATTGCTCCTGTTTTACAGCAGATGCTACAGACAATACACTGTGCTCCATTAAATAGGGGGAACGTTTAGCTACATTTACAAGCTGCAATGGAAACTCACTCCAGAGTTACTGCACTTGAAAGGTTACATGGAAAGTGCCAGGATATTGCAGCATGCAGGCACTAGATTTATCCACACCACATAAACAGCAAGAAACAAAGGCAGGAATGAACAGGGCCCCAACCATTTACAAGTGGGGATGAAGTTGTTGTCCTCATCCAAGGGTATAAAGCACCTGATCTGAAGGCAGTGAAGACTGGAGCTATCAGGTGAGAGTCCTGGTAGCATGGCAGAGGTCACAGTTCAGACAAACATAGTGTCTACAAGCAACGTTGCTTTATTTTATCTTGTGCACGGCCTTGTGCCAGCAAGAGGCTTGAAATGAATCACAAGGAGGGCTGGAAAGTTATTCTGCCTAGTCCTTATCTGCACCTCTGCCTGCTCTCTCCTGCCTGGGAGCCTGCAAGCACCTCGAACAGCCAACAGGGCAGCACGCAGGCATTTACACGATCAAAGGCAAAATGTGCTTAAGACAGACTTTGGAAATCCAGCACAATTTGGCAAACTTCAAAGCTAGTTGCCTTTCAAGCAGGCTGTGGAGGAGGCCTTGGTAAATTTGAATGGTATGATTAGCATACCGGCTGTTTTTAAAACTGCTTGGGAAGAAGCTGTGTTAAAATCCATTTCCGCAAGACACACGCGTTTTTCTTTTGGACGGCCTCCACTAGCTCTGTTTCTTAAATCAGTTTTTCTGGCATGGATTTCTTCTTGGAAGAATGTACGACACCAGCTCGGCTTCCTAACCAAAACTTGACAGAATGTGTGCAGCACAGCATAATGGCAGCTCTTCTCCATGGCTTCCTGAAAGACAGAGCCCTGGGAAGTGAATCTGACTATTCCAGGTCACATCTGCTGAGAGGAGAGCAGCATGGCAGGAGATGCCAGGGCAGCCTGTCCATCACAGTGTTCAAACACTGGTGAGGGCCACTGAAAAAGCCTTGCCAAAACAGGAGTTGCCAAGGTCTTAGAGGAGTTTCAGGGATGTTTTCAAGTCTTACTAGATTTAAAGGATGATCCTTGGCAAACTCCCCCTGATGCTTCTCAGCATTTCTAGAGCCAACAGTTGTTCCATCTGCTGCTGAAGCTGACTTTGAAGAATCCTTGCAAAGAGCAGCACACTAACTTTAACACCACACAAGAGAAGAAAAAGCCACAGCTTTTCAGAAGTGACCTAGATGTTTGCCAGTAGCTTGACACACTCTCAGGTAAGGCTGTCTCCTTGTCTCCAAACACTTGAGTGTATTACCAAAGCTGTGCCAGTGTAAACTGTGGGCTGAAAATAGAGATTCAGTAAACAGCATCTATTGAAAGCTATTCTGAGGCATTAACTATTCATCTGTGGAGGTCTGATGTACAGTAAGAGTGAGAAAGATCACCACAAACTAACTTCAGGAACCAAACTGCTAATAGGGATTAAAAAAAAATTAAAAAGTCTGTGAAACTGAAGACCCATTCCCTGGTGACAATTAGAAAAAAATTAAATATAAAAAAAAATCAGCAAAGAAAATAAACTTTTGGAGCTGTTGAACACAAACAAGCTGTGAAAAAGCAAAGGAAGGTCCACACAGACACCAAGGAAGGTGTTTAGTTCCAACACATAAACTTCAGTTTCTGCCATTATGATGGATTTGCCAATGTGTTTCTGAGCCAGGCCACTGCACTGTTGTGTAAGCCTTTTTCTAATTACTGTGGGCTCTATAAAGGTTTCTTTACCATTTAGTATTATAAATAATTGTGCTTCCAGGCTGGGTTCAAAGCTCAGAGCAGCACTGGCACAGCAGCCCAGGCAGGTCAGGTGCCCTCTCTGCAGCTCCCACCTCCCTGGTGCTGAGGACAGACAGAGTGATATGTCTGTCATACGCCATTACCATTAGAACAGAATCTTGTTCTTTTATTACAGCTGAACTCCGCCGGATCTCTCAGCAGGAATGCTAAGTGAAATCAATGTCTTGGATTTCCAGGCTGAGCGTGGAGGTCACAGCCACTCTATCATTTCTCAGCATTATCCCTTCTCTTTCTCTCGCGCTCTCTCAGAGCCTCCAACTGGCACACAGCAGATTGAAAACAGCATGCAGCACAGGACTTACTCTGCACAATTTTACAGCCTTTTGGAGCCCCCTTCCTTTCCTTTTGGCCCGCTTTTTTAGTTTATTTTTCCCCCCGCCTTTGCAAAATAAGTTCTGTTTGTCTCCTACAGAACTGCAAGCCAAAGGCACTGGAACACCTAAAAATACAAAAAAGCAATAAGAGAAAGGAGACAACAGAGCTGATCTTGACAGCTGCCAATTAAAAAAGGCTATGCTCGATGCGACCAGCAGATATGGCAGGCCTTGGAGTCCTGCAATAGCCACAAAATACACACTGTGCTCCTTAGATCTCATGAGGAACTCTCCTGCTGCACAGGAGAAGAAAAATCAACCTTGAGATTTTAAGTGTAGGAGATCTACAAGCTGCCAGCCACACACAAGACCCCCCCTCTTATAAAATGTACTAAGTGGGTAACCAAACACTTTTTTAAAAACCCAAAACCCAACCATCTACCATCAAGTACTGCACAGCTTTGTGATTTCTTGCTCTAAGAGAAGAGGCCAAGCCAAGGAAAAGCCACAGGAAGTAACAGAGTCTACAGTAAGGGGAGAGAGAGAAGACAAGCTAGAGCTTGATTCATCAACACAGCAGCCTCTGATTTCAAGCCACGTCTCTCACTCTTCGAACACGTATCTCACTCAGCTGACAATGGTATTATTTATTTGTCTGGTTATTTTTAATCTGTGCTGCTTTACTGTTAAGGTAAAAACAAGACACCACTGTCAATTCAAGGAATCTCTCCTGACGTGATAAAGGACATGGACAGCATGCTAGAGGGCACTAACAAAAAGGAAGGACACATTTTTCACCCAGTTCTTGCTGTCACCCAAATAGGACAGTTTTCTCCCCGCATTCCTTAGCTGAATTCTTCCTGGCTGTTTTGCAACAATGCCCTCCCATTTCAGGGAGCTGTACTGGGAACAAAGCTTCCTGCAGCCCAGAGGCCCAGGCCTGGTACTGTACCTTGCTCTTGGGAGGAGGGCTGTTTGTGCTCTTCTCTGTGTGGATGCTGGTAGGGGACACAGCAGCACCAAGGTTCCCCTGGGGAATGCCAGGAATCTTGCCTCCCGGAGACACTTGCATCGCAGCAAGTTGGGCAGCATACAACTGCTGGAAAAACAGAACAAAACAAAAAAAAACCAAAACAAAAACAAAAACAAAAAAAAACCACAAGATGAGAAAAAATTGGGGTGGGGAGGAAGACAGGAGACACATCATAAATAAATAAATAAATAAATAATCTTCCCAAAACTTTTCCTATGGCAGATGATACATTTTCCTTCCAATGGGCATTTTTTATTTAGCACAAATGTGTTTCAAGACATGAGCTGTCATCTTCACTTTTGTGACTCATTCCTCCAGGGATGAACCAGAGATGTCACCATGAGAAGTGTCCCAGCTTCCCTGTGTGTCCAGGGATTCAAAACAGGGAACAGAAGCTAATCCCCATGGTTTGCCTGAGCTACTGGACCATCCTTCCTTTCCTGAGATGACACAGGCATAACAGCATTTCCACCAGTAATATGCACCAACCCCTGTGAAGCACATGTGCTGCTGGATATGATGGTCTCTGTGCTACCATTTCATGTTTTTTTGTTTTATTTGCTGTGTTTTCCCTGTTTTCCCCCAGGCTGTAAGGTGTCTGGGACAGGGAATGTCAAAATTTTCTTTAGCAATTATGGTAGGAGTCCACTGTCAGTTGAGTTGTGGGAAACCACTAGAGTCAATATATATATACACATATCAATGGCAAAGTGCTGTCCATTAACTATGAGAAGCCCCAGTTAATTCAAAGAAGCCTTTCTGTGATAGATGCAACGCAGACACAGAGTGGAAATGTTTTTCTCTTCAAAACTTTAACCAGTAAGGCACTTTAAATACATATTTCTTTATTAAAATGTGAATACTTATAATCACAGTCATCTGCTTAAAGCTAAGCACTACAGTAAGAGTTTAAGGGACAGAGATCAAAAGCAGTTAGAAAGTTAGAAAGCAAACTAGAAGTGCCTGGAAGCTCCCCTGACCTCCCAATGAAACATGGAGAAAATAAACATGGTGGGCAGGATAAGCAACAATTGCTGCTGCTTTGTGAACAGGGAGGAATTCCCAAGTCAGAAGCCCAGGAGAGCAGGAATGGACTAACAAAGATTTTCCCTGCTCAGCCCCAGCATCCCTTTCCAGGACCCACCCAAGTGCTGTGTGAGTGCTTAGTGCTGGGCAGTACGCGTGTAACACTGATACCCTCTGCCTGCAGGGTAGCACCTACAGAGCTTCTGAGCTGCCATATGACAAGGGATAGCATGCAGAAATACGGAACTGGATGTGAAAAAAATGTGTGGCTTCAATACAGCTAAGGCTAAGGAGTCTTGTTGGCAGTGCTGAGTTGTTTTGCTGCTGTTTCTCAGTTAATTTTATGTGACAATAGAGGAATGAAGATGGGAGGGCACAAAGAAATGCCAACCCAAACCAGCAAGGCTGAAAGAGGAACCTGAGAATTCATGATGTGATTTTCTGCGTGGATCTGTGCAAAAGGTGCAGAGACATTGCTAACACGAACTCACAGCGCAAAAACCCTTGATCCAAGGGCTCTGAATCTTGCACAGCTCTGTGCATCTCCCCAGAGTCCCTGCACAAACTCTTCCCTTTGCTGCCGCAAAGCCCCAGCCCTTCCACACAGCTAAAAGTAGCCCACTGCTCTTTCAAGTGTAATCAGTCACCAAGTTCCTACTTATTTCTTTTTCACTCTATTCTTTTCAGACTCTCTATTATTTTCAGTTTTGAATCCTTTTTATTTCTTTTCTCTACTTGGATCACTGCTTGATCCTTATTTTTCCATACTTGTTAATCACCAATAGTCCCTCCCATTCTGCCTCTTTCCCTATCAACCATTCATTCATCTGCTCTCTTTTTGCCTTTTCCTCAAATTCATTTATTAATTTTCCCCCAGCGAGTCTGAGCCAAAAAGATGCAAATCAGCAACAGATAAAGTCATCAAAAACAACCCAGCCCCAAGTAAGTCACAGATTCAAATGTCTGTATTTATCAGTTGAAGCTCATATCCATTCACTCTTTCTAAAGAAGCCCAAATTCTGCAGGGAGAAAGGAACAGGGTATCTATGAACCAGGGAAGAACTACAGCAGGCAGTTCCATGAAAGCCAAGCCAGCATTAGGCATGAATTATATATATAATATATCAGAAGGGCAATGGCTGTTAAATAAATAGGATCTATGACTAGGGAACACCTCAAACATAATGGGACTCTGGGGTGACAGAGCAGATCTAGGGAAAGATTTTCCTTTTCTTTTGCTCCCTGGTGAAAAAATGACAAAACAAATTCAGGCAACTATGAGAAAAAGACAAAAGAAAGTGAAATGGCCATTAAGCAAGAAAGGTTCAAGCTTGCTGCTATCTATAGATTAGATATCAGAGAACATGTCTAGTCCACATAAAATAGGGTAAAAATGACAGTCAAGTTTGGACAACTGGAGATTCCTGACAGACCATACAGGGCCAGAGCTTCACAGAAATTTCTAGGGGGAAAGACTTTCCCAAATGAATCTTTATCTAAAGATGGAATCATGAGAACTGAACGACATGAAATACACTCACAACACCACATCCAGGGATCTGCACACCTCACACCCTCCAGTGGTCTGTGAGCAATGGCTGGAAGCCAGCTCCTCCTCACAGTTCTGTCCTCAGCCATCTTTCTGACAATTCATGCAAAGACCAAATAAGCACTGGGAATGAATTTTTCCATGCAGATGAAAGCCTTATTTTTGGGTAAAAAAACAGAATATATGAAATTTCAAATGTATGCCTTACTCTTATTTCGGGGATGGACATACCTGAAGAAAATGAAACACACAGTATGGTGTGGAGAAACCTGGAAGGAGGGGTGAAACAAAACCTATAAAGCCTTCATTCATGCTTTTTAAAACCTTCTGTCCTTCTGTTATCAGATTCAAAATCTCACCTCAATTTGATTTATTTTGAGAATTAAAACCAAACATTCAATAAAATTTTATAAATGGTCCCTTGTTAAGAGTCCTCTCTTGTAAGTCTCTGTCTGCAACACAAACCAACTATTCTACAGAAAAAGCAGTATCAGGCCCAGCTCTCAAAGGAAAAGCACGTGTTTATGAAATTGCAAGGGTCTGAAACCTATTTAACCAGGAAGATTGCTCCTGTATCACCATCCTATTTCAAAAAAATGTAAAGAAATACACAACATGCAGCACATTTCTTAAACTTTCCATATTTTTGAGCTTTTGCATTATTGAACTTGTCTATTCATATTTAAATGTTTCAGGACATCTCCAGCTTATACCCAAGGAAAGGGTAATGGTGTGACCTAGTGCTGTGAAACAAGATGGCAAAATGACAATAATTTGTGCATTCATTTGATAGACAAACTGAACTCCAACAAAAGAACATTTCTACCCCTGCTTCCCTACTGGCATCAGATTTTGGAACAATCAATAAATCTCTGCAGAAATATTCAACTATCATCTAAAATACATCCAAAAACATGCAATATTGCACATGGGCAGGGGAGATGGAAAATAATCATTTAGTTACAAACAAACAATAGATGTTACTTTTTAATTGCTTTTTCAGAAGCCCAAACCTGCCTTCTTGAATAAGTATTATGTATATTTTTAAATTCAGAATATTACCCTTATTTATTATAGCAAAAATAAACCTGCCTAAAGCTGTAGTGCTTCACTGATTGCAAGTGAATGCCTCGGCCTCAATAAAGCAGTAAGGACCCTATAGATAAAAGGTCCTTATATCCTACATAGGATAAAGTCACGTGTAGGACTTTACAAAGGGTAAACATTAAGAGACTCAAACCCAGTGTATTACAGGAGTGATAGAGAATAACATTGTTTTCCTTGCACTTTTTGAGGTCTTGGTTTCATCACTGTGTAGGATATAAGGACTTTTTATCTATAGGGTCTTGACTGCTTTATTGTGGCTGAGGCATTCACTTGCAATCAGTGATGCATTAGAGCTTTAGGCAGGTTTATTTTTGCTATACATAATAAGGATAATATTCTGGATTTAAAAAGATACATAATACTTATTCAAGAAGGCAGATTTGGGCTTATGAAAAAGCAATTAAAAAGTAACATCTATTGTTTATTTGTAACGAAATGATTATTTTCCGTCTCCCCTGCCCATGTGCAATATTGCATGTTTTGTTAATCTTTTCTCATTAACTCTTATGAAAATCTACAAGGAAGCAAAATCATCAGAACAAAAGCACAATTTGAAACACTTTAAAAGAAGCAGGAGGTATCGTTCATTTTTTTTAAGGCTGCCCCTCTATTCTTAAGGTATTAAACAAAAAAACCCCTTTCTCCCTGGGTCATCACCTAAACCATTTATAATTCTTCCAATATATTAAGCAGAAATATTCAGCTGAACTCTCTAAATGGACTAGTTCTAAGAGCTCTTGGCTTGATGACTCTGTAGTACATCAACAGCTAAGCCCTGAGGTTAGGCCAGCTCTGAAAACTTTCCCCTTGGGCATTGTTGTTATACGTTAACAATGCTCATTACTGCTTGGAGGGTACACTAAAAATGAATTCTTGTTCTATTAATACAGAAAATGAGAATGAGATTTAATAGCAATTTTAAAAAGGGTTGAACAAAGTGCTAGCAATTACACAGGCAGAAAGAGTTGATTCAAGCACCTATAGGCATTTGGATTACAGTATTATCTCTTATTAAAATATTTTTATTAGTGAACAGTGGAGATTAAGAGCTGTTCATAAAAAAAAAAAAAAAACACAGAGAGAGACAGGTGGTAGTGGGAAGTGAATCAGTTACTGCAATAAATTTGTTTCTGATAAAGTGTTTTTTCAGTGAAGACACCACAGCGATGAATTTACAAACCACTGTGCCTGAGTGTTTGAACTGTTGACTGATCCACCACTTCAATTTCTTTGTCATTCCAAGACCCATCATTAAAAATATACACATGAATGGCCTTTGTTTTTTTTTTCTTTTTTTTTTTTTTTTTTTTTTTTTGCATAATCAGGGGTGGTGGGGGGGAATGGCATAAAATGAGACTCACTCAGAATACATGAATTTAATTTTTCTTTACCTCGAATTTATGCTTACATAAGGCATGAAAACTTAGATTAAGGCAAAAAGAATTTTGCAGTTCTGCCTAATTTTGAATCTGTTCAGGTGGTTTTTCAGTTGAAAAGGAAAAAAGAATTCACTGAAAACAAACATTTGATGTACATCCTACTGTGAGGCAGGTTTTTAAAATTACTGGCAACATAGATAAAAGCTACAGAAAATAGAATTAAAGCTGCACTCATTAGTGATTAGTAGCAATGCTTGCTAGATATTCTCCCCAAAAAAAGTTCTTTATTTACATATTTGAAATGCCAGATTTTATTTTTGTCTGAGTTTCCTTCAAAGATTGTTAGTCAAACATCTCAAAGGCATACAATAATTTGTACATTCAAACTTCAGCAAAGGCTTCTAAGTGCCCCTTGCTTGCATCAAATGGGAGATTTTCAGAAAATAAAGATTTATTTGAACACAAGGACAGTCTGCTCCTTCAAAAACTTGCCCAAAGAACACATTGCAAGGTGAATTTGCTAGCTTTCACTTTGGAGTAATTTCAGATAATAACAATAGAGCTCAAGATCCTGAGATGCACTTAACTGTATTTCAGTTTATTTGGGGATTTATTTTATTTTGGTTAGTTCCACAGAGTTCTGAACACAGTCGAGAGCTATTACTGTTCCACCTCACATCTGCCTTAATCACAAACAATTCCCACAAGGAACTGCCCTGCTCCCAGTGCTGAGGTGTGCACAGACTCTCTGTGGCAAAGGACCTCGTCTGGACTAATGTTTCCTTTACTCACCAAGCAAAAAATAGCAAGCTGCAAGAAATGACCCCAAAACTGAAGGCCACACAGAGACTAGAGAAAACAAGCTAAATATTGAAAAGCTGCACTGCTCCTTCCCATGGCCTCCAAATCCAGCTGACTTTCTTTGAGAACTCCCACCCTGGCTACTCTCTGCATTTAGCCAAAGAGAAGCAGACAGGTGAGTAAATTGCATATCAAGGAACAATAATAAGTATTAGAAATTTGGGACTGGGCTAGTTAATAGATAATTAATATACTGCTTCTAATGAGAGAGCATTGGTGACATGTGGAGGAACTACCTAGAGAAATTTTGACTCATGATGTTTCAGTCAAGATCAGATGTGTTCCATGAAGGTGAACTTGTAAACAAGATTTATTGTGCTCAGTAATATTTTACATCTTGTTTTGTCAGACTAGCAACATAATAGCCTCTCTAGCCTCAAAAAAACCTGAGACTTAGAAGGAAACATTGAGGAAAACAAGTTCTCATTAGAAAAACCGTGAAGCATTCACAAACAGAACAAGGCTTCATTTATACACAGGCACATCCTTGGTAACCACCATCTCTCTCATATTAGAAAAACATCACTTTTAGAATCAGTGACCACAAGTCTCCACAAAATATGATTCTGGTAGCTGATCTCTAGGGTTCCAGCAGCCCTTATTCCTGTGAATAATCCCACTGTAATCACCAGGCCAAAACAATGCTTGCTTTGACTATAGAACAGTAACGGTGATGAAAGTAAAACATGCATGTGCAATTTATGGTAGCTCTGAGTTTTCTTAGAAACTGGTGTAATTTTGATGGATAGGACACGCATTTTAACTAAAGTACAACTCTGTTTAAATTTGTAGGAACTTCTATGGAAAAGACACTAACTGTAACACCCTCAAACGTGAAGAAATGCAGTTTTCCTTGAAAAGCAGTCTTTAATTCTGCCAGTGGATAAATTCTGTTCAGCTATTAGCAAGGTGAGAACCAGCACCCACGACACAACTGACAGCTCCTGATGACACAGGAAGACTGTAGGAAACTCCAGATTAGAGCCTAGACCTAATGGCTCCTTTGTCCCAGCCTTAACAAGAAGACAATCCTTCTACAGGATGTAACTGTAGGAACTTATCAATAGACACTTCCTATCAGAGACCAACAAGATCTGTTAGTCTCTGTGATAAAATATCATTGCAAACTGTATTTAAGATTGTCTGCTCCTTACAAGTAAAGAGATCTTAACTGGAAAACTGCCCAAGTGGCCTACATATTCATACATACCATGTTCACACCATATGACACTAATTGAAATAGAGTGACTATATGGAATGCAATTGGAGAGGAAATTTGATAATGTCTTATGGAAAAAGCCTGTTGGATGAAATGCTGCAGATAACATGTCCCCATCGAGGAAAATAATTAATATTGTTTGTATTTTAAAATATTCAAAAAAATAAGCTGGCAACAATTTATTCCTACAGTTTGCTGTGCAGCACCAGAATATAATGTATTCTTGCTGCCACTATTGTTAATTATTTTTATGCCAGTGGAACTTCTTATGTTAGAAAGAATGGCCAAAAAATGTCTTTAAAGTAAGGACATACTTTGGACAGCATATTCCTTATGGATGATACAGTAAAATGGCCAGTGGCCATGTAGAGCAGTGACAAACAACAGGCATGTGCAGCTTCAAAAGGGGCATTTGTTCTGTAAAGTGCATTGCCTTTATCACCAACTATTCTGTAATGCAGGATAGAGCTGACTGCTCTGTAATGAAGATGAAGTGTTTGAATGAAGGTTCCACATGGAGACTGCTGCTCCAGCACAGCTCTGGCAAATTAGAAGCTTGAAGTCACTGAAGTGGCCCAGACATTTTACTCCACAGGAAAAAACTCACTACTGCCTATTTGTTTACGACAGGCATGCTTCCCAAGAGCTTTATTTTTTTATACATATATCCAGATTTTTGGCAACTAGCTCAGAGCACCTGACTTCAGTAAGTATAATTTTTCATATGAGAGACCAAAATTCTATGAGTGGCCGTTTGACAAAACACTTATTTCATATTGCATTGCTTTGCTTCACTGGTACTGTATAAAATCATTCATTGTTATCCATTAGGTGACCAGAGTAGTTATAAGCAAGCACTGCCAGCAGAATTACTGTAAATAAGGTTCTATATATTTCAAATTGCTGAGCTATAATTAAGGCATTTCACTATTTTACACACATTTCCTTAAGCAACTCTTTCTCCAGTTTTTATTTATAGATTTTCTGTTTGAATTTTAAGTTGTTGTATTCAACAGGGAATTAAGTCAGGGAAAATCTGTGCCTGCTTTAGGACTGATACTGAATTAATTACTCCAAATCTGAATACTCCATGTCTCCTGAAGTTAAGTGCAGAGCTTGTAGCAGAAAGATTAAGGTCAACTGCATTTCTTATTTTGAGAACATGGATTTGCTGACTTGAATGCTGATATGTTATCAGGTTCTTATATACTGATTATATTCTAAGATTCCTTGGTGACTTTTCCCTCTTCTTCAGGCATGAAGCAGTGAAATAGGTATTCTGCACTCAGCCTGCTCTAGAAACGTTTTCTTGAAAATCTGTGGTAAGAAGTGAGTCTTGAAATACTGAAGTCTCTCTTTGAAAGAGTAAAGAGATGATAATCACCTATCAGAAGCAACAACGCCAAATTAGTTTATTGGAGGGGAAAAGAAAGAGATGGAAAAACTCACACTTGGATACTTTTTGCCCCTGTATAGTTGTACCTTTATCTGTTAACTGACATCAAACAGTCAAATGAGAAACATTTTCTTTCCTGTCTTTTTCCTTTTTAACACTAAGAGTATTTGTGAACCTGAAGTATCCTACAGTTGTATCCGCTGTCCTTGGAGGGATAAATTAACGTTGTTCCTCATTTATCTGACACATACAGGAGTTCAGTGACATCTACTCAGCTCACTCAGAAATTTAATTTGCTCTTTGACCTGAGCTGTACTGTGTGGTCAAAGGGTCTGGATAAAAGTGCAGGAGGTAGAGAGCGACAAAAGCTCAGTCCATCACAAACAAGGCTGCTCTCTTCCAGCTTGGTAGAGAGGAAGGAATGTGATGTCTGTGCCTTAAAGGGGAGCAAAGGACTGTGTCTGAGCTACTTTCATTGTGCCAAGCCTCCCTGGAAAGAACACAGAAAGGAGGAAGTACAGGTAGAAGGAGAACATTGAAAGGCAGAGGCCAGTGATGGATAGACCATCCAAGCTGCAAAAGAAAATGGACTTGCTCCAAGAGCTAAACTAAACCAAATTGATTTCTAGAATAGTTCTGAAGAGATATTTTTCTGTTTCCCTTTTTACTAAGCTAGAACACTAATAGAATGTGACAGAGCATCTTTATTCAGCTGTGCAAGTTATTTTATTTTATTTAGTTTTATTTTATGTTTGGAGGTGGAGAAAGTAAAACAAGGTGATTATTTTGGGGGAGAAGAATGTCACTCATACAGTGTAACCTTTCCAGTTTATGAGTTTCTGTGCCACAGAAAATTTTCAAATACATTCAACTAAATTTACCTCTTATGTAATTTTTTTCCATGTTCATTGCTTTAAAATCTCCTTCCCCAAGTCCTCATGAAAGCTAACAAGTCCTACCTCATCCTGTGATATCCTGCTGTGAAGATAAGCATCAGACCAGGGCAGCAGCTGTCCTCCCCAGCAGCACACTGTGATCCCTTTCCACAGAAGCAGAATATTGTACAAGGACTAAGGAAAGCTCCAGCTCACACGTACCTTTCCTTTGGCCTTAACCCACATGGAATCCCCTCTTCCAAATCAGAGCTCTTTTGTTCTAGGTATTGTTAAAGACAAGGCTTGCAGAAAAAGTCCAACAAACTTATTAGACCGGTGGGAAACAGTAATTCCAATCACTGACAAAGAAATTGCCCCAGTTTTGAACTAGAATATTTCGAGCCTCACTGTATAAGAGCAAATCTGTGTTCCAAACCAGAAAGCAGTTGAGTTTTGCTTTGGTCAGACTTCTGATGTTCTCAGCAGAGAGTCCTATCAACCTCAAACTCATGGGAGTGCCTAACTTCAAATCAGCCCCATTGCTGGAAGCTGGATAACTTGGATGCTTAAAAACACAAATGCATGTTAGTTTAATTGGGATGCTCGAGCCTGGGAGAGGACAGGCTACAAAGAGATGTTAGAGTATGGGAGTGCCATTATTTGAACACAGAATTGCTGAGAGAGCAGAAAGCACTCAATTAATGTAATTATTCTGGAGTTTGCTTCATTATAGCAAAGTCCCTCTTTAACAAAGTGAAGTAACAGAAACAATAGCCGTTCAATTTTTTATTATTTGATTTTATGATAAAATGGGTGTGGTCCAAACTCCCCCTCCAATGAAGCCCATAAAACTCCAGAAAGCCTGAAACCTCTGTGAAGCTTTGGCAAACTTCTCAGGAAATAACATAAGAAGATGTTTTCTGGTTCATCTCACTATTTCCATGCTTACACTGATGTAATGGGAAAAGTGACACTTTGCATACTCCATTAGGACATGTACAGAAGTTTAGTCTTTAATTCTTAGAGAATTTGTTCCCTCAAAGTGGCCTCTGCAAACATCTGAAATCCCTCAGGATTCAGTTTCTGACTCCCACTACAAGAAACTGCAGACTGTAAGGTCCAGTCACACTGCATGGCCAGACTGCAACCCATGCACAAAAAGCCTGGAATTCACTCTGATATTCCTCTTTGGCACATCCTATACTTCAGGCTTCAGAAGCTGTAGGCACAATTACGTGATTGAAGGTCAAAGGGGATTTTATCTTTAATTTTCATGTCCCTCTCATGCTGTGCCTCACCCAAGCACAAGAAGAGCCATTAGATGAACTCTGGAACTCTACACGGCTGCCCCTGGTTCCACCAATCCATGTGGACAACCAGGAACGGCTGGAGCCTCATGTTCCCACAGCAAGTGGGAAGCTTTGTCCCTAGCATCAACCCAACCAGGGGGAATGCAACCTTCTGCACTGCCCTCCAAGTGCAAGATGGTAAATCCCATAATAATCCAGCTCATCCAGGTTACCCTAAGGAAGGGCCCACTCCTCTCTACTTTTCCTCTTCAGCATTTTGCTCTTAAGACTAGACAAGAGTGAACACACAAATTCATCCCTCTGAATTCTGGTTATTGAAGCAAAAAGGATGTCCTTCACTGGCAACAGGGCCATAAACTCTCATTTACCTCAAAGAATTCCACATAGCCACATATTCCACAGTAACTATATTAACACTGATTAACTAGTAACAAGCTCTATAAACCATTAGTGCATCTGATTCATCTCTGATTATTTATTAAATTGGGTTTCCACAACTTTTTTTGAGGCCCTGATTAAACTGAAAAATAAAAAAGAAAATAAGACTCCTGAGTGAAAACAGTGCTTTTTGAAAACTGTCCTCCATACCAATTTCCAGAGTGGAATTTTTTGTAACAGCAAGATGGATCTGCTTGTACAAAACCATGAAATACTGAAGTTATCTTAGGAGACATTTTTCAATCGTTAATAATCCAGCTAGGTTATAAAAAGAGCTAATCCATATCTTTAAATTGTTCATCTGGAAATTTGGATTAGGAGGAAAAAAAACCAGCAATTTTCATGTTTTATAATGAAGTATCAAAACACGAAACTCTTTTCAATCCAAAAAAAATGAGTCAAAATTGATGTAAAAGCACATTTTAAATTGCTTCTGGCTGAGTAGCTGTCTACAAAGCAGAAGGGGTGGGAGCACCAAAGAGTTTGCAATGGAAACACCAAGAAGCTTTTACTGCAGTCACACCAACAAGAGCTGCTATCGTGAAGTAATAACATTATCCAGAAATCTTTGTTCATTACCTCATTCCCAATGCCATCTCGTTTCACTTGAGTTACCTGGGTCTGAGGATGGGGTTAATGAGCGAGGAGGTGTTTGAGTGGGTGTGAATTAGGGGCACTGCTAAAATAGAAGCTATTTTAACAGTTCTGTGTTTAATTTAGTCTGGAATTCAGTAATTTTTGGTTTTTTTTCAGGTAAAATACTCACACATTCCAAGGCTAAGAGTGACTTTAGCAAAGCACAGATAATACCTAGACTTACTCGTATTATATGGAGTATTACAGAGGAACTCATGCTTCTGCTCCTTTTCTACCTCCAACATTCTGCCCACAAGTCTAACAGTCATGGAATGTTCATGCTTTCATTTCCTGAGTTCAGAGACTCTCCTCAAAACTTGGACATTTTCAGTGACTGTGACAGAAAACACCACTGATGGCTGCTCCCCCCAGCCCTGCACTCCACAAACCATCCCCACAGCAGCCCATTACAGTATGTTCTAACATCTGCCTCCTCAGATGATGTACGACCTCTTTGATTGACCCTCTTTGTGCTGCTCCCTGCAGTGGGAGGGTGAACAGCACTCACTGCTTCTTCAGTCAGCAACTGGTAAATTTATCTCCATTCCAGACTGGGAATGTCATGCAGGGATTCTCCTTGCTTCCCTCCACAGAGCAATGATGCCTTCCATACACTCCTTTCCTTTATAATTATCAGGGACAAGGAATCCAGAACAATCCAGAAGAGGGAAGGTCTCTGGGCCTCCCCTTCTATTGTTTATATCTGAAGCATTTCGGCCAATTGAACTTTTCCATGACAAAGATCAGCATTACCCAGTGTTTATGGCTCCAGCGTGGGAGGCATGAATAAGGCAAGGAACAGTTCAGTCCTCCATTACACAGGGATACTCCTTGTTTTTGCCAAAGTCAGCAACTGCAAAATATCTCTCAACTTCTCCAGTTCGCACCATGGCACAGGACATGCATGCACTTTTGCTCAAAGTGATCATATTCACCACAGTAAAAGTCACGGCTAAAGCAGCAAAAAAGCACTTGCCAGTACCACAGCCATGAAATACAATACTTACCCTCACCATCTATATTTCTATCATGTATTTGACAGCATTGTCATCAGGATCACTGAAAGTTGTCCAAAGTCATCTGGCATGAAATGGAAAGAACATGGCTATGAAAACATAGGGAAGCAATGCACTGAAACCAGCACAATGGGATAGCCACACTTTCCAAAGATGGAAAACTCAACTGACACAGGGAGGTGGAAGTCCACACTGACTCCTACTCTGTGACTTTCCCAAATTCCAACTGCTGCAGAACTACAGTCAGTTGGTCTTGCTGCTCCATGCCCCACCAGCCATCACAGAAATATTCTGACTTTATGGTCCACCATTACTAGCTTACTAACTGGGATTACCTAGGAAAATGAAAAAAGAAACTGAGCCACAGTAGAAAAGGGACATAAAGTGGGAATGGTCTGAGCTAATCACCCTCATCTCGCTTTATAAAAACTGGAATGGAACTTGCAGTGTTATGCCAGATGACTTATACATGTTAGGCATCCATGGCTAAAGGTTATTCTCATCCCACCATCCCGAATAAAAAAAAAAAAGGAAAAAAGTAGCTGGTCTGTGCTCAGCACATCTATGCAATTTAAAAAAATTTTGTGTCAGCAGCTGAATTTAAAGTGAACTATATCTGTCTCTCTGTATCTCATGAAAAACAGACATTTTCTTTTTTCTTGTTATACAAGTCAGATGGAGAGTGACTTTGTCTTCCTCAACGGGGTAAGGCATAGAGCTGCATTTTCAGGATAGAGTATGTGGGGAAGGGCACATAACTCCCCCAAAGTTGCTTGCAAATTACTTTGGCTTTGTGTGGAGAACATATATGTTAACATAAAGTAGAGTGTGAACCCAAGGAAAATGAAGACAAACACTGACAGCTGGCCAATCTTGCCCTTCTTTACTGTGTTTGCCTCAAATATAGTATGTTTGTAAGAATGTGTGAAATACTTCTGAAAATAATGGTTATAACTCTGTTTAGTTTTAACAAGCAAAGGAACATACAATTTACAATCCTCCTCAAAAGGATATGATTTACTAAAATTCCTGGAGAGACGTCAGCAAATTTCCAGGAGGAGTTAAAAACCTAACTTAGTCAATATCCTGTGAATTCTGGAACTTGTGTGTTTCATTTGGTGTTTTTTCTCGCATGGCCAAGGTTACAGAGATTTTATTTAATAATTTATTTTTCATTTTTATCTTCAACTAATGTTTCCCAAAGAATCAGACTGGTGCTTATACCATACACAGTATCTTTTAACAGCGGGGTGTTCCCACATTCCAGAAGGACACTGAACAACAATTTCTTTTTCCCGTCAAGACAGGCTATGGAAGAGGGAGTCTTTGCCTCCTGCACCCCAGCAGTGACTGGCAGTCTGTCTCTCTCATCCTCCTCCCAGAGAATTTTGAGAAGGAGATTCACACCATCAGGATGCAAGGGACATATGCTGCAGGGCTCATCCCCAATTAAGGAAGACCAATTATGGTAAGTTAGATCTCTGTCCTTCAAACACACTTCTGTTACGCAACTCCAAGCCCTGACCTTAATATTTAATATACTGCAAGCACAGGAAGGGTCCACTGGAGCTTTCAGCTGCAGAGGTAGAAACTTTGACTGAAAGACAACAGTCATCCTGAAGGGCCTTTTGCTTTGATTTATTGTGTGAGAGGATTATACTGATTTTAATAAGCTTAGGATAAGCAACATCCTAGAGGATGTACATCACAGATTTCCTCATGAGATTGGAAATATCTTACCTTTCATTATTGTTTACAATGAGTGTCAAATTGCTCCCTTAGAGCTATTGTTCTTACAGGTGACACCTACCAGTGTCATCACCGACAGCTTTTTAGACTTTTGAGCCTCCTTGACAGTAAGGCATTGCATGAACTCTAAACTGTTTTGCCAAACAAGACTGGCAGCAAGCAGGAAATGTCCAGGGACAGTATAATGTGTCCTAGCAGGATTACATGGCATTTGCAGACATGGGGGGACTCCCCTGCCTCAGACTCCATGGTCAGCTGTAACCTCTTGAAACTGAGCTGCCATTTGGGCAGTAGTGAAAGGAGCAGCCCCACAGATGGTCTCTGGTCTCACTGGCCTGCAAAACTGGCCTAAGGAATCTAAGAAGTTGTCAGCAGTACTATCCTTCCTCTCTCTCCCCTGCTTGTCTTCCATATTCTGGTGGCTTTTATGAGCTCAGCTGTCATTCTTTGCACCAGGGAAAGATAGATGGGACACACCAGCCCCAACCTAAGTGACCTTTGGATGTGACAAGATTTTTAGGTCAGTCCTGCTAAATGGAAGCCTTGGTGTATCGAAGCTCGCCTCAGGGTGAAATTTCCAGTGAATTTATTATCTCCCAATGCCCTTTGGACTGCTTCCCACCATCAAACACCATGGCAGCATTCAGAACAGGAAGAAATACATTAACTGGAATCTGATCGTTTTAAAAGGTTACAGCTGCCCAAATATAATTTAATTTCATACTTGCCCTTTGAGGGTTTGGTGTATATTTTCATTTTATGACTACAAATGATAAAGCTCTTAAGATTCCAGGCAATAAAAAGGAAAAGGGGGGAGAAAGTATTTTAAGGATTAGACGTCTATTCAGTTCATAGTCAATGAGGAAAGTGACAAATCAGCTTTTTAAAAAAATGGAACACTTCCTCAGTTTTTAGTAGTCATTTCTCTCCACACTTGATGGGGAACAATACCTTTTAGTGGAAAAAAAAACCCTGTAATGCCACCCAGTGTGATATGAAAGAAGCATTTGCTGTGCAAGCACATACCTATCCTACATCCCTTAAGGACTTGCTTCAGAGGAGCAATTAATGGGAAGTGAAATAAAGTAATCCGAGTGAACTGTTGCAAAAAAAAAAAAAAAAAAAAAAAAAAAAGCAATCAGACTTGAGAAATGCTTCAATCTAACCAGAGTTTTGAGTTTTAACTGGGTAGGCCATGTTTTTTTGTAGAATCTCTTCTAACTTCTTTCTGAGCTCAGGTTACGTACACAGGCCCATGCCCACACAGCAGGATAAGAATCAGGATAAAAACACTGGTTTTGGGGCAGTGTCCAGTTTGGTTGGAGTCCCACACCTGTGTAATAAGAAATTCTACAGAACAAGTGTGCAGGATATGACACCATAGCGCACAACACGAAATGTTGGGAAATGATGCTCACTCTCTCTTTTTCCCTTTCACGGTAAGTGAAAACAAGCACTGAAACTCAAGCTACCACACAACTGTGACTTGGACTAGAGGTAGGAAAAGCTAAGCACGTGTGTCTTTTACTGTATCCAATGAAAACTGTGCCACCAAATGAACACCATCTCACCATCACAGTCTGATAGAATTTTGACAACTGCTTCCTTTCTGCACAACAAAACATGGAAAAAATAAAATGGCTGTGGAAAGGAGGAACGATGAAGTGCCAATGCAGCATATCCCATTTTCAAAGCCACTGTAGGAAATTAATTATTGTTGGGCTCCCAAATCCCTTCAGGGCTCTTTAAAAATCTTTCCCAAGCACACACTGATCTCACTGTCCGAATTACCCTCACCATCACTGCAGTGTAGAGCATGAAGCAAAGCTACCATGACAATGGGATAAGTAGGGATGGCAGCCCTAAAAGAACTGTGTTCCTGGGCAGCTATTGGCACAGCTGGAGAGGGAGTTAAAGCAAATTAAGGGATTCTGCCCTGCTCAGGAGAAACCTGACCCACAGAGCTGCCTCCAGCCCTGAAGCCCCAGCACAGGAAGGACATGGAGCTGATGGAGTCCAGAGGAGGACACAACGGTCACTGTGGGAATGGAGCATCTCTCCCACAAGGAAAGGCTGAGAGAATTGGGATTGTTCAGCCTGGAAAAGAGAAGGCTTCGGAGTGACCCAAATGTGGCCTTCAAGTGACTGGAGGGAGCCCACAGGAAAGATGGAGGAGCACACAGTTACAAGACAAGGGGAGAATGGCTTCAAACTGACAGAGTGGGAGGAAATCAGGTATTGGGAAGAAATTTTCCAGTGGTGAGGAACTGGCACAGGTTGCCCAAGGAAGCTGTGGCTGCCCTGCCCCTGGAAGTGTTCTAGGCCAGGCTGGATGGGGCTGTGAGCAGCCTGGGCTAGTGGAAGGTGTCCCTGCCCACAGCAGGGGGGTTGAAAATAGGGGATGTGTAAGGTCTCTCCCAACACAGGCCATTCTGTGATTCTAGGATGCTATGTATTGCTTACCCTCAACACCAATAAGCTCTAGTTTGTAAAAAAAAAATTGAATACTGAACAAATACTAATGCAGAACTACTGTGGAGAAAGTAAGGGATTTTTAAGGACAGTTTAACCTACTATAAAATGTAGCAAACCTATTAGTGTTTCTAATGTGAATTTTTCAATTTTCAGAAGTTCAGAGTTTAATGGTAAAATCGACATGAGAGATAAACTAGGACTTCAGCCATGCTCTTGTGCCAAATTCAGCTAGAACCATTTGGTTCCCTTAACGAAATAAATATGCTGCTGTATTCTACAGGAGTGGCCTAAAACACTTTAATAACACTATCACAAGCTGTACTGTTTTGGTGTATTAATGGAGAACACACTGTTTTAATTTACAAAGACTTTTGAGCCACGGAAGGGGAAAGAGAGAGAAAAGGATTTGTTGCCAGGTGCAATTTTCCCACTCCTGCCCAGGGAGAGGAGTCACCTGCAGAGCTGACACTTCCCCTTCAGAAGGGCAGAGAGCCACTGGTGTTGCTGCCCAGGTGTGCTGAGGGACAGCCACCCTTCCCCAGCCCTGCCCCTGCAGGGAGACACATGGGAATGATGCTTTTTTGGACCCCTGAGCACATCAGGTACCACTCCTGATGCCCCCCCCATGTCTCTGAAGGCTTAACCTCATCCCCTTGAGCACAAAGTGGCAGCCCCAAGCCCCTTTGGGAAGAACAGACACTGTACCCACAGGAAGGAGCTGGAAAGAGCCACTCCACAGCAGTCCCCAAGGACAATTTGAGTACCTCAATATGCCACAAACAGATTGCCCCTGTCAGTGGCTGCTGGTGCAGGATGTGGCACAGCTGTGGTTCCCAAAGCAAAGCACAGCTTGCAATACAGTGAGAAGCCTTTGCTGCAATGCAGGTTTTAAACAGACAGAGAAATACAAATACCTCCAAACAACAAGACACAGAGGTGCAGATCTAGGCAGAAAATGCTTTTGAAAATCTCACCTTCTACTGCCATGACAGCATTTAAAACTTCCTTACTGCTTTCCTGCTGTATTGATAATCATAGGATACTGATTTCTAAGCTTCCCTCAACTGATAAACACACACTTTCTAAAAACCATTTTTATTTCTTGCATACATGCCTTTTCTTTTGCTTTTTATTATTTTTGTTTCGTTCCGTGTGTACGTTTGCCCATTAAGGAAAGACAAATCACACAGTAGCTTTCTGACAGCCCTGCTTCCTGTGATTCCAGAGTCTGTCAGCCTCCGAGAGAGATGACTTAACAAATCTGCAGCATATTTCCATGCAGGTAACTCATCTGTGATGTGACTGGTCTCTAGGGCTAAGGGGTAAGGAATGGAAATCCAGCAGTCTACAGTGCTTTTCTCCTCAGTTATCCAATTAATGGAACAGAAACAGACCACTGGTAAAAATGGCAAACAAATAAGGCAGTTACACAAAGTGAAAGGGCTACTCAGAAGCTACTCTAGGAATCAGACTCCAGTGAGCAGAGCTCATGCAGACTGCAAAGTTTAAAAGCTAGTCTTGAGGAGTACTAGGAGCTACAGGTACTACTGCCTCCAAATTTTCTTGTTCAGATTGATCTTACAAAATTCACTAGAGCTGAAAGCATGAAGAACCTCTGAAAGGAGAAAAGGAATTTGAGGAAACTGAGCCTACGTATTGGGAAAAAATTGCACTTTGACTTAACTTCCAGAACAAGCTCACGCTATTGAGGCACAACAGAATAATTAAGTTTAACACTGTTAAAGCCACATCTCCAGACACCAGGTATCTTCTACTGAGAAAAGTTCAATTGATGACTTTGGAAAGCGAAACAGAACAAGACTCCTGACCTCAGTGGTTTGTTGTCTAACACTTTGATCTACAGTCTACAGTAATTAGGTATTTCATAGTTTCAAACTGTGCCTAATATTAGCCCCCATTCATAAAAGGGTGATTAAATACCCTGGCTGCTAACAGTCAAGCCTGGCAAGGAATCAGACTTAATAAAAGAAAGGGTAAGAGTTCAGAAACTTCTAAAGGCTTGCACTGTTCTTGCCATATGCAATTTATGTCACAGGCCAGTGATGCACTCCTCGTGAACACATTTACTATTCTGTTTGTTTACTTCTATCCCCTTCTGCCTTGTCTATTGAAAGTGACCTAAACTTTGGACAAAAAAGAATGGTCATAAAATAGACTGTAGTGAGAAATAGCACATAAATCAAAATTCTTACACATTCATATATTGTACCAATCTGCATCTAACAGCAAACCATGTCATCTGACCTGGGTACAACAGGGAGCAACACTTCCAGAGAGAATTTCTTGTGCTGTGTTTTAGGATGAGTAATTGTAGTAATTTGATTAGTGGACCCAAAGTAGTATGTATCAGTAAGTATTAGTTTGTGCAGGTCTGTCAGTGTTTCTCCCTGCTGTTATTTGTAGCATTGTTCCACAGGCACTGGCCTGTGTGCACATCACTGATTTGCAGTTTTTCTGCGTGTTTGTCTGTCGTGCTGCTCTGCTGGGGGACTGTAAATGCATACTGTTGGCAGAGTTCAGCATGAAGACAGTGATCTCCAGAAATATTCACAAAAATTTCCCAGTCTGACTGCAGCTCCCACGTTTCACAGGAGCCCCACAAGGGCCTCATTTGTGATTTCAGAGCGAGCTCCCCCCAGCCAGCCAAGCTGCACTCAGTGTGGTTTCCCCTCCTCCCCCCCTCTGGACAGTTTGCTCAGGATTATACAATCTGATTTGCATGATTATATAATCTTCTTTTCAGCAACATCCCTCTGAAAAGAGCAAACAACATAATAGGAAAACCAGTAGCATAAGCCAACTCTTTCAAAACCCAGTGTCTGGAATGTGCAAAGGACACAAAGTAAGGGGGGAAAAGAAAAAGTTTTTTTGGGTCTGTTACCAGATTTTTCATAGAGACCTTTCCCAGGAGCATCAATTCCCAATGAATGTAAGCCATGAAACAATGTGAAACACAAACATCTCACAGACCTGCACTGTTGCCAGTACAGGAAGGGAAGCATCTCCAGGTATGTACGAGGGTTGTTATTTACTTCTTTAACAATAGAAGTTACTTTGGGGCACTCTCAGAAGGTTTTCCCCCACCCTAGCTTAAAAGACTGGCAGGCAGGTCCTGCCACTACTGCTGTTTTTGACACTGGTTTTGTTTTGCAGCTGGCTGAACTCACAGCTTTGACACCACCGTCCCACTGATCTGGAGTCTGGGTTCTGTGGCACAGAAGTGTAAACAAAGTCTTAACTGATACAGGTGCCTCCACTCCCTGTCTCTTCCTTCAAACACTTCAGACTTTGTCTTAGGACACCGTATAAGTGAAGCTTGTAATATTCCAATCTGCAAACAGGCTCTTCTGCTGGCTGCTAAAACTACTTATGATGTCAGCTACTTCAGCAATATTCATCTAAAATTAATGCCTTATAAATAATCAAGGAGTAATCTGCTTCCGTCTGTCAGGCTAACCCCAGAAAGAACCAAGTGTAACATTTTTGCAAGAGAAAAGAAATTAAGGATGACCTGACCTCACAAGCACGCCTGCCAGACAGTCACACACTCCTCCCTGCATGACCTATTTTTCCCTGCTCACACCACGGAGATGTTTCAAACAAATAGCCAGTAATTCAGGCTGCTTGAAACTCAGAGGGCTGCCACCCAAGACACTTGGACATCTTAATGGCTTTGTCAGGTTTCCAAAAGTTTTTAGTGACTTGTTATCTCTTCTCAAGTTGAAACAGAGCTCTATTTAACTAGTCTATGAAGGTCAGTGTTAAATGTCTTGCTTTCCCAAAAATTTGGGATACTGGGTATGGATCATGGCATTTTGTTGCATCTTACAGTGTGTGAATGGCCTGTATGAAAAGGATACTGAGTACATAGATGGTTTTTTAGTTAAAACACCAAGTTAGGGATTAACTTACAGCTAAAAAACCTTAACTTACACCTTAAGTGTTTCTATAGCATAATGCTATAGAAATGCTGCAATACTTCCAACCTGCTTTTGAAAGCTGCTCTAAACTACTGCCCAATAAATTCCTGTAAGGCTCGGAGAACATGTTTCTGTCACTAGAATCAGATTCTGTACCAGTTATCAAGTTCCCCATCAGCTGTAGGTTGAGAACTCCACAACTTTCTTAGCAAAGACCAATGTATCGTGATTAGAACAGTCTATCTAAAACAGGTCAACTTTTCTGAGACACATTTTAGACCCATTGAAAGGATTAATGGTCCCCTAGCAGAAAATCACTCAATTATATTGTGATCAGATATACACGGTCACTAAAAGAAAAAGGCACAGAAATTGTTGTCTTCTGCTAATTCATGAGAGGAGAAATCCTGTGGCAGAGAAGGACAAAGCCAAATGAAACAACACAAGTGATGAGGTGAAAGAAGAACAGGATAAATGTGTGCATATGGAAAGGCAAGGCAAAGGACTTGCTGTCCTCATGCTGGGGCTCATATGTAAAGAGACGGCAACATGGAGCTGAAGGCTGGTGAATAGGAAATAAGACAGAAAAGATGTGCTATTTCCATTGTCCAAATGTCAAACGTCTTCCAGGAAGCCAGGGGGTGGGGCAGGAGGAGTAATAGCTGTATGAGCATCTCCTAACAGGTTTTCTTCCTTCTTGAAAACTGCTGAGCCCATGTGAGCTCAGGAAAGTCAGAAAGAAGGCTGGCTGCCCTCCTTCCAGGCTATTTGCATATGTTCCTTAGTATGCAGAATGTCTCTGTATGTAATTGAATTGTTGTTTTTGCCTCTATTAATACATATGCAAATGAGTCACTCCTGCAGCTGTGCTGTATTAATCATATGTGTGCTTCTGTCTGTCTGCCCTGCAGACTCAGGGTCGGAGGGAGGGGGAAGAGGGAATTTAGTCTCTCTGACCTAGAGGAAAACTCACTCATGCAGACAAAGGTCTGCTAGCAAACAGCAGGCCTGAGCTACAACTGGAAGGCAGACAGGCTGGTCATTTTTCAGTTTTTTTTCATTTTTCATAAATATGGATGGAATCTGAAAGTTATGCAGAAAGGACTGTTAATCTAGATAAAATTAATATGCTACCACTGCTAATTCTTTCCCCTGGAGAGGGGAGGGAGTTCTAATTTGACAAGCCACAGAGTAGCCATGATATTGTTTTACCATGTGTATTTACTGCCTGTAAATGTCCACTGTGCTGAGATATCCACAGTGCTCAATAAAACACAAAGCATTTCTATGCAGTCTTCTGTAATCACTGTCTTCCCTAAATTGACTGGATTCAGATAAAATGATATGATCATGCTTTTCATTCAAATCTGTTTTAATAGACTATATTGAGTTTACCCATAACCTTGTGTAAGACTCTATCAAAGGCAAGAATGGGCTATTTAAATGCCAAATACAAAGCACATTTACCCACCATGAACAAGATTTATTTGAGCTGTGTTCTGTGGTTCATGCTCTGACACAATCTACCACAACCTCTAGCTCCCAGCAGGTATCCAGAAAGTGAGGAGTTGCAAGGCTTGCTCTGGAGTTAACTGAGAGGAACTTTTTCCATTTTAAAATGCAGGGATTTTTCAGAGATGCTTTTGGCAATCCATAGCCTCTCACCCTAAACCTTACTTTTATAGTTTAACGAGTATCATAAAACCATCACTAAGACTTCATGAAAAAACCAAGAAACCTTGGAAAGATAAAATTTTTAGAAGACAACTTACCCCACAACAACACAGAGATCTTCACCCTGGTTAGATGGTTGTAGTTTCTTCTACATGAAGAGTTCTGGGCCCCACATTTTTCTAGCTGAAGGACCTTGGTCTTCACTGACCTCTTTTGAAATAGCCATCTTGGCTGCCCATGTGCAGTACAGGTGGCAAACACCTAGTGGCCAACACATTCACTTACAAAGCCAGGAAGAAGTGGTGGACAGAAGCAGGGAATATAGGATCTGCATAATGTAACAATTTAAAAAAACTATTTAAAAGGACATCCAATAAAAAATGTTGCTTTATTTCTCCTCTTATTATTATTATTTGTGATGGCCACAGGAAACAGCTCAGCCATGCACTGAGCTAATGGCAGATGGACAACTGCCATCTTTTGGTTATGCTAATGAGAAATGTCACTTTTCGTGCACTTGTTTTTTTTCCCCAGATGTGTGTGCTCGCAGTGAAAAACTAATTCTAGTTTTATTTATATATATCTATATCTTTAAGTGGATTGCATGAGTATTAGAATATTGTAATTAAACTGCGCACTAATGATTCATTCCCTACAAATGAACTCAAAGTCCAATTAATGAGGACAGGTAAAGTAAAAAAACAAACAGAGACAGGATACTCTCACTGTTGAAAAGCCAGCTTAGATGGTATTTAAAGGAAGACACTGCCCAGCAAATAGAAGAAATAACCCTGCACAGCTAAGAAACAGTTTACTTCCTTATAAGCAAAGAACTGGTTATAGTAATATCCCAAAGAGGTCACTAATGCAGGCTGCAGAGTAAATAAATAATGGATGAAGTATTGCTATCTCTAGGCTACATTCACTAGAGACAATAACGGGGCACTAGAGTTTCCTTCATCAGAAATAATTCAGATGTCCTCACAGCTCTGGCAACCTGACTCCCCAAAACAAGGAAAGAATAAAGTTTTCAATATTCAGATGCACCACTACAGTGTTTCTACAGCTTTTTCAGTCTTCTTTCACAGATTTGAGGTGGTGTAACACTGGAAGGTCAACTGTTTAATCTCACAAAACTGGTTATAAATAGAGATTATAGCAAGAAATCAGAAAGAGATATGCAAAAAATCCCAGTTATTACATGTGCTTGACAATTAATGCATGACAATATTTAAGAGCAAGGGGAAGTTCTATCCTCAGCAACATTTCAAATGAAACTTAGGGAGATACTTCAGAGAAATAGCCTGAACTGCTAAGTGGAGATATGCAGCTCATCCCTGCAATGGTGAAGAAGCCAAAAGGAAGCTGGTATGTAAGAAAAAAAAAGTTTCTGATTGAGAAGGCTTTAATTTTTCTTTTACTTCATACTTTGCTTTTGTTTCATAGGCAACAGATGTTTTATGGAATACTTGTATGACCACTGGAACACTCTGCCTCCTGATCAGCAGCTGCACACTTGTTGAAGTGCTCTATCCTTCCCAGTGATTATGAATCCTTAAGATGCCTGGAAGCAAGGCTTTCCAAAGAAAAATGTGTACTGAGCTGACACCTAAATAACAGCAGGATGAACAACTCTGCAAAGCCCTCAAACTCCAAACGGGCTTAATTTTTCTCAAAATCTAATCTCTAACATCAGTGCCTGCTTGAGGCCCAAATATTTCCAAAACTGTGGACCAGTTTTTAAAATTCCACTTAAATTCAGTCCTTGGTATGCATCTTACCACACAACTAAGAGAACAGGTCTGTAGTAAGAAAAAATTAATTGACCCAAGTACTCACATAATACTAATATAGGAAGTATTCCAATAGGAATTGGCCAGACTGTTTAAGGTCTAAATATGCTCCTCATCTTTATACACATAGTCAGAGAACACAGGACTCTCCTAAGGACTGGTGTCCAGAACTGAGACCCAGCTAAAATGCTTTCACACTTAGACACTGATGGGAGGCTCTCTTGATTCATACAGTGACAGATTTGGACATGATGCTGAACACAACCACAAATAATTACGAAGCCCTGCTTCATGCTAGATGAAGAGGGAAGAAAGTTTGAATGCTGGCACTCCCAACTTTTTGGGGTGTTTTTTTTCCAAGAGCAGATGTTTGCAGGAAGTCTGTATTACATCAGATTGCTCTAGTGTTTTGACAGGACACAAAATGTCCATACAGTAAGACTACACAGGCAGCTGTCATTATTCATCCAGCATTATCTTTCAATGGAGTTATGGGTATATACAGCATTTGTGTTACTGCCAATTAATCAGTTGTTGTCACTATCTGGTTATCAAACAAGCAATCTGGGAAATCTGAACCATTCCCACTCCCAATGGTGCAGATTCCTCTCAGTTTTCATGTTGTGTAATTAGTTCCCCCGTTTCCTAATACTGAGAAACTACTCACAAAATACTTTTTATCAGAAAAGAAACTTTCAGAATATAAAGAATTTGCTCAGACTTAGCTATGCCCAAGACGACTGGCACCAGAATAAACCTTCAGTTTAGTTTGTGCAAAACTTGTTACACCACATCTACGTTTACAGCTTTGAATGTTGATCCTCAAGATGGAGGAACTTGATTCTCTCGTCTGCTGAACCATATAGAAAACATCATATAAGGCATACAGCAGTACTTGTGAGTCATTAGCCTGTTTCAGTAAAACACAGTGACAATTTATCTTCAGCTTTTCTCTCATGTATTTGAAACATAACTGCCATCCTGCACCACTCTTGAAGAACAAGACCAGATGATGTTTATGAGGGGAAAAAGCTGATGTAAGAAACCCGTGTGCTTACCCAGAGGGATTTTACCACAGTAATGCTCAGGACTGAGTTTTCCCAGTAACAGAGCAAAGCTAAAACCACTTTTTTTTTTTCCCTCAAATGGAATTTTTGTCATTAAAAGTGGGAATGAGTGAATACTTGGGGCTGATAGACAGCACTTTATCAGAAGACAGGTTCAAGTTTGCACCGTGGCAGTTCCAGCTTTTCCAACACGGCCCCATCCCTCTACTTCCTTTACAACATCTAACAATGCAAGCTTTAGCTTCCATCCTCGTTGAGCCATCAGTCTCTCTGTGGATAGTGGAAATCAAGGCAATCCCACGTGGCTAATAGTGGCAAATATCAGATGGCAGAGTCTGTACACCCCAGTGGGGACTCAGAGGCGGGGAGAGGAACGGGGGGTTTCAGATTACAAATCCATCACTGCGAACCAACAGGGGATTTCAAAATGAGGGACTGCATTTTCACTGACAAAGAGGTTCTTTGCCACAGGAAAGCAATCAGGTGCTAGCTCTTCTTCTATAAATACAGTGTGCGTTTCATTTACAAAAACAAAAATTCGATTTTGACAACCAGGGATAAAAAAAGTACTTCCTGTTGATCTCACAGTACACTACTAAAGCCATGACCCGACTTAAAATTCTCTAGTGAAATAACAAAGACATGTTTATTGTTCCATAAACAAACAAGAAAAATTCCTTGGCTTTGTCTTCACTGAGATAACACTGTGTATCGAATTTTGCTGGGAGCAACAAACTGAGCATTGTGTCAGGTCCTTTGATCTCCCCTGCTTTAAGTACACAAAGTCTGAAAGATGAGTGATAGGGAGGATAGAGAAAGAGGAAAAGAGGGAACATGCCATTTTTCTGACCTTTTACTGTCTGATGACCAGATGACAGAGGGTGCGTAGGGGACACCAGAATTATAAGTAATGCAGGGGAACATCTGAAGTAAGAAGAGTTCCTCCTTGAAAGAGACTGCAAAGCCATTTAAATGTGGGTTTAGACCAAAAACATCATGAATCTTTCTTTATGACTCAACAAAGTCATGACTGAGCTAAACTGGATTTGAACGGTTTGGAAGGCACAGTCTTTCTAGTTTAGCAACTAAGTTGAGCTCCATTCATGTTAGCATAGGGGGGCATCCATTTTGAATCCTGTATGATAAAACCTTTCCAGAAGCAAATCTGGCCTGACTCTTTCAAATGGCACCAGAAGTTGAGGCATGTTCAATTTCTACCAGATAGATTGCTATGATAGCTAAAACTCACCGTTAAGACATGAAGAAAAATCAGCTTCAATTTATTTCTAGCCTATATGTGCCCTTAGAGATCAGATCTGAAAAATTTAAAAGAGTCTGCTAAGTTGGTAATTTGAGCCTCTCCCACTGACTGGCTGCCAAACTTTCCCTCTAATTCCAGACATGTAGCAAAACAACATAGGTGAATTTGGTCAATATTTTCATTTTAATGTTCTCTGCACAGAAACTTTTGAGGTTCTCAACTTTTCCATAACGTAAACTCACCCTAAGATACTTATGACTGCAGTCACTTTTGCACAAAGCCCACCTTTTAACAAGAAAACTGTTATTGTGATAAAGCCTATTTTAACCAGGATACTTCAGCCCACAGCATGCATAGATATACAGCCCAAAGCTGGTCCTGAAATGAAAGTAAACCATCCTACCATCTTACTGGAACACTGATGCATTATTTTAGGACTAGCTTGAATGACTGAAAAGATAAGAATTAGAATCAGTGTTGTTTTCGCATTGCTAGCTAGCTCCATGTTTGCTTTTCCTTTTTCCCTCCCTCTTGCTTCCATATGTCTGTTCATGTGTTTGGCTATTAAAAGCACTTTATCAATACTGAAATGCCTCAAAATTCATTTCACAGGGATGACTTCTATGGCTCCCATGATTCTTAAGCCGCCTACAGTATTTGTAACTCAGAGAATCAGAAACTAACACACAGACAATGTTGCTTTTCATACAAAGGCACAATAGGAATGAATGTATTAACCTCTGTGGTGCATGGAATGTGTCAGCTTACACACTGGCAGCTATTTCTGTGAAACTCAGCTAACTTCCGCTGGCTGTGTTAAAATAAAATAAAGTAAAAAAAAAAAAAAATCTTCCCCAGAACTATGTCCCACGCTCTAGTATACTGGCCAAACAACTGAAATATCTGATGTCTACTTCATACTGATGCAGGCCAAGCTGAGCTGGAGAATGCATTTCACACATCCCAGTCATAAAGGCTGAGCCTTTCCAAGCAGGTATAAAGCTCTGCTGTTCCATGTGACTTGGCAAATAACAATGAGCAGGGAGATGCATTTGCAGTGGAGAGCTTGGGGCTTTTTATGTTTCTAGAAGAGAGTGGCAATCCAGACTTTGCAGAATTAGAGATGATTTGGATCTTGATTTTCTCTCAGTCCCAAATATTACCTGGCTTCCTCCTACCAGCCCAGCATACGCGACAGGTAGCAAAATTTACCCTGTGGCAACAGACACCACATTTGCTTAATTCCAATGACTTGACAAGGGTTGTGTGGCTGATCAGGAATATCCAAAGACTTGCTAACATTTAGACCCACGGACAACCTAATGCCTCCAAAATCCAGAATACTGACAGTCTCAATTAGATACATCTGGCTACCAGGTCAACTCTTTATTGTAGCTGAAAAAAACTCAAACCCTTCAGTATCTTTCCACCTGTTTTCTAATTGTCCATGTTAAATTAGAATAATCACTAATTATCTGCAATACAGCAGTGTCTAAAATGCTCTGGGTACCATAAAACACAGTAGGAGGGGCCAGTTATTGCTCTGAAGAGCTTATGGCCTAAAAGGACATAATCATGTTAATGACTTCTAAGCAGTTTAGAAGTGCTTGTCAGGACAGAGCTCTTCTGCCCACAACCCATTTCCTTTTGGTATTTTACAGCCTGCAGGAGAACGATCTAATGGAAAAGTGTCCTGGTTTCAGCTGGGATAGCACTGGCTTTCTTCTCAGTAGCTGGTACAGTGCTGTGTTTTGGATTTAGGATGAAAATAACGTTTGATAAGATGTCAATGTTTTGGTTGTTGCTAAGTAGTCCTTACCCTAAATCAAGGATTTTGCAAGTTGTGAGAAGCTGCACAAGAACACTGGGAGGCAGCAAGGCTGGGATGGCTGACTTGAACTGGCCAAAGGCATATTCCACAGCAGAGAACGTCCTGCTCAGTTAATAAACTGGGGACACTTGTTCAGGAGGGGTCAACGACTGCTTGGGGACAAGCTGGGCACTGGTCAGCAGGTGGAGAGCAATTGTTTTCTTGGGTTTTATTGTTCTCTCTTTTCTATTACAATTGTTGCTATGACTACTGCTGTATTTTACTTGATATCATATATTATGGAACTGTTCTTATCTCAGCCCACGGGTTTTGCCTTGTATTTCCCAATTCTCTGATCCACCCCACTTTTGGGAATGTTCAGCCACAGAGAGTGGCTGTGCCGTACAGAGTTGTTGTCTGGGGTTAAACCACGGCAGTAAGAAAAGCAAACGTACTGCTATGAGGAAATTCAAAGTACAAACCTAAAAGTAGTAAACTTGACAACAGGGACACAAAAAAAGTAACAAAAACTTCCAGCAAGGTGAAAAGAAAATGTGTTATCGTTTGATGACTCTTTTGCTTCAGATGCAAATTTTATGCGAAGAGAACAGCCCAAAGACCCCTGTTAATTGCATCGTGTTCCAAAGGAAGAGAAAACTGGTTTTCATATTTACTTAACCTTTGCCTCCTCTACATTGTGATGGGACTTACCTGCAGTTGGAGTGGGCCTAAGCCCGGTGTTGCTGCGGCAGCAGCTGCCATGGTAGTTGGGATCAGCTGAACGGGGTAGGGGTCACCTAAGTAAGAGAATAATAGAGGCGTCAGCACCTTTTATCTACTCTCCACCTGCAAATTAAAGTCCTGCATTCACTCTTTCCAAAAGCCTTCTTTTGTGTGCCTTGTTGAGGCCTAATGAAAAGCTCTATTGTGCAGCCTTTTACTAACACTCTTTTCACAATTCTGGCTGAGAGAGGAATGTGAATAAAAGGCACAAGCAATTAAGGCGGAAACCTCATCCTTTTTCATGATGTATTTAGGGAAATGGAAAAAAAAAAAGTGCACATTGATCAGAAGGCTGCACTTCAAAAAAAAGGAAAGAAAGAAGATGGGGGTGGAGGAGAAGAAAAGGAAAACAGTACAACCTTGATAAGATCACAGCATTAGACGGGAACAAATTTACAAGCTTGTCCGAAATATGAAGTTAACTAAACTCCGCTCACTGTTAGCAAACTGAGCCTCACACAGAGTAGAAATGGTACTCAATTGACTACTGTTTTCTTTCAGGAGAGAAAAAAAATCTCACTTTAGTGGCAGGGTTTGATCCTGCAACAGGAAAAAGCACGTGAAGCTAAGGAAATTGGACACAAGCCTTTGAAATCCCTGCATCAACTCCGCTTCATGACTTGAGATTCAATTTTGCTTCTGAAGGAAAACTACTTCAAGTTTTAGTAAGAACTACATTGTGCTTAATGAGATAAAGGGAGCCAGCAAAGGTTTCAAGAAAAATTGCAGGCATTTGTAAAGGAAAATTACCTGAAATGGCAAAAATTGAGATGGAGACTAGCACGTTTTAATCATATGGAGAGCTCACTTTTGGTTAATTTTGAAACTTCTGATTTGTTAAAATAAACTTCATACTACCCCATCCACAAAAATATGAAGAAAACTAGCAAAAATAATAAGAAATGTTACACACATTATATTGCTTCTTTAGGTGATAAAATGTTTTAACACTTTCCACCGAAATAAGGCTCACTAGAGCATTTCTGTATGTCCCTATGTTCTGGTGGCATGCCCAATTTCTGTAGCACAAAAACAGACAAAGGAAAAAGCAAGACACTCTATCATGAAAATCTATCTAAATGCTGCTGTACATGTCATTAAAAAGGTAGATTAAAAGTTTTCCCCTTTATCGTGCTTTTTTAATGAACTGGGTGAAAAAATAAAAAAGACAATTAAGGAGGTAATGCAGGGTGTTCTGTACCACCATTAATACTTATTATTAAATTAAAGTTTCAAATGTTGTCAAGCCTTAGTTACAGGAAACAGAAAACAAAGGGAAATAAAATTATGTAATTTTTTTTATATGTTAGAAATAAGCTGTGGTGGTGTACACACATTCAGGTAAGGCTAATGCTTATTTTCCCCTTTTATAATGTAACCTTCTTCAGTTAGACCTTCTCATTCAAGGATCTTGATCTCCTCCTGGTAAGAATTAAGTATCACAACTTCTAGCAATGGAGGACCAACAGCAACTGGGCTGGCAAAGCATCTTAACAGATACTAAACTTAAATAACTGTGCATGTTTATATTTAAGAACATCTTAAGAAATGTTTTGTTGACTGAAGCCTCACAGTCACTCAAGGCTGACCAGCCAAGCAATGCAAACCAAAATGTCCACCCAGGCATCCCCATTCCCAAGTGTCTGTGCACCAGCCTCAGGCCACAACAATTCTATTTATTTATTTGTCAATGGGCAACAGATTTCCTGACTCGCTTGGCTTTCTTTTTCTTCCCCAGAGAATGCCATTGTTTTACATTTTCCAATTTTATTTTGCTTTCTGAGGCACCCACCTTCCTTTTCCTATCATGGACTGAATCAAAAAGTCTTTCTGACTTGACATTTTCTGGAGAGCTATCTTGTGACCTAAGCAGTGGGCCTTAGACATGTGAAGACAGACAAAAAGGGAACAGTGGTCAGAGAGTCAGGGACAATGATGTTCAGCTGCTTCCACCCCACCACAGAATGATCTCAGCATCATTCCAAAACTCTCTCCTAAAGAAGATATTCTGATCAAAAACAGCCGTGAAAGAAGATAAATTTTTAATTTTTCAACTGAAAGAAAAAAAAAAGAGGGAAATTTTGTCAGTAGGATGCTGATTCTTACAGCCCATTACATTTCTAGTTTTGAATGATTTGTATTTAAACAGATACAGATTAAAATATCAGCTTCCATCCACTCTCCCATATTTTTCTCCACACACAGCCTCAGTCCATCACACTAATTCATAAATCCCACTATTCCCACCAACAGCCCAGTGGAAGAGGCAAGATTAAAACCCACAGAAAACTCTTCAGACCCAGGGAAGGTTCTGGGACCCTATTCATGAAGCACTCAGATACTGACACCACACAGTGCAAGAGCAACTGCCAGCCCTCAAAATACTAACGAAGATCTCAGGTCTTATCTGATGAATACATATTTTTGTTGTTACTCTAGAACATGCTACATCTTTACATCTATTATCCTTAAATTTATTCCCATATCAGAGTGAATATATTGACTGAACAGTTTTAGCTAATTCTGAAATCTGGCAAATGCATGTCTTAACTATTACATTACATCTTCAGTAAATACCTTATTTTTAGATGTAAGAAGTAGCTACATTTGTTTTCTAAGCTCTAGGAACATTTCAGGAATATGAGACAAGACATACAGTTCTCAGAAATAGGTATTTCCCAAGCCACTCACAAGTCTGTACCACTGAAAACACCAATAAAATCTCAAACAACCATATTACATTTCCATTTACAGAATTCATTACTAATCAAATGCAGGCAGGCAGGAGCATTTTTCAGCTACCAAAAGAAACATTTTGTGCACTCATTTCATGTTCCAAACTACCTCTCTTGTTATGTGTGGACTTTTGGTACAAACAAAGCATCAGAGAGAAGTTTTATTGTTGTTTTTCTTTAGTAGGCCATATGGTAAAATCTGGAGCAGATCAAAGGCTGAGATTTTTATGGTGACAACAAGGTAAAAATAATTTCATTAGCTGATGCATTATTGCCTAATACATAATTATTTCCCAGCTAGCTGGTGACATCACTTTGAAGAACAGAATTATTCAAAGCTGACTACATAAAGAGAACACAGGATTTATGCACTGGTGATGCAGCAGCTAAAGAAGGGAAGGGGAAATGTCAGCCCAGGGGAGCTGAGGGGGAATATTAGAATACAGAGGAATATTATTGGTGCCCACTGTGGGCAATGCCAGTGGATCAGGGCAGAGCACAAGGCTGAGTCCTCATTTCTGTATCCTCTATCCTTCTTCTGGTCCATCTTCCACAAACATACCCAGAACCTCTTTCCTGATAATTTATGCACTGCAACTTCTTTCAATTTTGAATCACACCTTCATCCTTGCCCAAAATAATCTTCCAAGATCTTGCTTACAAGAGGATTTTTCATTAAGTACATTCACTTTCAAACCACTCTTTCTATGAACACTCCTATGATCCTCCACTGAAAACACTCTTCTGCAAAAGTTAAGTTGTGGTACAGAGCCAAGTGGACATCCTGTCCCAACACACAAAATAACAGCCCCGTGTTTAGGAACTTGGTTTTCAACTGACTGGCTACCAGCTCATGGGCATGAAATGATTCTGTACTTGTGGAAATACAACAATGGCTCTTAAATCACTTAAACGTTTTGCAAAATTTGTTAACTCCTTTGATAACAAAGGAGTTTTTTTAAGTTAACAAACATTAGGATTTTTTTTTCTTAAAGTGAAAATAAAGCATAAGAGTTAACATTATGTCTGTTGCACCATTCACCAAAACCCTTAAGATGTTTTTTGTATTCCTTTTTCTGTCACTCATCTCATTTATTCTCCTTCATGGTGTAATCCCCCCTAGTGTCTTGTCTTGTTTCCTGACAGGCTGCAAGCTCTTCAGAGCAGGCACATTTGTCTTACTTGCTATATAAATCAAGTTACATGTTAATGTTAAATTATAATGTTTTGACAGGATTTTAAAGTTGAACCTGATTATATGAAACAATAGAACATTGATTTTTTTTTTCCCTGAAATTTTCTTCTCTTAAAAGAAAGGATACCAGAAGAGGAGAAGTAGGGCATTTATTTCCCATGATTTAAAAAAAAAAAACCTCATTGTTTTTCTCCTACCTATCTTTCAGGGACAGCAAATGAAAAAAAAGTCAGAGATCAGGGAAGAAGAGAAAAGAAAACAATGTAAAGAATATGAAGAGAATGAAACAAAACCTAACTCTTAAATTATAATTTCCAAGACTAGTATGCTCAACTAAATTCCATGAAAAATACCAAAAGAACCATTTTCTTGTAATACATTCTGTTGAATGAAAAGGGATTCTGCCTTCTCTTCCCCCCATTTTTGCCAAATTCTAGAAAAGCCACAATAATTTTACACTCAATTTATCACTTGAGTGTATTTATAATGAATAATCACAGCTGATGGCCAACTGACAGGTAAGGCACTGCATCTCTTCTCCCTGCTCATTTATTCTCAACCTCATTTTCCTCTCATTCTCTTGGTGTGGTGGTGGACATGCAGTAAAAGTAATGGGAGGCTGTGAAAGACATGAGCAGTGTTCCTTAACTTCTGCCTCTAGGGATTATGAATTTCAATTAATAATAAGAAGAGTATGAAGAAGACACCACCAGTGGCTTCCAAAAAGAAATCCAAACTGGTTCCCTGATTTTCTCTGAGGATAGCTTGGGACAATGTGGGCTGAGAGATTAGTCTGTTTTGTGTTTTAGAGAAACAAGTCAGCCTACAGAAGGGACAGGCTTGGAGGGATCTAAGAGCAGCCTTCCAACTCCACAAGATGATCAACAGGAGGGGCCAGGCTCCTTCTGGTGGGCTGTGCTTGGAGGACAAGAGCCAGTGGACATAAGGTGCACCAAGAGAGGATCAGATCTTCCCCACAAGGATAGCCAGATGTTGAGAGCTGTCCAAACAGCTGCACTCTCTGTCCTTGGAGCTTTGCAAGTCCCAGCTGAATAAAGCCCTGTGTAATCTGATCCTATCTCCTTGATGACCCTGCCTGAAGCAAGAGGTTAGACTGCAAGCCTTCAGAGATCCCTGCCAAGCAGAATAGTCCTATGATTTCAGGATACACATTTTCTAATGTTTTATCTGTACCTGTAGAATAAATTACACGTATTCAAAACCTCCAGCTTCCAAGGAAAGCCGAAGTATTTCCACAAAGGTTTGTACATGCTCATGAATTTAAAAAAACAGGACTTTATTCTGTTGCCCAACTATGGATAATAGTGGAGTAGCACCAGACATCTTTCATGGCCTATAAACTGAGCTGAAACTACCAGCCTGTTTTTATTGTTTTGCCTGTCTGCTTGGTTTTTATTGGAATTATTAGGTGAAGCCACCCAGAGATCAGGGGCTATGGAACTCTTTCATTTAAAAACAGTCTTTAGTCGTCTTGTTCTCTTCTGCAGCCTTGTCTCCTTCCATTACATTTGCAACCCCACAGAACCATCACATTCTCCTGGATGCTGAGAGGCAAAGCTGCTACCAAAAATTCCTCCTTCTCTCTGTGTCTATCCACAATGCCATTACTCTTCGTCATCCTGGGGGGAATATGAGGGTTTAGTCATATGCTCATTCTTTTCCAAGTCATGAACAGTAGCCCTGGAAGATGACTAGCATCTTTATCAAGAAGCTACAGGATGTGGTCTTCACAACACATGGCTTCTGTTTTTGTCATCCTGAAAAAAACACAGCAATGCCAGTATTTTTTCCTTGTGATTTGGTGATTGCCAATGACCTGCATGTCAGCTGACACAGTTAAATCAGAAATTAGCACTCAAGCCTCTTTAGAAGACAGAAACATGTACACAGAGCACAAGTAAAATTTTAAGACAATCCACATGATACTCCATTAAACATGAAACATGTGACTGACCGAAAAACAGAGACACATCAGCAATTTTCCCTGAGGAAGTTTATGGTATTTAACTCCTAAACATTAATTTTATTGTATTATGTGAGGAACCAATTAACTGAGAGCTTTGTTTTTATCAGACCTCAGAATTATTGTTCAGAACACAGATGAACAGTAAATTCAGCATATTTCAATTTTATTAGGCTTGACTTGTTCATCTCTCATATTCTGCCAATTTTTAAGAGGTAATCAGATATTTCATCAATAAATTTCTGTGAATTATTTAGAACACTTCCAGCAGCAACAAGCTGATATGTAAGACATATAAAATGTACCTATTGTATATTCAGATTTCTCCCCCAAATTGGATATGGTTGAAATAGTGATTAAAGTGCTTTCAAAAAACCTCGTGTTGATGACATGTGACTGCAAACACAATATGATTTTTTACAACAAATTATCCACAGGGCACAGGACAAATGGACAAAGAAAAACAAATCTTGTTTCCAAAATTTGTCATATTGCCATAAAAATAACACAGGTATCAGCAAATAAAAGGCTTTCTATTCCTGAGAATTTGCCAATAACCTGGAAAATGTACTTGGGGTAAATCCCATTTCTGGAAATACAGACTTGGCAACTAGTGCTTCCCGAGAAAAGAAAACAAATCCTAAAAATCTCCAAATAATTCCATTTCTTGCACACCTTAGTTTAGAAAACAAGGTGAGTTGTTCTTCATCTTCTACAGAAGAAACTATTTGTAATTCAATAGCTTCAGTCATCCTGAAAAACCTGAGGACTGATAGGACACATCCCACTACTTTAGCTGCAAGTCAACATTTCCTTCCCTTTTAAAATGGTGATCAAATGTTTTAAGAAGTGTTGGAGTGCAGTTTCCTGAATTAATCTTACTTAGCAGCACTAACTAGGGAAGACCCATCAAAATTTGGGCTACTCTGTGAAGCTGACTTGGACACTACTGGCAAACAGTGCTGCAAATGTAGAAACATGGGAACATTCTGCCCATGCTGATCCTTAGATTTGTTGATGAAGCCCCAGAGAACACTGCTCTCATCCTAACTCCTGCTTTTTTTTTATCTCAGCCCCCAGAAGGACTCACTTGTTCTTCCCCAAATCTTTATTTCATTCTCTTTAGTATCTCTTGCATAGGAGATACAGCCATGCCTTAATATTCCACATACATATGTGCATGAATAAAAGGATCATACTACCTATGACTGATGAGCAGCTTGCTCAGAGGCAGAACTATGCAGTTTTTAAAGGGCACAATACAAAACTTCTCTTCTATCACTTACACCATTTTTATGCTTTCAAAGCACTTCTCAAATATTAATTAGCTCTAAATAAATTCTAATGATTTCTAAGAGTGGCCCTAGCAGATCTGTATCATCTGGTGTGAAATCTGACTTCAGTGAAGTCAACAGCAACAGCTCCTCAGACCGCAGCAGAGCTGACATTTCCCTTGCCATTGCTAAAATCCTGGGAGTCGTGTCTATTATCTGGTAAGTACCACAAGTAGGGCTGAACTACCAGCAGCAGCAGTAACAAGTGATAAGGTTATGGAATGAGAAGCAAAGAAGGGGTAAGTGACCTGAACCAATCTGTGGAGCCCAAATGTGAGAGAAGCTCTGGGAAATGCAGCAATCAGATTGTTTGATTTCAGCATCAGCTGAAATGGAAGGTGCTCTCCTGCTGCTAAAACCAGTTTAAATAGTTGGGATACTGGGGTCAACTCCTCAAATTTGCTCATGCTGCCAGTCACTAACTTAGTTAACAACTAACCTTGAAATATCAGCCCTTTATAAAAAAATTTGCACTATATATCTATCTAAATATTATGTATTATGTGTATAATAAAATACATATAAAGAGGTTTGCATGAAAAATCAAAACATTTAAATTTTAAATAGCACAAATTGCATAAATAACTAAGTACAGGGTGAATGACTATGTAATCAGTATTTACCTTGCTAATTGGGGACTGTATAGCCCATCACATACTGCCAACTTTTCTTTCTCATAAGAAAAAGTACTTCGGTTGTAAATAATAACATTAAATATTTTATACATGCAATTATATCTAGGTATGAAGGTTAAAAATTAACTGGAACCACAGATTATGCATCTTTTTCTCAAATAAAAATGTAATCCTAATAGAAGTTCCTCCCTTCATCTCTGCCAACTTTACCACCACACAATATGCCATAGAGAAAAAAGGGGAAGTGTCAACTTGTGTAAATTGTCCCTTATGTAATGCAAACCATCTGTTTAAAAAAACAAAACAAAATGAAAACCCAAGCCACTCCCAACCATGATCTGCTATGGAGAAAAAGAAAGAAAAGGAAATGTAGTACATCAAATTGGAAGCCAAAGACCATGACCTGCCATGTAACCATGGAGAAAATATTTACCCCTCTCCTCCTGATATTTACCCAATTTTGAAAAATATTTGGAAAAGCATAATTGAATAATTTGCTCTGCACATAATAGAGACTGATATTGCTGGATTTTTTTGAGCATTTCATCTTTCTAGAATGTTTTCCCATCAGGCTGGATCCAAGCAGAGAAAACCTCTTTATTTTCAGTAGCACATCTCACACTGATGCCACCACTGGGTTAGAAGATCCCTGAGTCCTCAGTCACTGCAACCTGGCAAAGGATGGGGGATGAAGTATCAGTACACTTCTGCCCTTTTCCTCCTTAGGTATCTGCCATGGAAGGAGTCTAAATGGACCACTGCTATTAACTGTTACAATTATTTTTGTGTTCTCTTCAGTCTAAATGCTCAGAAAACAAAGTACGTGTAGAGAAAGCAGTGCTCTTCTTTTTCAGCCTCTGTCTGGTGAGTCATGAGCCCTTTGGTAGGCATTGCCTCAGGAACCCTCCTACTCACACACTGAAACCATTGGGGGGACTCATATTTCACCCTCTCTTGGGAGGTACAGGTGGATCAGAAAGGACTGAATAAGTTAAATTAGGCTTTGTTATCTAAGCTGAATGAAAATAAAACAGCAGTACAGCTATTCATTATTTCTTCTCTTTCGCACACCTTGAGCTTTGATCACACATTCTAGCTGGGCTGGCTGAAGAGGCCAACAGCTCCAGCCACAGTCACCTGCAAAGGTTACCACTGTGACCAGGCTGCTTCTTTAATCCCTTCCCAACACGTTTCCATGAAAAAGAACCATCTCAGTTTAAGCCATTTTAACAGAGAGTCCTTTCTGTCCCAGCCTGGACAGGAGCAGGTTTGAGAATGCTTAACCAGGAAGCTTGGCCCATATGTCTCCGTCTGGAGACCTGACTTCTCTCAGGGACAAGGTGCAGAGCAGCAGAAATCTCCCGTTTAATGTGTCTTCAACAGATATTCAAAGTCAAGGAGCTCTGCACCACTAACTAGTTATGAAAATATTCATTGTTGCAATAATTCTCTCTTCCTTCCCCTCCAAATTTCAAATATTTTTTTTTTTTTTGAGGAACAGTATATGAAAACTTTCATAGCTTTTTGTTCTTTGTGAATGAAACTGAATAGTCACATGGAGTTTTTTTACCATTCCTATCTGCAGGTTGTTAATGCTAATAAATAACAGAATTATCACTAGAGAATTTCCATCAATCAGCCACAGAAAACAATTCTAAAAAATGTAATCAGTCCAGAAAGAAAGGCAGGTTTTCCAAAAGGACTGGGAAGATGTAGAAGTGAGATTCCATTTTCATCAGGCACATAAACTAATTTTAAAACATAGAATGGCAGTCAAGTACAGATAATGCTGGTGGGGTCTTCAGAAGTTCCTAGGAAGGCTTTGCTCCCAAAAGCAAACTCAGTGAAAATCAGGCATTTAGCACATCCAGAAGCTGAGCAAATTAATCTGTTGTACATTCTCTGTTGCAGTACAATGCTGGTACTAAAACCCACTTCAGCTCAGTTCAAGCCAGCACAGGTGACTGCACTAAAGTTTGCAGTCACAAGAATTTACAAGAATTTGGTAAATACCCCTAAGACTTAGATCCTAGTGTCTTTGTCACTCTTAAGAGGAAGGTTTAGTCTCCTAAATCACTCAGTTGCTTAACAAAATTTTATCCAAAGCTCTCTGGTTTATAGACTTTCCCAAGTGGACCAATACACAGTAGGGCAAGCAAAAAAATGGGAGAAATATATTTCAGTGGTCTGTCAAAAACATGACTTGATGTGAACAGATTGTGGTTTGAACGCAGCTAGGTGAAGCTTTCCAGGTGTAGCTAAATGTGTATGTGAGTTTTTGTTTACTCTAGATGGTGAGTGAAAGAAGAAACCCTTTGGACCACTGATCACTTCTCCTCAGCTTCTCAGTCAAACTCAGCCAAACACGCCAGGCAACCACCGAACACAGAGCTGTCTTTTTCCACTGGCTCCTGCTCAGTCCTACATCTTGGCACACTGTTAATTCCAAGCCTTACTGCTAGAAGCAACAGAAACTTTGCTCTTTTTGCCTTTCAATTTTCCGGGTTACACAAACACATAATGTCACATCTATTTCATAGATGTGAGGAACTACAGAACTATCATGGAGTTAATGTGTACGCAGTACAAAGAAGGGAAAAAAACACCTCAACTCCTTCTACCCAAACTAGCCTTCACTACCATGGAAATAATATCATTTGCCAGGTATGTCTAACGGTGTGCTCTGCTGACCTTTTCCAGACCCACAGTTATGGTAGCATTCATATTCAGCGTGGCTCACAGCTACACATTCTGTAATGTGAATCACTACTTCTCCCAGCCGAGAGAGACTGAGCGTGTGAAATCACTGGAAGAATTGAATGAACCCATGTTCTGGCACTGCAGCTGCTGAGGGATGTGAAGTGTTTGGAACAGTATTTGCAATAGTGGTCCCAGTCTGTAAAATATCAGGAAAAGGTGTTAGTGGCCAAAGAAACTGACTTAGTGCTCAAGCACCGTGTCTGTGATGTTCAGAAGCTGAAAGAAGTCTGAAATTGTGGGCTAAGCCAATTTAACAAAGAAATCTTTTTATGTTCTAAGTTTACAAAAATGCAGCAGTGGCACGTGCTGAGTAACTCAGACCAACTGATGAATTAATGAGTCAGTCAAGGTACAGATGGATACAGTAACATGGACATAACAAACACCCATACTAGAGACAGAGAAGAGTAGAACAAGCAAGTCCTGGATAACTCAGCAGAAAACTGATGGCAGAAGAGTTCTACAAGTGCAGGAACACAAGTCTACTAAATTCATGCTCTAGCTAAGTGTATTCACAGAAATAAAGTTCCTTCATTATTTCTTAACTTGTATTTATTCTCATCATGTTGACAGGAAGATGAAATCCTATAGAAGGCTTAAATAAAATATTAAAAAAAATCTGCAGAATGTAGAGAACAATACAAATCTTTTAAAAGATTAAAAAAGTAGATGCTATATTTTTAAGTGTTAGGCTCTCACAAATATCCTCAGAGTTTGTGTTAGTCCATCAAACTGAAAGGCATATGCTATCTTTGATCTCTGTGCAGAACCTCCGTTGAGATTAATGTGAGTTCTGTGTGAAGAAAGAGACTAGAATAGGCCCTCAGTTCACAAATAGTAAGCAGTCTGCTTCAGGAAAAAACATGTTTTCTTACAACAGTGTTGAAATTTATTGGGAAGTTTCAAATAGCTTATTTTCAGATGCAAGTTTGTGGTCATGAGTATGTACACTTGTCAGAAAGACCTGTCAGAGAGAAGGTGCACAAATCCACCTCTTGTGTCAGATGTTTGGCTGTTATGTAGAAACACATCCTTCATCTCTGACAAGCTTCTCTCATACTGTAACAACTAATGCCCTGCTTCACACTCATCTCTGCAAGTTAATGGCTTTGTCCATTGATAAGGTGCTATTTTTATACAGACTGGCATGAAACTGTGCCCTACAATACCCACTTCCAGCTAAAAAAATCTCCAGGACTTACTGCATCCTGCCTTGTAGCTGAAGCCAGGAGGAAGGAGGAATCCTTGCTGTGCAGCTGCTGCTAGGGTTCGCTGGTCTGGAGGGAATACGGGAATCATTAATGGAGGCAGTTGACCCTGGACCTGCTGAACAGGAGAGGGAAAATCAAACACAGAATTTTTTGGTGGGGGACAATGTCTGGCAATATGCTTTCTTTCACTTCTCATCTGAGAGGTCTGGTCTGAATACACCTCTTCATATTGGGGTGTTCCAGCAGCATCAACTGTTGAGCTTCATCTTCATTACCAAACACTTCATATGAATTACATGAATCCAAAATAAACTGAAATATTCCACTAAGGCATATCTATATCCCACTTAATTATTCCCCCCACAGTTCATGATGACTCACTTATCTCTGGCTATAGGGGAGTACTTTCTTCTCTTTTATTGAACTGTGTAGCAGTATCTTTTTCAGACAGTAGCTTTCACCCTGACTAAGCCCAAACACAAAGACACCTCCTCAGAAAGGAAAAAGAAGTGCATAAGTAGCATACAGCACAGCCAATGCTATTTTTCTGCTCATGCACGTGCACTTATTTGTACATGCGGAAAAATAAAGTCTCTAGGATGTTCAGAAAAAAGGCTGAGACCCTTTATTCACAAATAAAACATCTATGTCTGAAGTGTTAGGCGTCCAACCTTGCACAGCCACTCTACACAACCATGCAAGTCAGGAAGTGGAAAATATTATATTGTAAGTGGATACTGCAGGGGACTAAAGCCATGCAGAAATTAGTCATCAAAGCTGGAAGTGGGCCATGGTACAACGTCTACTGCTGTTGCTTTTACCCAGTTCCGTTAATAGCTTTTATAATTGATAGAAAGTGAAGCTGTCTCTGTATTTCAAACAGATGAGAAACAAAAAGTTTGCTGGATTAAAATGCTGAATGACTAGTTTCAATTTAAAATCCCCACTGTACTGACCAGATCAGTCAGTGAAGAAGGACTGGCTCAGTTTTTAAGAGAGCTCATCTAAATTTTAGTGGCACTGTAAAGCTGAGGCATTGGAGATGGATACATCTTTGAAAACTACAATTTATTTTGTGGCCTTAAGTAACTCAGAAAATCAGAGTATCAACAGACAACCTTCTATGCTGAGGGGTGCAAGAAGGTGCTACTCCCTACATTACTGCCCGACAGCAGAACTGGCAAAAGAGAACCTGCACCAGCCCATGGCTGCCTCTGTTCAGAATACACCATTTGCTCTTAATTCTATTTTCATTTAATCTCCTTAAAATCCAGGCCACGTCTTGGTTCACCCAACACTGCTACCAGGCAAAATAGTGATACAAAATTTGGGATTATCATCCCTTTCAATTTATGCCTGGAGCTGGCAACACCCCTGTGTGTGCTGACTGTGTCTGTATAGTCTGAAACAATTTTCAGGCATAGAGTTCAAGAGCACTGTTGACAGAAATTCTTGCAGTGGGAGATTAAGACTGGGGCTGAAAGACAGAGTAGATGTAGCTCCATTCACTGAACCAGCCTGATACGTTTTTTTTTTTACTTCAATATTTGTCTTTCTATTCCGATCCTGCTAATTAGAAGGCATACATATTTTCAACTGAATTATGGGAGGAAAAAAAATATAAAATGTGATTTGTTCTCTATCTGCATGCAGTTATCCTAGAGCTGTCCAATACCTGCCTTTCCTTCATGTTTTGTTTGAGGTTTTGTGGTTTGCTTTTTTAATTTTTTTTTTTTTAAGACAAAGACAAAGTAACTGTATTCTTTTAGAACAAAAATGAACAGCCATGCAGAATTTTTGCACAGTACTCTTCTTCGGCAAAAAGCCATGGAACTTTTTTTTTAAATGGTTTCCAAGGATGAAAGTGACTTTGCCAAGTGAAGAAGCTTCAAAACAGGACTCAAAAACACTAATAGAAAGACAGATGGTTCTACTAAGTGCTTTGCTGCCAAAAAAAATGTTAAAAAAAAGTGAAAAAAATGGAGTGATGTTATTGAAGCTGACTGCAAAGTTCTCTGATGACTGCAAATACTCTTGTCCCACTGCAAGTGTTAACTCTGCCTCCAGGGCTAATATAACTAAAGCACCACACACACACAAATTGTCATTGCCAAGCCCACAATGCAGCTTAAGTCTGCACTTGATTCCAAGTGACTGCCAAACACATGAGCAAAACACCACACTGAAAAATTCCCATTTAGGAAAACATTTACCAGGAAAATGCCCTTTCTTCCTAAATCTGATTGCTGCATTTCATTTTTTTTTTCAAATTGCTGCTCCTCTTTAACTCTCCAAGGGGCCTTATAGACCCTAATTTCAAATGACACAACCCTATTTGCATTAGGGAGGTAAAAACTATGGAGTGATGAGGATGGTTTGCATGGATATAGAAATAACATAGTCAAAACAATGTGATTTTCATTCCAGGATGGAATGTATGTAGCAGCACTCAGCTACACTTCATTTTCTCCTAAACACAAATAAATGCAAACATTAGTTTATTTTAATCTGATTACCTGACACAATATCATACAAATTATGGACTCTTCATTTTTATGGCTCATTTAACTACTAAATTTTAACTCGTTATGTTTATTATTATTATTAACTGGAATTGCTAGGATACAACTGCTTCAAGTGGCATTGAATACAGGCCCTCCTTCTGAGTTTTACATCTAAGGTGTTACCCTTTTTTTTTTTTTTCTTTTCCTTTTCAAGGTATTACTACATCAGTTAAATCTTGCAAATGTTTTTTATTATACAGCTTACACACCTTCCAGTATTTTCTGGATTTTAACTTCTCAATACTGCATTTCTAATTTGAATATAATGGACTGCAAATCAGGGCTATTTTCCAGGCCCTTCAATTTGCTCTGCTAATGGACATATGTCCATAAAAAGAAATACCTCTTCAACAATCTAATAATTCACACAGCTTTCAAGATTCTCTGTTGGCCAGCCTCTCTACGTGATGACCTCTTCTCAGTCATAATATCCAAAAGGAGAAAACTGTATTTTAAATCCTCACAAAATTCCCAATGGGTTTACAGAGCTACAATTTCACCTTGTAACTTCTTATCTACTTTATTATGTTAGTCTGGAGGATAAAGACACAATCTTCCAAGGCCTGGTTTTTCATACCGTTGCCACTGTGTCAACTGATCACACTGTGAACCTTTCATTAATTTTTCCTCTCCGCTGCCCAGCTGTGGCAGGGGAGGGCGAGTGAGTGGCTATTGTGGGTGCCTGGTGCTTGGCCAGTGTCAAACCACCACACCAGGAAACCTTCATAGCTGCCACTGGAAATCCGAAATAGAGACCATCTCTAAAGAACTTACCGATGCAAAAACCAGTATGAGCACGTGACAAGCAACTCATAGTAAATCTACTGTCCAAGTGGGAAACTGGGACACCCACAGCGGCCTGCAGAGATTTTTGATTTTGAAAAGTGCCTCAATGTATCTTTATTTTGAAAAATCTGGCCCTAAATGGCTTACCATATCAAAGGGAATTTGTTGGCAAACTTGGAACTGATTCAAGCAGTTGAAGCCTGGGCCAGCATCTTCACAACTCTGTGTGTGTCCTTTATGACTTGACCATAACAAATACAACCACACAAGGACATTGCATTCAACACAGTCACAGTTAATATTTCCAGGATTCTCAGCTTCATTATAATTGTAGTATTTCCACCTAAATTCTGCTCTCCTATCTACTTTTAGGAACATACTACGGTTACCACAGCTACCTAAGCACCAAGCAGTATGTTTTTAACAGTTACCCCCACTGTTTGTTACTAGCTCCTGCTGTGACTTCCACAAATTTAGATTGCAAACACTTGACAACTACAGTTCTATTTTCTGTAAAAAGTCATGTGTGCTTTGGGTCACTATGTAAATAGCTACACAGGGAAAACAGTTTAAAGCAACATTAAGATTGCAAAGTTAGACATTCGTGCCTTAGAGAATGCCAGAATCAGGGAAGCATGCATGACCTTATTTTTGTCCTTTATGCCCCTGCATCCAGACAGAATCTTAAAAGTTCAGAGTTTCCCCTCGCACATGACTCTTGCTTTATCTAGAAGGCTTACACCATTTCTCATGTAACATAAATCCATACTTTCAGCAAACCTAAGGCCCTAAAATAGCAGCTGCTATTAGTTCTATCTATTTTCTCTTCATACACTTCCCCCAATTTCATTTCCGCAGCTGTTCAGCTGTTCATTACATATTTATTAGCATCAACTTTTATATAAGTTTTCCTCTCTCCAAGGTAAATATCTCAATGCATTTCCCAGCATCTGTATATATATACATACATACATACATATACATATATATATATATAAAAATATATACATATATATATATATATATATATATATATAAAACATTTTCCACTGAGGGGCAAATACTGCTAAAGCACCCACCTCTAGTTCTTCAGAAGCAATTTTGTTCCTTTTGGTGAGACTGGTGATGGATAACGAATTACTCAGTGTGGGTAAGAGCAGCTGCTAAAAGCAACTCTCTCTTTTCTACACCCTGACCAAACTCTGCACAGTACTTTACTCCTGAACTGTTCAAAAGATGCCCTTCAGGAGCTGTATGAGCATCTTTGCTGAAATTGACTCTTATGTGGTTTCTTCATGTAGAAGTGTGGCTAACTTTTATTTTCATTTGAGTTATTCTCGGCTGCCTCAAATAAGTTCAGATTTTTCATTCCTAGAACGGTGGATGCACATGAATGATTTGATTAACTTCAAATTGTTGTACGAATATCTCCTTGCTTGTGACTTGTTTGTAAGTTAAGCATCTCTTCTACTGTGTAGGGAAGAATGCAATGCACATTTCACATGCAGCAACACAAATCTGTCCTTCAAAAATGACATGTTTAATTGCATTTGTCCCCTTTCCTCCAGAAACACTTGGCTCTCAGTGACACACACTCTGCTGAAGGACTGGATTCTTTAATTAGCACATGTGTTGGCCCTCTTTCTCTCTACCTCACCCCCCTCCCCATGTCTATCTTAAGGGAAATAAAAATATATGTCCCCATATAACTACAATCTGCTATTTTCCCTTTCAGTGATGTTTAAAATAAGAAAATAAAATGTTTTTCTCTTCTCTGTATCAGTTCCCTGAGTTGACATAAGCATGTCCTGAGCCTACATAGCAGGAAGCCCTGCCTATCCAGGTTATGGAATGATCCCTCTTCCTACAGAGTCTGAGGTGCCTGTTTATGGGGTGCTTACTGAATATCCAGGATGCAAAGCAGAAGCTGGGTGGCATGAAGTGGACTTGCATTTTTTCTTCCTAATCACCACCTGTAAGCTCTTCTGCAGTGGATGATTGGTCCCTAAATAGTATTCTTCCCTTTGCTATGTATGAGGCTTAGGCAATTCATACCAGAACTTACCAAAATTTGTCCTGTCCAAACACCTGAGTTCACTCAGCAGCTCTCACCACTCCCATAATTGTTTGCAAGCAGTGATACTGCTGGCAGAAAACATGCTCTTACAGTGCTGATCTTTTAAGGAGAATGAACTAGGGGATTTAGGGAGACAGCTCCATCACCTACACCTAAAACAGACTCCCCATTACAACTCTGCTAGCACAGGACAGCTTTACTTCGAGTGATGGTGTGGAAAAAATTATTTGTTTGATGGAATATGGAGACAATCCCTAATAGGTATGCAACTTGGCACATGGAAGAAACAAGGAACAAACTTTCAGGAGAACTGAAATGGATCTCAGGGAAATACATAAGCATGTTTCATTTTTAAAAAGCAAGGCTTTTCAGGCTGTAAACTTTCCACCTTTGCTCGGTCCTGCAAGAGAGCCTGGGTGTCACTACCAGCATCCATCTCAAATTCATCTCACCACAGAGTATGAAAATTAACACACACAGCCTTTTAAAATAAAGAGCAGAAAAATGCCTTAAACTGCCAAGTAATACAGACAGTAGCTTTTTCCATATTGATAACTTCCTTCCAAGGCTTTCCTCCTCCAGTTCATGCCACAGAACAAAATATAACATTGACAGATAAACCTCCAGCAGCACTCGGCAGGACAGAAGCCAAAAGGACCTTTCACATTAAGGAACAACCCTTGGACACTTCCAAAGGAAAAAGGCAGATCATTTGTTGTTCATTTCTGTAACTAAAATAAAGAACTTCAAAACTTTTTTTTAATATTTGATCTAGTATGGAAGAAACATAGAGAGGAGAGAAAAGCAGTAAGATGACTTTTTTTGCACTGGGGTTAGGTTTAACAAGTATTCATGCTTAACATGAATACTTGACTTAGCATGTAAGTTACATATAAGGGAAATTCTGCCACAAAGGTTTTGGAACTAACAGACTAGCTGAAGAGACTACCTGAAATAAAAAGTACATAAACTGGAATTCATTCCAACAAACAGCTGTTTTAAGACAAAAGCCTAAGAGTTCACACAGGGAGGGCTGCTCCAGACTACACAACACCCCAGTGAGTGGGGTTCTCTGGCCAATCAGGACCTTCAGAGCAAGTGACTGTAATTCAGGTAACAGCTACAATGGAAGACTGAAGTGCTCTCGAAATAACCCTTTCTAATCCCGGCTCAAGAGCAACATTAAAAATAATTTGCTCTTTCATTTTTATAAGAGAAAAAGATTCATTGTTTGGTGGATTTAGCGACTTGTTTCATGAAGAGGCTGAAGTTAGCAAATGGGCTTTTGAGGCACGATGACCACAGTTTTTGGCCAAATCATCTTATTTCACCTTTCCTAATATTCACACAAACACTGAGTTTCTCTTGGCATAGCTTCCAAGCTCCTGGGCACCTTATTTAAATGTTAGCACCCTTCCTAGAAGAATAAACCAGGACTGTAAGGGAAATCTGCCACAAACTTCTGGCTGTCAAAACTGCTGATTTTTATGCTGTATTGTTCTCTATTTCTGTTTTTGCTGGCTACCAGCAAGTTGCTCCTAAGGGCAACCACCATGATCAAGAGTTAATCCACAAAGTCACTTCCTTCAAAGTGGAAAATCTCTGCATTTCCATGAATGCCTGGTGCTACCTTGCAGCATATGACAGAGCAAAGTTTCCATATGCCTGGCTAATGCTCTCCCCAGTGAGCTGTGGGCTAGTGCTGATGGCTCCAGCAGAAAGCTATCCAGTGAAACATTTGTCAGGGAAAATAAAACAGGTGTGAGGTTTCCTGATGTGATTTAGAAGACAGCATGTAGGATAATTCCTTGAGCAGCAAGTGTACTCTTTTCTACAGTTAGCTGATCTGTGATAGATGGGTTCAGTTATTCAAAATATAATGAACTATGGGCTTATTTGTACATGCCAGGAAGAATCAGGGATACAAAGCAATATACCTCCCTTGTCACTGCTGACAACAGCCTTTCAGAAGTCATCTGTGTAATTTTCCTTCTGATTTCCTACACTCTGGTTAAAAGGGCTGAAGTGGCTGAGTTTTGCCATGTGTGTGCTTATTGTAAAATGTAGGTGAACCCAGTGGGAAGAAATGATGATGTCTGATTCTAGTTTAGAAGGTTGAATGATTTCTTTATTATAACTATGCTACAATACATTAATATACTATATAAAGGAAGATACTAAAACTACATACTTTCACTAACTATCATATCTAACTCACTACTAACTTGTGACTCTGTTCTAGATACAGGTGGATCTGATTGGCCATCAGGCTCAAACAATTTTCACTAGACTTTAATCAAGTAATTACTCCAGGTAAACAATTCTCTAAATACATTTTACATGAGAAAAACAAGGAGCAGAAATAGAAATTGTTTTCTCTTTCTTCTCTCTGTGCACCTTTATGAAAAATCCTGAGAGAGAGAAGAATGTGCTTGCCACATGTGCTAACCCAGCCCTCTTTCCTTTCAGAGTCACTTCTTTGGTGACTCAGTGCTCTCAGTGTTACCAGATCCAAAGTTTTTGTCCAAGAGCATCATGGCTTGCTATCAGAGGAGCTCTGGAAAGCAGGTCTGGTAGGAGGCACTGCTGCAGAGAAATCAGGGAAGAGCACACAGGGCAGCTTTGCTAACAGGGGATGTTTCTATTTGAGGATGTCCGAGTGCCCCAGAGAGGACTGTGGAATCAAGAGGACTTTTCCAGTAGGAGCACAGGGTTTTTTCAAGCTTGACTCTGCAACTCTTAAAATTATAAATCAATGGCTAGACTACAAAAACATGGAGGAATGGGTGGGAAGGCTCAGAATTGGCATGGATTCAAAGAGGGGGAGAAGAGGAAGAGGAATAATCAAAAAAAAAGACTTTTCAATAACTTCCATGAATATTGGAAGTCAACAGATTCAGCTGAGGATAAGGAAGTTAATAAGTAAATGAACAGGAAATAAACTCAAGTGTTACATACCATCACAGACAGGAAGCCTGGCTGTTTTCTGATAGGTAAGTTCTGTGACCTGGGAGGAATGCCCCACCTTGCCATCTCTTCAGCACTCCCAAGGCACCTTTGGGCTCATCCTGACACCAAAATATTCTTGTGTGCAACAACATTTCTGTGCAAAGGATGCAAACGGGACCATAAAATGCTCAGCTATAAAACTGCCCATAATGGTTTTCAGGTTGAGAATGCTGCTTATGTAATTAAATCTAAGTAATTTTCTAAAATAATATCCAAATGGTTTCTAAATATTTTCTAAATTTATTCTAACCATGGTTCTTACTCATGTGTAGACTGAAGTAATGCAGCTTTTGGGGAGTGAGCTGATTCACGAAAGATTTCTTTAGTGCATTTTCCTGAAAAAATCAAGAAATGGGTGGCAAGAGCATGGCTGATGCCATTACACTTTAAAAGGTGGTATTTTTTGTCATTTGAAGTTTTTCAGAGGCATCTGTCTTAAGGCCAACTGCTAAACCTCTCCCTTTACCCCTTGTTGATTTTTCCATAATATATTCAAGCACTAGTAACTAGTAATTTTGATGTATAAATTGCAGCAGTATTTTTCCTGTTCCAAAACCCCAGATTCTTAAACTGAAACAGGGAGAACAGCTCCAATTAGGAAACCACTGCACTTAAGACATGATAGCCAGTCCCATGATCTCATTTCTGACACAATGCTAAGGGTATTCTTTCAAACAAACCCCTAAGGTTTCAAGATGTATTTTTCACTCAGTATCTCTTTGACAAATGGAATATCATTAATTAAAAAAAAAATAAAGCAATTTCAGTGTGTAGGCGGTGTGGAAGAAATAGGGGTTATTTAATATCATGTAGTGGGCAGAAATTCAAAACCCATTCAGCTGCTGAATAGTGCAATGCTATAAACAAACAAGAAAGTCTTATCAAAGTCATCCACTTAAAATCATCCTATCTAGAAAAAGAGAGAAAAAATAGACTTAAAGGACTAAAAAAAAGTGTCTGCACTAAAAGTCATTACCTCTTCTTTCCTTCTTTAAATAGGGACGTAGTTAATAAAACTGTATACAAACTAATGAACTACAGGAGAAAAAAACATCCTTCATGGTTTGATCAGTGTAGGCTCTTGCAGAACTGGGTCTGCTCCTAAAACCTTAGACTAAAATCCACTGACTAAACCCTTTGAATGACCCCTCTTCTTCCCCCAATTTTCTTATCATTAAATTGGATCCATGTTTCAGGGTAAGTGTGGCCTCCAGTGACATCAGTTTCAGAGCACAAGTAGTTACAACAACTCAGTGTCATTCTTTTCTGAAGACAATACGTTATCATTATTATTATCATCATCACTGTTACTGCTGTATATTGAATTTCACTGCTTTCTGTAAGATCTTAAAAATCCCTGCACAATGAACAAATGGCCAGAAAAACTCTGACCACACGTTATAGAAATCTTTGCAGCAAACACAGCTTTAGTATTGGACAGCCTCTAATTACTGCCCAGGGACAGGCATAATAAAGACCTCTTTTCAATCTCTCAGCTGTTCAGACTTGTTTCTGACTGTCTCTTCTGCCAGTGGAATTGTTCCTCGGCAGAGTTCAGGTTTGCCATCAAAAGTTTGATTTCAAAAGCAAAACAGACTCAAGTTGCAGAACAAATACTATTTCAGCAGATACGTCACCACTCTTCCATTCACATCCTGATGCTTTTTGTACCCTTGCTACCAAAATCCTCATAAAACAAGGATTTTGTTTGGGAACATTTTTTGAATAGGGCTGAAGACAGTCTCTAATTTTGTGCCTACAATCTAGTGACAGCAATACAGTTGAAGCACAATTAACTGCAGATAGAGTGATAAAATTTAGACATCTCATCATCTGATTTCTGTGTACAGCCAGGTAAGCAGCTAGCCAAATTCTGCAGCTTTTTACTCCACTAAATTGTAGGTACAAATATTTTGATTGCCCAAAACATTGTATCTTTCTCTCCTTTGCTGTCACCTTTACTTCTCCCTTGTCTTCCTCCACCCCTTTTACTATTAAAAATATGAGGAAAACCACAAAAAGGAAAAAGAACAAAAGAAAAAAAGAAGACTATATGCAATTGTTTTCCTGGCACTTGCTGATATAGACAATGCAGTGGAGAAGAAAACTGCCTACCTCACAAGGGCACCTATCATCATAAATCAGTTTTTAATTTCCCTGGTGGATCACAGCAATCAGATAAACACTTGCTGCCTGCTTCCCCTCGATACTGCTGCTTGAATGGGCGTGGCCCAAGGTGTGGCTGGGCGTGGCAGCCCCACCTGCCAGCCCCAGACCATCCCTGACAGGTGTGCAGAACGGCAAAACAGAGCAGCATTCACGAGCACAACACATGAATAATGCATGAAAAGCAGGATCTCACCAGAGGGGGAAAAGCACAGCATAATGAAAATGAATAATCTTTGGTTATTTTCTTCCTAGTCTGAAGTAGTTCTTGAATGTACAATCTTTTTTTTCTGGTCTGACTGCCTTTAAATATACACATACCATACTCTTAGATCAATTTTTAAGCCACTATAGGTATTAGAGGACAATTTACATGTGATTTGCATTTTTTTCCCTTTGACTGTGGTTTTGGTAAGTCTTCCAAACCTAATGACTGTTCTTTTGGCCAGCAACATAAATGCTGTAATCACACAATTATTGTGCTGGGAACAGTTTAATTCAGCATTTTGTTCTCAACCACAGAACAATTACTCAACAATTTTGGTTAACCATACTAGCTCGCTGCCTGGAGAGGAAGCAGAATATTCACAAAATCTATTGTCTTCCATAAAGGCAGTGAGCAGATTCTTATCTATTGTAACTTTCCAGCATCTCTTTGGGGTGCTTCCACATACTCCCCATTAATGAAAATACACTATTAGCAGCACATTCTATTGGCACATTCATCTTTACCTGTTGAGTGTTTTTAATTGTGCATTTGCACACTGGAGGGAGAGGTAGATGGGATGTGTCTGGGAGAGAAGGATGCAAGGGAGCACTGTAAAAAGCTCTGAAATTACTACTAGTGATATTATCCATCTCTTCTAGGCATAAACCGTGGGCACTCAGGCTTTGTGTAAGTTCTGCTCTTAAGCCATCCATTTGTCTTTAGTAATAAAAGGAATTTTCTGTTCAATTGATTTATTCCTAGCACTGTTTCTATGGAAAGACCAACACTTACCAGGCTTTCTGTGGTAGACCTGACTCCCAATAAAGTGAACAGAAGTTCTGAGACCTCAGCAGGAATGGATTTAAGTTAGCAAGCCAAGTTATCAGGATCTTTACAAATTTTCTGCTCCAAATTTCAATTCTGGAAGCATTTTACCCAAGCAAATATAAATATTTTAGTAATTCCATTTCCACTCTTGTTTTTTGTTTTGTCTTGCCAGTCACTGGGAATATTTTCATTCAGAGCTGTGAATCTAAAAGTACAACTCTGGCAGTGCTGCTGAACGAGTAAAATTAAACTAATTAAACAAAACTGACTCAATAAACTTAATTTGACAGTTAGATCAGAAAGGAAACCAGCAGTAAACATGATGAAAACATCAAGTAATGAATGATTTTTTAAATGCCTGTAGCTTTTAAGAAGTATTCAGCTCAGAAAAGGGACTTTGTAATAATCATAATTTTTTTAAGGGCAAAATTTGACCTGTAGGAACTTTGTGTTGAATCCTTGCTCTGCTGAAGTCAATACAAATTGATCCCGATGGCACTCAGCAGAAACAATGAAAAAAAATAGTTTATTAATATTTATATAATAATTTAATGTAATTTAATTTTTTTTTAAAAAAAGGACAAGGCATCTAAGGAGCAGAACACGGTTCAAATGTCCTCACCAGCAGGACATTGAGCTATTATTATTATTATTAATATTATTGTAGACACCTATTTTTTTCCTCCATTTATGACATGAGCAGTACATCTTGTTTTGCTTAAAGCCCAGTTTCAGCAGATGAGGAGACAGGCCTTGTCTCTCATGAGGTGGGGCAGACACAGTGGGAATTGCAATAAGGACACAGAAGTCCCAGTCCAGTTCTTTCAATTTCTTAAGCTTTCACCAGGACACTTCATGGGGAAAAAAAAAAAAAAAAAAACAAGAAAGGGGAAAAAAAAAAAGGACTATCCCCATTTATTAACTGGTGCATGTGGGAAAGGAAGGCACTGCCCTTCACAATCCTGCCACTGTGCCCCAGGCACCTTTGGGGTGCTGCCAAAGCTGCTCTGCCTCATTTCTGGACTGCAGTGACCCTTGGGCAGGAGCTCAGCATTGAGGTGTTTAACCCAGGACAGGCACAAGAGGAAAAACACAAAAGTTCTCAGATCACACCAGCAGGTGCTGTGCATGTTCAGATCCCTCAAAGTTTCAGATCCAAGGCTCTTAAAGGGTCTGTCTAAAGAGTATCTGGACAAGACATGCATGGGAACTCCAGAAGTGCTTCTGGGTCTCTCTCCATTTGGATGTTCCCAAAGGCTACCTGAATACTGCTACCAGAGAGTAGATTCTCTTTTTTGATGTTACCCTAAGCCATGCAGGTAAGAATTCTACAGAAAAATACCTTTCCAAAAGAGTTGTAACTATGTTAGGGTTCCTAATGATGCCTTGGGAAGGCTGCCCTAGAACAGAGGCTGGACAGAGTTACAGAATCAAGCAGGGATTAATTAAAAGGATCTCCTCAATGGATCCACCTTGGGCAGCACAAGAGCCCAGCCAGGGCTACACCCAAGATGAACCAAAATGGTCCCAAAATGCACGACCGCTCACAAGGTCTCTCACTTTGATCAGTTCTGCTCCATTTGCACATTGGAGTTCATTGTCCAATTCCAGCTCCAGCCCATGAAGTCCCATCCTTGTTCTTCTCTCTTCAGCCCACGTTGTTTGTGCTCTTGGGCCTGAGATTTGGATCATTTGTCCTTGGTCCCCAGCTAGAGAAGGAATAGTTTTATCTCCCTGCTCTGTGAAGAGAGCTCACCATCCCCTAATATGAAGCTCAGAAGTGCACACTACAGCAGCACAGAATTGAAAATATAAAAGCTAAAACCTGAGCCATTCACTAATACTGTTGTCATATCCTTCGCAGGAAAGGCAATAAAAAGACAATGATGCAATACAATAACACGTTTGTATCTGTGCATGGACATCATTCACAAAATACCAGCTGCCTTCCTGCAGCCAAATGCTTTTTAATAAAACAATCATGGAGCTCCTTGGCACCTTAAAGGAATGGTTCAGGACATAAACTGCTGGCTAACCCAGTGGCCTTGAAACCTGTACTGTTTATACAAGCACATTACTAACCCTTCAGTATCTCATTAAAAAAATCAGTAAGTAGAGATACATCTAAGGTGTGGTAAGGGAAATGAAAAACTATCCAAAGTCTTTGGGTTCAATACCTTTCTCCAAAAAGAAAAGGATTATTTTAGCAGTTTGAGCCTAAAATATTTTGCCAGCAGCGAGTTTGTTCATTAAAATGTGACCCATTCTGAACACACTGGGTCCCTTTAAGACTAAAAGTCAGAGCCTTTTCATCAGGATGACTCACTCATTCATGGGCAGCCTGGATTGTATGGCTGGCTTATGGTAGCACTCTAAATTAGTACTCACACAATGGAGAGCTTATACAATTGCAGTAGTCCATATCCAGTAAAACTGCCTTGGTGCCTTGAATAATGGGCCCTGCTAAGTCCCTAACAGTTCTGTAAGAACATCCAAACAGCTGCACACAACACATGACCTGTGCCATCCTTACAATGCCTGCTAACCATGAAAGCAAGCTTTGGGAACTATTTCCTCCTCACCCTCCCCACTGGACAGCATCAATCCCTTTGCTTTTTTGAGAACAAGGGGATTTTATTTTCCCCCTCCTTTTTTTCTTACTTTTTTTTTTTTTTTTTTTTTTTTTTTTCCCTTTTCCTTTCCAATCAGCTCTCTGCTGATCATCCTTCACGCTTTAGCCTTTGCCCCAGCACACTTTGGACAATAGTACTGATTCCATCTGTGCTCCCCATTAAAGCCCTGGTAATCCTCCTCAGAACAGCTGGGCACTGTGTCTGTGAGCACACACACACTCCTTCCCCGGGACCCTTTGGCTACAATTATGCTGAGCTTGCACTTATTTCAAGGTCCCGCCTGCAAACACCTTTCCTGGGTCCCCCAGGGCTGCAGGGCAGAATGTCCTGACGCAACAAATTGAACAATGTGTCCAGACACACAGGCTCAGCTGAAAACATGCTGCTTACTCACCTCTGTGCCCAGCAGCACTTGCAAGGCATTTCACCAATGACAATATTAATGACAAGCTTCAAACTCCCACCATGCCATTAAGGAACCATGAAGAAGCATCTTCAGTTAATCAAATGGTTTCAATATTTATTTTACAGCCAGAAGTGCTGCAGTGCCTGAAGTTTAGCTTAGAAGCCTTTTTTCAAGTGCTGCAGTAATTTAGCTCTGTCCTGGAACAGCATCTGGTCAAGAGAACGATCTGACAAGGTCTGTCCTGAAATGACTGGATGTTAGGGAAGGACCAGCAGAGCACACCCACAGGCTGATCTAGCTGTGTACCTTGATTTTCCTGGGGATTTAACTTGCCTCAGATTCAGCCCTGGATTAAATCTCCATGACATTTCATGCTCCATGACATGCTCAATACGTGGTGAGAAAAATGCAGAGATAACCAAGTTAATGATCTTTACAAGAAGTCTATGCTGATATTCCAATAAAAGTTCACAGCAAGTCCTGCAGATTCGAGTGCACCTAATGCACTACAGCGTGATGCATGTTTGCCTGTTTCTGTACCCACACATGCATCATCTGGGCCCACACAGACACATAAACACACACATTTCTCCAGGAGAAGTGTGTGCACACGTCTCACACATCACACAAGCGAATGAGAGGAGCTATCTCTAAACCTCTTTTCTGGTATTTATTTCAAAATGTAAATGTGTGTGTATGTGCACATGTACTGGTATTTACACATATATTTATACACACCGTACCCACGAAACAGATGCCCTGTGCACAGGAGTCCACACGCATATGCAAAGCAGGCAGGCATGTACCAGAGGAGAGATGGTGCTACCCAGGGGAAAATCCAGCTCAGAACACAAACAGCACTTAGCACGTACATCTGACAGCTTCACTCGCACAGCAGGTGCTCTCCTGAGCGGGGATGGAACCCTGCAGCCCCACCTGTCCTGGAAGTGTATTTTCTCCGCAGCCCATTGACAGACACATGCCTTTCCCTTCCCAACTTCTCATGTAGTAATACCCACACCCAGTCCTAGGCCAGAGGGACTTTGGAGCTTTTCTGTTTTGCAGCCCATAAGAGGTAAAATGGAAGTGTTTCTATGAAGTACCCTGCCAGAAAGATGGAGATGGCTATTTACAAGCGTGCAGAGACAGGACAGAGGGAATGGCTTCACACTGACAGAGAGGAGGTTTAGATTGGATATTAGAAAGAAATTCTTCCCTGTGAGGGTGGTGAGGCCCTGGCACAGGCTGCCCAGAGAAGCTGTGGCTGCCCCATCCCTGGAAGTGTCCAAGGCCAGGCTGGATGGGGCTCTGAGCAACCTGGGATAGTGGAAGGTGCCATGGCAGGAAGTTGGAAACAGATAATCTTTAAGGTCACTTCCAACCCAGACTATTCCATGATTCTATGATTATTAAAAGAAATAGACTTTTCAGAGCTTCCCAATGTGGCTCACAGCATGTGCATGTAGCTTTGAGGCAGCTCCACACATTACATTCCCATCAAAACATTATTTACAGAAAAGCTGATCAATATAAGCCATGTAAGTTAATTTGACTATGGTACAAAAAAGTTTCATGGTAGAAGGACTCAAAAATGTACCCCCAATAACTCTCCTAAAACCACTCCAAAACCTTTTTCAACAGATGTTTAAATTAAGCTTCTTTCATACAATATGCTACAATATAAGGCAGCATAAAGGTTTTATTGCTGTTAGTTGGAGACATAAAGCAAAACACACAAGTGGCACGTGACACATCTCTCCCAGGCAAGTCAATAACCCCTCCCTAGAGCACCAGTCCAGTGCAGAATTCCTGGTCACCCACAGGCTTTATGTAGAACACAGGCAGGCTGCCCACAACTACAGGCAAGATTGGCTTTTTGTTGTAAACCCAGGAATTCAGAGGGCACAGTTCAAAGCACAGATAAATGCCTAGATTAGATACTTTTTGACTAGTTCCTCCTATCTCTGGAGAGGCCATTTATCCTCCAAAGTCTTTACAGGTGGTCAGCTGTCAAAGAATATACTTGCAGCTGAATTACAGGCAATTTGGCCAAGATCTTTTTGTGATATGGGATTTAGAAAGAAGTGTTAATCAGATTTCGAAAATTCTTCTAGGGCTCCTTCATGCCACGTTACTGTGTCCTAGAAACTTCAAATGAAGCTTATACAAAAGATCTTGGCAAGATCTAGCATAAGGAAAGGCATGTTTGGGAAGTAACTCTCAGGTGCATTAAGAACACCAGAGCAGTCCGTCAGGCTCCAGCAGATTTTAAGGAGTGCCAAATATCTGAGAAGGAACTAAGTTTTTATAAAAAATAATTTAAAAATTTAAAAAAAGTGTTCTCTCTCAGTTTTCCTTGAGGAAACAGCTTTAAAACAAACAAGTTCCTAAGAGTTCTGTCACAGCATTTTTGCTGGATGTCTTTTCTTAATTGCTATCATTTACCATTGCTGAAATACCATGCCTAATCTGGAAAAACTAACTTGAAGGTCAGTCTAACTGCCCACAGAGGCTCTCCAGGTTCCTGTTCCCATTATTCTTAGAACCAGGATTGCCAGTCACAGCCCTGTAATACTCCTACAGCTTCCCAGTACAGGTTCTTCAGCGACGAGCCACTTCAGTTCCTTGGATAAAGGGGCAATATTTTGTTGCTACAAACACAAATATAGCCATATTTTGTATAGTTATATTTTGTGGTGGTATAGCTACTTTCATCATGTTTTAAGTCTATCAAGAAAGCAGAAGGCCACCAAGGTAAAAATTCAGCGGTTGCCTGAGTAGTGATACGAGGCTCTTTGAACACTCCTCTAAGGCACAAAGTTCCAAGTCCCAACCCAGATCTCCACAGTGAAATCAGATCTGGCATTTAGGCTTGGCCTCCCGTGAAAGGTCAGCTCCTGAGAAAGTTGTATCACAGTTTGAAGGGTTTGGTTCAAACTTTCTCTAAACATAATGAGTTGTTTCTTTCATGTCAATACGATCTGTCAAGTTCATCTATTATGGCACCACTAAAACTCTGTTTACTTCAGCTTCATTAAGAATTGTATTCAAATTCTTTATTGATAGTACTGGAATTGTACTGAAGCAGAATCCACTCTAACACTCCAAGGCTGTAAAATGGGACGTTGCAGGAAACAATGTTTTTATGTCAATTAAATCTTATCTTTTAGTTTTGGTTGTCCTGCTTTTTCTCTCCTATTTTATGGTCAAATTCTGCACTGACGTACACAAAACCTGATCATATTGACAGTGGCAGGAAGTACATGTGTACAGAAGAGGAGAGATTTCATCTTTCCTGTTTACGAAATAATCTAACTTAATTCATCCACATCTTCTTTGATACTGAAACTAGCATGGAGAGAAACCTTAATGTATGCAATGTGCATACCAGGAAGCTATGATGGCCAAATGGCAGTTTTCTGCACGCTTTTTTTCCTAATAAATTAGCTAGACCACAGCTTAAAATAACCCTTTTAGTTCTAATGTCAGGGTAGTTCAACAGTTTATAGAATACAAAACTCTTAGTTCACAGGGAGGCAGAAATAGGTAGTTTTTCCTCTATGGACTGAATTCTTACATAGGGAAGATTTCAGTCTCCTCTTTCTACTGATCTGAAATGAATGGGATGTCACGTACATTCGCCTTATCTTGGATAAAACCAGTTTCTTTTAGAACTTCACCAAATGACCAGTTCACCAGACAGTGGAAAAGCACTGATGATGATGTGACACAAGACTCCCTAAGAGTCACAGCTGAAGCAGCCCATTTTTTAACATCCCATATTCTATATACAACATTAACCAGGATCAGCCATCAATTGTCTTTGATTCCCCTGTAGATGTTCAGTTGGTATTCATAAAATTCTTCATGCAAATCAAGGACAGTATTTTATCTTTAGAAGACACCACATTTCTCTGGGTTTTATGAAAATATGCTCTATTCTAGGGTGTGAAAAAGGATCATTTGGAACTCTGGAAAGATGTAATAGACCAAATCCCATGAAAATTGTCTGGTTTAGGCTGCAAATCTGAATGATCTGATTTGCTGTACTTAGGTTGATCCCAGAGCAAATCAGTGAATCCATCCATACAAAGCTCACCAAAAGCACAGAGAAACAAAACCAAAATCACCAGGCACTGAGAGGCCTTGGGACTTCCAGGGGAAAAATGTAACGAGTGATGTACCAGGCATGGAGACAGAACTGGGAGAGGGAAGGAACAAAATTAATGGCCATTTTGGTAAATGGCCTCACAGTTCCAATTACAAATGAATTTACAACCCACTTAACAGAAAAGACCTCACTGCAAGCTCAGAGAAATAGTTAAAGAAAACCAGGAGCTCCTTATAAACTTGGGATTGTCCACGAGTAACCAACTATGAGCTTGAATTCCTGAATGGCTGAATCTTGTAAAGAGAACAAGATATCCCCATATTAAAACTTTTAACGACTTTAGTAAAAAAAAAAAAAAAAAAAAAAAAAGGAAAAAAAAAGGTGGAACTTTGCAGCCAGCTGGCTCCATACCGAAAGCCAGGCTGCACAGCTTGAACTTAAAGCTATCTTAACATAATGAATAAGTGCCAATAATTAGCATATGTAGTGTGAACAGGTTTGCTGGCACAAGCAAGTGAAAAACTCCAAGGTAAAGTTATTATTAGGGAGTAATTAGCTCTGTGAAGAAAATGAGTGAAACAATAGCTGCCAGCACTGACAATATGGCTAACATCTGACTATGTGGAAGATAACATTGTAAAGTATTGCTCCCTGAGCTAGAATCTGTTAATAACCATATGTTAGTGTAATTAATGCAGAGTCTTTCTGACCTGTTGTCACATAAGAACAATACTTTCTGGGAAATATTCAAACAGGCAGCTCTAAACTTGTGGATGGCAAAAAATAATTTGGGAAGTTGCTTACAAACACCTTTTCTTCTGCATTTCTTTAAAAAGAACTAAAAAACAGTAAATGGGGAGGAGAGTAGAAAAACAAAAGCCCCCACACTTATGAACCAACTTTTTTTAAGGCTGATAACAAAGAGGTCAAACCCTGGATCGAGGCTTTCCAGACCACCTAAATAAAACTAAAAAACACTGCATTTTAGCAATGCTTGTAATGCATGCTCAGACTAAATTCTGCAATTTGAGTAATCATGTGGAGTGGCTTAAACACTTTATGTAAAAAAAAAACCTTGAACTCAGGAGTGTTCAAATCTGAGACTGGGCTCTGAATTTTTTGGCTTGAGCCCATTTCTAAATTGAACAGATCCCTCCAGGTGTCTGACATTCATCAGACATTCTGCCAAGGTCTTAATATCCTGCTAGATTGGGAGGGTCTCTGCTTGTCTCCCACACAGGACATTCACACCTCCAAAGGAGTGAATTCTGTGACTACAAAGGGCAAGGCTACAGATAATTTCTCTTGAGAAGGTACTAAAAATCATGCCCAGAACCCCTGAATTTTTGTAATAAATGGCACTGATGCAATATTTTCCTCCCGTCATATCAACATCTCAAAATGTTTAAAGAGGTCTAGTAAATACAGTTTGCTCAACAAGCCTTTCATAATTACTGTATTTTCAAGTAATTGTGCTGATGCAGTGCATCCTACAGAGAACACATATCCCACGGAAAGCCATTGTCTCTGAAGCTCCCTGGTAAAGAGACCTTTGTAATTTAATTTGAATATATCTCTGTTCCAGTTGAGCATCTCATATGCACCTTGGCCTTTAGAGCATTCACAGTCATTGGCTCACTGCAACAGTTTCCTAGGGAGGGCAAAGTGGGGTCATACATCCCAAAAGAGCAGCCTTAATTTCTAAAAAAAGTTAAACAGTTTCAAGGACCTGGCCATATTTAATTTGAATTTTTAAAAAATTACAAAATTTTATGCAAGCTGGTTAGTAGGATCCCTTTTCCCTTTTTAGTGGGGCAGTTAAAAAAAAAAAAAAAAACAAAAAAAAAAAAACCCAAAAAATGACAACATTTTAATGCTTCACAGCCTACTATGGCCAGGCAAAGGAGTCCTTCATGTTTGAGATCTCACGCATTCATCTTCTTGCTAAACATCTGTTTAAGGCTCGTGTGATCTACCTGTCAGCACCAGTGATCCATAAAGTGTTTGAACCTCCTGTCACAAACCTCGGCGCTGGTTTGATCAGAGCCTTTGTGCACACTAATCACGCCCTTTATCTTTTCTAATGCTAGGAGAAAAAAAACCACAGCAAGGCTGTCTTCCAAACCTGAATGTAATTAATCTTTCCAAGGGGGAACCTGCCTGGTTTGAAAAAGCAAGATCTGATGGGCTGCTGCTCCTTTTCTGCAAGGGCCGTATTTTTCCTACCAGGCATCTTTCCACTTGAGTGGTACCTTTACAAAATACTTTAACTGTATCCCAGTGACACTGAAAAAACCTTCAAGATCATCTTATGAATGAAACTGCTGGTAACTTTGCTAGAAAAAGAGGCCAGTGAAAGGAGTCTCATAGAAGCATGTTGAAACGATTCTCTCTTTTTAACTGCATGGGAAAAAAGGGAATCAGAATAAGAACTGGTCCCCTTTTCATGTTTCTCCTAAGCTGCTCTCTTCACTAATAATCCCACCACTACCTTTCTTTGGCTCAGCTGCACACAAATGTTCTGAAAGCTGCAGGAGTTCCAGAAAGGGAACACGTAACATCAAGTGTGGGTTTGGGGTTTATTACAGCTTGCCTTTTGCCACTATTTGCTTTCTGTGGCTTAAGGGAAATGAGTGCTGCGTGTGATAGAGATGGCAATTCAAAGGGCACTTGCACTGAATGGGAATGGGACAAGTGAGTTTAAATTTGGTTACATCTTCCCTGAAAAGAAAAGCTTCCTCTGCTCCTCAGCATTCCTGAGCCCAGGCATTAGCAGCAACATAAGTTCTAGTGAGCAGATGGTGGGAAGCAGCAAGAAACTGATGCTGCAAGACCAAATCTGAGTCCAGATTTCACAGCAATCCTCAATCTAAATAATGTCAGAAGCCTCGAACATACATGGACGGATTGATCCGTGTGTGCGGAGACAGAGCTCATTTGGATAATTAACCAATCAGAAGAAAAAACTTCAGGAATTTGTGCAATGAAGTAGCAAGTAATTGGTGGGATGTGACCCTCACCATCACATGGCTCTCCTGTACTACACACAGAAAAGCTCTCAGAATCCAGCTTGATTCGGAGAGGAAAGCAAGTGAAGTTAAATTAATCTTTCTATTACTGTCACCATATATTACTTGGACTGTGAGGAAGTTCAAAGGACTGCAGAGGTCCAACATCTGACAGTGCATGATCAAAGAGAGTCCTGCATGTTTTTTATCTTTTTTTAAGACAAGAAACCACAAGTGGAAAACACGATATAGTAGAGAGGAGTAGATATTATATCTACTATATCTATTATAATATTATTTAGGGTTCTGTGCTTGGATCTAATTTAGATTTCATGAGCTTGATAATTGTCTGTAGGCAACAGCAGCAGTAAAATTTGATAAATAATTTGGGCAATATGGAAGGTTGGACCCCTTTGGAAAGGCTATTCAACACACTTGAGGTACTTTGGAACACAGAGTAAGACAGCAGAGGAAAAGTGAACAAACAAAACAGTGAGGAGTGTGTGCGTGTGTGTGTGTGTGTGTGTGTGTCACCAACAGAGCAGATCAGAATTGGCATGAACCGTGGAGAGGAGAAATGTAAGTGAAAGACCTGTGAAGAACCTTGGAGAAACACCACCAAACAGCAATTTCATATTATGGAAAACAGGGAGCAATGCCTAGGCTGAAGGAAAGGGTTGGGTCCAATAATATCAACAGAAGTGAAGAGATGATGGTGTTTGGGGAATGTCCTTCCAAGAGAACAGAGAGATAATGGAAGTGTCAGAATGACAACAGTGTGACAACAGAATGACTCAGAAATCAAGTTGTAAGATTGACAAAAAAGTGGCTGAAATTTTTAGGCAGAAGAAAAAGCTGGATTTTAGAAAAGAAGATATGAGAAAGCAGTCAAAATGGTTTCTTGGAATATGGATCTGCTTGAGAGGGAGGAAGATGATCCTACAAGTTAAAAACCAGAGAAGTCAGAGAAACTTTGCAAAGAGATCTAATGAGTTTATTTGAGGTTAGTGTCCAAGATTTATGTTCCCTCTAGCTAGAGATTAAGGCACTTGAATCACAACTAATTTATCACTTTTCTTATTTGCGGGCCATGAAACAACACCTGGTATTCCAGACTGGTGCCTAATACTGAAACTTGACAGCTAACTGTCTACAGAGTCCATCTAAATTTGATAAAACACACAGGTCAACTGCCAGATAAACTCTGTACCATATAAACTTGGATTATAGAGTGAGGACAGGACTAAACTGGTATCTTATCCAGTACACAATCCAATTGGTTTAAATCTGTATCTCACTGAATAATTAAGAGTTCAGATTGTCTAAGACTCTACAGAGGTTATAATGTGCTGCAAGCAGCAGTCTGGATAGGATTATAATGTTATTAAAAAACATTCTGTGTATTTCAAGGAAGAAAGGGAAAATATATCAATTCTTTACAATGCCATTAAAATGCAACAAAGTAACCAATGGAAAGATTTTTCTTATAAATTTTTCTGCCTTATGATTTCTAACCCCTATCCCATCTCACCAAGGTATGACCACGTTCCTTGACAAAGAGGAATGATGGTAAAATTGCTCCTTCAGAGATCATTTAGATTAGTCCCATCTGAGGAACGACATGGTCTTGCCTTGCTTAGCTTTAAGAATCAGGTTTCTGTATCTTAAAATCATTAACTCCTGCAAACTTCACCTTCCCTGATGTGTGAGTATAATGCTCATGCTCAGTGATGTCTGGGAAGTTAAACATGGTTTTGCGTCTTCAGATTTCTGTGCACATGTGCAAACACATCTGAGGACAAGGGGGCTCTCTTGCTCGGTACTCTGTGAAATCCATTCTCCTGAGGTTTCCTGGCTTTGCAGATGTACTTGCAAACACTTATCCAAAAACTCACACCGGGTTTGTACTTAGTTAACTTAAAGATGGCATTTCTAAGGAGAACTGCTTGGGAGAGCTGGCAGCAACGTGGTCTGCAGAAGTACAATGTTTAGCCAAACTGGGTCATAGAATAGCAGTAGTACAGTAAGAAGATGCTGTCCCTGCAGAATTCACCAGATAAAGAAGCTACAGTCATGTGAACAAAACCAACTGTAGTTTTACTAGGATACAATCTAAGGAAAAACTAAGTCAACATCACTTGATATACTCTGAAAACTATTAAAACCAAAACCATTTCTGTCCTAATGCCTTGCTGAATTGTCAGTGCTGACTTCCATGTGCGCACACACGAAATGGAGTGGAGAGGTATTAGCCCAGCTGAAAAAAATCCATTATTCTTTTGGTGACATGTACTTTTTTTCCAGAGGCAGCAATGAACAAAGCACTCACAAGTGAATTCCGAAAGGCTGGAAATTTCAGTAAACAACTAAGCCTCCTCCAAAATCAAACAGGCAGTCTAAGAAGATTCCAATTTCTTTCATACGTCTAGCTGCTTCTGACACTAACTGAACAAGAAATTAATTCTCATTCTGAGGTCCAAGAGCACCCCTCTCCTAGAGTATGTGAGGCTGCTAAATAAAATCATCAGAAGTTGCTTTACAACTTCAGTGAATTCCAGAAATGCACAAAAGTATGTTGGCATGTGAACATGCAAAGGAACTTAAAGAAAGTGATAATTTTTAACAAACAACCAGAGACTTCTGCCTTGACCACTTGTCCTAGAGAAATTTATTCTCCTGAAACAACATTTTCTAAAGACAAAAGATTTTTTTAATTCTTTTATAAGGGGTGCTGTAACTTTCCTTGCTTTTTAAGTCTTCATTCTTAAAATGCTTATGAGTAAAAATCTTACTCTTTCAAAAAAAATTAGAAGGTCATCAATGCAACAAGGTTTTATGCCTTACATTAGCACCCCACTTTAAACGCTGAATCCCTCAATTTCCTGCACATCAGTGAATTGTATTTTTACCCAAGAAAACCCAATACTTCTACAAGTAGCAAGACAGGCATAGGTGTCTTGTGAAGAGAGCTGCCTACCCTGTGAAAACCCATTTCCCATGGCAGCAGAAGATTAGAATAATGATGAAAAACGGAAACAAATAAGGGAATAAAAGCAGAGCCTGCTGCATTCTTTCATTCCAGAGGGATAACAGTTACAGTGAACTGCTTTGGCCAGATCGACAGCTGCCTTTTCTGATTGATATTTTCAGCTGGAGTTGATAGAGATGAAATTGTGCTGTTCTTATAAGGAAGGATGTTTTTTTCCCACTGGCAAAATTTCAAACTTTGACTAGGACTATCAGCATTATTTCTGCATCCATACTTTCTGAAACATCAGCCAGCACTACCTTTGCTAAATGTTTGTCTGTCAAACATTGTGCCCCTTCCTAAAAAAGCAGCATATGGAGCCAGTAGAGAGACTGAAAAGCAGAAAGAAACAAAGCAGAAAATGTAGTGTCAACCTCAATAACCATTTCATAGGGCCAGAACAACCATTATATTTTATTTGCCATTCAACAGCTTAACTTCAAATAGGTGTTTAATTAACTCAGAGTGGCAGTCTAAATGTTTAGCCTGAAGCTGCCTGGCAAAGGGAAAGTATCTACTGCACTTGCAGATTTAGAGCATCGGGCTGAAGAAGACACTGTTAATTGCATAATGCAGAGAATTCATGTGACACACACACAAAAGTCTAAAGATCAAACTCTCACCATAGCAAAGTTTCTTATATGCAAAAACTTCATGAAAGTCAAAAAAGTCTAAAGAAAAATGAGGGCACTTATGGCTAAAACCTGTTTTCACAAAATAAAATTCTATTGGTCGTGGAGTAACAGATTTATTAAAAAAAAAAAAAAGAGTAAAGACAAATCTAGGAAAGCATTTTTATAAAAATACAAGCACAATATGTTCAGGGGAAGATGAACAGGATTAAGGATTTTTCAAACTTAACCCAAACCACTATAGTATTGGTTTAAGAAAGCACAAGGGCTCACAATCACCTAACAGAAGCTGGGCATCTTACTATGGAGATGGGAGGAACAAGGAAGGCATCATGTACCTTGCCTCCTCTACCTGACATCCTATTCAGTGGCAGAGGCACATCTTTAAGCAGTCCTCCCTCTTGAAACTTGGGGTCTAAAAAGGGACCAAGCCAAATTAGAAGGAAATGAATGCCCTGGCAGCTGACTGATCATTTTGAATATTTGACTTCCTGCCCACCACCCTGCGTAACAGGTATATTCCCAGTGTGCAGTGATATATGGTGTCCCTTAAAATTAGATGGCCCTCAAATATTTTCTGTTCAAGTACTCTCGATGCCCTGGGGAATGCAATAATCCTCCTCCCTCTTTAGTTTATTACACCGAAAGATGTCACACTGTGACTGTTTTAATCAGCAAATAAACCAAGTGCCCAGCACCTGCCTTGGCTTTTATTATCATAATAATCCTGTTTTGTTTTGTAATTCTAAAACATCAGCAACTCAGCTATAGGTGAGCATGTGTTTATGCCGCCCCTACTGTAGCCTTTGTGGTTTCATTATTAGCAAGCCACTAAATGAAAAACAGGAGAAGGGGGAGAGATGGGAAAGGCAGGCCTGAGGCACAGCCATTTGTGCCTGTTAAATACAACAAGCTGGCCTTAGGTAAGCAGAGCCCTGAGAGTGGCATGAAGGTAGGCTAAGTACCCGAAACAGAGAAGAGTTTAAGAAAGCAAGGCAGCGAACAAATCACCGGGAGCTGGAGCAGACCAATCCAGGAGAAAAAAGACACATGGGCAGGCATCCCACTGGCACCTAGCACAGCCAGAATGGAACACAAACTGAGCAGTGGTCAAGGGGAGTGCACAGTGACTGGTAAGGGCCTTTCACTCTGATTTGTTTAGGCAGTTCTCATGGAATTGAGGGGTGCTTCCAAAAGGAAGCTATGTGCTGACAGAGCCTTGGCTCTGCTACAATGAATGGATCTGGAAAAACTGAAACACAGCAAACGCTAAAAATGCAAGGAAAATTGTTTTCTTACCTTGAAGAGGACAGAAACAGACTCTTATAAACTTTTTACCACTTATTCACTTATATTTTACTGATGGAGCAGATCAGTTTTTCTGCATTAAACTCTATTGATGTGATTCAGTGGAATGGCACCAACATAAATATGACTCTGGGAATAAGAAAGTATTTTCTGCCTGCTTCCCTGCCTCATTCTCCCAAACACTGTGGTCTGCATTCAATTTCTTCCAGTGAAATGGGAAATTCTGTAGAAAATCAGCAAAAGTGGAGCCAGAAGATAAAAACCTAGACGGCCTGAATCTTTGATAACTCTGCACTTCAGTTCACATTTTGCATTGTGGCCCAATGGGAGATGCCTGACAATCTGGGTTCTGTTCCTGGTTCTGGCAATGAGCTGCAGCCTAACAATGTGCAAGCTGCTTCCCCTCTGTCCTCAATTCCCCTGGTCTGAAAAACAGGATGCTTTAAAAAGAAAGAAAGAAAAACAAAAAAAAAAAAAAAGAAAAAAAAAAAAAGAAAAAAAAAAAAAAAAGAGAAAGAAAAATATTCCAAGATCCAGGGATGACGGTGCTACATAAAACCTGGATCATACACAAATATCCGTGCAAATAGACTGTGAATTGCAAGCAAAACTTGGTGATTTAATGTTATTTTGCAGAGCTATAAGTAACTACAAGGGATGAAAAGTCAGAGAAGAATCATACCTGGCAGTTATGAAATAAGGGATGATTCTTCAAGAGCAAAGTTTCCATGCATAGGGAGTAACATTTGAATTCCAAGTCATTGGAGTATTTTGACATCTCTTTCTGCTATTTATAGGAAGTAACAACAATTTATCATAGTTCCTCTTGGAGGTGTAAAACAAAAATAGCCAGGCATTGTGGGAAATCTACATTGCCAAAGCTTCTGAAATAATCTGAGCGAAGACAAATCACAAGTTCAAGAAAGTGTCCTTCATGTAAGTATTTCAGTTTCCTTCTGAAGCAGTAAGAACCTTAGAGATAAGGACCAAACTTCCTACCCTAATCTTTATTTCTAAAAAAAGGGATTGGGCAAATAGGCTCAACATCTTAAGGCCCACTTTTCCCAGGGACTGGGGAGAATTAGATCTGAGTAGGTTTATCTCAATCGAACTAGGATAGTTTCTATTAAAAAAAATAAAAATCCATATTTTAACCAGCAAAGTTTAATCCCTTCTTTTCCTGTGAAAACTCAGATAAGTTTGATTTTGCGCCTCTTGCTGTCTCCATACTCCAGGTATTATGTCATTGCACATTAGACTGTGTCAACACACCGTGACTTCACTCCCGCTAATGCAAAACCTCAGAAAACATGGAGCCAGGAGATAATTTCAGAGCGCTTTTTTTCCTCTGGTTAATGTAACTCGGTATTTATCTTCCCGTATTTCTGACACTTCCATTGAGTGATAGTCCCAAAACGAAGAAAATCAGCCTTTTGCATGCAAAGCCGTCTTAAAGCAGGCTGGTGAGCAGCAATCTTCCTGGGCAGGTGAGCTTCACCCATGTCTCAGGAAGCATCTCTGTCTTGTGAAATGCAGGAACAGCAATGACAGGCTTGCAAGGAAGCCTCCTCAAGTCCCCCTTGGGTGGAAAGAAAGCTTAACCTCCCACAAAAGGGCACCACCTGAAGGAACAGGGAGATGATGTCTCAAAAAAATCCCCACGGGTGTGAGACTCTTAGAACATGTGCCCACACTCTAACTGTGAGCAAAGTTTGCATGCCTGAACTTGAGAAATGGCTGCTTTCAGAACAGTCTGATTTTTAAAATCAATCTATCTTCTTTTGTATTTAAGTATTAAAACAGTGGCTCAGGTTCCTTAAACATTAAGAAAAATAACACAGAGAAGAAGCCATGTGGAACTTGATAAAATTATAGCATCATGTTAGGCTTGTCCTCATCTTGGTCATTTATTTCAGCACAAAGTGACTCTAAAGGCTCATGCTTGGATTTTATGCTGTTTTGTACAAGAGGAAGGAATTCTAGGCTCCTTCAATCGACATGTTATGGTAAAATCAAGTAAAACTTCATGGGTTCTGAGTCAATTACTAGTCAAACACCAAAAGCAGACAACATATTTCATGAGAAAGAAGCCTTTTAGGAAATAGTATTATATAGCACTATTAAAGTCCCATCTTCCCCTGTTAACTACTGCATGCTAAAGCAAATGTCAGCCTGGGGGGGCTTAATGTTTCTAAATTAAACACCCTTCAAACACGCTTTCTGACAGTTATCTTCAGATTTTCCACAGATGCTGCCACTGCCATGGAGTGAAGCACTAAAATAGATCCAATGCTAGTGTCACATCCAGGCTGTGCTGACACCCCTGCCACTGTAACTGCAGGAGGAAAACCACACTTTGTGCAGAGGGCATCTGATGGCACTGTGGATGACATTTTGGAAGCTTGAACCACTGATCCAAGCAACAGAAAGTCACCAGCAGAAGGTTCTGTCCCAGACTGAAAGCAAGAGTCCACCTCTGCTCATTCCCTAGATATGCACTGTCTTTTCAACACTGAAATGGTGCAAGCTATTCCACTTCTGCAAATTCACAGGGCAGCCTGTACAGATGCAACATTCTCTGGAGGTTTTGCTTACCCAGTAAATAATTATGCCTATATTCTTAATTGTTTGGCATAGCTCCCAGGACATCCATTACATCTCCTGTGACTAGCACAGCTTTGTATCTGTTCACCCCTGGGGCTTCCAACCAATAAATGTCTGAGCACAGAGAGAAGGACATGAAAATAATGCATTATAGGTCAGCAACATTCTGTCAGGACACCTGAACAATATGAGCCAATGAACCAGCCAAAAACACAGTACAAGGCTCTTGCCCCTCTTTGCTTTTCCCTTCTCTGCCTTTCTTAACATCTACAGAGTCAGTCACTGGGATCATACCGGAGTGTGGAAGTCCTACTCTAAACAAAAAGTTGAAAGAATATTAAATGTACACTGAAGAAGGTGGCACCAGGTACTGATCTGTGTGTGCATTCTGCCTGCTGCACACCTCAGCTCCTGCCACGATGGCCAGACCTCCCCGAAGCATTCCCACAACTAAGCCACAAACAGATGAGCAGCAGTGGCTCCTACTCAACAGCGGGTGAGGTTGTGTGAAAGAAAAAAGCAAGGCAGGCAGAAAAGTATCTGTGGTACCTATAACCCACTAGAGCAAGACCAGCTTCAGTGGATGCAGAGAAAGTGCTTAGCCTCTAATCCATGGCTCCCATGGAGAAAGCTTCTCTGAGGATGATGGTATTTGTGGGGGCAGTAACAAGGAACACTGGGAGAAAAGCAAGCTCTTTTTGCAGGAACAGTTTGTTCTTTTTAAACCACTCCATGGCTGCATCCAGGCTCTGAGGGGAGCACAGTACTGGGAAGGTAAAAAGGAATCAGTTCTTGGAGGCCAGCAGGCGAAAAAGGCAAACACACCCAAACCAAAAGAGAGCCAGAGAAGCAGTGAGGGCAGAGGGATGGAGAACATTTGTGCAAATACAGATTTCACGTGCAATTCATTTAAAGGCAGTGGCATTTTTATCACAAAGAAGAGTTTAATCAAAGTCTCAAGAGATCTGCCATAAAGGAAGCCCTTGCCTTGCTGCCTGGGCTGTCTGAAAGAAACACCTGTTATGCACAACAAAAAAAAAGACAAAACAAACAATAGGTATAGAAAGGAGGCCATGGTCCCAACAATGGGAATTGGAGAAGCACAGTTTTCTCTAAATGCAGGACTAGAATCCTATCAAATGAACAGCTGGGGAAACCGTAATTCTTTATATTTGCAGGGAAGTTGCACAGATTATATGATGGCAACAAATACAATAGATGTATCTGAGCTCTGCTTCCTAGGCACCAGAAAGGACAGGAACCTTCTAAGATATCTCTGAGTGGAAGAATAAACTAGCCTGAGCCCAGCTCCAGGAAAAAAGATAGCCAGATTTCAAAGGAACACAATGGACAATCTTCCTCCCATGGGATCTTTGTAAGAGTTTCTGCTAAGAGGATACTGAGCTCAAACAACCTTCTCAAAAGGTGCACAAAGCAAACTTGAGATTTGCACACATCCACCCAAGTACATGAAGGGGATGTGAAGAATTCTCAAAATGGATGTTCTGTTTTAAATTAGAAGTGCAAATATTCTTAACAAAGGATACAGAATTCTATGTCAGTATAGTGTTTACAATTCACGTTTCTTTATTCTGACTGTACCAAAAAGACAGGAATTCTGAACTGTTCACTAACAAATAATGCAAGGGAAGTAGACTTAAAAAGCACCCTGAAACTCATGACACTGAAAGCTAAAATTCTTGGAAAATATAATTTCAAGCCTGCCGTTCATTTCAAATAAAGAATAAATGTAAGAAATAGAGCATACTTCTAATTCTGGTCACTAGAATATATAAGCTCTCCAAAACTTTGCTGACCAATACAATGACAAATTCCTGGATCTATCATGAATCTGGTGAGCTATTCTACCCAGGAAAACTTCCTGCTGCCAGAAACAGGTTCTATGGAAAAACAGAAGCAACATTTGCAGGGGTGTCTACAGCCATGGAGACATTCAGAGAATCACAGAAGGTGAAAAGAAGTAGTCTGAAAGTTTTATTTCCTGATTTTTTTTCTAATTTTAAGTAATTTGAGTCCATTTCTGCTTGTATTGCATCTTGTTTTATATGCACCAGACTGTTTGCATCCCTGGGAAATACTGTGATCATCAATGCCTTGCTCTAAATTCAGGGTTCTCTCTATTTGCCATGATCTCAGATGAGGAGGAACTGGCAGCATAGCTGAAGAATTCATAAAGCCCTGAAAAATTCACAGCTACCATCAAGCTGCAATTTATTAAGTATTCATAACCTGTACCCCCACTTGGAAAAGCATCCTTCCTTCCTCCTAAATTCCTTTAGAGGCATTAAAAATCAATGTTCAGGAAAGTAAAGCAGCCATGTTTGTAATTGATGCCTAAAATGGGGCATTTCAAATGCATGCACAAAAATGTGTATGTGGCAGCTCACATGTGTGTAAGGTGAGAATGCAATCAACGAGCTGTTTCATAGATGCTTACTCATTCCTGGACTACAAATTTGAACTCCAGGGTTAAAGAAATTGGAAATTATGCCTAATTTAGATGTATGTGATTCTTAGGGATATTACTAACTTAAAACTTATTACATATGGTACATGAAACAGCCCCTCTTGCTTATTCACAGCAGCTCAGAAATGTTTAAATGGCAGACAAGATTCTACACACAGTTTGCAAGATAAGAAAATATATTTCCACCACACAGAGCTTCAAAGGGACAAATGCTGCAACAGCTTCCATCAAACACTGTACCATCAGCCTCTGGGGTATTTTTTGCTAAAGCACAAAGAATATGGTAAATTAGGAGAAATAATTGATTAGTGGCACAAATTGATCCAGTCCCAACCCCACTGAGGGAGAATGGGAGGAACAAATGGAGGGTGCTGAAAAACAGGAATCAAACTCCATTTTCGACACTACCAGTCCAAATTCAACAAAGGCACTCAGTCACTCATCTACCTTTCTGAAGAGGACAGCAGTCAGAAAAAAATTCTTCTCTATTTTGATGGAGACCAAAATAGAACAAAAAACAAACTCAAAACTGGAGGAAGAAAAGAAACGTGACATAGAAAAGGAGGGGACTTCATAGGACAGCCTCTTGTCCACCAGAGCCAGGGAATTGTCTGTGGAATTCTGTCTGTCTGGCCCAGGAGAACACAGCATTTCTCCTGTAACTCAAGTGCCAGCTGGCACTTCTCCCATGCTGAGACTCCAGGGTTCAAACTGACCTGGAGATACACTGTAAGGGGCTGGTGTACCAGCATTCTGAGCTTTTACAGCCATCAAAACACACAGAAAACCAGTTAAAATAATGCCACACTGCATGAACATTAAGGAATGTCAGAATTGAGGCTGTCAACATAATTTTAATTTTCCCACTTGTGAGTACAGTTCACAATTATATTATCATGTAATTCCGGAATACATTTGTTTTATTCAACATGTATGACCGAGATACACGAGAATAAAATAAAGGTATCTATTTCACTTAATTCTGGCACTTGTAACTTTCAAATGCCTTACTCTGCTACCTAAATAATGTATTTCTTTGCACACAGTGTTCACAGTACACAAGAGGATAGAAATACTTCAATCATTTCTGTCAAATCCATTTTAAATTGCTATTTTGAAACTATCCAAGTTTCATAATCAGAATAATTTGCTGAACAGTATCACTCTCATCTTTTAAATAAGTCAAGTTTGATAAAAAATGTTATAACACACACGTATAATTATTTTTTTGGTAAAACTGTACCAAATATTTATGAACTCCAAATACTGTGAATTAAATTTGTCTCATTTCATTATTATTACTTTGTAGGCCTTCATTTTTTTTTTATAACTTTATTATGCTTATCTTGGAACTTAAATTCTTTTATTTAACTTCTAAATACAAGAAACTCTGACATACACCTCTAAATTTCTTTGAAGCATATTTTAAATCAATTTGAATAAAAATCTGAAATGGTTCCTTAAAATTATTTAACCGTCACAAATTTTATTCAACTTTCATGTGAAAAGTGAATATAATGGAGACTCTACACAAGATACAAAATAAAGACAGCTGACACGAGATCCATGACCCTCCAGGTAATCTTTGTTCAACCGAGACTTTTCACAAGACAACTGCACCTTTCCCTCTCTCTCTCTCCAAAATTTTAAGTCAGGGCCACCCACATCACCCCTCCAATCACAACCCCTCAAAGAAATGTTTCATTTACTCTTCTTACAAACACCAAGCACAGCCAGCTGCCTTCCACTTTAATTTGCACATTACAATTCAGCAGCAGGTAAATGACAAGCAGAAAGTAGACAACTAAAAACTGCTCCCCTTGGCCTCTTGCATGGTCTTGTCATCTCATCTTGCCTCCTAAGCCATGCAGGGGTAAGGCATCATCAGCTTCTGGACACCGAGGAAAACCCAAGGTGGTGAAGACAATGGTATGGATTCAGCAGGTGGAACCAGCTTTTCCCTCTGAATCATTTGAACCATTATCCCAGGGGAGAGTTTGAAAGGTTCTGTTTTGAATGAACCATGAAAACAGAGCTGAGACCACTGAACGTGGCAAGTGGTGAATCAGAAAAGCAAGTCACTGCCAATGGGAACTAAATGATCCTCAGATCTCTTCCTCTTGACACAGGTGTGGGTGCTGGTGGCAACCCTGGAATGCCAAACATATTTCCTATCTCAAATATAGCCATTTTGGCTAGAGAAGCAACCATTTCAGATGGAATCAGCGGGCAGAATGAGAATCCTGTGCTTAGAATCATAACAAAAGATAATGGTCCTTATACACCAACACCCCCCGTGTTGTTAGAGTAAGAGTTGTGAACCTGGCAGCAGTTTTCTTGAGTAGTGCTAATGGATGCAGATCAACACTATGTTCTGTCCAAATTCCAGTTTGGGATATGACACACTACTTGCTTGTGTCTCCCTGTCCTCCCATTGAAGATTCTCATCCCATCTCCTGTGCTTGCATATCTAACAGGGTGAAACATCATCACATCCAGTGGACCAGTCCCAACCGTGCACTGGTGACACCACTGTTATTACAGTCAGGACAAGAAATGTACCCTCATACTCCTGCAGGTCAGAATCTCCTACTATGCACATCACTAAAAAGTAACGTTAACAAACACGTACCAAAAAAATTAAATCCTCTGTTCATGCTGTGCATCACTACAAAACTCAGTAGACTCCTATAGAAACCTTAAGAACCATTTTCTGAGTAGGAGCCATGCAATCCCAAGCATATTTCATAATATTGAAGAGGAAATAAGTGAGATCTGAATTTAGCTTAGAGTTTCATTCTCTCTGGGATCCTTCAGGATGTCCAATGCCACATGAACTAAACATTACTTGGCCTACAGGGCCAAAAACCTCCAATTTAAAGAAATCACCAGAATAATACGCAGTTGTGAATTTTCAAAATTTGTTTTGTTCCTGGGGGGGTGAGACCCTACAATAAATGCTCTCCAATCATGCAGCCATCTGAGTCATTTTGCAACTGGTGACCCTTATAATGATGGTCTTGTTTCCAGAGCCAATGCGATGCCACACAGCGATTTGTCTGTTAAATTGAATTTTTGCCTCTAGATAGATAGATAGATAGATATGAAGTTTATTTTGAAATGTCTCCTAGTGCTTCAGAGCCTGACTGATGTGAGATGTTATTTTGAACATGCCAAAGCATCTGAACGGCTCCAGTCCTTTCTTTTCAGCGTGCATTCCTTGATAAGTGGCAAAGCTTCCCACTTATCAGTCACTCAAAGTGACTGTGGCTGTCAGTTGTGTACAAAGCGCAATCAGCTTGGAAGAAGAGACACCAGCATTTTTCTTCTCAGTTTGAAGCAAACACGTTTTGACTGCTAGTCATTCAATTTTAAAGCATCTTCAATTATGGGCGGATGAAGATATAAAGAAAACACATCCTAAACACCTCTGCCAGCCAGCAGTAAAAAATTTATTGTTATCTCCCGCTTCACCTTACTGCAGAGGCAGCACTAGCAGCCTTTTTTTGGCTGTACAACAGAAGTGCTCAGGATTACACACAATCCACACAGACAAGACCACGGCCATGGAGAGCTCAGGCTCAGCTTCTCCAGCCACTTACACATGGTACCTTCTGCCCCTGTGCCCCTGCTGTGCAAATACCTGCACGGGTACACAAACAGGCACAGGGCTCACACGTCACCCCACGCCACCCACTCTGAACACAAACATTCACAGAATGACATGTGCTGCTCTGCAGCCAATAAAATGCCAAACAAAACCATTCATAAGGCCATGGAAATATAGACAAGGAGGGGAAAGGGAGGGCTGGCAGAAAGGAGAAGTTGCTACTGTAGGAAAGGGTGGGCAGCTGCATAAGAAGGGTTACTCAGCACCAGGGAGTTGAAAGTAAAGAAAATTATTAAAGCTGATGATGAGAGATGCAGAAATTGGATAGGGGATCTGAAAGCAAAACAAAACAACAAAAAGACAGGGCCCTGAAATGCCTGCTGAGGAGAGAGAGACCAAGATGAGGCCTTGGAGCATGATGCTGCCAGCGGTGATGACTGGATTTGACCACTGGCCTTTTTCTTACAGTCTAAGATGCTGGATTATTTTGGGCATTTCAGTGCTCTGGTTTTTAACAAAAAAAAAAAAAAAGTTTCTGGCCTTCTCTTGTGATTGTGTGAGAGAACTGGAAAATGGGAACACCGAAAGCTCAGTAACAGAAAGTAAATTAAGAAAAGATGCTAAAATGGCAAGAAAAAAAGTCCTGAAGTTCAAAACAGTGTTATAATTTGAGAACATTTGGACCAGTAGCCCTGGAGAAAACAAGTGCTGTTGCCATCAAGTAGCTCAGCATAGGCAAAAAAAGCTCATTTATCTCAATCAAACATGCCCTTGCATTTCCAATACATTCAAGTTCAGAGAGTCATAAAACACTCTGAGTTTGAAGGGACCCATCCACAAAGGTTCAATTCTTCAGGGAATGGCCTATATGGGGATCAGACCCCCAGCCTTGGCAAAGTTAGCACCAAGCTCTGACCAACTGAGCTCATGCAAGTTTTTAAGCAGATACTCCTGGTCTGCACTGGCACAACACCACCAGTCAACAAATTTGGACGGTATAAGAGCATAGAAAAGGCCTGAGATCAAACTACCTGCAGAGACTTGCTAAAGGTTATCTTTGGAATTAAAACCATGGTGCAAAATGATCCTCTGCACTGAAAGAAGTGCACATAAAGACCTCAACAACTTTTTACACAACTTAACTTTCCTGGTAAGGGAAGGAAATGAAGGCCCACAGGTTACTCAAAAGTCTAGTCTACCACAAATGTTATTAGCTGAAGCTGAGAGGACAGAAAGCAATTAGCTCATTCTGACTGTGATTTTGTTTGTTTTTGGTTTTGTGTATGCATGTGTGTGGTTTTGAATAACTTCTTTCCCAGGGGATTTTTCCTGCTCAAGGGACAGGCAAGCTCTTCTGATAACTGATAGGACATCAGCTGCAGAGCTTTGTGAGGAACAATTGTTCTGCCGCTCTGCTGGCAACATCAGTGGTTTGGGAAGAGGTTGCAAAGTCATGGGAAAGGCTGCAGTGTGACTCCTTCTTGGGTCTCACTGAATGCAGCATGCCTGTGTTTGTAAGCTGCGGGAAAACAGCTGCTCCTGACACATGATGAATTTGGACAAAATGTCCCCACATCCATGAGGACTCAAACACGCTCAAGTTTGACTGCACAGTCACAGCATGTCATATCCACACTGGCAAAAAAAAAAAAAAAAAACAAAAACAAAAACAAACACAAACAAACAAACAACAACAACAACAACAACAAAACACCAAAAAAAAACCCCACAAAAAAAAAGCAAAAACCAACCACTTCAGTGGACAGAGCCTGTTCTAAAAATATTTTGGAGAGTGAGGAGGAAGATACTTTCTCACAGTTTCCTACCAAAGAAAAGTCTCACTGAACTCCTACTAATATGAACAAGAGCCTCTTCTCTGTGTTCAGTGGGAGTTGTATCAGGCCCTCACTTCAACAGTTTTATTGTCTTACCAAGGAAACCTTTTGTCCTCACCTCTCTTCAACATGCAAAGAGGACTCTAGTTGTGGAAAAAACTAATACTGTTCTGCCTTGCAAGGGCTTGCAAAGCAATTGTAGCAGCACAAAGCACTGCTCTGCTCTCACTGACTTCTCAGAACAGCAGAATTCCTGGGGAAAATGGGAATCCAGAAGGAACAGGCATTACTGAATCTGTAACCAAGCCCTTGTGCAGCAGCTACTCATTTTTCTGTCTCCAGTGAAGGACTCATCACCTCCAGCCCTTTAAAACCTCTGGAGAACTCTGGTTACAGACATGTGAGAGGTTGAGAACCAGGAAAGAAATGCCCCAAGACCTTGTGGCTGCACTGAGGAGACACTGACAGGGCAAAGATCAGGAGTAAGGATCTCTGCCCTCCTTATTATAAAGCCCATAGTTCTCCAAGTATTTAGCTCATATAGTGGCCTGCTGGAGTTTTTTTTTGAAGCAGCAGACAGAAAATGAAAGGGTAAGCCATGTTGGAAATATAATTTAAGACTGCAAACTTGTTGGGGCAGGGAACAAAATCTTCACGTTTCTTTTTGTACAGTCAATTAATCTGTGTCTTCTCTCAACAGGAGAGAGAAACTGGTACCGTCTACAAAAAAACAAAAAAAACCCACAAATGGGCCTAGATATCATGCAGCCAGCTCTGGGTAACAGATGATTGCTCACCTGAGGAGTTCAAAACAAACAACAAATCTAAACAACAAAAATTATTGCCATAACTGCGTGGGTAAATTATGGTATCCAAAGCACTCTGGAATCAGGTCTCTACCACTGTTTTGGAAGACTGGAATCAATCCAGAACCTCTTGCTGCTTGGAAAGTTTTGACAATAACAACTGTGTCATTTCAAAACTTTGCATGTTAAGCTTAAGAAATATTTTGCTCAACTTCTGTGTAACTCAGAAACCAAATCCCTCTTTCCTCCTCAGAAATACAGCTACATTTTGAAAAACAGATCTGGCTGAAAAATGGACTAGCCATCCTGCAGGAAATTCTAAGTTCAAGATTTTTTATTACGTTCCAGATTGGAACATCTCAAACCTCAGAAGTTAATGAGAATGGGAATATTCTGGTTTGAGAGCACAGCAGCACAGCCAGGCCTCTTCATCTACACACAGAACCGATGGGGAAAGGGACACAGCCAGCTGACAGCGGGTGGGAGGATGGAAACCTGGATCCAGACCCCCAGAGGAAAGCCTCCTCTGGAGCTGGGAGGACATGCAGGGCAGCTGAGAGATCCAGGACAGCCAGAAGGCTCGCAGCCCCAAGGCTCACGATGCCCAGAGGGCTGTGGTGGCCACACTCCCTTCTGGACAAGCTGCTGAGGGCCTGCAAAGCTTGAGGCCATGGAGGCCACAGCAAACTGTCCACCTAGGAGCTGGCAAAGCCACATCCCACCTGGAAGAGGTGATACTGAAAGGGTTAATTTAATTTTTACTGTGCCTGAGAGTTTCAGCAGAGGAGTAAGGCCTGCAAAAGATGCTTTCAGCAAAGAGAGTTGGGAGGTAAGAAGAAGACATCTGGCCCAGGAATGCAGTGACAGACAAAAGAACTGGGAACTGGGAACCTGAGGTGGGATTTATGGTAATGGGGTAAGCTGTTCTATGCACAGAGAGACTGGTGCATGAGTAAACCCCTTGCAGAATCTCCTGCCTGCACCTTCAGGCCTGAATAAAATTATTCCCTCTTTATCACAACTTTAGTGCTGGAGAAATTAATTCCAATACTTCAGGCATTTAACAGGTACCAGGTGGAGCAGGCCAGAGACACTGGTTCCAGCTTTGCATCAGAATTTAGCTGGGATCCCCTCACTCTCAGAGGTCCAAACTTTCTCACAAAAAGGGGTCCTATTAAAACATCTGCTCTACCTCTGAAGGAAAATGAAAACCCTCTCCTAAAACACACAGCCATCAATTGATTGCTGTCTGGCAGGAACTGCCCTCAAGTTTCAGAAAGCACTTGGGCTGACTATGTCACTCAGAAAAGAATACAAATTAGTAGCCAATTACTGACAGTATTAAACCAAAAAAGTCAAACAAAACTGTGGCCTAAATGTTAGAAACACTGTAAAGCAGTGTTTTTGCTTCCTGCTGCTTTGAGATCTTTTTTTTTTACATTATTGGCAAACTGAAGTGTTCCAAGAACTTGAGCTGGGCTCTCCAAAAAAAATTTTGACTAAAAATCAGAACAGATTAGAAAACAGCATTTGGCCTCTGTTTTGTTTGCCTTCTAATTTTGGAACTTGTAGTGCTCATGGTTTCAGATTTTGCCTGGAAATATGAGAGTTGGAAGTCTGCATTTGGGAGAAATGAAAGCTGGCATTTTTGTCATCACATGACTCCAAGAGCTGGGGCTTGAGGGAAAAACATAAAACATTGTCAGGTTTTCTACAAAATTGTGAGATTAGCAGTATCAGTTTTATCACAATTTAGGCTGCAAGGTTGACCTATTTTATCAACAGTGCCCTACTGAATATGAATTGCTTTATGAATTTTAACAACCATATTTCATTTTAAATATAGTTCAATTAAAGTGACATTCATCACCGAGCTTCAAAGCAAACCCTTCCATCAGCATCCTGGGCTAGACTTTTTCTCTGAGCAAGTGAACTGCATGACCCCTCCCAACTCTGTTTCAGAGACACCCTTTGAAGAAGGACAACTTTGGGGTGAACTGGGAGACTAGCTCAGCACCATGAGCACCTTCCAAGCTTTTCCCACTCTCTGCCCACCTGACGTGACAGCTGCACAGCCCCAGACTGCCCCAGGTTCTAGAGTAAGGGGACCAGGAAGCAGATTATGGCCCCACAAAAGATGAGTAGGTAACCTGGAGAGTTCCCTTGAGGCCCTGAAGGGCAAAACTGAACTGAACTCAAGAACTTGCTGAGCTGTACGAGGTGTCAGCCTGCTCTACAGCTGCAGATCACTGCCATCCTGAAATACAATCTGAAATCTTTGGGGTTGATGATGCACAAGAGCTGTGAAAACCCACATTCCAGTTCCACTGATGGCAGAACAGCAAGACTAAGGGGTGCAGGGGATAAGAGCACCAACACTCAGCAGGCAGAGACCTTACAGTGAAAACCTTACACACACAAAGATCAGGCAGAGCAGAAAGCAGTGTGCATGGGGGATGCATTCCAAAGTGGCATAAATACAAATGGGGGAGCGTTAGTTCATTATTCAGAGAAACTCAAACCCCTTCACAAATTAGGTCTAGAACATCCTGAAAATTAGAAAAAAAATTATAAACATTTTCCAAAACACCAAGTCCCATCTAGATCCCATTTTAGCATTTTGAGGTCATAAAGGTTCTCAAATTTAATCTAATCTGCAACTTTCCTCCAGTTTACTTAACTCTCTAAACCAACTCTATGTTTTCTGTTTTAGTGACACCACCTTCCAATTAATTCAGCAGGGATGGGCTTGGAAAAGACATGTCAATTAGAGACTCACATGGCAGGCACATTTTTCTAAGCTCAAGGAACGAAAGCATCTTTCTCCAGCATCCCAAAAGTGCTAGTTTAATTGAGCTGCAGTTACACTGAGCATCTGCAGTCCTCTGAGGAGGAGAGGGACATCAGTCTCTCCCTGGTTATGTATTGTGTATCAGTGATTGTGTGATGGGCTAAGGAGAAAGGGAACTGTTTCCAAGTTAGTACACTGAGAGAAAGGACTCATAAATCATGGGGTCAGCCAGGTTATGCTTTTTTTTTAACCTTAGAGTATTATGCTTTCAATACAATATTTCAATGACGTTTTTTTCTGTGCAATAATTTATATGGAATTATGGCAACTCTTACAAGCTTAGAAAAAAATTGGCTCAAGTAAAACGATTCCTTTGTCATAAATAAGTTGAGTTCATAACTACAGCACAATCATTCAACTGCACCTAAGTCAAACAGTTATCCAGTCTTTGTAGGAATATTTCCCTGTCAATAAATCTAATGCTATTTCAAAACTTCAGGCCAGTGTGACAGAAGCCTGTTAGATTGATTAGGGCAAGGTCAGAAAAGCTGAACTCACAGCTACATTCTTGTCACAGTTTTCTTCCACCTACCATAACCCATAAGCTGACTGTGAACTCACTGACCATTTTAAACATGGGCATGTTAGGGGGACTTCACTGCCTTAATTTATATACAAAGGATAATTTCTTTAAGAATTGTTTCTTCTCTGACAGTCACTAACTGAGGAGAAATGTTTTGCTTTGTCAATAAGGATTTTTTTTATTTTTATATGTTTTTCCCTTCAGAGTCATGGGCTTCACTCAGGGTTCATGAGACTTCAGGATCACACAGGCATGAAACTGCCCAGATTACCTGTGCAGTATCACCCAAATTTCACTACAAACAGATCAGCTCTGTGGGAATGAGAGAAGAGTATTGTCTTTTGGCCCGTTAAATTCTTGACCTTTTTTGCCTGACCATCCAAAAGTAGGGTGCCACAAATCTGATGGGGTCTGTGTGAAGTGCACCCTGGAGGTGAAATGCTGACCTCAGCAGGGTCAATATTTCATGTGAAATCCCCTGAGACAGACCCCCAAATCATTTCTAAGGATTGCAGCTTCTATCAGATGGTACTTGGCTGACTTTCATTTACTACTGACTTAGGTCAAACTTGGACCAGGGATCAAGAGATGAAAGGCTTTATATCTTATTATCAATAACCAGGGTTTTCTTCACTACCCTAAAAACAACATACTTCATTCTTATCTACCAGGCATTAAAACTTAAAAGGGTTGGGGTCAAATTACGTTACTTCAATTTATTTTTATTCACTGCTTATAAAACAACTTCCTCTCTCGCTGCCATAGCTAAATGCTAAAAACACAAATATTTTCCTTGATATTGTACAGGTTTTGCAATTGTTTTTCTTTTAAAGTCGCATTTAAAATGCAGCAATAAAGAAAAATCTGTCCCACACACAAATTAAGCAAGAAAAAAAGAGTACAGAGGTCGAGGCCAAATCAAGCCTTACCAATCTCAAAATTATTTTCAGCAAAGCACATCTTGTATAGAAGTTGCCTTATAACAGAGGGATGGACCTTCCCAGGAGTTTTTCATAAATACCCAAGTCCAGATACAGACAGAATGTCCTCTGGAATTATATAGCCAAGTTTTCTTCTAGTATGAAGCCATACAGCTCCTCTGATTGGCTGGAATTAAGTTTTCTTAAACAGGTTACAATTTGGATTGATAATTTTAGGCAGCTCCCTCTGAAATACTGACAAAAACCTTTGGAAGGAGAATCCTGCTGCTACTAAACAAACAGAACATAGTCTACAGCAACAGTACAAAACTGCATGATTAAACAACCAGAGATTTTACCCTGGTCCCAGGTAGCTGTAAGAAGTCAAACTTCTCCTTTACTATTCCATGGAAACTTTTACAGGCAAACTGATTTGCATTGTTCCCAAAACAGGGGCATGCACATGGAAGAAAAGTAATGAAATACAGTCAATGGCATTAAAAGAAACTTCTGAATACATTATGGAAGAAAGAGGCTAAATAAAATTTACTGGTTATGCTGGTTTAGCAACTTTTTCTACTCCTGGGAATAAACCTGAAGATACCTGGAACTTACACAGCTGCTCTCCTGAATCTAACCACCTTTTGGCCAACTTCTCACTCACACAATACTTCTCCACAAATAAAACTTTTCAGACTCCCAACACCTCAGGCAGAGGTGCACTTGATTATCTATCACTGAAGAGAACTCCTTCAGCAAAACCTCAAAAACAGAGCTGTAGGACATCAGTTCCAAACAAACTCTTTCTGGTAATACTTTTGTCACTCCTGAGGAAAGAGGATTTGGTCCTGCAATTACTTGCTTGCATGATCAGCTCCTCTAACATCATCTTTCTGACCCTACAAGAACCATGTTAATCATATAAGGCCTTCCAGAAACTGACCTTGTTTTGCTAAATGACAGGTAAATTCCTCTTGTGTTTCCATAAACAAGATGCCAGCCAACTGCAGAGATTCTTAAAGAAACTATGGCAACAATGGCTGAGGGCAAGAGTCGGGAAAGGGAAAGGAAAAGAGGGCTGAGGGCATGGGAGGAGATGTGTCTCTGACCTGGATCTGTTGCTGAAGAAGGTTGATTTTATGTTGCTGCTGCAGAAGCTGCTGCTGTTGTCTTGCAATCTGTGAAGAAATTGCACAGAAGAAACATGAGATATGGATTACCATTCCCAGAGTCCATCCACAGGAAGCTTTGACCCTGCTTAATTCTTTAAACCTCTCCTCTGAGCTCAGAAACCTTCTAGGTCAGGTGGCAGCAGCCTGGAGACTGCTGCTGGAGCAAGGGGCACGTGCTCAATTCATTGCTAATACCAGTGAGAAAGGGAATCTTATGGAAAATGCTGTGCTGGATATGAGAAGACAAGGACCTGTGCAAAAATCTTACTGAAATGGCACTGCTAAAATTCCCCAGGAGAGAGAACAATACCAGCAGAGAAACCAAAAAATAATGGAGGAAGGGAGAAAAGGCAAAAAAGTAGGATGGCCAGAAATACTCTTCTGTTTGGCACCACCTGCTCAAAAATTCCCAAAAACAAATGGCAATCTGACACCATGGAGGAAGGTTCTTAGTGTACTTTAAAAAAAAAAAAAAGTAGAAAGAGGCACAAAGAGACTGGATCTGAGCTTGGAAAAATCACTAACTCTTCAATGTGTGTTTCAGCTGCAAGAAACTAAGAGGGCAGGCAAGGCCACAAGGCTCAACACAAAACTGGTTTATGGAGGTGCATGGAGTCTCCTCTCAAAGCCAAGGGCAGTTTTCCAGAAGGACTTCCACCCTCCCTCTCCCCTAAATGACTGCAAATGCTACTGTGGACACATTTTACACCCATGAAGGAAAAAGCAGACATTAACAGAATGGAATTAAGAGTTCTAAAGGCTGGAGGAAGATAAACCATTCTTGAACTTAAAAAGCAAACTTGAAAATTGAAAGTTGTCACAAAAGCTCTGCTCCCATGATCAGCAGTACAAATATTAGAAAGAGCTCTGCTCTTCCCCTGTGTTACATGTACACATCTCAGGGTCAGTTGGTAACTTATACATACTTACTGGGGGAAATATTGTGCTTTCTTCCCCTTAGGTATCTTATTTTCTTTCTACTATTAGAATATGTGCATAAGAAACACTCACTCATAGTTAGCTCCACATCTAATAAGATGAATTGAACGTTTTCTTTCTGGAGCCTTTCTTTAAGAAAGAAAAATTATTTTTATCACTACTTTTTTTTTCAGAGTTTGGATATTTTAATTTCTGCATAATACAGAAGTATACACAATTTCTCCAATTAAAAGAAATCCTAGTTATTCTAATGTCTTATTGCCTTTTTCTACTGTCATTTTCTTTTTCACTTTCAACTCTCTCAGCCATCCTGTGGCACTAGTGACTTTAGGAGGCAGGGTAAAGAAACAGCTCGTACAGGACATCTCCTCATGAAAGAATCTTGCCAATTCCACCTTCACTCCTTCCTCTACCTTTGCTGCTCTAATAACAGCATGATAGAAATTCTCTAGCTTAAGGTAAATTACTTCTGTTCTCCCCATGTGGGATTTCAGGTGTGAGGCCAAAATACCCTTTGTTTAAGATAAGGTTTTTAAATAATTAAAACCAGGGAAAACCAAGGCATAAATGAAGGTATCAGCAGTGGCTGAGAAATCTTAAGACTTAAGTACAATACCAACAATGAATATGACAACTATGACAGATTTCAAAGAATTTTGTGAGTTTCATAAAACTTGCAGAGCTGCAATTCTGTGATAAAATTTTAAACTAGATATCTATATATTCTCTTCTCATGTTCAAGCACAAAAGCAGACATTAATTTCTGTTAAAATCTGCACAGTGAAATCTGTGATAAAAATTATGTTTTTGCCTAAAGTGTTGTGTGTCCATGTATGCTCATTGGAAGTGCTCACATGTGAAAACCGTGTTTGCACTTCCAGTGAAGGACATATTTGCAGGAACTGAAAATCGAGCCTCTCAAGTGTAGAAGAAAAAAAGTCACACTTGTTCCCTGACTTTATATTATTCTCTGCTTTTTTCCACAGTTGGCAAAACCCAACCTCTTCATTTCTCACATTACAATAGAAATGCTCCATTTTGTTCTTTTTATGCCTATTCAGTATTTCTGAATTAAAGCCATTTTGGGGGATTATTCAGGAGGGCTGACTTTGCCTCTTTATTTATAGATAGTTTAAAAACCCTAACAATATTGAAAGATAACACAGAATTGCAGAATATTCTGAGTTGCAAGGGACTCCCAAGGACCATCAAGCCCAACTCTTAAATGAATGGCCCACACAGGGGCTGAACCCACAACCTTGGCATTATTGGCACCAGGCTCTGAACAACTCCAATATGGATAAATTGCAAATTAAATCATTTTTCTGATACGTTTTTGTTCAAACTTTGTCACCTTGGAGAACCAACAGAAAATATTTTGGGTGCAGAGCAACTTTTAGGGTATGAAGCGTAAAAGATAAACTGCTGGAAATCCCTTCTAGAAAATGATTTAAGCTGAAAGCCACTGTAATAATCACTCACCTGTTCCTGCTGCTGCTTAGCCAGCTCCATTTGCTGGCGTTGTTTCTCGATCTGAGATGCAGCCAGCTTCTTCTGTTCATCGTGAGCTGCTAGCAGCTGTTCCCTCAAACTGGTCAGCTGATTGATCATACCCATGAGCTGCCTTTCCTTCTCAGCGAGGCTTTCTGGAGTCCCTGGGCATCATATGGTGGGGGGAGAAAAAAAAAAGGGGGGGGGAAGGAGAAAAGAGAACATTTAGAGCGATCCAACTTTTTATTTTGCAGCTTTACTGTAAGCAAAGTTTCAGGAGAAGCAAAGAGCAGCAGCATATTGCAATATGCTGCACACAAAGACCTGCTCCTCTCCAGGAAAATGAGCCATGGGGGATAAATCTGTACACAGACTTTCATATGGTGTCCCCCTTCAATGGCTCTTTGCCCTTTCATCTGTTTTCCACTGCCTTTCTGTCAGATTAACAGTGAAATAATACTGCCTATTTTGAGGAGGTTTCAAGTTTTAAACACTGGGGATCAAAAAATCAGTCCTTCCAGGTTTATAAGACAACTACATTTATGGCAGAAACTTAGGAGAAAGATGCAGTTTCTGTAAGTGTCAAAGCACTGATACAAGGTAAGTACTAACATCCCTCTATAACCTGTTGTATCATCTACATCCCTGATTAGTATTAAATTGTATAGTATTTAAATTGTCAGTAACTCCTATTGCTGTTGCTGCCACCAAGGTGCAATTCAAAAGAAAAAAGTCTTTTATAAACATATCCAAAAACCTGAGTTAAACACAACTCACCATCACTCTCATTTGTACTGCTGTTAGATGTTTTTTAGAGTGGAGCCCAGCAGACACAGGCAGAGGAACACACTACCTCACTTTCATAACCATGCTGAAGAAATTATTTTCCTACCCAGAAGGACAGTGGTTATAAGGGAAGGGAAGAAAAAAATTCCAAGAAAAATCAAAAGCTATGAATCATACACTACAAAGGAAAAAAAAAAAAAAAAGCACTTTTAATATATGGAGGATCGTCTGACTTTGAATTTAAATGACCCGAAAATATGTGTAGCAGCTAATCCACAGATATCCTCAATACCACCACACCCTCTCACATGAGTCAGAGCCTATGAAAACCTTTCTAAAAAGCCTTTAGAAAAGGATTAAGGCTATCAGTGTCAATGCCTCCTCTGAAAATAGCCTGCTTTTGGGACTACCCTGCCATACAAACCTCTTTCAAATACAGGAAGCATTCTTCTGCCAATGTCACCAGTGCTCTCCAAGTGAAAAAAAAAAGGAAAAAGAAAAAAAATTGGCGACTATAGCAAGCACGTTCCTAGCCAACTATCAGTCAGACATGGAAAAGAGCTACTGGTAATAGCTCATTTAGCCTACCCCCCTGCCAGTGCAGGAATGTTCCCTGCAATATATTTAATACAGCTTTCTAGATTGGATTGAAATGTCTGTAATGGTGAATCATCTACTGCTTGCTTTGAAAGGCTGTACCACAGCCTTTGAGGTGGCACTGGGAGGGCTCTTTGCTTGATAGTTAGCTTAGTTTAATTTTTTTTTTTGCTATTTTTACCTAATTTCAATGATGTGATCCCAAGCAACATCCCATTTGCTACATTAGTCAAGTCCAAGCACTTAAATCCATTTGCAGACAGCCATATGCAAGTGGAAAACCACACAGAATCACCAGAAAAAAAAATATGTGACACAAGAAATGTAACGGAATTGTTTTTTATTAGGGTTCTAGAAATTTCTGTGAAAATATTCTCACCACACAACAAAGAACTATAGCAGAATATTCTCAGATAAAGCCTCCAGAAAAACTGTGGTACAAGCTGGAAACTTGAGAAACACACTGAAAGAGAAACCATAGGACTTTAAACCTGTTCTGCTAAAAGCTGTGAGAAAGAATGGAAGCCAGTGCTAAAACACTATCACGGCTGAAGAAAACACTTCCAACTATGATTTTTCCTTCCAACACTGGAGACAGAGAACTGCTATAAGTAATGCATTTGCCACCTGGCCATGGAATTAATCAGAAGTTGCTATTGCCACTCTTCCATCCTTTATTTGTTTTTCCCTGGGAAAAAAGGTGCAGTGTTTCCTAGTGGTGTAGAAGAATTGTTCTAGAAGGCAGCCCCTGCCACGGCCTGTCCAGGTGGGTTTATCATAATGCTCCTCTAATGAACACTACCACGCACTGATACTGCCACTGCAACTGAAACATCCGAAAACAAAATATTCTGTATTTATTTATTCAGCAGATATTTTATTCCTAACTTTTAATGAGGGATGGATGCAAGCATGAGAGAGAGGGGAAGAAGGTCCTATAGAAAGAAGGAACACACAGGATTGCCTCAGTCTTTGAGTGAGGGTAAGCAGAAAGAAATCACTGTCAAATAAACCAACAGACATCACAGCTCCTCACCACTACTGGTTCATCCATGTATTTTCAGCTCCTACAGCAACTTTCAGGTGGGAATCAAAAAGCTCTTTGTAAAGCTAAATTAATCCCCATCTTTAAGTTAATCTGAAAGGTGGAAAAATGTTTCCACATGTGTGGACTGACAGAGAGATCCCAGTTCCCAGAAGAGGCAGAAAAGCTGTGCTCTCTCCAGCCCTGTGTGCCCGAGCTCTGGCTGTGCTCCCAGGGAGGGAACTTCACATGCTACTGACCTGAGCAGGGCACAGGCAGGGACATCCCCTCCTGCACTGCTTCCTCAGCCTGGCTGGCCCACAGAAGCAGCAAAACTTCCTCACCAGGGAAAGGGCAGCTTTATGTGAACCCCAAGAACAAAGTACAGCATGCAGCTCTTGCCCCTGAGCACAGCGAGGACAGGGACGTGTTGAAAGAGCTACAGGAGAGGCCACAGGCATCATCAGAGGGCTGCAGCACCTCTTTTGTCAGAAAGGCTGAGGGAGTTTGGGCTGTTCAGCCTGGAGAAAAGAAGGCTCCAGAGACACCTTCCAGTACCTAAAAGGGCTGCTGTGACAGGAGGTGGGTTTTAAACTAAAAGAGGGTAATTTTAGCTTAGAAATTGGAAGAAATTGTTTACAATGAAGGTGGTAAAACACTGAAATGGGTTACTCAGAGAGGTGGTGGATGCCCCATCCTCAGAAATTTTCAATTTACAGGGCTTTGTACAGCCTGGTGTAGTGAAAGTTGTCCTGTCCATTGCAGGGGGCTGGACCTGATGACCACAACCATGACTCTGTGAACTCAGAGCAAGCAGGCACTGCAGTGAAGTGCCAGTGCAGACACCAAAACCACAGGTACACTGCAGCCAGGGACAAATTGACTCAGTCTCTTCATTACTATTCAGTTTTTAAAGACAATGTGAAATGCCCACAAGGGGTGTTTTATATCCTACTTACTAAGTACAATGCATAATTCCTTGGGTTTATACAGCTGGAGTGAAAGTAGTCTGACAAAAGGCAGACTTCTTGCATTATATTTCTCAAGCTATTTCAGTTTGCTAATAAACCAAAAGGGAAAATCTATCAGCACCAGCTTTATTAAAAAAAAAAAATAATCTTCTCTTGGAGAATACTTCCTGGAAAACATGGCTTAGTAGGTACTTTTTTTCACAGGACTAAGCCATCCTTACAGTAACTGGAATAGTACTTAATGATAATTTCAATTCTTTGAGGTAATAATTCCTTGCAAAATAAGTACTTGGATAGCCATACTCTCAAGCGACCTGCACAAAACCAGAGGCAAAAAAAGATCAGCTATGTGGCTCTAATGAGAGATGGTGAGTTCTGTGCAATTTCCCCTTGTCTTACTCACACATCTATGTAAGCTCCACTGATGATGAATCATAGTTTTGACATCTTGCAGGTAACTGGTGGCTTGTAAATGTGTGAAAACAAAAAAATAAAGGGAAGTACTTGAATCAGATGGTCTTGATAATAACTTTAAGCGTTTGCATTTAGTTTAATTTTGGTATTTTTTATGTTAGCCTTATTATCTAGCACACCTTTCCTATAATTACCTCCCTTGAAATAGTCAACAAAAGTGCCATTTCACATTGCCATGGCCAATCATGTATTGCTCTGCAGAGCATACGTAAACCAAAGCATGGACAGTGTTATTTATTTAATGGTGAGGTGAGGCAAACAGTGGGGTCACTACATAAGTAAAGAAATTTTTCCTGGTGTATCAAAAATTACTACAGAGTTAAGAGCTCCAGTTGTTTTTTGCACCCTTTTCTAGATGCTCTAGACTGGGGGTAAACAAGAGTAGTCGACTTTTGTCCTACCCTCACTATTTTCTCTGTGTTAACCTGCACGAGATCTAAACCTGTGTCATGGTGTGAAGTGTCTTGGCAGCTAAGGGATTTCCATTTAAAGAATTCTGCAGCTTACAGAGCAAAACATGTCAGTATTTCAAGCAACTAAGCCAACAACAAATAAAGACAGTTGCTCAAATTATGCTGCTGATGAGTTAATGAACTATCCACACGGCTGCTAACCCTGCTAGAACTTGGGAGGGGGTGCAAACCTCTAGCCCCAGCAGCCACCTTCACCTGCTTCCTTACTAAACTCCCTGGGGGCTGCTCCAAGCAGCACGGAGCTGGGAATGGTTCTGGAGTTGGCCTTTACACCTCATAGTGCTATCACTCCAGCCAGGCAGCAGGGCTGACAGAAAAACCCCAATTGTCCATCACTGCAGGTCCATCCCAGCTTGACAGCAAGCTAGACCACTTCACAAAATTACTGAGTGAGAGCCTCGAAACAATGCCTGCCTCAAGAATTACTCTTCATCACCCTCAGAGCCTGGGAACTGAATAAAGGCCCAAGAAAAGACGCCTTCCAGATGTGTCAGCTTGTCGTCTATTACCACGAAGAGAAACTCAGGAAAAAAAACATGTTTGTGGATGCAAAACCCACAGCAGATGGCAATAAAAGAAGACTCAAATTAGTGGCATTCTGTATCGCCAAACCTAAACTTCATCTCAGATCAACACTACCCATAATAGTGTTTAAGTAGTATAAGAAATTTACTCAAATGTGAAATAAACTATTACACATTCTTAGTTCTGATTCACAGTCTCAGACTGGCAGTGACAGTAACATTTTAATAAACATTAGAATGAAGACACCAATATGACCAAATGACACACATGAAGTGAGAAAACGAACAGGAGAAACCTTGGCATACCCACCCAAAACAGAACCAAAGCAAAAAAAAGGCAGAGAAACTGCTTTTGCGATCAAAACAGTAAATACTTTATTATAATTTATTAGACAGAATGAGAATGTAAATGAGAAATTGGGAAAGCCAATATTTTCTTTAACAGATATTATAAGCTTTTGCTGCAAATGTTCAGGCAGTGAGAGTGTTTGCTCCCACACAGCCTAGGGATGTGTATTCCACAGGGGCAGGGCTCTGGCAAGGCTCTCCCCAGTCCCTCTGTCACCTCCCCAGTATACTGCTGGGAATGGCATCAGCCAGGGGTGCTCACTCACCCGTACAGACAGTGAAATCCACCTACCAAGGCAGTTTACTATCACAGGGATTGCGTAAATAGCTTTTGAACTGTCAGAATCTGTCTTTCAAAGGGAAATCAAAGAAAACAATGTGCAAGTACAAAGCCTGGAAGACATAGTAATATTGTATTATGTTCGTATCATTAACTGTGGTTACAAAAGGAAAAAATGCCTCCTGTATCTACAAAGTTTTCTATGGGGGAAAAAAAATCATTAAATGGAAATAAGAATATTTTGAAGTACTCTGTATTTGAATAATGCTAAGATGTATAATAATAACTAGAGCATGAAGTATAAAGCATTTTTTAATTTCAAAGCACTACCTAATTGATCTTCTTAAAGGTTGTTTGCAGGTAGAAAGGTAATGTTATGCATTGTGTTTTTCAAGAGCAAACTAAGGCATGAAGTTTTTTAGCAACTTGCCGAAAGTCATTCTGAACTTTATGTGGTGTAGGAGGTTTTATTGCTGGCCTCGATGAAGTCACCAGCAGAACTATTTCAGCAAGGCCAAGAATTTCCCCACTGACTTTTAATAGTAATACATGTTAAATAGATAATTAAGTCTGTGTTTGACCCAGTTGGAGACTAGGTAGGGTTTCAGCCAAGGGGACCCTTATGAATGAACCAGTTATTGATGTCATCCAGCTCACCGAGCAACAGAGCCCTGCCACAACACAGTCTCTGTGTAACTTTGATGTAACAGCAGTGTGACAAGGACTGAGCTACAGCCCATAAATGAGCTAAAGACTGAGTCACCTCCAAGCATTTCCTGCAATGCTGTGGTTTTTCGGAAGACTTTTTAAGCCAGCGAAGGTTACAGATTTAATACAAAAGTGAAGGAGGTTTCTCAAACTGAACAGTCTATTAACTAAGCCATGCTCAGAAAAAGTAAAATCTACTAGTCCTAACTGTACCAAATCCAAAGAACAAATAAAACTATCAGTAGTTCATGAAATAACTATCTTTTCTAGAGGGTTTTCTTGCAGTATCTTTCCTCCAGAGTATCATTCCCGTCCCAGTGTCAACTGTTTTTTCTCCACTCCTTGCCCCAGTTTTAACCTTGACATTTTAGAAATCTAAACCCAACAATACTTTGCTTAGTAAGGAAACCAGGAAAGTAAAACAGACAGGCCACCTAGTCTTCTTCTACTTTAAAGCAAACTAATCTGTGTCATGCTCTCCCTAAATAAAAATTTAAAAATCTATTTATAACATAAATTTAAAGAGGAGTATTCCCATTTGTGCTGCTGACGTCACCTGAAGTCACACATGTGAGGGAGTGGGGAGCTGATGTTTCCTTCAGGAAAAGCAGTCTGATACACAGATCTAACTGGCTGAGGTACATTCAGAATTTAACATCTTTCCCCTGTTTTTGAACAGTAATGTGAAATACTTATGGCCAAGCAGTGGGACTGTACTTTAAATTATGTACTTGCTGGGAAGTGTGGGTGGGTGGATGTGGGTCTGTGCTTGTGAACTTGTGCTAACTCCCCTGATGCTTCCCTAATCAATACTTCAGAGTGCTTTATTATGGACTGGAACAGAGCTTCTCAGGTCACTAAATCCTGGAGCTGCCAGGACAAAAATATCTGAAAACTGGCATTTTTCATTAAGTATTTAAGCCAATTTTACTACATGATGACTGCCATCTTACAACTACCCACCTTGCTAAATTAAATTATTTCATCTTATTGCTAGGGCGAGTCAGTATAATAAAAGAAAACTTTCTGACTGCTTTTTACTTGGCAAGCCACAGGCACCAGAAAAAGAAACAAGGCAAGAAACAGTGCACAATTCAAACTGATTTGCCTGCACCTACAGATTTATGTAATGAATCTTCTCTGTTTGACAAGTAAAAATCCATTTTAGAACAGCAAGATATAAGGAAGGTATTTATTTCAGCAGACAGACATTCTTAATCTTTTATGTTTGAGTGCAAGGTGAAGAATGAGTAAAACCTAATTATGAGCAATTACCCTCTTTTGCCATTACTAGCCTCAAGAACTCATATTCTGTGGGGGAAAAAAAAGCTCAGCTGCCTGCTCTGTACCAAACCAGCACTTTGCTGTTTCACAATGCTGGAAAGAGGCTGTCACTGAGCACTCTTTATTTGCTGTCAGAAAAAAGTTTTGGTACAGTAGACCACAAACAAAGCTTGGTATTCAACCAGGTTAGCAACTTATTGTCAAGGTTACAAAAGGAATAGACAACGTTTGTACTGAGACCTATTTCTCAGAGGTTACTCATTGTTTTACTGTCTAGACAACAAGTTAGAACTAGGCTAGGAAAAAAGCACTTGCTGCTGGAATTTCATTCAGCAGCAGGAAAAAAGAGTAAAAAGAGTGTGCATGTATGTATTTGCTTTGTTTTGTTTTGACAAACTGGCAGTCATAGCTCAGTGACATTCAGCTCTATCAGCACATCTTTCAGGTAATTTTAGAACCATGAAGCACAGCTTTAGGACCCTTTTGTCAACAAACTCTCTGAACAATTTTTCAATACAGTGGTTTGGCCCCCATATGTTCAAACAAAGTCACTGGCATTTGCTACCTTAATAAGTTAAATTTTATTCTATTATCTCTATCAATAATCACATTTTAAAAGTAAAATGAGAACCTGACTTTTTGAGACCAAATTAAGTACCTTTATGTACAAAAATCTGAAACAACTTGAATTGACTGCTTTGCCATAAATTAACATTTTTAGATGCTTAAAAAAATTATTCTTCCAAGCCTCCCTTCCACATATACAACCCTCAACTAACCTCCCATTCTAGGTCAAATAGGAGCAGCTCCACGCAGTCACAACCTCTACCTCAGGCTTTCTTTTGGCCTGAAGAAGTTCTGTGTTGGTGTGGCTCAGCTAGCCCTGGCTACTCCTCTGCAGCCTGAGAGTACCACACTGCCTTGTGATCTACCTCCATGATTTTGGCTGCTGCCAAATTTCCTCTTGAAACTTAGGATTCCCTGAGTGCAACTGGGCAGGTTCCCATGCACCCTAGCCCTTCTGGAATATTAACAAAAGACTAAAGCTCAATTTGCAATTTATTACTATTAAACCCTTCAAAAAAATAAACACAAAGAAGAAGATACCAAGTAGGCTGCAACAAATACTGAATTTATCGCAGTTAAAAGCTGACAATCCAAGATACCTTACCTCTTTCATTTATGACTCTCACCCTCCTTCTCTTGCCACTCCACTTACAATACTACTCACAAAAAAATAATGCAGAACATCCACAGCTGACACAAGTTTGAAAACATTTTTGAACCATTAATTTGCAAATGCAAAATTCAGGCAGCTCCCTAAGAAAGCTCTCAGCTTTCACACATCTCCTGGGGATCTGTCCTGCATTAGTCAAAGGTTTAAACCCAGTGTATTCCCCAGGAATAATCTTTCTCCCTTTCCCCCTCCTTCTTCCTGTCCATATGGAAATGCAGAATCTTGTCTTAAATTTACAGATTATGCGATCCAACGTGTCACTCACTGGATTACTGCACACAACCTGAGCGCTACCCGAAGCTTACTTGTATTCAACTTGTCCAGCATTACTTAAATGGAATTATCTGTCACAATCCATACACCGAATCTGCATAGCTCACTTATCTCAAGATTCTGTGTGTCACCTACCAGATTATCCGTTCTAATCCATACATTGAATCTACATAACATATGTCTTTAATTCATGGGCTCTGATGAGCTATAGTATCGCTGAATGGATTATTTCTCTTTATCCATTATTGGCAGCCCTAAGACCGTTCACCGCATTCTCTCTCGTGCCCCGTCTTCTGAGCACGCGAGCAAAACCAGTGTCTCCAGCAGACATAGCTCTATCTCACACCAGACACAGCCTGACAATACCTGTACTGACACTCCGTGGAACCTGGAACCCAGTTTCTCACGAAAAACCAACGTCTGTGTTATCGTGAGCTGAAGATCAGGGTTGGCAGGCTAATCTCGCTTTCAATTACATCCATAAATCTGTGGTTACTCCAATACAGCCTCCAAAGCCACCCAGATTTCAGTGGATACAATGAAGAGCTGATTTTAACCCAATGACAATCCCTTTCACAGGGAGTGCAGAGAACGCTTCACCTGAGTTGTTTACAAACTAACCTGCACAATACAAAAGGTTTTTCAAACAACAACAAAAATATATCAGATTCAGACCTGCCCAGTCTTTCTTGAGAGATTTGGGCACAATCGCTGTTAACAATGCCTTCAACAAAAAACCAGCTCAGAAAGACTGGAAACAGAAGTCTGTTTAACCTTTTGTTCTACACACCTATTCAAAATTAGCTAAGTGGGGAACATAAAAAATACGCATTACTATGTCTTGCCAAGTTTCAATAGAGAGATGGACAAGATTAGCAGCAAGGCTTTGTGCACACCAAGGAAGTTTTAAGAAGAGTTCTCATCGTGGTTAAGGCTGCCTCACTCACCCCAGTGTGAGCAAGGCTGGACAACCCATGAGGTACCTGAGGCCTAGCACCAGTGAAAGAGAAGCTTCATGTTAATTTTATATATATAGGAATGATCACTGATAATTAAGGCATAAATGTATTTTTGATACCTTTTCCTAGTAACACTGGAGGACAGCACCTACTTTCCTGCTGCAATGCACAGCTAACAAGGCAGTTACACTGACAGCAAAAAAGGGAGATGATTTTCCTTCCTGTACACTATCAGTTTGAGACCTGAAGATCTCTCTGCTCCACTGAATCCAATAAAGTGAATTATCCAAGAATAATCCAGAGGCCTTTTGAGCCCTGGTTTTGAATAGGATGGATATAAGTAAGTTTGAACAGACTTTAACCAAGTCAATATACAGTTTTACAGCTTCACTTTAAAATGCTTCAATTAAACAGCATGTTTTATAGGTTTTGTTATATAGCGACTTGTTTTGAGCAGAGTAAAAATTCCAAGGATATCAAACCAAAATTTCTTAAGAAATCTCTAGTGCCAAACTTGTAATTTAGCCCCAGATTATCTCTCTGAACAAACACAGGTATTTGAGTTACAATTTCTACAGACATGAAAGGTTCTAGATTCTGCCCCATTTTAAGAGCATTCCCTTGCAGGACCTTTCAGTCCAGCTGTGAAATAAAACAATACATTTCAAGGAAAAGTAACTGGATATATTATAAACCCTTCTAACTGTGATCTTGGAAGTCTGCAGCTGGCTCTCTGCAGATACTCAGTGATAGCTCTTCTGTTTTACAGGCATGCAGATGAAGAAAGGGGGTGTTTTAAAGTAGCAGCTAAAGGTGACAAAGCAACCAAGAGAAACAACTGAATACAAAACATGGGAGTCTGGTCACTTCCAACCATTCACCAATTTCCCTGTCTTTAATAAAATATTACTGCTTTCTAACTTAAAAGAAATCACGCTAATAGAAAATAAAGTCTTCCTCTTCATCTCGCTTTCTTTAATCTCTCCCAGATCATAAAACTCAATGGTAATAACACAGACTTGGGCATTAACAATATGTAGCCTAGTGCTAAGACTTTTTGCACATGAGGTACTAAAACTCCCCCAGACCTAATGAAAAACACAATGAAATTTTGAACAGTTAAATGGAAAAAACTATTCAGTGGGTAAGACAGTTGGGCAGCACAGCTCCTAGTGCTGTCCACATTCCAGGGTGTATTAATAATAAGACAGGACTTAAATGGAGGTTTCCAAATATCACTAATAGAGAAATGAGGGGTGGAAAAAACACAGCCGCTGGGCCAAGTGCAGAGAAAGAAGTTAATTAAAAAATCACAACTGGAAAACTTTCTAACTATAGAACGACAAAATCATTTTGTAGCATAATATATGTGTGTTTGTACACGTGTGTGTGGGTACAGAGCAGCTCAACTTGCACACCTTTCCTGCTGCCTCACTAAATACAGCTGCAATACAGCTGAGCCATTGTTTGTTGGCTGCTCAGGGCTGATGGTGCCATGAAAACCACAGTCCTGGGCACTAAATAATCAGCCTGCCTGACCCCCCAAGAATCCCTAAGTCAAATTCATTTACCCCCAGAGGGCAATGCTCTATTGTATCCTCCCTCCTTTCTAGCCACCTAGGAACAATGGACAATAATTGCAACTGTCACGGCAGTCAGTAGGAAAAATAAACCAGTGCCTGTTTTCACAGCTTACTGCCAAACTTGATCCAAACACCTAATAACCATGCCCCCAACCACAGAACCACAGTTGCACTAAAAAGCCTCAGATGTGAGGCTTTTGAACAGAGCTACAGAACAATAACTCGAATTGTGTTCAAAATATAAAGCTAAAAACCAAAAATTAAAGCAAAAAAAAGTCTTCTTTGAGGCTGTGCTGTTGCTCCCCATCCTTTCCCCCAGGCACGACTGAAAGGACTGTTGAATTTCTCTGGTGGTAGCATATAGCTGGCTGCTGCTGCTTTCAAGTTTAGCTTGTGAAAGGGAAAAAGAGGAAGGGAGTAAAAACATTGCCCTCCAAAAGAAAGCCCTCCATAGGCACTGGGAACAGACCACCTTCTCAGTGCACAGCACTCTTCAGAGCAGCTCTACGGAGTGCAAAGGCACTGGAGAATCACTGGGAATCCTTCTAAAGGTTCCAGTGTGTCAAGAATTAAAGAGGCTCCACATGCTGTGCAAGATCTGCTGAAATACATACCCAAAAGTGGGTATGAATGATGTCTCCCCACACTCTCTCCCTGAAACACACCTTAAAGATTCATCAGTTCGTGGCAAAGGATGATGTCATTTTGAAACAATGTGCTTTTAAAACCCAGAACTCCCAGGTAAGCCCAGTGGCTGCCCTTCCTCTTTAAGACCTGTTGCTTTACACACATGGAGCAGGAATGAAGAACCCAGGGTTTGGCCCTCTGTAGCAGTAATAATCACCCTCATCATCATCACAACGACGACTCAGCCTATTGGGGGCTGGAGCACTACATTCTGCTATAAAGTTATTCTACATATGTAATGAACATATATTTTTGAATTATAGCCCCCTAGGGAGAAGCCTGGGGAAACAAGGGGAATATTTTCCTTCTCGGGTAAGTCAGTGGAATAGCACAGGCTAATGCTTGTGGCTTATCAGTGACAAGTTGGAAGGCCCATAGAATTAAAATAACACTTTTCTTTGCATCTGCACCGACCCAGGAACCTGTGAGAGCATCTTGTATTGCGTGCTTTACTGAATACTGCCAACCTCTCATGCACAGGGTCCCTAAACCTGCCAGGCACAAGGTTTCCTCTGTGAGGATCTCTAGATCAGGGACAACATTAGCAAGTAAACATTCCAAAAGTAATGGACAGACTCTAAACCCTATTTATAAACACGGGAGACTGGCTAAATTTTAATTTCATTCTACTTTCACATTTCCAAAACAACATTGGCTTGGGTTTTGCTACTCCAGATGTACACTGATATAAATGGGAGAAGAATCAGAGTCACTGTTTCTTTTCAGAGTGATAATGACTGCTCTGAAACTTAACAGTTTTTGACTTGTGAATTTTGAGTGAGTTTCTCATCATAAGCACTGCAGAGGAATTATAAAAATATTAAATAACATGAAAACAAACAACCATAGGTTCCCTAAAATGACCTCAGATATATAAAATGGGGAAATATCTTGGCAAAGCAGAAATTATTGCTGCTGGAGAGTGGTCAAATTTTGTCATTTTCCTTCTGGAGTACGGCTTTAAAAGAACATGCTTTAGTGCACAGATGTTGTACGCTGTCTTTTAAAATCTGCACTGGCTAGTTTTAGTACCTAGAGGTATCATTACACAAACTTTGCTCTTTTTATTCTTCCCTACATGCAAAAAAGTTAAAAAAAAAAAAAAAAAAAAAATCGACATCATCGAAATCTGTCCAAAAATTAACAAGGAAATCAGATCATCCTCAAATTTCTGAAACTGAGGTCTGCTATACTCTGATACCACATATGTCTGATACTGACTTTTTTTCCCTCCTATCCAGCAATAGGATGTGCTCGTTTATAACAGAGAACGATATATGCAACAAAAGCTTAATGTAAATTCATTCACTCAGGGCAATATACCATTTCGTTGATTTATATTATCACAGATGGGAGTGCATACATTTCATTTAAACCCCAAATTACTATGTTTGAAGGGGAGAGGAAGAGGAGCAGACAAAGTTCCATAAAGCCAGCGGTATCTGTATATTCATTCTTAATTTCCTTTAGCAGAGAAACAGCGTTACCTTTTATTTCTCCAAAGTTCCCTGATCCCATGGCAAGAAGCTTGTCTTTCCAGTCCTTTGATAGTAGCTTTTCAATACTGGGAGTTTCTGAGTGAAGGGGGGGAAAAAAAACGTAAGCAAATCAACATGACTGTCTCCACAATAGAACTCATTAAAAGTCTATCAGCTAAAAATAAGGCCAACCCTATTCTGGGCCCCAGTTCGTAATGACTTCGTCAACAAACTGATAAGAGGGGAGGGAAGAGAGAAAAAAAAAACTGAACAAAAAAGAAAAAAACTGAATGTGTTTTGTCACCTGCTGTTTCAAAACCATTAGCTTTTTCCTCTAGTGGAACAAAGCTCCGGTAATTCTGTATTACAATGGGCACATATAAACCTGCAGTTCATTGTTTTTCAATTTGGTGAACAAGTTGCTGCATATAATGGATGCCTGTCAGTTTCTGGGTGTTGGTCTGCAGTCAAAAAATAATTATGTTGATAAAATGCGGAGTAAAGAGAGAGAGAGAGAAAGAGAGAGAGAAGCAAAGAATTAGCTCCTAAATCTGCTACATGTAATTATATCCCTCTGAGTCTTTACAATTACATCCACTTTATAATGTGTGTTTAAACATCGTGTGGTGGTAAGCACACTGTGGAAAGATTTTCCGGTAACACACGCATTATAAATAATAATAAAAAGTTGGGTATGGAAAAAAGCTTTAAAAGACTGCAAAATCCAGAGGGAAAAGGCATTGCTTAGAATGGAAACCCATTATTTGCTCATTTCAGATTCTATCACTTCCTTTAAAAATAAAATATATTTGTTCAGTATTTTCAGGAAAAATGCAGTGAGGATGTGGATGGGTCTGATATTTATGTCTGCAACTCTTGTGTTCTGACCTCTTTTTGTGTAGAATTTTAATGCATAAGTAAATATAAATGCTAATAAAATTCAGAGAACATTAAACTCAATTCCAAACAATGTAATTGTATATTCTTGTCAGCATTTAGATGGGTACACAATTACAATAGCTTTCAATCCCACGATTAGCACTGCATTCAGTCAGAAAATGGAGTGTACTAAAAGATAAGTGTCCCAGTATGTGCCATCTAAATAACAATACCCACACTTATTATCGGGATCTAAGACATATACTGCTATTCTCCACATTCGTGTTTACGTGTATTTGTATTTGTTCAGGCATTTGTTTACCCCCTACCAGGAGCATAAAGGGAGTACATGTTCACTTATCAAAGGGACCGTCTGGCCTAGAGACCATACAATTATTAGCAACTGGTTAACTTTCCCCACAGTAAAAACCATTACGAGCAACCTTCATTATCTCGTTTGGCTAATTCCACCTCCTCTCTGAAGCCGCAGCTCGGAGCTCGGAGGCGCTGCGCTGCGGTTCCTCGGGGCGGCTCCGCGCTCCCGCTGAACCCCCGCCGCTCCCGAGGCTCAGCGAGCCCGGCCTCCCTTAAACCGCAGGGCAGCACTGATGCCCAGGGAACCGCGGTGCCAGGGATGCTCTCCTGCATCTCACAGCAACCTGTGCGCACGCAGGCAGAAGGACAGACAGACACCCGAGTCAGGTGCAGCCCCGCGCCCGCGTCTCGCCGGGAGAGCAGCGACAACCTTCAGATGCCACCGACAGCACAGGAGGGTGTTTGGCTCCGTTCCGGTTTTCTTCACCTGGCAGCACCCCGATCTCCCTCCTGTGCACCCGCGGGCGTTCCCCGGGCTTGCCCGAGTGAGATTTCTCCGCTAGAATCTCTAAAACTTGTCTCTAATGTCACGAAATCCTAGGGATACCGCGCGGAGCCCGGTCCGTGCGCGGCTGCTGAGCCGGAGGCGCCGCCGGGCTCCGGGCACTCGCCCAGCCACTGCTCAAGTTCGTCCGTCCCCTCGAAGCACCCACGAGGAAAACCATTACCCACAACGTGAATAGGTCAGATAAACACTGCCCCTTTTCCTTGTTTCTTTTTTAATATATCTATTTTTAAATTATTATTCCTCTGTGTTTTTCTGAAAACGCCGGAACAGCGTGTAAACAGGCCGGAGCAAATGCGGCATTTGCGGCGGAGAGCCGTCAGTCATTAAAAGCCAACAAACCTTTGCAAAGCAGGAATGCGGCAGTAGGGATCCATTGTGAGCTGACAATGGGCTCCGGAGCCTCCAGGCACCAAAAGCAGCCCGCCTGACTTTTAAGTCCGTTGTCAGCAAAGTCCACGACAAAGCTTTTCCCCCGCGGCTAGACAAAATACTCGCCGTGGTACGCTCGGAAAGAAGCACAAGTCTTGTGCCTAACTTGCCGCCTTAAAGCTACAGTAGCCGCTCAGTAGCCGGGGCTGCCAGAGCCCCGCTGTGCTGGCCGCTGCCTGCCGGCATCCCTGCCTGCCCTAACCCCTGCTTGCCTGAATCCCTGTTTGCCGGCATCCCTGCCTGCCCTAACCCCTGCTTGCCTGAATCCCTGTTTGCCGGCATCCCTGCCTGCCCTAACCCCTGCTTGCCTGAATCCCTGTTTGCCGGCATCCCTGCCTGCCCTAACCCCTGCTTGCCTGAATCCCTGTTTGCCGGCATCCCTGCCTGCCCTAACCCCTGCTTGCCTGAATCCCTGTTTGCCGGCATCCCTGCCTGCCCTAACCCCTGCTTGCCTGAATCCCTGTCCGCCCGAACCGCTGTTTGCTCGCATCCCTCCCTGCCCGCCCCCGGCTCCGCTCGGGAAGGGCCGCCGGGACGGTCCCGGTGTCACTTTCCGGGGGCAGTCTGAGCTCTGTGGGTGCAAGCGCGCGGCCGGAGGGCTCGAGTTCCATCCCAGGACGCTGAACCCGCCAGTGATGCCGGCAGAGCCGCGGACGAGTAAGGGGGGAGTAATGAATGCGGTGGACGGCCATGTATCAATAACTGAATTTCTGCGAGAACGGTAAAGATCTCAGTAAGAAATCACGATTAGAGATGTGAAAGGCCAAATGGCAAAATCCCAATAGTAACAATGCATCTGTTCATTAATGTGTGAATATGAGTAATATGAAAATTTAACACAATTATAAGCCCCCTCAGCAATCCTGATGGCATAAAATAGATTGTGGTGATCTAATCAGTGCTTCCCCTGTTGAAATACTGTATGTTGACTCTTCAAAATAATATTATATAGACTTTTTTTTCCTTTAAAAACCCCCAAGCAATCATATTAAATTGATGTCCTAACTTAGTCTCAAACCTCTCTTGATTTGAAATGCCATTTTTACATAAGACACTTCAACACAATTTTGACACAGAATCAGCAAATAATCGTCCTTCTGCTAATACTTAAAAAGAACTTTAATTTCGAAAGACAATAGCTTCCCCACCCCTATAGTTTTACGGAGCCAAAGACCTAGATTAGATTACAGCTTGTTTAATTCTATTACATACCATGTTAACATATTGTACTTACATAAAATATGCTATTCATATACTCAGCCTATCACATTTCAGTAACTGCTTGTGAAATACCTTATGCACCATGTCTTGGAAAGAAACATTTATTATGTCATTTATGTACCCCATTAAAAAAAGATTTGAAATTTACACATCTTAAAAATAACTGTTTAAAAGGTTACGACAGTAGAGGTTCCATGAATTATACAGAAACAAAGTCATCCTTTGTTGAGCTTTTTTTAGACTTGATTGGGAAGATGATGCTCTCAAATTAAGAAAATAAATAAACACTATCTCTTGTTTGCAAGGCAGGAATTCTCTGGATTTATTGGAAAGTCAGTAAAACTTTTAATGCTTGCACATATAATGTGCAGCTTGAAACCAGGAAAGGTGGCCTGCACACAGGAACTGCTACTCCTGATCCCTACTCCAACTGTCCCTCTCTTAGATTCCCCAAAACCATGTTTTCTATGTGCAAAATCTGAGCTATATCGTGACAGATTTTGGATGTGCATCAGAACAGCTATGTATTACAATGATCTGTACTTCCAAAAAGCTACACATGGTGTTCTGAATATTTATAATGCCTCCTAATTCAACCTTTGAGAACCCCTTTCCTTCTTTCAAGTCCCACCTGAGCTAAGAATCCTCCCCATTACCTATCTGCAGGGTAGGTCCTATGGCACATAGCAAACCAATCCCAAGTCACAGCACAGGATGAATACATCTGCAAGACTTATTCACAGGTTGTTTGTGAACAGTAATTCATTGACATTTTTGTGCCAGACACACTATGGTTTTTTACATAGTGTTACGTGTTTTACATCGTGTTACGTGTTGTTGCAGAAGAGGATTATGGAGAGGGCACCAAAGAGGATTGAGATGGAAAAAAGAACAGGAATCATCAACTAAAAATTGGCCAAGAGGCGCCCGACTGAATCAACAGAAATACAAATTAATCCACAAAATGATTTCTGCTGTCTCCATTCAACGCATTTATCAGTCATTAGCTCTTTCTAGAGATTTACGGCACGTTTTGTTTTCCTTCCTTCCCCCCATCTCTGTTGCTTACAAGACGCTTGCCTGCACCACTGTGTCCAGCAGTGCCCCCAGTGCCTGTGCCAGCAACTCCTTGGTGCCCCCCAGTCCTGCCACCCTCCCTCTCCTCCAAGTACCATCCAGACTGACTCTCTCATCCACAACAATGAGTCTTGAAGACTGATGCCAGCAGCCAGTAGTTCTCACACAGGCCTTGGGCACATGGAATGAAGCTACCTTCCTCGGAGTTGTGAGAGTCTCATGTTCACTGCTCTGATCTGCACGTATGTATGTACCTGTACATCTATCCTTAAACTACTGGAAAGCAAATTATCTCAGCAAATTAACATTAAATGGCTTTTTAATCTGATTTTTGGTATGCTAACAAGCATGTCACTGTCCCTCTACTCCTGCATTTGATATTTAAATACAGCTTCATTGACTTATTTGCTTAATAGCCCTGAAGTTTTCACATTGGGAAAGAAGCAGTATGTTTCCAGGAAATGGATGAGGCTACAGAGCCATAGTAAGAGAGAAGCACAGTTTTTATCACTCTCTGCTAGATTTCCGGTGAATTCAGTCTACTTCTTGAAGTTTGTTTTTTTCAAGCACTCCCTTTGGGAGTGGACCTAATCCTAATCTCAATTCAGTGGCAGCACAGATGCACATGTACCTGGACCTGCCCTGGCAGCCTTCCAAAAACCCAGTCCCTACAGCACAGCATTCCCTTCAGGCCTAGCCTCTCCAACAGCCCTTTTCAATCCATGCTCCAAGGTCACAGTCCTAGAAATCCACTTATACAAGCTTAGAATGGTGCTTGGTGCCAAATCTCTATTACCTCTCTCTGCTCCTACTGATTTTTACTGAAAGCAAACTTTGGTCTCATACAGCTGTCTGCTTCCAGAGAAAGGCACGCAATCCCACTGTGCTGTAATAAGGTGAGGAACAGGAGCTCTCCACACAAGGCATGTCCAAAAGAGCTGTTTTTGGAGAAGAAACGAGAGAGAAAGCTCTGATGTTACAAAGAGACGGCTATGATCGAAGGGCAGGAGATGGAGTAAGTTGACTACAAGTCAAGAGGAAAAGTGAGTCCTGGAGCCCCCCACCTGCAGGTGGGTGTCTAGGTGTACAAGGATGGGTGCCCTCCCAAGGAGGTGCCCAAAGGGTTCTTTCCTCTGTAACCACAGCAGATCTTGCCCTGGGCTGAGAGAGAGATACTTCTTAGAAAAAAGTAAAACGAAGACATTTGGCCTTGGCAAGGATGACGACACAAAGTGCAGCAAGAACAGAGAGAAGCCAAGGGTTGCTCAATGCCCAGCCAGACCACGACACATTTCCTGCCAACACGAGTCATTCCTAATGGAATAAGTATTTGGTTGGCACAAATTATCATGAATGAACTTCAACACTGCCCAATACACCTTCCACTTCTGGCAAGCACCTTCCTTTGTATTAAGAAAGCACCGGCAAACGCTGAGCTGGCACCCATTATTCACCTTGTTCTTCTGCTATGGTCATAAATACGTTCCACCTGTCAGTCACAGTTCCACTCAGCGTTCCTACAACCCTCACCCTACCAACATGCCACCCCATTGGCATCCTGTTCTCTGTTCATGCACCTCAACAAACCCTCTCTGGTCTAAATCAGTAAATGAGATTAAGGGCAGATTTCCACCTGCTTTTTAAAGAGCAGAGAAACATGTAGATAGAAGAAATTTCTCTTTTTATGCCCCCATTTTTTATTAAGAAGCTCTTACCCATACAAAATCAGAAACTATTTTTGTAGCAAGGAAAATAAAGCAACTATTATGAAGAAATGGTTGGTATCAGCAGGTTACATAGACATGCAGCATCTGCATACACATATGGTTCTCCATCAACAGAATCATGCTTTTAGGGAACTACTTGCAGCTAGGCAAGACACTATGAATCATGAGCAGGCACAACACAGAATGTATTTAAATTTGGAAATCAAAGACCACAAAACATACATCTTTCTCTTGCCTTCCAGGAAGCACTGCAATTTTTCACCAGTCTAAAAGCAGTTTAAACTTTTGGAGCAGACACTAGGAAACACCTCTATAAATTTAAATATTGCTCAAATGTGGGACACGGTTGCTCAGGCATGATAAGCAAAAATGTGGTGCTGAGTACAACATTACCTGGGGCTTCTCTGACTGGACAGAAAGCAGTGTGCTGTTAGGTTATGTGGGTTTGGGTTTTTTTTTTTTTAATACACAAAATGTTTTTTAGTCTTTGGGCACAAACTCACAGAGCTGAACCAAACACCCAAGGTAAAATATAAGGGAGCTGTGGTGCTCTGGCCATCACATCACAGTATAACCCTTACTGCACCACTCCACCACAACCACCATGCAGAAAACAGCTGGGCTGCATATGTCCAAGCCTACTAAAAAGCTCCCTTCTCTGGCAGAGATAACCAGCCCTCCTGCTCATGGCACCTCCAGTCCCATCCTGGCCACATGTTAGCTCACACAGCTTTTCATTTCAGAGGACAAAATCAACTTCTGTATCCACAGATGACTGTAGTCACCTGTGGTGCACAATGACATCAGGTTACCATTGCATTCTTGTTGCACACAGTGCCTAATTTTATGTATGCTCAAAAATACAACACTTGTTTTTAAGTTGTTTGCTCTCTTTTGCAATGCCCATCAGGCTGCTTTGATGAATGATATGTTGTATGAAGGATAAGACATTTTTGTTGTCATTTCTGGTAAAAGAGCACTGCTTTTTGTGTTTAAAAACATTATTCACATAGCCAGAAAAAGTTCCATAGCACCATAAATAAATTATTTAATATTTCAATATCCAAATCAATAATCTATGAATGCCACCAGAAACATGATTCTACTCTCCCTGCAAATATACGAAGCAATTATTTTCACAACTGCTCACCAATGCCTACTGCCAGTCTCACAAGAAAGTTACCTAAAACCATGGGGATGTTTATTAGGAGAAAAAGGTTAGAGTAGCCTTCAGATACACTGAACTACCAGTTGTTAAAATAATTATTGTTGCAGCATATTGTGCAGTTCAGATGGCCATGACACATAGAGTGTCACCACACAATTTCAGAAGGCTTCACCCCAAACACAGTAACACCTTACCTCTCCAGAAGGCTTCTGGAAGCTGCCCACACAGAGTAACACCATTCCACTTCAGAAGGCTGCAGCACCTGCCCTTCTTGTCCTTCAGCCCAGCCCTGATGCTGATGTGTGCCCTCTGTTCCCTCTGGGGTTGGTCAGGGCACCTGGGCACTCCATGGCTCCTTCCCTTCAATGCTGCTCACCTGTCCTGCACAGCTGGGGCCAGTTAGGGATGAGGCTGGGCCACAGCCCCACTCCCAGTCACCACAAACTCTGTGCCTACAAATTATCTCTTGGGCAAACCACAGCACAAGGCAGGAACACATGGCAAGGCAGGACAGGGAAGAGCAGAGGGACTTCTTAAGCTAGATTTGAGACCAAAACCAGCATCTCAATCAATGCCACCTTCAGGAATAGCCAGGCTGTTGTCTGAAATTTTTATAGTCCCTATCACCTGACTGCACTGGCTGTTGCTCCATTACCTGTGTGCTTTTCAGGCTTTCCTGTCTCACTGAACGGTCACCCACTCCAGGAGCAGTGTCACACTCACACGGGAGATGTTCAATGCCAAGACATCACCACAGTCCTTCAGCCTCCCAGAAGAAGAGCCCATGTTCATTTGAGGGTTACACAGGCCACAGCCAAGATTTTCTCAACTTCCATCCTCTGCTGGTATACAGCCTCAGGACAGAGCCTGCTTCCAGATGTGAAAAATTCAGGCATTTCTCAAACTCTCTCTGTCAAACACTCTTCTGGACTGACAATGAGATGTCCAAAAAGCCCAAATGTAGCCTAAATATCTGAGAAAACCACCTCTTTCATGAGTATATTCCTGAGCCAGGGAAGAAGCCTGCATTCCTGCTCTCACCTCAGAGCAGGGAATTCCAGCTCTATCTGTTATGTCTAATACGCTAACTTGTAGAGTATACACTCCACTGCCTTACCTACCTTAGTGACAGCAGACCCCACCAAGGCTACCAAGTGTATGCTAATAACCCTCCAAAGCACAGGGCTGTAAGCTGCTGTGAGATAACTGCCACCCCTTCCACTGCTGAGGGCATGGAAATCATGTTTGTGTGCCAGGGCACTTGGGGTGTGCTCCACTCACACCTCCATTAATCTGCCCTTCCACACCAAGCCTGGAGCCACTGTTGGTTGCCTCAGATTTATACAGAGGCAGGGCAGGACAACCCCAAATTATTCTGCAAAAACAACTAGAATACTGCAGTTTGTAGTCACTGCTCAGTTACTTTCCATTTAAATATCTGGTTCAGATGTAATCTGCCTTTCTCATTTTGAGTGGTGATGCCTCAGGTTTGGCTTTTATATGTTTCAGATTCTGTGCTGCTTTAGCGTGCAGTTCTAAGCTTCACATGAGGGGATGGCGAGCTCTCTTCACAGAGCAGGGAGACAAAACTATTCCTTCTCCAGCTGGGGACCAAGGACAAATGATCCAAATCTCAGGCCAAAGAGCACAAACAACGTGGGCTGAAGAGAGAAGAACAAGGATGGGACTTCATGGGCTGGAGCTGGAATTGGACAATGAACTCCAATGTGCAAATGGAGCAGAACTGATCAAAGTGAGAGACCTTGTGAGCGGTCGTGCATTTTGGGACCATTTTGGTTCATCTTGGGTGTAGCCCTGGCTGGGCTCTTGTGCTGCCCAAGGTGGATCCATTGAGGAGATCCTTTTAATAAATCCCTGCTTGATTCTGTAACTCTGTCCAGCCTCTGTTCTAGGGCAGCCTTCCCAAGGCATCTGAGGAGCAACCGTGTCCCCCAGAGAAGGGCTCTGGGAACGGCGCAGGACGTCATGCAAAGGACAGTACATCATCTGTCACTGAAATTCATTGGCATTCAGTGCTTTGGGTCCCCAAAGGCATTCAGGAGCACAAAGCTCATTCTGGAAAGGAATTAGGGTCCGGCTGCCTTTGGAGATCCAGGGCAGGGAGTTGGCCCAAAGAACACATTCTGCCAAATGAGGCGTTTCACTGGCACAAGCCTTGCTGGAACATCTTTTTCTGCACACACAATATTTAGGATGATTCCAGCTCCCCACTAGCACTATCTTCTTCACCCCTGATTACATTAACATGCAAGAATGAAGTAAGTTTTTGAACCTTAAATTTTTAAGTTAAATTTTTAAGTGTGCCCAGTTCTTTCCTAATGTGCAAAAAATAAATACATGAAACAGAATAATTCACTTTCAAACACCTGAGCAGCAACCCCTCCCTTTTTAATTGAAGTTCCACCAGTAGGAATCCTTATGAAAAGAAGGGCAACAGTGAAATAAAAAAAAACCTCTCCTACACATGAAAAAAGAAGAATTCTGTCTTATTCTGTGTTCTTCAGCTTTCTAATGCCCCTTTAATTCCTGGTATCTCTAAATGAAAGAAGGAATTGATTTTCTCAGGAGTGGTCCACCCAGCAATAAAAGTGTGTCAGATGACAGAAGGAGGTAGTATTCTGAGATTTACTAAAATCCTGAAATCACAAAGATATTTTAATATTTCCAGAGACTATTTCAAGAGTAACAGCATAAAACCAAAGACACTGATAATTAAGTAACATTAAATTTCACTTCAGTTTTGTTTTTCTGTCTCAGTTGGACAGATACTCCACCAGAATACATATTCCCCTGAAATACATTTTTGTATTCGTGCTACCAACTGAGCCAGTCTCTAATTAAAGGGCCATAATATCTTGTTAATATTAACAGAGGACCATGTTTTTGGTCTGCTACTTTTTCACATCTTCAGCACATCCTTGATAAGTAAGAGGGATTTTAGAAAGGCGTTCAATGAGATGACTATACACTAACTTTTTTATAGGTATTGACACATCATTAAGGATGTTCTAGGGAGATTCCATGGTTTACCCTTTGACCAAAAAGATCTTTATGCTGATCTGTTCACTTTTCAGGTAATTAAATGCATTCTTGAACAAACCCTAAAACAGAGCATGAAGAGCCCCCAAAACTATGTAATCTAAATAACCATAAAACATAAATTGAGAGCTACAGTGTTTGGCTAGAATTCCAGGGAAATCCTTGCAAAACTCTACCACTCCACTTCTGAAATGCTAAATTCAACAGCAGCAATGTAACCCTTCACATACAGTTACTACAGCATTCTTACCTGAAAATCTCAGAGCGACTTACTTAAAAATGGAAAAAAAATTGAGTCCTGAAGTGCTGGTAATTTTCCTTAAAATGAAAAACGTGAGGATTATGTGTGATGAAGCTGAGGAGACAATTTTCTAAATAGCCCATCTTTCAGCACTGGCCACTGCTGTCACTTCCCACCACCAGAAACCAGGCAGCTCTGGCCTCAGGAGGATGGGCTGCCAAGGGAGCTGGTGACCCCTGGGGCTCCTCACCCTTCAGCCTTCCTTACGTGTCCTGATGAAGAGTCTGATTTGGCAATGCAACAGAGCAATAAAGAGAAAGGGGAAAAAGTAAGCAGAACAAGCACCCTTGTCATGAAGTTGCAACTTGTACTATTGAGGGGTGTGGGGTTATTCTGGGGTAGATCTCACTGCTTTGGGAGACAGACCCAGGCAGCTCCCACAGGGCATCTCTGGCTCCCTGTGCCCACCCTGGAGAGCAGCAGGGTGTGGAGCTGCCAGAAGCCAGGAAATATCCTGCTGCAGCTGTGCTTGTTACTGGCATAATCATCAGATCCTACCCTCCTCCCCCAACCTGTTTTTCCTTTTTTTTTTTGACAGCTGTCTTCCTATCTTCCCAACAGGTGCTATTAGGCCCTGAACAATGGTGAAGGCTTTTAAGCCACTGCTGTTGACAAATGAAAGGGAACAACAAATGGCTCAGTAGTGCTCTTCTCCCAGGGTCACTCAACCAATGGTAATAGTTATTATTTTTATTTATTAGCTCTGTGGCACTGTCCTCCATTGTAACCCCTCCAACATCCCCTTTCCGTGACAGCAAGGAGCTTTTTAACTTTTAATAAAAATGGGCGAGCGCTTAGCTCCTGAGCTGGCTCTTTCTGCAAAGTGCACAGCTAATGAACATTGTCCATTTGTATCTGGTTAATTTATGATGTCAGTGGAGCGGAGGTGGGGAGGGCTGCATCCAGATATGGCCATTACTTACCCTGCCAAGAGTGACAACGAGAGCACGGGGAGCTGGAAGTCTGACAGAATGAAGAAGGTCTCTCACCCTGTATTTGGGGCTTTTTTTCAGGATAATCACAAGATTAGCAGACAAATATGACATTCCCTCTTTTGAGGTTGATGCAATTTTTCTTTTCCCTCCTTAGCATTTTGCTGACTGCATCATAATCCTCTTCAGAGAACAATGGCAGGTGGAAGAAAAGTTAATTTTCCCTTAAATGAAAATGACTGCACCCATTTAAACAATGCACTCAGAAGTGATACTGCCAGGAGAAAAAAATTCTGCCAAAATGTTTTCTGATCCTAATATATTTCTGATCCACATATATTTACTAGATGAGGTTACTCAATTAATAAATGGTATGCAACAGATAAGCCCTATCAAATGCAAGCCCTGTGTTGTCACTGTCCTGACAAACCAGGTTAATATGAAGGAAAAGCAGTAAACTAGCACGTAACCTGGAAGCACAAATACACTTGAAAGTTGAAAATGTAAAGCTAAAGCCATCAAAATATTGACATATTGTGGAACTGGTTGGTTTAGAGTCATGTGTTACCTAGCAAACTGAGGTAATAGTATGTACATCTTTTGATCACCTGGACTTATTTATTTAAATTATAAGTTGACACGATTGTGCAGTGAAAGGGCTACAGACATCAGATTGTGGATGTACTTCCTAGAGAAAACGTGTACTATTATAATTTGAACCAGAACACTCTCATTTGGGATGTTAATAAAACCATTGAAGGAATTTTAAAAATTGAAAACAGAAAACTGAAAAGGATATCCCCTTGAAACAACAAAAAACACCACATATTAGACCCAGATTTCTATTCTTTTTCAAAACATGACAAACTGTTTTACCACTGGAAGTGAGAATTAAAGCACATACGCCTGATGCTAAACAACTACACATCTTGAATTCCTCTTGCACAACATATGTGAACACAAAATCTCAATCACCCATTGCCAGATGCCAGAAAGACAGGAAAAACAGTATTATTAATAATAACATATAAAAAAGGTACGCTATTAAATCAAAGCTTCTGAAGTGCAGGTAGTGTCAGAGTAACTCAGACTACTAGTTGTGGTGTAAATGATATTTGCATGAAATCATAATGTCAAATTAGGTAGAAATTATTAAGGCTAATGCCATCCTTGGACTTGCCTAATATAATCTCCCAAGACTTGCACACAGGTTTGTCCACTGAAGTACAGCATTCCGTCTGCCTTGACAACTTGTTCTGTTTGTTCTCACTTGTCTCCATTCATGGATTTTTTTGGACTCTGTTATTTTCAGCATAAATAGGGTGAGGAAATACATTGGGTTTCCTTTTGATCGAGCATTTTTCTTTCTGAGTTAGGGAATAACACTGAGATACACGGGTGGTTCAGCCATGTAACAGCTGTGACAGGTAATCCCTGAACACCCAAAGAGAAATCAGAGAAAGTCCATTATGCACAGCTCTTTAACATAATAGTTCTAGACAAGGGGAAAAGAAAGTCAGAGAGTAAAAGCAGAAAAGTCAAAGAGGGAAAAAGAGAAGGGAGACGAAGAAAACAATGCTGAGAACAAGGAAAGGGCAAGCCTAAGAAAGATGCCTCATTTGTCAAATCCAAAATGCACTATATTACACAGTGCACTGAAGGAGAGGAGAGTCAGGGCAACTCTGCAGCCACTCCCAGACTATTGAAAACTGGCACCCACATGGAGCCACTCCCCAGGCAGCAAACACATAGCTGCAGCAGCCTGGGAAAAGTGAAACAGCTGTGAAACTTGCCAGAAAAGACAACAGGATTTAGACTGAAGCATCAACTATGCCTTCAAAACACTGCCAGCATGCCAAAGAGAAAACATCTTTTTTATCATAGAGAAATCTCACTCATACCCTGCAGCAGAAGTTTTTCAGACTACTTCAGAAAACTTAGGACTTCCTTCATTCAACTTAGGAGGATAGAATTTCCTCTGGATTGTCCAGATCCACAAGAAAAGCTCATCTGCATTTAGGATGGCTTCATGAATCACCAAGGACCAGTAAGGTGAACACAGGGCAGGAATAGAACACCTTCCCAAGAGCTAAGGTCATTCACTGGGCAGCTCTTTACACAATGAGGACAATCAAGAGGCACTACATTCCCCCTGATAAAGAGAACATGGACCCCAGACAGACAGAAAATGTCAACATTTGCTCTGATGAAGTTTGAAACAAGAAACACTCCTCTCACTCCTGCACTACCCATCTCATCAATGGCCACCTAGAATTAGCCTGCTCCCTCTTCACCCAGCAAACTTGTCCGTGTCGCTCTGGGACCTGATCTGTTTCATTAAAAACAAGACAGGACTAGGTGCACTCCTCTTCACAGATTTCTCAGCTACCCATCTGAGAGGGCCTGCTCTAGTACCTGGTCCCTAGACTTAAATTACGAATCAGCTCCTTTCTGCAATTCCCAAGTATTCACCTGTGTAGCCCTATTAACATCAGTGAAGGGGAGTTCAAACCAAACTGAAGCAGGATGAAAAGTTTAAATGAAGAAAGAACCACTTAGAGAAGACCACCTTCTCTGCAATATCTGTAGCTCAGGATCCTACTCATTCTTCACCTGTGTGTGGTGCTGAGACATCTGGGTTCTGCTGTGAATGGGCAGAAGCTGCACTTTGCTCTATCAGACAGAAACCTGGTACCACTGATCTTCGTATTTGTGTTCTTATCTTGATTATTTCTACCTTTCATGCCACAAAAGGAAAAAGGCATCTCCTGAAACAGCTCTGTTAAAACAAGGTGTCTCTCATAAGAACCTAGCCTCATATTCAAGATGCTACCTACTGACAGAACAGCCAAACCAAACTTCTGTGTATGATGGTGATCTCAAGCACTGACTGGGCTACAACTGTCTCAGGGCTGGGACACACAGAATAATGCATGACCTGAGAGCTGCCTAGACAAACCCTTACCAGGAGATGGACCCACACTCAGGAATGCAATTGTGCAAGACATGATAGTAAAAGTCGGTGCTATTTGGGAGTGGCAACTCCTTCAAATAAAGATCAAACCTGTAAACGAAGAGCATACAGCACAAAAAAAAAAAAAAAAGATCCATGAAAGAACCCAAAGAGCAGATCTGTGCAGGGATCTGTGCAGCTCCAACTTGTGGCTCTAACTCTTTTTGTCTTTGGGGGCTATTTCTGAACATTGACTCAAACCACCTCAAAGTCCCTAAGAAACTCAGCTGAATTCTAATGTTTGCAAAGAAATCACTTCAGTCAGGTAACTGTTGGTGCAGCTGTGAAAAAAATCAATCCAAGTCCAGTATCAACTGCACCTCAATTTTAACAATGAAACAGCTAATGCTGATGAGCTCTCAATAATAACACCATTATCAAACTGTTATGTGGAATAGTATCTTTTGTGATTTAATTTTGTGACTAACACTGATATCTCAGTATGGTACCTACCCTTTTTTTCAGACACAATGCTCAACAATATGCAGTTTACACAGAGATTTATTTCACATCTAGCAAGAGATGTTTGGAAAAAGAACTACATACAATTCAGCTTTTCTTTTTCAACGCTGAGATAAAACTGGGGCCGAGACTGAAATATTTTCTCTTAAACCCACCTCTCTCTGAGTAAGATAGAGAAGTCTTTGAATAAATGCATATAAGTGTCCCTCTGGTATGCAGATATGAAGGAGAGTCATACCAGATACATGTCAGTATGCCAGAACAGGACCCAGAGTCAGTATCAAAAATGGTGAAGTGAAACAGAGGGATGTGGGGCTCCTGTGGAGTGAGGCAAATGACAAGGGTAAATTCCCAGATTGCTTGAGAACAGGGTGCATGGGAAGGTGGGTGTGGAGTAATTGCAGAATGGTGTAATAGGGAATTTAATAGATCAGAAAAGACTGAATAGGGTAACAGGCCCATTGTTCAGAAAGTTCTCTTTTGTGATCTGGCTTTAAGAGAATGCCAGAGAAACAAATGACTTAATCCTGGGGGGATGCTATGGCATAAATGAAAGTAGCCTATACCTTGAAAGGCAATGGAATAAATTTCTGTATCACATAACCACACTGACAACTGCATCTTTCAGCAAAGCCTTAAGACTTTGCAATTGGCAAAACCCTCACAATCATGCTTTCCCATGTCCCCCCTTCTCTCTTCAACAGCATTTTTCAATGTCCTTTGTGGGCAGATGGGATAAGTCAAATGAACGACACACAACCGTGGTCAAATGTCATGTAAAACATGATGGTTACAGGGCAGATCAGAGGGAAGGAGTTCTTCAGGGCTGGCTTACCTTCTCTCCCATGTTCTAACCACTGAGCTCATCTTGGAGCTTCCTGGTTCTGTGAACACAGCCACTGAGCACTACACCACCAATTTACACTGCCTCCTTGCAAAAGGAATGGAAGTGCTTTAAGGGACACTCGTGTAAAATGCTGGTGAGCCTTCCAAGCCCTCCTGAGCATCACATGTCTCTGGGGAACTTTCCATTTCTTAAGCTCTGTTAAAGCAGATGATGGAGTTGGAGGGTCCTGGGACATCAAAGACAGCATTTTCCCAGTTACTTTAACACAAGCTCAATCAAGAATACAGAAAGGACAGCCTAATTAAAAAAATAAAGGTCATGCTCTGGGGTGTAATATAGAATATATTTTCCAGAATATGTTATACCTTTCCTTGCAGGGATTAAAATGACACCATCAGCTTTGGCTTTATAAATAACTGAAGAGCCAGGATATCACGTATTATATGGTTCAAGGATTAAGGAGAACATAAAACAACTGGGGTTTTTTAATAGGAAAAAAGGTAGAAATACACATTTCTCAGTTACCCATAATTTCTTAATGCACGTAACAGATTCTTAATTAAGAAAAAAAATAATCTCAAGCTCATTCTAACTCAGGCAGAAAAGGGAAATGTAGAAATGTAATGCAGGAATCCCCAAACCTTTTCCAGATCTTTATGAAACTCAGTGTCTAGTGCTCAAATTTCTACTACACCTAGATGAATCCTATTAGTTGGCTCTAAATTTGGCTACAGACATTCTACAATTCTCTGTGAGTCTTTTGAATGAAATTCCATTCTAAAACAATTAACAGAGAAAAAGTAATTTGCCTTCCAAGAATTCAGGGTTGAAGATGCGTAGCTCAGCTGTAACTTGTGGTTTACTTGGTAGGCAGTGTGTTGTACTTTTTATTCTTCTCCCCTCTCCTTCTGCCAGAGGAAAAAAAAATCACCATAGGTACACATTTGTTGAGAGCTCTGCACAAAAGATAGGCTTCTGCAAAGCCCTGATTTGTCTTTAATTGAAACACTTGTTTCCATACATATTACAGATACTTTTTCTGTGAGAGTTTAAAACATATAAAAGCAGCTCTTACTGCTTTGAACATTTCTAACTAGAAAAAAAAAATCAAAGCATGAAAAGTTTCCTCCATCCTATTTAAATTAAATTTGGGTAGCTCTCTGTGGGGCTACTACAAATTCCTTTAACCCCACCAGTGTCTTAGCTACATTAAATTAATGATGCATCTCAAGCACTCACTCTTCTACAGGAGAGTGTGGGATCTCCAGTCAGACACCTACAATTCACTAAATTGGAAACACTGACCTAAGGGAGACATCAGTGTGTTATCCTCGCAGCCAGTGTTGTACTGTAATGCAAAACACAGATAATATTTGGAGGAGTTAAGAAGATGAGGTGTGTGTTGAGTGGATTTTTTCACTGTCAGTAGGAAGGGGCTTCAAATCGCCTCAGAGCAGTTCTCCTGACAACTAAACTGTTCTAGGTTCACCAGCACACAGTACCACATCCCTCTTTATGTGAGCACCCCAAACCCCCAAATTGTTCCAGCAGCCCCTACTGCAACGTGTTCCTGCTGCTCTTCAGAATGCTTCAATTAAGGCTGAGCAACATTAACTGTGATTATCAAAAAAAAAATGTATTTCCACAATGGCCTTTTTTGTCCACTGTTATAACTCTTTGCTCCCAAAGCTGTGTTTATAATGAAACGTGTGGTGTATTTTCCATTAAAAGCCTTGGCAGGAGTTTCTGTAGTTTTTCTCATGTATCGCAAGTTCAATACTCTTTCTGTATTTGCTTCACAATAACCAGTCCATTTCCAAGTGATTAATTTTCTATTCTAAAACAATGCATTCCTTTCCCCTCTCATTTTCCTGGTGTGGGGTTTTGTTGGTTTTTGGTTTTTTGTTTTTTTTTTTTTTTTTTTTTTCCTTTTCTTACCAAGAGAAAAAAATTCTTTTTCAATGACATCATGGTATAAAATTTTCAAAGCAGGTTTTAGCTGGAGATATGCAAATTGCTTTGAAAACTTACCCTCATAAATAACAACAAAGTACTGAATTATCAAGGCTGTAACTCAGTCAAGAGGTGCTGTAACTATTTAAATCATATGACCTCAGCAGAACCTCTTGATTGAATTGCAGCCTTTCATTAAACCGGGCACTCTGTATTATTTTCTCTGAACTAGAGTAAATCAGGATGGTAAAGAGATTAGCCCCCAAGCCCATCTCTTTGTGATCTAGAGGCATATAATTTTTAACCATTACCTCAATTTTGTAACTTAAAAAGCCTGTGCATAATCTACTGTGTCAGTAATTCCCTTCCCCGTACAGGGAATGACGACACTGCAAAAATACTACTGTGTAACCCAGGTACACTGAGAAACCATAAGGCTTGTGAAGGAGCAAGATGCCAGTACTGAAAGCTAGAGAAAAGTGAGGGAAAAAAGAGGGAGAAAACTGTAGATTCATAGCACTGCCAATTCATTCACAAAAAGCTGCAAATCAAAAGGGACCATTAGCTCATCTAGGCTCATCTTCTATATATATTACTGAATATTCATTATTTCATCAACCAAAATCAAACCTTCCTCTGATTTATTTCTAACTACCATTTTACTAGAAGAGAAACAGCTGGCCTCTGAGTCAGGACATTCCATAAATATCTCCTTGCTTTTACTGGAAAGTTGTGTGTGTAGGGATGAGGGTGGAGGGAACCAGGGTACTTAAAACACTCTCCCTGTTCATCTCCAGCTGGCTGATAGAATGCTGCCTCCATATTTGGAGAGAGACAACCTCCATACCAGTGGTTCCCAAACAAACCCATGGCAACAATATCGACGTTTCGGAATTTTTTACGGAGTGGGTCCATGCAGGAGCTCCCCTGCTCGTGCAAGAGGCCACTGCAGCAGGCAGGGATCCCCTCTCCAAAGACCGCTTCCCAGGCTGCTCAGCAGGGCTTGGGAGCAAGATTTAGGAGGAACAAGCTCACCCACAATTCCTATCATACCCTGGAAGATGATGGCGCTTTCCTCACCCCGCCATAGTGTGCTTAAGTTTTCCTTATTGCTCAGACTTTGCCTCCTTTTCAAAGCCCCTACACTTAAGTCGATGAAAGAAAAGCTACAGTAAGTCCCTTTTCCTATTTTCTTATATTTGTGTAGCTGTTAGACGTTTTGCAAAGGAGGGGAGCACCAGCCAGCCTCTGACAACAAAAGGGCTACTGTCGCTGCGCCAGTCCCAGACATGGTGGAAACCAGCCCACAGGAAAAGGCCTGGCTCCAGTGCTAGGCTCCGGCCGAGCACAGGCACTGCATTCACTCAAATTGGCAACAGGTCTCAGTGTTCCTGGCTTTGAGCTGTGAACAAGGGTTGGGATTGAATAACCAATTATACAACCGCTGACTGAGTTTATCCAAGGTTTGCAAACTGCTATAATAGCCCAGTATTCACTGACTGTTTTATCCTTTTCCAGATATAGTGTCATATCTCCCCTTGTGCTCCATTTACATGTCACTTTATTACATACATCCATTAAAAAGGTTAATACAATGTCACAGTCAATGCCTAAATGTTGCCATTCAGTATCCTCGCCTTGCTCCCTGCTACATTTCACATTCACACATTTCTTTCTCTCCCCCTCTCCTGCAGGCTTTGCTCACTCACACTCGCACACTCTTTCCTGCTGCAAGTTCAATCAATTTGCTGTCAAGAATACAGAGCAGAGCATGAACAAAACGGTAGCTGAGAGTCAATAGAGTAAAAACTGCAGGCTCCCTCAAGTTGCCAGTCATGGTGAGCACTCTGTACCACCAGTGATGGGAATAACCTTTAAATCTCCCAAAGTTCAGAGAATCACTTAAATTTGTAGACATTGTTGAGACTCCCTGAATCACCTGGATCTCTTAAATAATCAGGAAAGTTCACTTGCTAAGAAAGTCTTTTAAGTGGCTTTTCTTAGTTTCAGATAAACTTTAAACATACCAGTAACTGTTCTTCTCTGATTTTTAACACCTCCCAACTTGACCCCACCTACAGCCCAGACACGTAGGAGGCTGGAAAAGACTGGAAAAAAAATAGAGCCAAAATTTTCTACATCTTCCTGTGAATTACTGATAGAGATCTGGCTTAAATTTGTTTGTTATTTTTCTCTTTTGCAAAAGATTATTGTCTCCAATAAAATTTATAATCTCTGCATAGAATTTCGTTTCTGAAAACAATAAGAAAAGAAAGTTACTCAAAATCTTCTATAGGTTCACTTTTTGAGATGAAGGGATTCAAGTCACTTATTATATTTTTGTTTTCTACTGCCCTATTAACAAAAAATAGGGCAAGAAATCAAAGACAAAATTTTAGGTTCTGATTTTATGCAATACAACTGACTGCTGTTTGCGTACATGGTACCACTGGCAGAAAGGTACAACTTTTGAGTAAGGTGCAGCTTCTGAGATGATCAGTTCAGCAGGAGATCTCCACTGGTAACACAGCAAAGCTACCCTTATTATACAAAGCCCAGTTTCATTCCTGCTCATAAACACTGATTTTCACTTAACTTTTTGGCTTTTTACAGTTAGGAATAGGGCAGTTCAGAAAAAAGAATTTGATCCTGACAGGTAAAGAACTTGAGGGTATTTTTCATTCTCCCTCAATTTCCTGGGGCTTGAGACTTCATCTTTTTGGTGTCAGACCGTGAAAGCCACAGACAAAGAAAAAAATGTTTTTAAGAAGGCTACTTTTGTAGAACCTGATTGCTTATTTACTGATTATCAGTCAAGAAAGTGAACAAATATTTGAAAATCATCTAAGCCAAGGGCGTTATCATCAGTATGTGAAGTTTGACTGCAATAATGGAAAATAGTGGAAATTTTTTTCCCACTATGCCCCCCTGCAAAGGAACATGAAATGCACTGTTCACGTGAACTGTACACTGGTCCCACTCAGTCAACACAAAGTCATTCACTGGGGTAAGACAGTCAAAATACATTTTGGTTTACTTTTTAAAAAAACCCTCACACAGGTTTTGGATAATATATATCTCTCTTTTGAGGAGTGCTCAGGCTTCTTCCAGCAACCCTTGATACTCCCAGAGACAACTTCATGTAATGGTACCAAATTGTGCTGCAGGGAGCCTAACCCAGCTTATCTGCTCACCCTTTGGCCTGGGAAAAGGAAGGGCTATGTGAAACATTGAGATGCAGTGTCAGAGGAGCACAGCAGTCCTGACACACCAAATGGAGAGACACCCAAACTTCACAAAATTTATTTGACTCTCAATAAAACAACCAAATCCTTCGAGAAGTCCCATTACTCAGTTTAGGATTCCAAACAACAAAATTACAGCAAAAATCTATTTCCAATGAATCACTTTCCTATCTAAGGGCCTGTATGTAAAGTCCTTTCTTTTGTTCTTTTTTTATATAACGCCTTTTGAAAGATTCACAAAGCAACTGCCCCCTTTTGCATCATAAAAGATCTGTAGGCACCACACTGTTCAGCTATCAGTAATAGACTCTTGATTGAGTTGGACTCTGAATGACACACGGTAGCAGCAAGTGATAAAAAGATTGGGGAAAAGCCCTCCCCTCAAGTTACTCCTAAACCAATTATTTGCAAGCTTTGTGCACCATGAAATTCTATTAGAAACAAATTATATAAGCACTGTTTTTGAATGCTATGGCAAGTTGTTGTCCAAAAACGGGAATTACCTCTGACCAGAAGAGAGGAATGTGATAATTCTTTTGGCAAGTGGAGAGGCTTCTGTTTCCTTCTCTTGTCTAATTGTACTAAAGAAAAAAATTGACACTTAATTTTGATACCACAGTTTCTTACAACTTCTTAAACTTTGATGTCCTGACTTGGTACTAATCTAACAGAACCTGAAGCAAGGAGCTTCAAAAAATTGTTTAAGGAAGAACAGCTCATCTGAGCTCCTTTGGAAAAGGACATTCTCCTAACTCTGACTTCTTTTTCCTGCTCATTCAAGAACAAAAAGGAGAAAATGGGGCTAGAATTTCTATGTCCAAACCAAAAACAAAAAAAAACAAAACAAAACAAAACAAAAAAAAAAAAAAAAAAAAAAAAAAAAACAGGATGTGAAATTCCTTTTTACAGGCTTTCAGGCAGAGAAGGATGCAAAACTGCATCATATTTTGGACAGATGCAATGAAGAAAGGCCTGACTTGAAAATATAGTTATGAAAGTGTTTTTTCTGTGAGGAAATTCTGAAAGGGAAAATTCCTTCCTATCACCCCTTCTGATTCACAGATTAGCACCTTGCAAGTGTCTGCAGCTCTGGTCACCACACAAGACATTCCCAGCCAGATGCAGTGCTCTGTAGGAGGATACCCCGTCCCTGTGACATCTCAGTGTTACTTTGGCAGTACTGGGATCTCAGCATTAGAAGATGGTAATCTAGAGCCCTGTAGTGTCTCTAAAACAGTCTGTGCTTCTGTATTTGGAGGAAACTGATATTCCCTGAAACCTGCTGCACCTCTCAAGCAAAAACATCATATTACTGATTTGTGGAGTGGTGCTTTCATTCCACTTTTGGTGGCTTTTTGCAAAGACTTCTGTTATGCATAATCTAGAAACAGAACATAGTACAATACTTACTGATTGCTAACTAATATTTCTGTCTCAGACCTCAAGCTTTCTTGAGCTATGAATAAGCACGATTGAGAATTCATGAATTTGAACACTAATCCACAAGTGTGACAAGCCCCGTCTGTCCCACAGTTCACTGAGCCTGAGAGACTGGCAAACACTCCAGCAAATGACCAAACTGTTTTGTTACGGTATTTAAAAAATCATAAAAGCAATAGTTTTACCTCCTTCTAAGTTTAAGGACAAAATCTGACTGGTTAGTTTCCAACCTTCTCATCTCTTTTCCTTCCAAGACCTCCTTATTGTGAGCACACAAATAACTTCTATTAATATTCTAAGTGAAATAGTAATTAATACCTAGCTATTCTATCCTTGACAGAAAAGAATAAAGCAGAGTTTGATTCACTGACACCTTGAAATAGATTCTTAGGGAAACTGAAGACATTTAGAGAGTAGAACAAATGATACCTTATGGAATTCATTCTTATGGTCACTCTGGAATTATCCCTATTTATAATTGTATCTTCTGGTATTCGTGCTACTTCCCTGCCCTCATCAAAAGAGAAGGACAAAGAAGGAAATGTGAGGGCAGATTTTTTTCTTCCATCAATTCTAGTGGCTAGATGCCACAATAAGGCACGCTTTTATTTCTATTACAGTTCACTTCTTAGCCTAGTGCTAGCAATAGACAGCTTTAAGGCAGCTACAGTAACTGTAGCTTGCTAATTGGTTATTTCAGAATCATATTATTACCGTACTCAAGAATCAGAATGCTACTGCTTTCATCAATCTTTGCTTAAAAAAACAAAGATATGAATTGCCACCTCTTCAATTTTGTGACTGCAGTGCAGTGCTGGATTGCCAGTGGTTGGTAGATAGCTTCTATTTCAAACACATATTTATCTGTGTTAGCTGCAAAATGATAGGGCTGTGCAGAAGTAACGATTCACTTGTTTCATGTTCCTAATCTTCTGCGTTTTCATAACTTCACTAGAAAGGGGTGGATTTATTTGAATTGCATTTGTGATGTCATGTGGATTTAAGAGCATTCCTAAATATATGTGAAGTCCAAAAAACCTTTGCAAACTTTTCACTCTGAGCATGCAATGGAGAAATGTAACTTAAAATGTATCAGGCTATTAACATTTTAACCACTCTGAAGTCATAGTCATGTTGCTGCGTTTTCAAATTATTTTCCACTTTACAAAAAAACATAAACATAAGTTCCTTTGATATTTTAAACCCTGACTTAGAGACTGTTTCAGCCTCCCTCTGTCCAAGTGTTAACTGACTAATAGCTCTGCAGCTGTGGAAGAAAACATCTCTCATCTCCCCCATGGTCCAGCACCTTCCATTTATGGCTGGCACGATTTCATGATGTTTTACCACCGCTGGCTCCCATATTTTCCCTCGAACTCTCTTCCCTGGCCCACTGCTAACTGTTCTGAACCTTCGAAAGGATTTGGGAAGCTATCACTCAAAGCACCACAGAGCAAGAGCCAATCACCAAGGCAAGGGAACCCTTCTTACCTAAACAAACCATTATCGGCTCATCTCATGTCTTTGTACTCTTTTTTTGCTATTACCTCACGGGATTAACTTTTATCTCTAATCTCTGCTCTGGCCAACTGTCAGGGAGCCTAAAAGCTGCCTGTCTTTTAATCTGTGTGTAATAATACTGCTGTTACTAACAGATAACTGCGAAACAACACGGAGGGAAGGAAAACACAAACACACAAGGGCTGATTGTTACAAACCGCTGTGCTTGTTCCTACCTGAAAGGAGGGCAAGATCATGCCTGATGTCCATATTGCACTTCCTTCTTGTCCTCTTTCATGTTTTTCTTTTCAATCCAATGCCACCGAAGTGTTTTAATTTGATGGATCTGTTCCTATTAACCTGTTTATCTCCTGCTCAGCCTGAAATGGCCAGGTTTCTAGGAGTATGCAAGAAACCTCATCTACTTGTAACTTTCCATTAAACAAAAAGTCAGGATGATGAACATAACAGAAAATAAAGGAAAATAAAATGAATGATCCTACTGTAAAGGGAAATAGCCAAAGTTTCCAAACAGTCAACATTTTAACGCTTGCCTTGAAATAAGTAAGTCTCTTTCTGGGTGGCACATCTACCAGGCAGTGAGGCTTTCCTTTAAGTTAATACTTCTATAATCTCTCACCAATACTACATTACACCATGTTTTGTAAAACAAGAGTAAGACTGAAAGAAAAACAAAGACCACTTAATTATGGCCAGGTGTGCAGGGTAGCAGTTCTTAAGACTATGGGGTCTTGAGGGCTTAGAGTAGGGAGGCAAACCCTCGTAAAAACTGCTCCTCTAGGGGTGTTGGTGGCATTTTTTTCCAGATTTTATTAAAAGCTTATTAAAGTCAAAGACATGCCCTTTCATTTAAATCTAGTCCATTGAGTATGAAAATCAACAGGGGAGAGGAATAGAGGAGCCCTACCAAAAAATATCAGCAGGAGAGCTATGGACATAGTATTTTAAGGAAGTAGTTGTAAGGACAGAAAGGATACAAGTCTTATATGGAATAGCAATAGCAATGAAACCAAGAAGGTTAGTGGTAAGTACATCTGAACTAGGTAACTTCTAGGATTCTGGCTCAGTATCACACTATACCTCTCAAAACCTATAAAGCAAACTCATATGCTCCAAGCACTCTCCAGACATGAGAACTTAAGGATTAGGCACCATGCCTTGAATAACCAGCACATTTAGGGAAGCTGGAGCTACAGGGCAGTACAGGACAGAATTTTCTCCTGGCAGGTGCAAGACAACTCGTTTGAATCTCTGATGACTTTGTACATCTTAACAGTTGTATAATTTTCCAGCTTTAGTTGAAAAGGCATCATTATTCCCAAGTGGGAAAAATGAGGCAGGAAAAGAAATGCCTGGCTCAAAGCCACCCAGGAGGGCCCAGAGGCAAGGTCACACACAGAGTCAGTCAGGTTGGAAAAGACTCCAGGATGATCAAGTCCAACCTTTGACTAACCACCAGCTTGCCAACTAGACCACAGCACTCAGGGGCATGTCCAGCTGTCTGCTGAGCACCTCCAGGGAGGGTGACTCCACCAGCTCCCTGGGCAGCCTGTTCCAATGCTTAACAATCCTGCCTGGGAATAAATTCTTCCTGAAAGCACGTGGCAAAAGCAGCCTAAAGGGAGAATCCTGGCTGCTTTAGGAGAGGGGCAGCCAGGACATGTCTCCCTGGTCCCCAGATGTCCTGGTGGGGACAAACCCAGCTTCAGGTGCTCTCCTCAAGGCCTCTCTCCTCTTCACAGCTTCCCAAAGCCCTTTCCTGCCATGACATATCCTGACTCCTGCCCACAGAGCTCTGCCCAAACAGGCCACAACACTCCCTGCACGGCAGGGGTGGTGAGAAGCCAACGGTGTCACAAGGAGGGCCGGCGTGTCCCCTGTGGCTAATGCCATCTGTAAGGAATCTGAAACGCACTCAGGAGAGATTGTCTTTGCAGAGTCTAAGCCTCATCCCTCTGCACGCTGTGCTGTAATAATTTCAGTCCCCTGCCACAGTGACAAAGATTACAGGTGTAGGGTCCAAATACAAAAGGCAAGGCTGCAATCTTTCAATCAAAAAAGCAAAGGAAGCTTTTAACTACAGCCACCTGAAACTCCAGAAAGAGAAAACGGACCAGACACATTTCAAGGATTAACTTCTTGGCAAAGGAGGGAAAAAGCCCATGATGAATGAGGCAAGGGGATGGGAACCATCCTTCACCCCTCAGTGAGGAATGCGAGGGTGACTGTGAGGGTGCTGAGGCACTGGCACAGGCTGCCCAGAGAAGCTGTGGATGCCCAGTCCCTGAAAGAAAGTGTCCCTACCCATGGCAGGGAGGTTGGAATGAGGTGATATTTAAGGTGCCTTCCAACCCAAACAGGTCTGTGATTCACCAAACCTAAACCCTTTCCTTTACTGCTCTCTCATCAGAGCTGGTTTGGGGGGTTTATTTTTAATTCCATGCACTCCTTGACCACAGACAAAGATGTCCTGACAGCCAGAGCTAGACATCCCTGCACTGGAACTCAAACTCTCTCTGACACAAGTCATCATTCCTGACAATGGCTTGAACCCCAATGAAGAAAAACAAGAAAAATATCATGAATTCCACTATCCACCAGTATAATAATTGATAATCTCAATCTGCATACTGTGGTCTTTATCATATGCTATCTATCTCCAAATGGTTTTCCAGGAACTCTGAGTAGATAACAGTAAGGAAATTCAGGACACCTCTTGCCAAAAGAACATATTACCACAGCTGTCTGGGATTATTTAGAAAGGAAAATAGAGAGACACCCAAAAACAATACCATCCACACTGTATAGGGATTACTGATGGTTCAACACTGTTTGCTGTTCAAGTATCAAAGGCTGCTGCTAGATTTAAACATGGGCTATGCTGGTAAAAAGATATTCAAAAAGCAAAGCAACAGCGTTTCCTCTCATTATGGATTTTGATACTGAATTAAAAGGACAAAAAAAATCAGGAAACCAAATTGTTCAAAACTTTGTCTCTCCCACCTGTTTCACCTGACAACATGAAGTCTTTAGACTTGCCCATCTCACCCTAAGATGCTTATACTCAGCCCCAAAATATCTTTGCAAACATTACATTATTTATTGCTCAGCTCAGATCTGAAAACGAGAAAAAAAAAACCCTGGATCTTCTCACTGTCACCTCTGAAATTCTTCTTCATACCACTGTCAGTGCTGGTCCCTCATTTCATTTCATCAGAGTAAAAATCTGCATCTGTTCTACATTTGAGACAACATTCACAGTTTTTCAGACTGCCAGCACCAAAAACTAACAACCAAGTTCTAATCAGTGACAGAGCTGTGCCCACACTTGCAGCCCACTCCCACTAAAATAAGGAATCGGGGACACGAGCACTAGCTTTGACCCAGGTGCCCAGATTAGCAACCTCCCACCTGCCCCCCTCCTCAGAAATCAATATATTGCTGCATTTAAAAATGGTTTCCTGAGAACTTCTCAGAAGCAGCCTGGTGAGGGTGATTATCTGAGGATCTTATGAGAGGCTTTAATAAGGTTCTACTGTATACAGTACAACTAAAAAAAAGCCCACTAAAAATAACAATGAGAGAAGATGATTGTAGAGGATCTCACTCTCTCAGCATCATTTCTAGCCTGTGCCCACAGCACTACAGTGAAATATCTTGTCAGGCCAGGAGGGCTCAACAGGCCTAATCAATAGCTGTTATTTTTTCACAAGTGCCAACAAAGGAAAAACCTTAATTTATGCCACACAAGATGCTGAAAATAATTCGTACTAATTGGACTGCCTAAAATTCCCCTTCTGTCCTTCTGTTTTCAATTGCTTTTAACTTCTCAAACTTCGACTGTCCACACTGAAATGCTTAGCCTCTGAGCTCGGGAAAAAATAAAAACACAGGAGTAACAAGGGCAACATTACTTTCTTGCTATCTGACAGTTTAAGCTGCCATTTTTAAGCAAAATTAGCATTGGATTTTAGTGTCTAACTTCCTTCAAGTGTTTTGTAAAAGACAGCTACACTGCTTGAGAATGCCAAATTTTGTCAAGTGAAGATTAAATGAGTACAGACGTGTTCAGTATTGTCTTTAGAGGAAATCAGAAGACTGAAGACAGTTTAATATTTGCAATACATATTCTAATATTCTGTATTGTTATTGATCCCTGGGGCTTGTAAAGGCCCTTTGGAAGCTCATGGAGTAAATATTTCAACTTGTGGAGGTTTTTTCTCTTCATAACCACACACGAACATGGCATAGTGCTACAGCACTTTGTGGGGCCTTCCAGGCCATCAGCTTATTATCCCTAACACTGGGAACATTAAAAAAAAGCTAACATAGCAAGTGAAAGTTGTTCATGAAGAACGGGAAGATTCTGATAACCAATGAAGTATTTCAGAAAAAAGCCATCCACTGCCATTTGTCTACAAAGCTACAAGAAGCACTTTCATGAACTGTGTATTTCAACAGAAAAATTAAACAAAATAGAAATCACTACCAATAGCATCATGCATGTTACCACAGGAAAAGGTTTCCAGCCTCTGTCCTGTTTGGAGAACTTTGGATCTGGAGCAGAGCTATCTAATAAATTATGGGCAACAGTGCTGAGCATTTGCTTCTCCTACTATTTTTAACTCTGGTAACACAAAGAAAAGGCTGGATGCTTTCCCAAAACAAATGAAGATGCATTCCAAATCCAAAAACACAAGGTACAAGCTCCAAAAGAAACTTACCAGGCTGTCAGGCCAACGCTGCTACTGGGGAAACAGACAGGTATGAGGAACTTGCTGTGGGAAGGTGAGTCAAGTAGTAAAATGTTCTGCACACAAGGATGAAGGAGAAGCAGAACTAAGGAGCAGTGAACTGCAGATGGAAGAAAGGTGGTCACTAGCTTTTTATGTAAGGTCCCTATTTCTTTAGCGTTTTTCCATAATTCCACAGCAACCAAGCAGGAATACATCCAGTAAATATTGCAGCAACTGAGACTTTTCTTTCTTCAGGGATCCAGTCTGACTCAGGTCTCATAGTTTTAGACCCAGGTGATATGAATTCTCAAAATAAATAGTATTTGCCCTATCCTTGACACGTCTGGAGGGAAAGTCAGCCTGCTCCAGAGCAGAATGAAATGGAGAAACACAATCAGTTAATACAGAGAACGGCAGAGTTTGGCTCCAGTGTTATCTTAAGCCTTGAGATAACCTGACACGATATATGCACATCAGAATCTAAATTTAATTAGACCAAATGTGTGATGACCAACCTGTGATAGCATAGAAGGGCTCAACTCTGACATGCATGTGGAGATACCTGAGGGACAGAAATAAATGTTCACATAGGAAATGTTAAATGTTACTTCACTCTGACACGTGTCTGTGCTGTTAGAATAGAAGCAGCACAAAAGCAATAGATGGCATAATGCAGAAGCTTTTTTATCATTCGCTCCTAACTTTATTACCTTTATTGAACCTTTCAAAAAGGTTCAAGCTGTTATTCTGACCAAAATTTGCATACACACTTCCAATAGATTATTAACATCTACCACCAAGAATAAGGGAAGCGGAAGTATGATAGATGAAGTTAATATGTTCTTCTCTTCCAACATGAAGGGTTTAGTAACTATGACACATCCTGCCCTTGCACTGCAGTAATAGCCATCCCATGTGAACAAGAGGGGATAATGTGGGTTTTTTTTGGTAAAATAAACATGTTTCACATAGATTTTTTACACACTGAGACTTTCAAGTGCATCGCTACATGTTTGTATATGGAAAAAACTTTCTTTTCTTACAATGACTTCAGAAATCAAGCAGGGCAATACTGTTTCTTACTCTGAACAAGGAAACATTTTACAAAAAAAAAAAAAATAATGACTGAAAATATTCTTTTGTGGCTTTGTGGAATTATTCTACCTGACTTCATACCAGAGCAAAAATCTCCTAGGGATAGACAGGCAGGTGATCATTAAACTAGTATCAGGACTGAGTTGAGTGTTCTTTCAATTTCCACCCAAACACTGACTCCCCTGTCAGAACCTCTCCTAGCAAGTAAAGCTTGCCCTTTGTCAGTTCCATAAACACAACCAGCTGAGTGATAGACCCATGCACAGGAGCAGAGTGGAATTATTACTGCAGAACTTTGAAGAACCCTTAAATCCATACCCCACTGGGCTGATTTTGCCACAGTCACTGTTAGAATCACAGATTAATTTACCTGGGGAGAAAATCAACTTTCAAAAGATCCAAGGAAGAAGACCATATTTACATATGCGCCAGCTTCGATTTCAAGATCTACAAGATTGCAGGAAAATAAAATAAAAACAAAGGATGAGTTTTTCTATTCTTTCAACTTATGCAGCAAATCAAATCCTCCAGATCCAGTCTACATAGCTCAGATATATATGAGAATGAAAATAAGAAAGATAACCATAGACACTGAAGAACAGATAAGAATCATCAAATGTATTACCATAGTTTTGAACGACGACAAAAATGGCACTTGAGTGAGATATTACCCTCCAGCTTCATCACACTCAATGACACATTTAATGTCAGATTAAAATTTATAGGATATTAAAGCAAACAAAACCATGTTTAAAGCAATGCTAACGTTACTTTGCTGTTTATACACAAACCACCAGAAGTTTGCAAATTTAAACTTGACACATAGGCCTTCATCTGTTTCATAAACACAAATGGCAACGCTTGTACCAAGCGCCTTGATCTGGGCTGCAGCTTTTGATTTCATGTATGGATTTCAACTCCAGCTTTTCACTTCCCTGTCCAGAAAGGACCTGGCGTCTACTCATGAGACACTGCAAAGTAAAAAATTGAAGCTGCAAGGCAGCCCAAAGTTCTAGGAACTTTTAAGGCCAAGGGTAATATCTGGGGGCACGTGGGCTATGCCAGAAGTGATGGAGCGATGTTTTAGACATAAAGGTATTCCTCCCAAAGAACAGCTTGGATTTCCTCCCACTAACACAAACCAGTGCATCTATGTCTACGTAGGTCCAGTAAGTATTTATCTCCTTTTCCCCTACACTTTTCTTCTTTGACAGATCTCCAGTTCTTCTGGAGATCTTGTTTTCTTCTTTGCTCATTTCCAGTTATTAGCTATTACCAGAGGCAAAAGCCAGCAGGTAAAAGATAACCAACTTGGATATGTCAAATCTGTTGTTTTCAAAATTAAAATAAATCCAACAAAGGCCTTCTTTTAGTGTAGCCACTGAAATATGTATACTGCATATTTCAGTAGGACAGCTCAGTTTTTAAATCTTCAGCATTCTCTACAACCATGAGAAAATAGCTGCCACCACTCTTCCGACTGCTGAATGTTTTGTGGTCCAAATTCATAAAGTTATTTAGGATGTGCTAAATTTAACATATGGCCTTAAATCCACCTTTGTAAAGCATGGTCCGAGTCCAGTTTAAGTGAATTTTATACTACACTAATATTGTCATAAATTTTTTTTAACCAAAACCACTGATCTAATCTGGTTGTTACAAAGGTGCCATGAAAAGCACCATTCTAGTATTTTAAGAACCACCTCTCCTAAAACTGTTGTACATTTGTGAAGAAGGATTTGGGGGATTTAAGTAAACTCTCTTAAAAAAACCTAAATTTTAGTTTACAGAAATAGAACTAAAAAGAGACAGAAATTATATGGGCAGGTTTTCCAGTCCATCGTATTAGAAATTAAGTAAATTATGCTCTTTTTTGTTAGATACTTCCTTCTGTTGACTCCAAATGGGACTAACAGAGTAAAGAAAAGCAGAACTGATACGTGGTATTTCTACCCACAGTTCAATTTGTTTCATCAACCAAACACCACAGACAAAAGGATTTTGTAAGACAAATGTGACCCAGAACTACAAGCAATTATTACATTATTCAATGTATGTTACCACCTTACTCTTCTCGCTGAAATTCCAAGTGCACCAGGGACAAAAATACCAGAGTTGTTTTGTGCCACCTCTGGCAGAACCTGGTTAATGAGCGTGGCAGGGAGCAGTGCCCCTGGGGCACATCCTCACACCAACTCACTCTGCCACACTCACACTTAATTAGGGGTGAGCCCAAGCTGCCAGGCTCAAATCCCTACCTGGAAATGCCCTGTGCTGGCCAAAACACAGGAGAGAGCTTGAGGTGATCCAAAGCAGGTCCCCACACTGTCCTGTCCCCCAGCTCTCACCCACACCAGACTTCTTTTGGTCTCTGAGGCAAGAAATGCCTTTACAGTTGGTCAGTACAAGATCTGGCACACGGGTTTCCAGGCTGAGCTTGCACCCCACAGGGTTACGGTAATATCCTATTACTGGCTAAACAATGAAGTGACATTTCTAGAATGGTGCTGATTTAAAACACAGGGTTTTTTTAATAGATATTTAACAATATTAGTTTTGTTTCTTTTTCTAATGTAAGCTAAATACGAAGCTGCACTTTGCTTGAAAGAAATACTGAAGAACTATTAGAATGTAACTTTAGAATATTTTAAATTATGTGGGAAACCAATTCCAGTTTTAAGGTAAAGTAAATACTCCTGGTCCTAAGTTGCACTCGAAGTTGAAAATGCTTCAATATGCCCATTAGCCTCATCTGAAAGCTGGACACAGACTTTTGAATCATTACCTCCTTTCATAAAACCTAACAAACATCACCTTACACATTTTTTCTTACCTTTGAGGTTCTAGGTAGTTTTTTTCCTTTAGTTTCTTTTCTCTGAGGCTGAAAACAAGTAATTTGCATTACACCCTTTGTGCTTTCAGGTGGAAATGTGACTTTGCTGCAAAATGATCTTTCTGTGCCTGCACGCAGGAGCACTGTGTCAGCACAGTCCCACCATGTGCACAGGTCTGCACAGCAGTGCCAAGAGGAGGTGTGGCTCTGGAAGCTGTCCTAGTGATCTGGAGAGAACAGCCCTACAGGAAACCAGTGCTGACCAGTTTTCTTCCCCAGGACTGGAAAAGGAACCCATTCAACCTGGGGGTCACTGCTTGCAGAATGAAGTGGATCAGATCTGCATGTGAGATTCAACATCCACACTAGTGGGACCTTCTGCACTACACGTGCAGGCAGAGACCAAACAGAGCAAAAATGCTCAGGAAAAAACCAAAATGAAACACCAATCTATCACCGGACTGAATTCTCCTTCTCCCCAAATCATTCTGGAAAAAGGTTCGTGTTGGCTTCAGAATTGCTGAGATGGTGTTTAACTAATACACAAACAGAAAGGAAAATATTCTAAAAGCTGAGAAGTGAGTGCTAGCAAGGAGAGTGTAATTTAATAGCCTGAAGCTGTCTGATATACAGTCTGAGCATAACCACATTAAAGAAAACCTTGTAAACCTTCAAACTGTTAGCTATCAGTTCCAAACCGCACACCAAATCCTTTAAACTGCAACTTATTTCGGCTGAATTCTCTCAAGGCAAAATTAGCCCATGTTGTTTTCAACTGAAATTACACACTGCCATTTCCATTCAAAGCAAGACTCAAGGTCTTGCCTCCCACATTATTTGCATTTGAAGTTGTCCAGAAATTTTCTCGGAACTCCACTGGATCAGATTTGAAGATTTATGCATAGAATTATTTTTAAGACAGAGTATTATGTCTTAGCAGCACCCCTCAAGTCTGCCCATGTCACCTCACAAGAGCTTTTCCACAGCAGGCTTTACACAGGTATAATACAATCATTCCATGAGTCATGCACTGGCTGAAGGCTCCAGCCCTGCCACAGAGAAAACGCTTCCGAAGAGCACTTCCAAAAGCTTCACAGCTTCCATGATACTGGAGCCCTGCATGCAACACAAGAGAATTCCAGCAGGAGACCCTCTGATCCGAAGTTCATTAACATCCATTGACTTTGTTAGGCTTAGACAATTATTGAATATGATCACTGGTACAACTTTGGGTTTGCTGGATTCTTGAAAGCAATAAAAGAATTAGATTCTTCATTTTTTTCATGCAGAAAAACCAACCTAACCCCAGTATAATGTTGGGCAGCAAGTATCTTTGAAGTAGAGCAACTAAGGGGAGGACACACCACAGCAGCTCTAGGTCATTTTCTTCCCTTTTTTCACCAAGTTTGCCAACAAGCGTGCCAAACAGGCTGGATTGTCAAGGTTTTATTTATTTAGCGCCACGAGGCAGCATGATGCTGCCATTCCATGCAATACAGTTAGTCTGTGGTTTCTCTGTTTCTTTGTCACCAAATACTGCATGAAAAATAAAATAAAAAAAAAAAACAAAAAACACCAAAACAAAACACAAAAGTCCTTCCTAAAGTATCCACTGTTCTAAAAAAATTAGAGGATCCACAGAATGCCAATACAACCAACTTCCTGTGCCCTCTGATAACTCATGGACTTAATCTTTTGTAGTTCTTTTAATGCTATGAATAGTCAGAAATCACCTATTACAGAAGATAAATGACAATAAAGTTCATGTTCAAACACTGAAATCAAAGAAAATGTCTGGATTCTGAAGCAGTAGTTTTCTATCACACAATCTCAACATGTCCCTCAAATATGAACTTCCCATCATCATCTCTGTGGAGAGGTAGAGTTGGGACAGAAGAAAGCCCAGAAAGAAGGAATCCAAGCTGGCAGCACTGCCTCTGCCAGCTGGAGATGTGATCATCAGCATGTAGAGAAAATGTAAGGTTTAGAATTATAGTTACTACTAATAATGCTTGGCTGAACGGGGAAAATGCGTTCAGGCTGTTTACTGCAGACTCCTTTGTGCACCTCAGCTGGTACCAAGGAATTTCAACATGGGTGTTTAAGGGCTAAACTTCACATGGACTTCATCAAGCAGGGCGGGTGATGTCAGAATTTGAACTAGCCCACCTAAGCTAGACATTAGCCCACCTAGAAGAAAAAATACCCTTCTCAAAATATGGGAGAGAAATATGGAACAAAATGTCACTTTTTTTCTCCATGAAGTATCTTCATCTGACCATACAGATTTTTATGCTTAATGGAAAGGGTTAAATGGCTTCTCCCAAACAGAGAAACCATTTCCAATACTTTGGTTCAATGCAATGGAAGCAGGGAGAAAGAGAGAAGAACAGAGCAGGGGCAGTTCTACAGGAAGGAGCTTAGGAACAGAAGGGGCTTGTAATTGACTTTTTTATTTACCATTCAATTTCTTTCAGCAAAGTCCAAAAAAGCAGTGAGAGGGTTCTGACTAGACAGTTTGCAAACTGTTATGCAGTTATGGGAAAAGGATCAAAGCAAAATTCCTACATTTTACTGTTTGTATTTCCTGTATTTCACAGTTTCACATCAACCTTGTTTGTATGAGCTTTCCTTCCACTGACACTCAAGAGCACTGCTGCAGATCTCTTATCAGGGCAACCTAAGCCTCCTAAAACTGTGCTCTAGCCACACTCCCTATAGCTGTAAGAATATCAAAATGCTCTCAGAACATTCAACATACATTTTGGTCCCTTAAAACCAAATATGTGACAATTGTAAAACGTACCAATGAAAGGAAATATTTCATACAACAGAACTAAACTAACCAACTGGTTCTCTAGCAGGAAAAAAAAAATGAACTGAAAAGAGTGTATTAAAGAAGAGCAGCATTAATTCTGAAAGGTTCATATGGCTGACTTGCTCGGATAACAGCTTGACTTAATATCTCACAGCAACCTCAGATGGAAACACCCCTGAAGCAGCCATGGATGTTGTCCAAATGAAAAACATCTGAACTTCTCCTCAGAAGACAGGTTGCAATATGACCTTGCAGAACACAACCACTCACCAGTGACTGTCTGTACACCCCTCTTACCCAGAGCCCACCCTGGGATCCCTGAGAGGAGACAACACTACGGCAACTTACAACAGGTACAGGCAAACCACGCAGGGAAGAATCAGAGATAGCTGACAAGCTGCAAATTTTTATATTTACTTTATCTCACACTTGCTTCCACATAACTATACTCTGAAACTGAAAAAAAAAATGCAATAATACACTGAACTTGTTTTAAAGGGATTTTTCTCACCACGGAAAAAGCTGCACTTACTCTCCTATCTCAGCACAAAACTGTCTGCTCTAACTATCTTGAGGTGAAATATTTATAAGCATTTCTCTTATTGAAAAATATTTTATGGATAAATCCAAAGTTTTTGGCTGTGGAAAAATGTAGACAGAAATGGACTGTGAGAAAAGTCACTTAGAATTATGATTTTGTGGCTTCTTCACAATTTGAAAATAAAATCCACTTAAAAAAGACAATATTCAAGGTAAAATTCCAGCAGTTCTTTGTCACATCAACTGTTCAGAAAATGTTACGATTTTGAAAATTTTAAAGCAACATTTTGAAGGAAATCATAGTGAAACATTACCTTTACTGGGGCACTGTATGTGAGGTAAGCTATTTTTTAAACTAACATTATAGTTACTGGTAAAGAAAATAGAAAGTAAGCATCACCTCTGCCTCAATGAGTTTGTAACAAATTGTTTAAAAAAATAATGTCAATGTGGGGCTTTGTCTTTCCTGTCCTCCACAGAAAAGCAGAAAGAAGCATCTGTTTACATCAGCCTCTCAGAGGAACACAAACACACGCACATGTGTAGGCACACAGAAAAATACAGAGTCCTAATCTTAACTCTGTTGACTTTGCTTGGGACAGCCCACCCGTGCCACGTAAATGTGCTTATCTCCTGTGTTTTTCCAAAAGTGCTGAAAAATGTCATCTTCCCTGACAGAGATGGAATCAGAAAAATCCACACACACGACCACAGACAAGCAGTCCCCCTGGAGAGGACAAAAATACTAAACTGTATTGTCAGGAACACTCAACAGCAGCACATAAATGAAGTTTTGTTCTAAGGCACCAAATCTGCTTTATCATGGACAGTGAAAAACCTTCTCTTTTCTCATGCTGGAAGCAAATCTAACGAAGAAGTTGGTACAAGTGAAAACATGCAGTTACTTTGAGGTATAGCTATCAAAACTTTTGGCAATAGTTAACAGGACAGAGAATTTCCTGCTTGTTTATTTGGGAAAGTTTTATCAACTTGAGCAATACATTTACCATTATAGCCTTGAATGCAAATGAGGATTTTTTCAGCTTAACTTATAGACACTTCTAGACAACAAGCTGAATTGAAAATGTCACTGTTTCTCCAAAATAAGAACAACCACACAGTGGGTCATGGCAAAATACTGGTAATTTTAAATTTGCTCTCCTGGCTTTATGAACACAGGAACTTGAGAAGCACAGCTTATTGTATACTGGGGATAGAGATCTCTAAGAACAGTCAAGAACTGCATTTAATATATCATCTAACAGAAATCACTGTTTAATTAAAAGCCTATCAATATTCTACACTATATTGACAATACGGTGCACTTCACATAGTCATGTCCTGTTGATATCAAATCTTCACTATCATTTCTGCTATTTCTGTTGCCTTCCTTGTTTGTTCATGCTCGTCAAATCTAGTCAAGAGATGCTAATGTACTCCTTCAAGAATACAAGTGGAAAGACTAGAAAAGTTAGTAGGAAGAAAGGAAAATTAAGATATGGAACCAAAAGACTTAAACAGAAGAGGAATACATAGAGTCTGGTTTTCCTCGTGTTATGTATTTTTTTGTTCAATGGTGATAAGCAATGGAGCAATCTTCCCTCTCCTCTCAAATGCCAGACTTCAGATCAATCCTCCCCTACTTAGTCCAACTGCACAGGAAAGAAACAAAGGGATGAAAAAATGTTCCTGTATCCCAGGTCCCTGGGGTTCTGGTCCACGGAAGGGCTTCCCAGGGATGGGAACAGGTTTTCTGAATTCAGCAGCACCAGTATCTGTGTGCCTGCAGACTCCTCCTCAGCCAGGCCAGAGCATTCCAGAGCCTCCACCCTTTGGATGTGTGCTCTGCCTATCTGCTAAGAGATTATGGCTTATGTAGATATCTCCTACACCTTTGGATTGTCAAACACAAATCAGTTGGCCAAAACTGTGTCATGCAAAGTCACAGAAATTTAAATATTGACTTGAGTTGCAAAATTCAGATTTTGAATACCCCTAAATTTAGATGTGTCGGGTCAAGAGTTTAGGCTCAGTCCCTCACCCACGGGAAAGCCAGCTGAAAAATGTGCTTACCTGTTAACTCCCACAATCATTAGTGTGAATTGACAAGATTTTACTGCATACAGATAAGATTAATGGAATCTTTCACATTGCACAAAGCCCTCAAGGGTTGGAAGTACCATTTAATTTGAGCAAGCAAAGCAGACAGACATTTTGGATGTTGAAGATTCTGGGATCTGGTTCAGTCTCACTCACTTTAATTTTACACACAGGTAATTTGACTGATGTCACTGGAATTACCTGACTTCTACAATGGTGCCATGCCAAAGGAGATGGAAACTATGTGTCTGCAAGGAAAGAAAGGAGCAGAAAAGATGACAAGGAAAATATGTGCAAATTAGACTTTGCAGCATTAAGTTAACCACCACCTAATCCTAAAAAATGCTGTACCTTTAACAGTATTTGGCACTGAGGAGATGGCAACAGCTTGTTGCAGAAGCCTTAAGTCCAACATACCCGAGGCTGGTGGTGGGGCTGAGATGTGGAGGCGAATGCAGCAAGGGAGCAGCAGTTCACCTCAGAGACCATAAGTATGTCTGGCTTCAAAATTCAGCTGCTTTTCACACAGCTGGGTGTGATTCTTGCAAAGCAGAAATTAAACCTATATTGATAAATCCTTGTAAGCAGGAACATTTGGCAATGCATCTTCTGGAAGGGCTTGATGCAGGTTTAAACAAAGTGTTACACACTATAAATGGAACTGATCAGGGCCTGAACTCTTTAGTTTCCCTAAAACAAAATGCTTGTAATTCTGGGGAGAAGTCCATCATAGTCTATCTTTGCCTTATTTGAATTTTCAGCCATTTCAGCTTGTTTTTCAAAAAAGCAGTATTTTTTACAGGAAGTACTTGCTTTGATCTAACAGTAGCAGCTTCTGTGAAAACAGAATTTTTGATTAATATATTATTGATCAAATTCTGGCATTAAGGAAGTGTTAAACTATACAGAAAGAGGCCTGGTGTACCACTGTAACTCCAGTATTTAGCCATGGAATATAAGCAGAATTCAAGACAAGCAACCCCAGCTCTTGCTAACAGATGTTAGCAACAGCAATTGTATGATTATGTCTGTCTGTAATTTGGTCCTACCTATCCACACTGTGCACTCCTTACCTGGCATTCCAGATTTTAGCACTACAGGGATACTAAACATTTCACTGAAAAATTTACAGTTGTCCACTAAGAAATGGGAAATTTGAGGAAGTTGCTTCATGTTCTACTGAAATGGTACCACTGAATGAGAAGAAAGATAATGATGGCACACCCAAAGACTGGTGCATATGAATGCAGCCATTTCATAAAGAATAAAATTTTGCAAGGAAGGTATTAATTGGGGGGGGGGGGGGGTGTGTCTTCAGAAACAGCCAGAACTGCACTGGAATTTGAGATGTTGCTCAGATAGCTTCAATTCTGTATTACAGAACATGCCAAAAAGCACAGATACATTTTAAGGTGGGAATTACATCAGCACCTGCCCTGCTGAATTAGATGGTACGTCAGAATATTTTTCTTTTTATTTTTCACATTATTGGTAAAGTTTTTGGTTTCTTTTCTTTTTTCCTTAAATAAAATTATTTGTCTAAGCACAAGAATAAAAAGTGAAAGGAAAGGAAAATAATTATTTTAGTAATATTTGGGGAGTGTTTCCTATTTTAGCAGAATTGTCATGAAGAAATTCAAAAGTAAAAAACAATGAAAACCATAAGAAATGAGGTCTTAAACAGGAAGTCTTTATTTTACTAAACGAGATAGAAACACTGCCCTTATTTACATAGGAGACTATATAAAACATGGGGTTTTTGTTTAAAGCCCATTTATTTGGCTACTTGGTCTGCTGAGAAAAAGATTACCTAGAGCCACATCTTAAGTACATCCTTTTCTTAGGAATGGGCAAAAAAACGCCTGAATAATCCTTTCCAGTGTTTTAAGGACAGCTTGCAACATAACTCCAGGGAGCAGCCTCAGTTCTATACCAGCTGAAAATGTGGGCAGACAACTGCAATGAGTGGAAACCTTAAAGGCACAGAGAGCCTTCCCTGCCAGGACTCAGGTCAGGGTAAGCCACAAGTGCTCCCTGACTCTGAAGCACTGGTAATGAACTATAGATCCTGACCACAGTGGAGTAAGTCACATTAGAGAGTGCTTGCTGAAATCAATAACATGTATCCAATGTTATTAGATTTCTTTTCTCCTGCAATTTTTACACCTACCATGTGTATGTCGTCAGTCTAACAACTGAAAGGTATTTAAAATGTCCTCAGTTCAAGGTACCTCCTGTAAATTTAGTCATTGAAAATTAAATGCACATTAAGACAAAAGGGGAAAGAGAGACCAGTGCTTCTAAAATGAAAGCTCTATTTTTGGCAATTATAATTTAGAGCCCCTTCTCTTCCTCCCTCCCAAACTCTCAGGTTGATTCATCTCTCATTCAAATTTAAAATGCACAGAGAGGCTGCAACAAACCCACAGAAGATTGATATGCACCACACTCCACACATGGTTTAGCTCTTTATTCCAAAGTCTGGCATGATGATGTTGGGTTTTGTGATGATATTATTTCAATATATAATAAACAGGGTTCGCTGTAAAAACAGTGCAATGCAAGTCCCCTTTAAAAAAAATACAAATTGTTACTATAGCGCTTGGAGAGAAAGGGAGCGAGAGATTCACAATGCAGGCTCAGAACTTGGCAACCTGTAAAAGTGCCCAGTCGAAAATTACTAACAGCTGGAGATGACAGTTGTTTTAACAGCTGAGCTGACAGGATTAATTTAAATGCACTGAAATCAAAAGTAGATAACACCTGTTTAGTCTTCCAGGGCCATTCAGAAAGGTAGGCCAAAGGAAAGAAACAGAGCCAGGGCTGTCTGTGCGGGCACGTGTGCGTGTGTGCAGCATGTATGTGTGCATGTCTGCGTGTGTGAGCCTCTCCACTCCCTGAGCAGAGGGCAGAAGGACTCCAGAGGAGAATGACATACTTCTGCGTGCAGGGGAGATCGGTGCCTTGCCACACAATAACAGAGAGGCCAAACCCCCGCCAGCTTGAAACATCTGGTTCCCATTGTGCCCACCCTCCTGCTCACCCCTCTTCCCCCTTCTCTTATCCAAGGTCTGTGACCCAAACCCAGCAATGGATAAAGATCACCGAGTTTAAAGCTGCAGCTCCTCACTCCTGCATCCCAGCGATCCCCCTGGGTTAATTAATGCATTCTCTTTGAGCTCCCACACACTCCCTCCCACCCGCTTCTTCCCCAAACTAAAAACAAAACAAAGAATTCCTCACCTTCCTGCCATGCCACAGCTCATACCTCACATGTCCACAAAATAAATAAATTAATTCTGCAAGGCGTGTGAGGAGAAGCATGTGAGACAGTGAGAAGTGTTTTATGTGGCAGGCAAGGAGGGGCTGATTTCATCTTTTGCTTTTCAGGCTATCATACTGCACCGTGTCCTGTCAGGAGGGCTGCAGGACCACAGCTGGATGTCCGAGCACAGCCCTTGCTCTGGCTACGAGCTCCAATAGACCCAGCAAGGAGAACAGTCTGCTCCAAGAAAGGAGAATTTAGGACAACCTACAGAAACCACATCTTTTCTGTGCAACCACCACACAAGGCCACTGTGCCAACTTGTTCTAGGCACAAGAACCCTAGAGGCCCGACTCTGCAGCTGCTCCATTTGCAGCATTTCTACTGAGGCAAAAATGAGCTCTGCTACTGAACCTGGCTCGTGAACTCAACCTGCAATCTCATTTCTGGCTATGCAAAGGGGGCTGAGTTGTAAAAGACAAGCATTTCCAGGAAGCTTGCTTCCTCAGATCTATGTCTAGTGTCTTCTTGTAAAGCAGGACCTCTGTCAAGCTGCGCCTCCCAAGCAGGAATTAAACTTCACTGTGAAGAGGCACACAGCTACTATCACTGTCAACCATACTTGAAAACCACAGAAACTGGACACAGAGAATGAAGTTCATGTGGCAATCTGTGAAAAAACACCACATGGAAAAAAGCCCTGAAGAAATTATGTTTCCTGAGCCTGCCCTGTGCTTTTCACCATGGGACTCATCTTTTCTGCCCGTATTCCTCCAGGGATAAAAGAATTCTGTCCGACATCTACAACAGAACCCCAGCCCTACAACCGGTACAATGCTGCTGTAGCTGCACACTTCTTACAACAAAGCCTTCAGCTCTTCCTTCGTGGCCCACAGCCCCTCAGCAGGGCGAAAGTGAACTGAGCAGTGCTCACTGAGCTGACTGCAAACCCAACCACCTTGCTGTCACACCAGTACCAAAGCACGGCCGACACCTTCTGCCTTTGCAGTGGAAGGAAAAAAAACCAGGGTTCAACAGAACGGTTCAGAAAATGTTTGATTCATTGATATCAAAAGTTGGAGAATCACAGATACCTTCGGTTACAGCATGAGCCACTGCCGGAAAGCAAGACAAAAAGAAAACCATCCATGGTAGCTGTCCCTTAGCTGCAGGTTTCAGCGTACTCAGCTTGGATTCTCTTTGTATTTCCAGCCACCAAAGCTCCCACACACTCCCTCCCACTTTCCTCTTCCTCAAACAGCACAAAGCATCATATAGGCTAAATCACCATGCCAAGAAAAACAGAACTACTCTTAACTAAGCTGCATTTATCTACTTATTTCAGAATTTCAAGACCTTTTTTAGCATTTGTTGTCCAGGCAAAACTACTTACCTGGACAAATGTAAATATTAATAGCAATTCTGAGAGAAGAAATAAGACCTAAACTCACCTCTTGTGCGTGAGCCCTGCATGCAACAAGCTGAAGTAAAACCACAGTAAACATCAATTTACATAGACAAGTTTCAAGTCTGGGTGTAAAACTGCCTTCATTCTGTTTCACAAGAAAGTATCAGGACACTTTTAAACTCAAGTCACATGAACCTTTCTCTGAAGGGTATACTTTGGCCACTAAATTAATTTTAATGAAGCTGGGGAGTGCCATGTGATGGGCTGTACCTGAGTGTTACTTCTGCAACCCAGTCTATGTGTGAGAGGATTTAATGCACAGGGCCACACTGCCCATCTTGTCAGCTTTGTACCCAGGGCAGGAGAGCTCTACTGAAAGGCAGATACCAACACCAGTACTCCTGGGTAAGCAAGGGAAAAAATTCAGTATAATGAAATATAAAACTTCCTTACTTGCTGAAGCATTGAACTTTTCCAGCAAATGAACCCAGGGATTCCCAATATGTTCCTAAAATATTGGGCTAATACCAGAGGGCACTTTCCCTGTTATTTTTCATGTCCATGAACCTCTGCATGTCTGGATTCTGCCCAAGTCTGGAAGCAGAAGTGCCAAGGAACATGTGAGAGGCTGTTCTCCTGACAATTCCGATTTGGCTGGTTGCTGGAAACGACAGAAATCCCCAGAGAAAACCAGCAATAGCTCATCTCCTGATATGCAGCACAAGATCCCTACTGCATACCACAAATAAATCAGGAAATGTTACAAAAATGGGGGGGAAATGGAATAATGTTGAGAGAACATGCATTTAAAAAATAAATAAACCCTCTACTCCCTATAAATACATATAAAAGTAGCAGCAGTGGTAGTCGTACCAGCAGTAATAATGATGATGTCAGGAAGGTCTGATTACCCATGCTTACATCCACACTTTTTTCTTACAAATTTTATAAAGCCTATCTGCACATCTAAATCATTAATTTCCATTAATATTTTCAGAGGGAAAAAAAAATCTCGCTTTTTCAAGGGCTTTTTCAAAGTTTTCAGTCTACTGGGCATGCGATGATAATTGCTGCTCTGTTCTGCTAGATGACAGAGTCCTTTCCCTGCACAAAATAAGAAGCAGTTTCTTCCCCACTTTCTATTTCTTTACCCAACTCAGAGGCTCAAAGAATAATTACAAACAATGCCTGAAGAATGGTTCAGTTAATGTTAATTTATACAACAAACTAATTACTACCAAATGGTAAAAAATCACATGTGGAAGTTCCTGTCTCCCACGCACACAACTAAACCAGCAGCCATCTGTCTCAGCCTGGGAGCTCTCAGTGACAACCGAGGGAAGCAAGGCAAAGGATGAATCCAGATACACTAAGCTGCTCCCTCTGACACAAAACCATGGCATTCAAACACCATTGTCTCTATATGGTGATCTTAGAAGTGGCAGTTTCCCCCCCACACTCTGTTTATAAAACAAACAACTTGCATCAGTAACTGCCTTGCTGGCTAAATTTTACCACAACCCCAAGAATTTAGGATCAGGTCTAAAATATCTCCATCCATCAGCTGTAATCCTTCCTCCCTGCATTTTCTCTACAATACTCTTGGCAACACCCCTAACAATCAGAAAGCAAGATGTGAGATAGTCTTTGAATCTGCTTACACTATGTTAGACAACATGATGAGAAAATGTGCTTTTTTTGTTTCAACATTTTTTTCTCAACCTGAGAAAGCAATTTTCTCCCAAACCTTGAAAAATCAAAGTCAGTACAATTGTTAAACACTTTTATGGGATGCTCATTAAAAACTGACAGGGACAAAAAAGCTAGGGACAAATCCAGAAGCATTTGTTCAGTTTAAAGTCTCACTGAATTCAATGTGAGTGTTACTTTATGGAGGACTTCAATACCAGATCCTTCACATGAACGAGGACCTTGGCATTTTGACTGTTAATTATTCTCTGATTAGCTTGCATCTAGTGAAACAAACTAAACACAATATTATCCCCTAAGCTCTGTTCAGGAAATCTCAACTCCAATATGTCTCTGCTCTCTGTGAGATCAGAACTCCAGCAGTCATCAAAGAAAGTACTGTACATGAATAGGAGCAAAATATCAGAGTTTAGATTCACAGTACAGATTTCAGAGAAGTGTTTTTCCCCTAACATAAAAAACTTACAAATTTTCTTTGTTTGAATTTAAGGCAAAATTTTCATATTGCAGAATTACCTCTATGTATCTCATTTGAATCAGGCCCCCCCTCTTATGTTTCTGTGAATCCCACTGAAGTGTCAAAGTGCAGCCTTCATTTTATTAGGAAGAGACAAGCCAGTATAAGGTAAAGACTAAAGATGTTTTAGTAAAGATGAAGTGTCTATGAACTTGTGCTTCTGAGTATTTCTCTATTCAAAAAGAAAGAATAAGTTTCAGATAGCCTGAAATTTATCACAGAGGAGGAATGAGTGGCACAGCAATCTAAAACAAGGCCCCTGTAATCTCAAATTCATGAAGTAACACTGTCATTATTTCTACAGGGCCAGAACAGTATCAACAGTTTAAATGAAGTAAACAAGAAAGAATCACAAGAGAATCCACATAACCAAACAATAATGCCTAATTAGTCTTCATTCATAGTCGTAAACAGAATTATGATATATTAAAAAAATACAGGGAAATGATTCTCATATACAGCCAAGAGCATAAAGTTTTACATAATAAAATACATCCAATGAAGTGGAGGAGGAAGAAACTATTTTTCTCTTGCTCAGCCCTATCTGGCCTCATTTTTTTTTTTTTTAATCATCAGGAGCTGCTTTCCATGAATGAAAACTCAGAATCCTTTACAAGAATTTCACTTTGATTCACATTTCACAATGTCTTCACTTTTTAAAGGTGTATTTTATAGATCAGCTACTATTTAAGGGGGGGGAAGGTGGGAAGAGGGAGGGTGTGGGAATTACAATCCCAGTTCAGCAAAGTCCAGCTCTTAGCTATAAGAAGTGAACTAAGACAGCTTTCAACATGGATTTGGAGTGTGAAATGAACCACTGAGTGCTGTATCAGTGAGTGGGATAAGACAGAAAAAGGAAGGGCCGTTCACCACAGTGTGTGCTGCAGAAATACCTGTACCTGCTTTTGGGGGATGCTTTGGACACCTCACAGTCCCTAGACTGTGACTGACATCAGATCTCTTCCCTCCTCTTTCACCCCAAGTTGCCTCAAGCAGTTCTCACAGCCAAAAGACTGCCTCTAATTTTAGTTCCCACTCCTGGCACATGTTGTGTCCTAGATCACTGAAAGCCTTGAATTAATACATTAAGACCCAGTATTAAGCTACAGAACTGACAGCTTTATGGACTGCATTCAGCCTGGGAGGAAAGCTACCTAGCATTGCTTAAACAATCCCACTGCCCTCTCCAAGTAGGAACAAGATTCCCCACCCCCCCCCCCCAAAAAAAAAAAAAAAAGGTCAAATCTCCACTAGTATTTTGCCCATCCCAAGATTAATCAGATTGCAATAGTGTATTCTAAGGGAGTGCATTCTAAGGGAGAAGGAAGGTCTGAAGAATGTTAAAGCACAACTTTTAACCTCCTTATACTGAAAAGCTTGGAAAAATTGTCTCCCTGTTCCATTTCCGCACAATGTAAATACAGCAAGCATCTCCATTCTTCTCTTCTTGATGCTTTTTCACCTGCCTATATGTCTACAGGGACTTGTCTGCTAGCACAGCTGAGGTAGCCGAGTTAAAAACAGGCATATTGCATCTTGTGTGCCCCTGAGAACACTCAGAAGTGCAGTGGGTGGTACCTACAGCCTCATTTCTGGTGAACATTTACAGTGTCCAATACAAGCAGATCAATGGTTAGCACCAACTTGTGAGAAACCAAGGATGAAATGGAACTGGCAGCTGAACTCTCCCCAGCATTTCAATGGCAGTTTGCTCCATGCTATATTTATGGCATAAAGCCAGAACAAAAGCAGCAGCTAACAAAATGAGTTTACAGAGAACTATTAGGAACATTTTGCAGTCTGGCAATGTAAGAAAGCACCTCTCATTGTTTTGTCTTTGCGAGTCCCATTACTTTAAAATATTGGGTCATGTATACTGTGCAGCACCCACTGGGTACTGTGTTCTCCCATCCAGTAACCTGTCTAACAATAAAATAACAATAACAAAAAGCCCCATTATTGTCTCAAAAAGACTGCATCTTTTTTCAGCAGAAAGAACAAGGTCCTAAACTGCTATATTATGTATACTACTCATTTAATAATTCTAAGCTTAGTTATAGAATGACTACCAGTGAAAGCTCCCTAATTCATCTGAACTCAGACAGGACTGACTTGGCCAAACCAGTAAGAGAAGAATGCATTTTGCTTGGATAGGCATCCTAGACATCCCATACCCAAAAGCTTCACAGGAGCCATGAATCAATTAGATGACACAGCAAGAAGAAATGCACCAAAAAAAAAAAAAAAAACCCCTTAAAATAAAATAATCTTCAGTGAAACATCTCCATATTTAGTTAAACACCATGGCTGATTAAAGCTGTACATGAGATCAGTGTGGAATCCAGAATTTTTGCAGCTGACAATCATTAGCAAAAGCTTGCTGTCCTCTAGTTTCATCTTCATATATTAATTTCATATACATGGAAATATAACTATTTGGAAATACATGGCTTTATTTAGGTACTGTATATAGATATCTCAGCAAAAATGAATTAACATGCTTTACACTTTGCAACAAGCCAGCAAACCTACAGGATCAAATGAATACACAGTAATCACTACAGTTGAAACCATTTTTCTGGTTAGTTGTTGACTTTTTTGCTTTTCTTTTTTTTTTTCCCCTGATGCCTGACTTTGTGGGAGATAAGATGCTCAGTTACTGAAATGGGATATGTGCTGCGGGCAAAACCAAAAAGAAAAAGAAGTTTAGCATAAAAACATCAGGGTGCATAAAAAAACCAAGAGGCCTTCTTCTTCCATGTGATCTTTGTCTCTAGACTATTTACCTTAAGACTGTGTGGGCTAATCTACAGTACAACACTAATGCAACATTCCAAACTGTACTGCAAAAACAAGACACTAGGATAACCACTTCCAAGGCAGGAGAGCTACTTTCCTTTCCAATAAAGCACTTGGACACAGTTTCTAATTTTGAGGCATTTGGGTCTTTGGTTTTATCATTCTTGTTTGTTGGCAGCGCAGTACAATAATTATTTGGGTGTGGGGTTTTTTTGGGTTGTTTTTTGGTTTTTTTTGAGACGGAAATAATATTTTTCTTTGGGCATATGGGCTGGCCTTTGCAACTGCAATTCCTAGATATTTAGGAAAATAATTATAATTAGTAGCCAAGTAGCATGTCCCATACACAACCAACAGTCCCTGCTGGACTTCACATCCACAGACCTCATCTCCTGTCTATTATTTATTTGCAGATCCAATAATTTAATAAATTACAGCTAAAAGGCTCAGATGAACAATGGAGGATCCTTGCACATTGCAGTGTAGGAAATTGCTTTTTTTCCCTGACAGCAAGAATCTGTCTCTCTGTGTCACATATCTGTGCTTCTCCTTCCTTGTGCTAAGCCAGTACTTTCTGTACCCCAAAAGGCAATTCATCCTGCACTGTACTTAGATACAAATATCTTACCAGCTAGGCAATACAATTTTCCACCAATTAGTGACCCCATGGACTTGGCTGTTGTTGTTACGTTTCAGTTCTTTTAATCCTGCTCTTTCTAGGGACAGGCCTAATCTCTGTCTGTAGAGGGGTAGAAAAAAACAAGTCACGTTGGGTTCTTTACCAGTCCTGTGGTGGGTAAAATGTGGCTCTCCTAAAGCTCTTGCATATTCAGTGGGAGTGATGAACTTGCATCTGAGAGCAGAATTTGGCCCACATCACCCCGAAGTGTCCATTAACTCTCCCACACTCAGAAATAAATGAAGATGAGATTCCTTCTCAAGCACAATGAGCCTAAAATATAAACCATGCTCCTCACAACAGGGAGACCAGGAATTCAACTTCAGCCAGATGGCTTTTTCCTCCTCCCTCCAACCTGCACCAGTGAGAAGAGGGGAGGATGCTCCTTCAGTCCCAGGATGTGCTCTGCTCAGGGCTCCTCCAGAGCAAAAGCCAGCAGGACCTGCCAAAGGTGCACATGCTCCCTCACAACAAACTTCTGTGATGCCTCAGGTTTTAGCTTTTATATTTTCAGATTCTGTGCTGCTGTAGTGTGTAGCCCTGAGCTTCATATTAGGGGATGGTGAGCTCTCTTCACAGAGCAGGGAGACAAAACTATTCCTTCTCTAGCTGGGGACCAAGGACAAATGATCCAAATCTCAGGCCCAAGAGCACAAACAACGTGGGCTGAAGAGAGAAGAACAATCAGGATGGGACTTCATGGGCTGGAGCTCGAATTGGACAATGAACTCCAATGTGCAAATGGAGCAGAACTGATCAAAGTGAGAGACCCTGTGAGCGGTCGTGCATTTTGGGACCATTTTGGTTCATCTTGGGTGTAGCCCTGGCTGGGCTCTTGTGCTGCCCAAGGTGGATCCACTGAGGAGATCCTTTTAATAAATCCCTGCTTGATTCTGTAACTCTGTCCAGCCTCTGTTCTAGGGCACCCTCTCAAGGCATCACCCAGAGTGGAGACGTGCAGGGCGCAGCTCGTTCCCCTCTGCTCACTCTGGAAGCAATCCTTGTTCTCTCCAAGCCCAGCAGTTCCTTGGAAAACCTTGAAGCCACCACTCTTATTTCCACCTTTCACCCCACACCACAACCCCAGCTGTGTTGCCAGCTGTCAGTCACTGCTCCATTTGTCTCCAGGAGGGTGAATCAGGAGGAGGAGGAAGGAAAAACGTGGGAGGACTTCTGCATTGATTAGACATGTTTGGGGTGGGAAGGAAAGGGGGGGAAAGGAGGGAGAGAGAGATGGAGATAGATTAGAGGGCAGCAAAACTGGAGAAGAAGATAAACAGAGCCAAAAAGAAAAATGTCCTTTGTTCATGTAAATGGTTCTCTGCTCCCAAGCCCTCTGCATGACTAATGCCATGCTATGGTGTGTAAACCTCTTGGGCACATAACACAAACAAAGCATAACTCGGCCTGAACAAACAAAGGCCTAAGCAACAGAGATTGAATTCATCTTAAAACAACAAATCAATTCTTCCCTATTAATGCCCTAAATACCAGCGTAGGAGCACTGTCCTGTTGTAATAAACAGCCATGTGTTCAATTACCGTCTGTTTTCCCAACTACTGCTCTCTCCAGTAATTACACCATGCAATGCATTCTACACTGACATTATATTAATGTGCTGGGAGGAGAAATCTTAAATACGAATTAAAGAAAGGTTAAACATCCCAGAAAGCCTTACCCAGTCACACAAGTGCTAGCTAACAGGGCATTCTCCAGCAGAAAGCAGAGCTTGATTTTTTTCTTCATTCACTCCTCACTTTCCTCCTCTGGATAAATAAGTATATTAAAATGAAAGCTTGAAAGAGCTCTATTGCCCCAAAGACCAGTGCAGCAAATCTCTCCTAAGCTCTCTCTCAAGCCTACTTCACCTGTACAAGAATGCTCCCAACCAGGAGCATGACTGGAGTATCAGCTTACCTCACATCAGCCAAACAGCAGCAACAAAACCCCTTCAACAACAGACAGGTGACAACAAAATGGGGCAAGAAAAACAAAAGCAGAGAACTTTGTGGACTGAGACAAAAGCAGGAGAATAAAAGTTTAGGAAAAGGTTTCCTGCCCCTTTGCAGAACCGTCAAACAACTTCTATTGATTGCTGAATAGCACACAGCAAACAGACCAAACAAAAGATATGATGAAAGACATATTTACTCGTGCAGGGCTCCTTCCCCCCACCTCAACCTTTCTTTCCTTTTCACATACACCCACACTGCACCGTTTGCATTGTGTTGTTAAATAACCAATAGCAACCCAGAGGAAACACTGGAAGGGTTTCTATGATGCTGTCAAGCACCAGACAGATGCTTGGCAGTGTCAATATGTTCTTTACATTTGGGTTCTGCCAAGGTTCGAAATTAAAAATAAAATAGGAATAATAATACTGGGAGAGGAAAAGAAAGATGGCAGTGAGCTAGTGCATGGACGTACAATAAACTTTTAAATCAGTGGAATATCATCCTACCTACCTGCTGGGTTTTACTTCAGCAATTTGAACTATTATGGAAATAAATAAATACAGCTTTTCTTTTTACTGTGTACTGGCTGCAAGAATTTTTATAGAAAGCAAAGTAAAATCCTGGAGATTCCCAGGTCCTCTAGAACAGACTCTGAGGTTTCGGCTGCAAAGACAAGCCAAGAACATCTAATGTTGTACGTTCCAAAATCTGCTCCAAAATAAAATGCCCTAGGTGCTGCAAAACTTTGTTGATTTGAGGCTTCAGAAGGCATAGAAATTTGCACGTTTGGAGAATATTGAATTTTGAAAGCTTTTCTTACTAATATTACAGATTGCCCTCAAAACCACAGTGTGTAACATTCAGATATATTTAAGTGTCTGTAAAACAACTGTTCATTTGTCCTTCTCAGGTCATTAGATACAAAAACACCCCCAAAACCTCACCAGGTTTTGCAACTCATTTTTGTTTGACTCGTTTGCATTTTTTCATTTCAGCTGCCAAACCAAGTCAGGGGAAAAGCTGTTTCCACCTGACCCAAAGTGTTTTATTTAATCCTAATTGAAATGTTTTCATTTCTCTTTCAGATTAATCATCTTAAACATTTAAAAACAAAAAATATCATTTCCAAAGAAACATTTTGTCTAAAAATGTTGACTGTTCCAAATTTTCTACTAGTTTTTGGCTAAAAGTAACTTGTTGAATTGCTAAATGCTATCAGTCCTTAATTACTGTGTAACAGGTTTTAGGGTGCTTAGGGCAGAGAGTTCCCCCCAACTCTCCTTTATTTGGTTTTTGGGCACTTTCTGTATTCATGCATCATAGAAATCATACATATACAGCACACTTTCTCCTGAGGCAATGCAGAAACCACAGTACAATTAAACTGTACCAGAAGGGAAGGTGCTGAAAGGAATTTTGCCTTCCCAGTGCAGCGTGTGTACAATGCAGGAGATGTATACAGATGCACAGAGCTGGCAACTCTCAAGCCACCTTAAAAATATCAGTGTTAAACAGACACGTATCTAATAAAACTCAGCCACAACTCCAAACTTAGGAGTGTTTTTACAAGGCTACTTCATTAGCTAAACAAGCAAGTGGGAGTTGCTGCAAATGTTGCTCCTTGCCTTACTAGAGGCTTTCCCTTGCTTCTGGTAAACAGAAGACACAAGACAGCCTTGTGAATAGCTCATGGCACAGACTGAGAGCTAAAGCTAATCAGACAGGATGACAGGTCATCTTAATCAGCTCCAAAAGCCAATGCACATGCTCATCCCAGCTCCTCACCTCCCCTTCCCGCATCGCTCTCTCTCTCATTTGGCTGAATCTCCCCCTTCCCCCTCCGCTCACTTCCCACAAATGGTGCTGTTAAGAAAGAACGCGGGGAGCCCTTCAGGTCTCAGCATCCAGGGCGCAGGTGGTGAGGAAAACTTTGAAGTGAGCTCTCCACTAACTCTAGAGCTGGCCGTGCCTCCTCCATAAGCAGCTCTTATTAAAAAAAAGACCAAGCATCCACTAGAACAAAACCAAGCAGGCCTATTTAATTAGGGCAAATACTTGATATCCACTTCTTCATGTTAAAACCACACAGTCACACAAGCCTGGGAGGTCTGATTAATTTTAAAATGCACGGTCGTGACAAGCGCCTCAGGGATAAGAGAAAGGGGAAAAAAAATCCCACAAATCCTGCTAGCTCGACAAATAGGTTCCAGCTAAATGGTGTGTATGTTGCCCAGATTAAGATGTTACTATTCAGCAAGGGCTTGAACCTTTAATGTGAGGGACAAGAGGCCTGAGAAACAGGTGGCTGGCTCTTCACTCTCGAATAAATGACATCCCCGAAAGCTGCAGCACACGAGCACGCACAAGGAGCTGGCACACTCCCCCACATACATCTGGGTACTGCAGACTGGGGCAGCAGCTCCTCCAGCACTCATCCAAGGACCAAAACGAAGGTCACAAAGCTAATGGCTTTTCCAGGGGAGGGGGAAATTAAAATAAAATAGTAATAATAATAAAAAAATTAAAAAGAGCACACAAAAAACCAAAGGCTAACTGCAAGCTGATCTAGGTGGAATACAACAGGGGAAACGCACAGCAAAATTATGTGGGGTCAAAAGTGACAGCAAATTTTGAAAACCCCTACTGAAATGAATCACAGCTGGTGAGGAGTCTGGCTACGTGGGGAATAAAGGGCAGACAGGAGCCCAAATAATTATTTTTGCCTTGCTGAACCACTTGTATGTTGTGCTGTTAAAGATAAGTGAAAAGAGAAAGCATTCTGCTTTGGCTCCTGCTTGTTCAATATTATGGAGTGAACATAACCCAGAAAGAAATTTTAATTGTAGAGATTCATCAGAGGAGACTTTCATTCTGAACCAGGGAGGGGGAGAGATGGACTGCATCTTCTCTCCAAAAGCACTAGTTTCCTGTATCTCACTTGACCATAATGCTTTCTTCTATATTTGAGATGTTGTATCAGCACCTCAGATGCCTTTATCAAAAGGAAGAAGAAAAATCCAAAAGCTAAAAACCTTTGAGGATGTAAGAAGAGAGAGTTGGAAGGGAATCTAAGCATTTTTTGAAAACATCCATTGAAATAAACCGTGACTATCAGGCTAAACTGTTGGGAAGGAAAACACTTAAAAACTGAAGGCAACAAATGAATAAACTTCACTTTGAGCAAGTCAGAGCTGGCAAGGCTTCAAACTAGGCTACCTCTGCTCTAGAGTTAAAGTACTTGTTAATAAAAATTTAAGCTATAGTATTTAACAGGGCCTTCTCTTCACATAGGCCTATTTCACAAATAAACTTTCAAATGTTTTAATTATTTTTTATTTGTATCAGCAGTATTTGAAGGCACATTTCCATATGGCAGGGTCTTTGAAAGAAGCAATGGAAGTTTTATGCTGGCCTGTTCTACAAGAAGAGACATATTTTCTGGTGACAGACTGCAGAGATGAGCATGGAACCACAAGGCACCTGAAGCATCCTTCCACAGCAGCACAAGTGTACGAGCAAAACTTGAAAGTACTCAACTGCAAAGTACCCTTGTTTGTCCTTCAGTGGAAAAGCATTACAAAGCCTCTTCAACACGCACTGTGTCAAAGGGGCAGTGAGGAACCAAATAAAAGAACTTTAAACCTCAACCAATTACAGTATGCTTAGGCCTTTCCCAAATCTTTGCACTTTATTTCCTCCCATCTCATCAGATGTGATTTAAAAACAAGAGTCTGCATTTCAAAGGCCACCCTTCTTGTGCCCATGAATGGCCTACTTTGGAATCTGTGGCTTAAAAAGAGGGAGACAAGTTGATCTTTTTACAAGATTTGCTGATGAAAAGTTAGATGATGTTAGGAGATACTTCAACTAGAGAGTCTGAATTCAGTATGGCTCACTTTTATATATTACAGAACTGCTTAAACAACAGTCATTTAAATTACCACATTAACAGGTGTTGTGATTTATAATGTAAACTCAAACATCAAATACAAATAGCCTTTGGGGATGTTCAGAAGACAAAAATCATGCCCAAGAGGCTCTTCTCATCCCTTTTTTCATGACAAGTAATTACTTACAGTCCTGCTGCCTACTATAATACATGAGGCTCTAGTACCCTCATTGCCTGTTAAAGCTCTGCAAACACATGTATTCCCTTCTCACCAAACAGCTGAGATGAGCTGCTCCCCCTGTGAAGACCTAAGGACTCTCAGATCAAAATTTTGGAGCAGGAAAAATATGAAACACAATAAATGAATAATTTGTGTGTGTGTGTTCATATATACTTACATCTAAACACATATAATACATTATCTATAATGTGTGTGTGCATGTATGTTCGTGCGCATATCTGTGTACGTGTCTTCATGGAAAATTCACTTAAACAGCCCAACTGAATTGAGTTTCAGAGGTCTTCACCAAGGAGGAAAGAGCCATGCAGATGAATGACTACATCCACATAAGCTCATCAGGTAGATATTCATATGATCTTCATACAGAATTCCTACAAATTCTGTACAACAAAACAGATCTGGCCTCAGAAGACCCACTATGAAGGTTTTAAAGATGAACAGATACATAACTTGTTAAAACTGCCAAAATGGAAAAAGAGGATTGATTCTTAATGAAAAGTTAGGAGATGTAAAGAGCCAAAGAATACTCCAGCTTATTCTAAAAATAGGAAGGAATTTACTTGTTTGCCTCTTTCATTTCCAGAAGCCAAGCCATACGTTTAGGGGAAAGGCTACAGAGATTTCAGAGATTTAATTTTCCACAAGCAGAGGCCATAAATTAAAATACAGCAATCCAATCACATTAATAGTGCAAGGAAAAGCTAAGTGGTTTCTTTGGTCTTTTCTTTCACAAACTTGTGTCAAGCTCAGTGACTTCAAAGAGATTTCCATTTCATTTCTACAAATGAGGAGAACAGACAGACAGAGAGTCTCTGCCATCCTCTGAGGCCTGAAGAAAACAGAAGAAAAACATGCCTGTATCTCATTCTCCTAATGATTTTAGCTGCAAAAGGAATTCCATGATCAGCAGACGACCCTCAGGGCAAGGGTTTGAGGTCTGTCACAGTGTGTAAGGCTTCTCCAAACCCACTCCATTATCTTCATTATTGTGTACCAGGAATAAAAGGGGACTGACTCCTCTTCTGAAGCTCAAGTTAGAAAGGACAGAATGTTTCATGTAAAATAACATTGTGTGACTTCAGTAATAGGTTTATGCCTTTGGGGGCCTAAGACTAAAGCTGCATATAAGGATTTTCCAAAGAATTTGAGAGAAGAAAAATGAGCACTGTATTAGTAATGAGAAAACTCCACGAGTTTTAGACCCACTGAAACACTTATGTCTCTGTGTCAGCATGACTCATTGTCAATCACATACTTCCATCCAGCAGCAGGAAAATGGCAAAATTAGGGGGAAAAGAAAAAGAGCAAGGAGTTTTGGAGCTAAGTATAAAAACACACCCCCCAGGCCCCCCCAAGTCGTATCCAAGGAGGAAAAGGCAGTGCTGAGCTTTTGGAAGAGCAGGCAGTATGGGTTCCTACAGGGCACATTAACCAAGAGTATATATACAACAAATCTACATGAAAACCATTTATGTGAAGAGTGATGCTTTCCTTATCAGCTCCTGCGTGAATACAGGGAAGTGTTCACATATGTACATTGCTGCACTCTGAGCAGTATGTTTAAAATGTAAAAACTCTTGTCCTTTACTGACAAAACTTACTAATTTTTAATTTTATTTTCTAACAAACAAAATTGTAGAAACCATTTCCCTTGTATCAATGAGGTTTCTTAGAAAGAGTCAAACCTGTTATCAATATTTTGGAATATCTCACTTGTCTTAAAGCCGATTTCAGAAAAGAGAAGCCCTTTCCCTGACTGATATGGGGTTTTAATTGACACCTAAAGTTGTCTATGCAGCCCTTCCCTTTTTTTCTGATTTGGAAGAAACAGGCCATTTGAGAGAATGCTTGAAAAGCACGTTTCTCACAGCAATTCAGAGGACTATTTCAAACAATAAAAAGAGAGCAAACACAGCCCATTGTACAAGTTAAATAATATATAAACTTTTGAGTACATAGAGAAATGGGAATGTGGCTCATATCTGGTCTTTGAAAGATTCACAGGAAATTGATTTAATTAAACCTCAACTACTGGTCCAAATGTTTCCCTTTCTTCCCAAAGGGAAATAAAGTATTATATTATTCTTGTTGACATAATGCAGCAAAGCTTAACCAAGATTCTTGATCTTCATCCCACAAAGCTTTACAAACTGGCAAGACTAAAAATCATTACTGAAATATGCATTTATCACAAATTGCTGCATTTTTACCTACATGTACTATCAAAGATTCCCACTTGTAACACCTCATTCACAGGGAAATTCATTAATATGCTAATTACCTGACTAGCAACCAGTGATGACTAACAATTTTACTTTAGCACTACATGAAGAAGACCTGACAGTAATTTTCTGCTGGAGTTCAAACAGAGAAGACACTGTGGTGTATCGGTATATATCTCATTTAGTGAAAAAGACTCATATTTGTAGATCTCTAAGAACAGTCTAGCCATCTGCACCCAGAAATATATATTTTTTAATTAGCCACTCTAAAAACAACCATGTTGGCTGAAGGGAAGGGGGAGGGAGGCTTGTCAAAATGATGTATTTGTCCCTCACCACCTTTCAATGCTCTTATGCAAGTCTAATTTTCTTCCTAGCCACCTCACCTCTCTGGCCTCCTTTTGTTTCACGTCCCATTTCCCATTCTCTTCTAACTTCTGAACTTTTGTTAGTTTGCTTTTAAGGAGAAAAGGAAAAAAAGCTCAACTCTTTCCTATTCATTTTTTCCTGGATGGGGAGTAAGCAGAGACATGAATATGGCACCCTCATAATGATTTAACTAGGGCTTAATGAAATTTTCATCACAACCTGCTGTTCAATTTAATGGCCTTTGAAAGACAATAGAACAATGGCTAGAGGGAAGAAAAGATTTTTTGTTGCACGCATTTGCAAAGCCCAACATTCAGTTGCTCCCCCTCCTCTCTCTCCCAATCTCCTCACAAAGCTGTAGATCTTTTGTTTGTACTGTATATTTTCATTTTAGTAGAGCTGAGATAATGCATAAGCTCTGTAACCATTCTCATGTCTATCTGTGGCCTTTCCTTAATGGAGTCTGTGCAGCTTGTACAACCTCAGAGTATTTATACACTGCCCAGAACTCCTTGTTCTTCCCTCTCTCAGATAAAAGCCTGGTCTCCTTCCCACCCATTCCCCCCCCCAATCTCTTCCATCCAAAGGCACAAGGTATGCTATGGCACTGACCATTGCATCTACCTAAATGCAACAGAAATGTTGTAAGTTGTATTAAAAAACAAAAAAAAAGCTCAAAGAATTTGTTTCCCAGCAGACCCTTACTGCATGCTCCAGTCAAGAAAAGCCTAATTTACAATCCTGTCATGCTCCTTTATGTGCCAGCGTGTTTTTATCCGTACTTCCATTCCAGTATGCTGGTTGTCCTGAAATTTTCTTGTAGGTGCCATCACTTCATGCTTTAGCACTGCGGTGGTCCCTGAGAGCCCTGCGTTTAAGCATTCGGAATAGATTTCTCTAACAGGATAGGTGAGTGTGAATGAGAATGGAGTCTCATTGCTGTGCCCTAGGAAACAAGGCTCAGTATGCTCACACAATTGGCTTGCAGTGCCCCGGAAAGGTAGCTGTAAATAAGCATGCATATACCTACAGAGAGCATAACAAGAACTTCATCTTCCAGTCAGGACTTGGACTCTGCCCCAAACAGGCAAAAATTAAAAATCCTCATCTTTGGTCTTTGTCCCAGCCCACAGAGCACAAGTCCTATCACCATCAGCTGGAGAGAGGGTCTCAAAAGACACTTTTTCTCCAGAAAGGACACCTAGGAGCCAAAGCTGAGACTTGCTGGCCACACATAGTGCAGGGAACACCTGCATTCCCTGTCTGTACAGCACCTGCACTACACATAAACAGACCATGATCTGTCCCCCACAAAACCCTTCACAAACTCCCAGTTTACCTTCTTACCTTTCAAACAATGACCTGCCCACTAGATCATTTCACAAAAACACTGACATTGATGATAAATATTACTTCTTTTAGTTCTAGAAATGGGGAGAAGGGAGTAGTGGTGTAAAAGCCCCCACATGATTAAAATTAGCTTACTGCAGGCATATTGAGGAGGTTGCCACTGTAACAAAAAGTCCAATAGACTCTCTTTTTTGGGAAAAGCTGAAAACATTAGCTATGATGGGACACTGATAAAATTTACCTCTAATGTAGGAAAGAACTGTAAGATCTGCTGGCAAGGAAAAGCAAACAGAGCAGAAAACGGCACGATTAGAAAGTATATGTATCCAAAGGATCTAGAGAAAAGAAAAAAACTCAGAAATTTTTGGCCAGCTTCCCAGGCCTTACCTTCTGGCTCGTTTTTGATGAGCTCTTCCATTTTCCTTTGCTTCAGGGTGTCCACGACATCTGCCAAGCTCCCCTTGCGCCGCTCCGGGGTTCCCAGGGCTGTGCTGGACAAGGACTCTCCACTCTGGCGCCCACCTTCTTCTGCCTTCAGGGGTGAGGTAGATGAGTTGTGCGGGGCAAATGAAGACATCACTTTATTGCCATCAACTTCCTGAAAGGGGAGAAAAACAAGATGAAACGTTCCTTTCTTTTCTTGAAGAAGGGGGGAAAATAAATTGACAGAAAGAAAGGAAGAACAGTCCTTTGTTCTTTGAGTTCATTGCTATTTGTTCTTCTGTTGAAACCTTTAAAAAAAAAGGCATGCAATGCTTCAAAAACACCCAGAACAAAGCCTATCCATAAAGCATAAACCAAGATTACAGGCTGGAGTGAACAAAGATCAGCTTGCATGAGAGAAACATAAAATACAGTTTTTCCCTAATTGAGAAGAAGTGTTGTTCTCATCGGTTTCCTAATAACAATGGTATTGATTACCTGTAATTGTTCTTTTACAGCTCTCTTTCTAAAAAAAGCTTCAATTTTTACAAGGACCATTAATTTCCTGACTTTATAAAGTACTTAATGCCTTGATTGGCTAGTTGTTTTAAGAAAGAAAATAGCAACAAAACATTAAATGTCCTTTGCCATATGACATATTTTTACTCACAGTTCAAGCAGTTCTCCCATCTATAAAGGATGAAGCAATTGCTTTCTGTTTTCTACTTTATTCTCTTCTGTCTTAAACCTTCATTTCTTGTAGAAACAGTATTTTTCACAAAGGTGGTCCTAATGACTTTTGCTGGCAGCACAATGGCAAAACTCTATGACTTCCATGACTTCCTGGAACATGCACACAACCCTCCTCACGTGAGAGCCCACAGAGGTCTACTCATTAATTTTAATGGAAAGCAAAACTGGTTCTAGCATCTTCAAACTTGCCTTCATTAATGTAAGAGCCTTCTCCTCCACCATAAAGCAACGCTCTCTGCACATATTCCTTCTCCTTTCATGTCTGTTGTACCCTAACCTTCTGTACACATCTCCCAAACCCATTTTTCCCTCTGCTAATATATGCCATCTGTACCTGAAAAACTTAGGTCAATGTCTCCAAACAAAGACTGCAGCAGAGTAATACACTGCATAAAATATAATGCTGTAAAAACATGAGTAATTTTTATTTTGATGTGATTTCCCTGGTTTTTTTTTCACTATCCTATTTTTTGTACTCTAGCTGTTTAATGAATATTGTTTTTTAAATAAGCCAATGGATCATCTTGTTATATGAATTACAGACTTGGTTGAAAAAGTCTTAATTTTTTAATTGTTTTCATTTTTGCACTTCATTTCAGAGGGTATGAAGGTGCTACATATGTCTATAAATATGCACATACAATGTTTAGTGATTTTTGTTATAATTTTATATTTTTTGAGTAATTTTGATGTCTCTGCTCTAATAAATCACAATATTTCAGAAAAAAAAACTTTTATAAAAGAACATAAGTTGCTACAAATTATTTTAATAAAATCTGAGTAAAGTTACATGGAAAACATGCAATAAAGAAAACATATTTGTTTTCACAGGCTACTTGGTTGTGGCAAAAATATTACCTATGGTTAAGAAAACTTTTAATGCAAACAGTTTCGAGCAGCTTGAATGTGTTATACTAGTGAATAAATGCCCTAACAGAATCGGATTTAACTGAGATTACAATCTGGGCCATCATATGCCCCAAAAACCAAACCCAGTGATGTTAATGAGAGACTTTCTACTGACGTCAATGAGCTTTTGACCAAGCCCTAAAAAAATTTCCAACTCCAATCAACAGAAATGTTCCTTTTTATTTTTTCCTTCCAACTCCCTCCATCTTTGTTCTGCACTTGAAAAATTCCTAGTTGCTAACACTGGACTTCAAAACTTAGTTGAAGCCAAATGCAATTTTTTTCACATATAGACTTGTGTAAACTGATTTTTTAACACCAATCTAAAGAAGCAAAATTGTTAACTTCAGCACCATTTCAGCTTTTATCTAAAATTCAAAACCACTATCACCAAGTGGCAATTTTTTTCCTACACACAATATCTTGAAAGCTGCTTTCTTATTCACACTTTGAGACAGATAAGCCAAATATCATCATCCTTAGTTACAGTTCTTAAATCTACCTATGCCACCAGTCATGTATAGGAACAGTGGGTTTCTTCATTTTAACCAGGAATTAGTTTCTTCTTTTAATCCAAAGCAGGTCCCAAAAGTCTTTCACTCCTGTTTCTGTGTGCCACAGACACAAAGTATTTGTAAAACTTGCCAAAACTTCAGATATCACAGCTGCTGCTTCCATGCACATATTTGGGGTACATGCAAGTGGGGTTTTATACGTACAAATATATTCTCAGTATAAAACCAGTTTGTTATAAGAGAAGAAGCACAAGAACACAAGGATTGAATGATTATGTAAAGTAATATAAGATAGCTTTCAGAATCACAAATTGCTTGGTTTTCAAGTGAAACTCACAAGTATTTTTAAAACTCTGCCTTGCTTTCCGGGGAAAAGGAACTGTGAGGGGGACAATGCAGTAGTCTGTGAACAAAGCATCATGAAGGGACTCTGAATACTCAATTCCTTGTTCTTTCAAATGCACTGTGAAACCATAGAAAATACCACATTTTCCCTGCATTTCAGCTTCCTACCCGTAAAACAGCCACAAGTAATCTCTTATAATATAAAGGTCTTGGAATGATAAATTCATTAATAACAGAGATACCCCCCTACTGCAATGTTGGCTAAAAGCATTTATAATACCACAGATAGAAAGACTTCATAGCTGGCTAAGAAAGGAAAGGGAAGTGCTCTACACAGATTTTTTTTAAAAGATAAGTTAGATACTAAAATATACAATCAAGAAACCATCCCCCTGCAAAAAGTTTCTTTAAATCTCTTGGTTAGGTATGCAGGTACACAGTGTTTGCATATCACATACATGGCTATTTATACACTTGTGGGATTTAAGCCTCAATCAAAACACATATACAGTAGGGGAACAGCTGCAGTCACATCTCAGTGGGCTAAATTACAGTACACCAGTGAATTATTCATTCAGAAAGATCTGTAGCAATCACATATCCATTGCATGATTTGCAGTCCAAGAGGAATCCTCTCCTCTCTGTGCTGGTGGAGGAGAGCTCACCCCAGCTTCTGCTGCTGAGGACACTTCAGCATGAATCCTCCAGCAAACCAGCTCCAGAACCTGCTCTCCCAGAAGCCCAGCATCCTTTTATTCTGCTATTCACAACAACAACACGAAACATGCAACAGTTACCTTGGCTTTCACTCCGTGCCCCTCTCTTTTATTTTGTTCTGTCTTATGCCATCATTTGGAGACATGAAAAAGCTCTCAATGGGTCTGGATTTTTACTTCTAGCATGTAAAAAGAAAGGGTATTTCCCCCACATAAAACCTGCTCGTGTCAATGGCTGCACAAAGCCAAAAAACTTCAAGTAAAGAAAATCCTCTGATATTGCACGCAGAAGTTTAACTGACCCCCTGAAAACACTCAGAGAAATCCTTAATGGCAAGAAAGATATGTCAGCAACAGTTTAAAATCAATCCCCTGAGAAGAAGTTCCCTCCCAACAAGCAAGATTTAGCAGGTTCTTTTTTTAAAGGGACAAATTGGCATGACTTTCTCCAGTTTAACTGAGAGAAAAGCAACAACACTGTAACTTCGTATTAAGAAACATCAATATCTACTACTGACGTTATACAATTAAGTCCATCAAGCCACACACAAGACCCATCTCTCAGCCAACAGGGCAGTGGACAAACACTTTTCCTGGAGAACAGCCTCTCCCAGCTGTGTAACCATTTCACCTGTTCAAGTTTGATTACATTCCAGCCTCTGGCACTGCTAATCTTGGTAACAGTTTTATGCAGGCAGCAGCTGCTCAGTGGATGGGGCTCTGCTGTTCACCTGCACTGCCAATTGTTCTGCTGATGTGTGCTGGCCCAACATCTCCTCCAGCTCTGAGCTGGGATGGTACTCACCAAACACCTGAGGCTGCTGCTTCTTGATTTCCCCTTCGGAAAGGCAGACAAGGACCTGCACAGATTTTGCTGAAGCAAACACTCCAGCCCCTTCTTTCCCTCCCAAGCAACAGCAACACAAAAGGGACCAGCCCACGTCTCGTGTCTTCTGCTTCTGTTCCAAGCTAGAATCCACAGGAAGACCTGTTCATTTACAAGAAAGTTGCCTCGATATTGCCAAACAGCTTCCCGCCTATGGAAGAAATACCTCTTCCAAGGTTTAATGATAAAACAGGCTTCTGCCCTTTCAGGATGAGGTCAATAATCTTCCTTTGTTAATCTTGGGCAAGCTTTACTTAATCTAGCCCCCTTGTCACCTTTGTGATTGACAGGAAAAGTCATGTCACTGGACAATGGACTTGTCCTCACTGAGCAATATCTTTTTTAAAGATTACACAATGTTACCCTTGCTCTCATAAAAAGTGCAAACATTGTCCGGTTAAAAGAAACTCTTCATTCCAGCTGTATCTTTCAAATTGTCTCCCTCTGTTTCCAGGGACCAAGGGAGGCATATTTCAGTTCTACAGAGGAACATTTACAGGCTTAATGAAAAGAAACAGGTTGTACTCAGTGAGATTTCCAAAATATCTTTTAGTGATCTAAATAGATCTCATCTTCTCCTTCCTCACCTAGAGATGCACATTATTCCTGTCTGCAATTAAACTCAGACACTCTGCTTCTGTGACATTAAAATTTTGTCCCAAACCAACCAAGAATCGAAGCAGAAGAAAACTGAGAACTAAGTCTGAAACTGTTAATTACCACCATATGGTACACATGAAGTCAGCATCTGCAGGGGAAAAAAAAATATATATCATGAGAATCAAGCTGCTGGTTTTGCAGCCAAAAACACCTGGAATAAAATACTTGGGTCTTTAAAACAAGCACAGATATTGTCTGATTTTAAGAAGCCTGTGATCCTAAAAGCAACCAAAAAGGTTCTTTTTTTCAAAGCTGGAATTTTGCCCATGCTTCACTCTTTTAGGATGTGTAAAGAAGACCAAAGGCAGGGTTTTTTTTCTCTGCTTTCTACATTAGACATGTAGGCTAACATGTAGACAATTTTATGGTCTCCATAGTGACCAGGAAGCTGATAACAGTATGACATAAGAGATAATTAGAAAACTTCACTCTTCTGAAGACAAATGATTCTCCGGCAATTTAGTACTGTTTCCTATTTTTTAAAATTTATTTTCCCCAACAATATTGTAGGAAATGAGTATCTATGTGTAAGATTCAACAGCACAGCTACTTCAAGTGAAAATCTGGAAGCTGTAGAAATACTTCCATTGCCCACAGGAGGCCCACCAGCAATTACAAGAAAACTCAACTTGACATTTCCAGTATTTATTAATGTTTAAAAGAAACAAAACAGACACACAATATTCACAAAGCAAGAATGATCTTCAATTTTTTACTTAACCTTCCATTTACAATCTTTACCTCAATTAATGTACTTCACTTACTTCAGGAGCTTAAGTGCCATCGCCTTTCAATGGGAATCATATTTTCAAATCACTTAAGTGGTCTGGAAAACTGTCTCCATCTACATGCTGTGTCACAGGGGCTGCAAAGCAGGGATTACCACAAACCTGCCTGGCTTCTGGTGGCTGTCAACCTGGCACCTTCAGGAAGGTGAAACCCATATTCCATAAGGCTTCCCAGTGGGCACTGTGCTTTTCATATGTTAGAATTTCCTTCCTTCTATCTTGTATTTAATAGGTCTTTGGTCTGTAAGCCTCCTCCACATAGTAAAGTTGCTCACTAGTGGTGGAGAGGAATGATCCCAAGGAGATTGAAAAGGAGACAGTGGAGGACACCATAAGCAAACAGGAGACTACAGAAGGTCATAGAAGGGAAGAACAGGTGGAAGAGGATAAATAAATTGTTAGGAAGTAAGAAATGACACATAACCCAAAGAGGGATAGAAGTGGTTAAGGGCATCATATAAAGATCCAAACATTATGGGTCTGCAATCAGATTCATGCAAAGCAACCACTGTCCTTATACTGCTTATTTCTTTTCCTAGGACTGTGGTTTTAATGATGACAAGGAAATCAAACACAATAGAGAGTGAGGAAGTAAGTGAATGGATCAGAAGAGTCAGCTGAAGAGGCCATTGTGGCAGAGAACTTTTACCTGAATTAGATGAACTAAACACAGTGAACAGATGCACTTTTTTTTTGTTTTCTTTTTACTGTGACCATACTACTACCATCAAGAGAAATAGATTCAAGTCAAATACTGATTTGGCTTTACTGACACAACATATTTGGTACTCCATGATCCATATCTTGGAGGTACTACCAGGAGTTATATAATCCTGATGACATCTTGTTCTCCCCTTCTAAAATGTTAAAATTTCACTTTGCAATGGAATTTTATTTATTTTAAGCAATCATTATTAGCTCTTGTCCTTCAGTTTGTATTTGTTTGACATGAAGTGCTGTATCTAATTACTGACCTCTTCCTGATGAAGCAGAAGATAGTGGCAGAGGTTTCAGTGGGAAGGCTAACAGGTATTTCCTGTGCTTGGTATCCATGAACCTGGCTGGAAATGGTTCAAAGCTCAAAAAGACAACCATATGCCACAGGCACTCTGCTACATCAGACTCCTTCCTTTCTTTTACCTTTTTCCTCCATATGTAAATGGAGATATTAATGAATATTTCCTGCAGCTTGAGGCATTTTATATAATTGATATAATAAGCCTAGAGATTCTTGGCTAAAAGCCCCACAGTGGTTGTGTTTTCATTTTTATTGATGCAATAAATACTCAGCCTTTATATTACTCTTACACTCCGTGGGGCACCACAGCCCAACCACCTGAAACCGGAAATTGGGAATTCTCTCATATATCAAGTGCCACCCCACAATATCTGACAGGAACACTGAAACATACCTTGATTCTTTCCAAACACCACAATTCTCAGACTGCTGCCACAACTGCACGAGCGAGAGAAAATTTCAAACACAAGGCTTAGAGATGAGCTGCGAGAAACTGTTTGGTTGCATTCACACAAAAGGAATAACTTATAATCCGTTTTGCGCTGATTTCTAACTTTATCCTCTGAGATTTAGAGAGCATAGGAACAGATTTTTCAAGGATTTAAGTATCTACAGATAGAAGGAGGTGCCTAGTGGGATTTCTGAAAATGCACAATAATATACATATTCATTTAATTCTCACTGACTTCATTTTAAGTGTCTGAAAATAAAGAGGTGGGAGCAGCACGGTGTGACTGGGTGACTCGGTGTGCCTCTTCACCAGACCATTATCAGCCTATCTCTAGCACAGAGCACAATCTGATAACCGATGCTTTAAAACAAACATTTCTCCTCTGGCTGTTCTGCATTCCAGCCTATCCCCAAACATACAGCACAAGTTTAGTATTTCTTACTGATTATCCCATCATTTCTACTTGATTTATTACAAATCAAAGAACTTTATGCAAACTGTGGATCTGTTTGTAGTAAAAATATATTAGAAAATGTTGTGAGAGAAATTTTAGAACTTTTTTATATTGAATGCCAAGCATGGGCTTTTAAATTATTTTCTTCTGTGGTCTATATTTTGGTTTTATTTTTAGCCAACTTCTTTGTCCCATTTCTTGCAATGAAGTGCTCCCCATATATAAAAGGATTTTGCAAATCCTTAGATAGTAAATATAGTAAAATTGAAGCAACTACTTTGTAACTGGCAAATGTGGTTAGTGATATGATTCCTGACACCCATACTCAGACCAGATCTCCTCTACTGCTTCTTTCTCTGGCTAAGCTCATTTCAAGAAAATAACGCAATATAGGATTACATCTATTTGTTCTCAAAACACTTAACAAACAGAACTGGCATTCTGAGAACTCCTAATATGTTAGCTATAACCTGCAAAAACAAAGAACATGTTGTACTACAAGAGCCTTGTTATCTTTGTGCTAGTAATCTTCATGCTTAAAAATAATAAATAAAGCTCTGCAAAAGCACTTTTAAGACTTTTATGAGCTCTTCCCTCAGGGACTAAAGATCGCCCGTAAGACCTTGCTAAACAAAAAATAAGACTGCTTATCAAAACAGCTTGGTAGAGGCTTCAGCATACATTAAATCCTTCTAATAGTTTGGAAATCATGCAGTATAAAACAATTATCTTTGTAAAAATACAAGCTTACTAACCAGATACAACAACTCTGGCTTGTGAGTGTAATAAAACCTATGTTGAGTGTCAAAGCCAGTTTGATCACCAGCTTTGTTACTATGAAACAAACCCATTGTCTGTGCTAATTCCTCAGAAGAAGGGGAGAGGACTATCTGAACAGAACTCAGGATAAAAGGAATGCCATAGGCCAGCAGTGGCTCCTGGACTGCTCCCAGCTTTCACACTTCAGTTCACTGCAGTTTTCAGATGGAAAGGGATGTCAGATGTTCATCTGTTCTCTGGTAGCCTACAGAAACTTGTACCAGGCAAATCATTTCACTTCATTCCTTTGGCTGGGTGGCTGAGAGGAAAGTAAAGAAAAGCCACACATGAAATAGTTATGATGCCTCAGGTTTTAGCTTTTACATTTTTCAGATTCTGTGCTGCTGTAGTGTGTAGCCCTGAGCTTCATATTAGGGGATGGTGAGCTCTCTTCACAGAGCAGGGAGACAAAACTATTCCTTCTCCAGCTGGGGACCAAGGACAAATGATCCAAATCTCAGGCCCAAGAGCACAAACAACGTGGGCTGAAGAGAGAAGAACAAGGATGGGACTTCATGGGCTGGCGCTGGAATTGGACAATGAACTCCAATGTGCAAATGGAGCAGAACTGATCAAAGTGAGAGACCCTGTGAGCGGTCGTGCATTTTGGGACCATTTTGGTTCATCTTGGGTGTAGCCCTGGCTGGGCTCTTGTGCTGCCCAAGGTGGATCCATTGAGGAGATCCTTTTAATAAATCCCTGCTTGATTCTGTAACTCTGTCCAGCCTCTGTTCCAGGGCAGCCTTCACAAGGCATCAATTCTGTGAAACATAGGTATGTGGCTAAATCCACTACACTTCTTAAATAATCATGTTCTGCTTTATACACATTGTGTATTTTTCACGAGACTTCTCAATTCACATCCATTTATCTACTTTTACCTTGTGTTTGTTCTTTTGCTTTTCAGAAGATTATAACGAGACTCACAAGATGATAACCATCAAAACAGTCTTTGCCTCCACAGAGATTAGCATCACACTATTTCTTTCTTCTGAAAGCAATCTTCTGGAACTTTTCATTTTCAAGAAGGGCCAAAAAACATAACTTTATTAAAATGGAATAGCTACTTGAGAAATAGCCTCACTGTGTCCACTGGAGTTTACTAGTTTATTACAGCATAAGAACAGGAATTAAAAAAAAAAAAAAGAAACTCTTTTGGTTCAGAATGCTTGTCTCATTAGTTTTTGTAATGAATATCACTCAGCCCAAGCGACTCACAGATCTGCTTTTACCTAAGTTCTATATTCTGCTCCTTTTCACAAACTACAATTAATTTGTCTACTACTAACTCTCTTACATTTTTTAAGTAATGTTACAGGACTTTTCCAAGCAGTAACTGGTTTAATATTCTTTAACAGTTATTAACAGACTTACTTTCTCTCAAAAATTTATGCCACCTATTCTGCTCTTTTATAATTTGATTTTCTTCCTACTTACAACTGTTACACAATTTTAGTGAAACAGAATTTGGAATTCTGGTGTAAACCAAAGTAGTTTTCTCACCTTTGGAGGAAGAATTTCACAGGATATAAAAAGAAAAGGAATATACATATTCTGTGCTTATAAACAAAGAATAAATCCTTTCACAGGAAGACAGTTCCACAGAACAAGCTTACAGAGTAGGAATAAAACTTATTTGGATCTTGCACACTTCCAAGGACAGCATTTGATCAAAAATGCCAAATAGATCAGGATAATTATTAAAAATTAATATGACAGGAGTAAATCAATGTAACACTGATACATAAACATAATACGGGTTATTAGAGCTATTCAGAATTTTTTTAGTTAATCGCCACAAAATACCTTTGTGGTATTGCACATAGCACATGCACAGGACATGGCATGAGCTGACTTGCCAGGCTCCAAAGCACAGGAAAGGCAGAGCACATTCAGCACCCAAGGGTTATCAAGAACCAATTCCCTGTGCACTCTTCTGAGTGTTACTACACCTCAAATGGTGACATTATGTTCTACTCCAGGGAGCAGCATGATGTCATTTTACCATTTAAGTTCCATTCTATAGCTCATCCAAGCAGAGCTTAAACAATATTTAAAATGTACACAGACCTCACCGGTTCAGACTGTGGTTGAGTGATGCAAAACACCCTAATAAATTCTAATTTATGACAGATTCACAGTTGTTATCACTCTGCAGATGAGTGATTCTTTCTTCTGTTTCTGTAAACTGCAGTCAGCAGCATACATTGCCTACTATGAAGAGACCTTTGTGATAAGATGATATCAAGGGATGTTGTGACATTCCTGATTAAGAATTACACAGTAAGCAAACTGTACAGAAATGCTAATTTCCCTCCCCTTTCTCATCACTTACCTAAATTATTCTGAGTAATACAAATGATCTTTATTAGCTTTAAAGCAGTTAATTCTCATTCTCTTATATCATTTCATTAAAGAAATCAAATTCCTGTAGATGACTAAGTGCACAACGTATTTTCCTTAACAATGAATTTTGTGCATGATGTACTTCATGTTCATAAACAAACCGAAAAAAAAACCCAAGGAACATCAATTCTTCTACAGCCACAGCCAACTACCCACCATCAGCAGAGAATGAATAACTTTTGCTGGAAATAGCCTTTCTTCTCCAAATTCCTCTTTGAATCACTGATTTCTGAGTATTCCCTGTAGTTTTCAGTCATCATGAAGTGATGCTGAAAAACCCACAGAATTGCCCAACCCAAATAAGAAAGGCACAATTTTCTCCACTTTGACTGGAAAGAATGTAAGGTTGCTTTATGGTGAGGAAGCATTGCTTGGCTAACAGAGCATGGTTTTAAAAAAATCTCTTTTTGCCCTTAAATTTATTAAAATTGGGCCTCACAATGTGATCCAACTAGGTACTACTGTGCCTACCAGCATTAAGCTGATGTACAGAAGGTTTCTAACAAAAAGTTCTCTGCAATGCATTCATTATACCCAGCAACATCAAACAGGGAAAAATAATTAAAAAGCCCCTATTGAGCATCTAGAGACCTTGAGCTCAGAGAGGGGGTGAACACAAAGGGTATTTGGTTTTGAGTCACACTACATATATATATATATATATGTATATACATATATATACATATATATATATATATATGTATGTAAAATCATATAGATTAGAAGACATTACAGTGCATTTTGAAAGGTTTTCTTATTTTCCTCTTCCCTTCTATTCTGGTCTATGAGTGTCTACCCTTAAAGTAGACATATTTAAGCATACTCAAAAGAGTTACATAATTTTTTTTGTTTCAGTTGTTTTTTTAATCTTCAGATGTACATTTATGTGGGAATGAGTTATCTGAAAAATAAGTTGCTTGGACAGATTCAATCACGTGAAATAAAAGTGAAAATCACATGCACCCGACATATAAAGGGGAATTATGCTGAGAGCTTATTTGTATGTTACAAGGGGGTAAAAGTGAGACACATAAGACTGGTCCCTCTGAAAGGCACCCAGTCCACCTCACAGCCCCTCTGACAGTACTGGAGGCTGCACTCTCACATTTACATAAAGCTCTTCTCTCAATATACTTTGATTTATCTGATTTGTTGTTCAAACATTACAGTGCCTCATAATTTCAGGTTCAGAGAAACTTCCAAAAATAGAGGGTTAAAAGATGCTACAATGACACTACATCACGACTTCTGATCTAAATTTGATTCAACCAGTTGAGACTGGTCCAAGCAGGTTTGAGCTAGTCAGAACCAGCCTGAACCAGTCTGATCCACTTTGAACAGTTCAGAACTGGTCTGGACCCAGCCCCATACTCATCCAGACTGGTGATAAATAAACCACAGTTTCCCAAATCAGCCAAAACATCCCCTTCAAAGGAGAAAACCTGGGATTAGGAAGGCCCATGGAATCAAACTAATCAAATCAAAATACCTAAATTATATTTTCAGTGACTGAATGGAGAACTGAGGACTGCCTAAAATACCCAATCTTTTTGTAAACTTTTTTCCAGTAAGATCTTGATTATCACCATGCTTTTCCAGATTTCAGCACATTTGTTTTCTACAGGAGCTGGGCAGAACACTTTAAAACTCAGCAAGAGTTTCAGAAGATCCCCATGATCAAACTGCATTTAACTGCACAAGTTTTTTTCAGTGAACAATGGGATCACAATTTCAGAAGCCTAAACTGCTCTGGAAATCTCACTTCCTGAACACATTTGATTTCAAGCCCTTGTGTTTATTAATTGTCATGTCAGCTATTATTCACTTCAATACAAAGTAAAACTTTTCTTCCTTGGAAGTAACAGAGTAAATTAAGAGCTCAGATTATGCACAGTGATAAACAAAATACAGTCAGAATTAGCCGTTCAAATGCCTCAAGTTATAGTAGTTAATCCTAAATTTTACTTTAGGGCTTAAGCACTACTGAAAAAACACAATATCCAGTGAAGACACTAAGGAGAATAAACTGGAAAACAGACAGCAACAAACACCTTTGGAAATTGCTGGTCATTGTTCTGACTGCAGGGCTGAATTAATTTAACACAGATTAGAAGAAGTTTAGATGAAAGCATCTGTGTTCTGCTTCTGAAACAGGAGAACATCCAACTATGTATGGGGATAAAGAGAACAGTGCCTTTAAAATGTCATCTATTTTCAACGTAGTTGTTGTTCCCCATGTATTTTCTGAGCCATGTCTATCAGCTCACTTTATTGACTATTTCTTTTTAACTGCCCTCAGAACTGAAGATTCAATACAGCTACAAAAGAAGGAACTGGACTCTGGTGTGCAGACATATCATCAACAAAACAGTTAAGTACCAATTGCAAAGTGTTTTTTTACTAGGGATGATGTGAAGCAAAAAGAGACATGGCATATTTTCAAACCCTGGGTTAAGTCATAGCATTATAGGCAATTAATAGAAATATCATATTTTTATGCAACTAAATTTGACCTCAAAAGCCACCACAAGACAGAAAACATAGGACCCTCTAATGTCATTTTTACAGTCATTCATCTGACTATAACCACACTTTAAAGCACTAAGGTCAGCTGGTCACGAAGCATGACCTACACTTCTGACTAGCATGCACTACATTTGACTTGAGAGTAAATAAGGGACTGACACTCCATTAACCTTCACAAGTACAATTATTTATCGAAACAGTTCAAAAGATTACCCACCAGAGAACTGATAAATCTGGAAGCACAAAAGGAAACTGTAACAGTACAAACTGATCTTTCACCAGTGATGAAGAGCTATTTCCTACCACAATTCCTGTAGCAAGTCCTCCAGTCAGTTTTAACACAGCCATCCATTTTAAAAGACTGCAACTTAAATCACATTGGCTTTGACAAAATGTCAGAGCTTTCCTTTTTTTGTGGTTGTTGGGTTTTTTAATTTCCATTTCCTTTCTCAGAAATAATACATGCTAATATCCTGTATTTACAAGAGTCTTCAAAGACTTCCCTCAGAAATGCATGCAGAAAATTCAGAAGAGTTCTGCAGAGTTGGCCCTACCTATCACAGCACATCACAGTTAAGATAGCAGAGCATCCCCATACAATTTCAGAAGGCTTCAACCCACACAGAGTAACACCATTCCATTTGAGAAGGCTGCAAGCATCTGCCATTCTTGTCCTTCAGCCCAGCCTTTTATACCCCGATGCTGATGCACTGCACCTGTGTGCCCTCTGTTCCCTCTGGGGTTGGGCACCTGGGCACTCCATGGCTCCTTCCCTTCAATGCTGCTCACCTGTCCTGCACAGCTGGGGCCAGTTAGGGATGAGGCTGGGCCACAGCCCCACTCCCAGTCACCACTAACCCTGTGTCTACACTACCTTCTCTTTTGCACTTTTAGTTGCAACCCAAGGATGACACCTGTTCCCAATATTCCTGTTTGCTGAGGTGACCATCATTTTCCCACCACCATGTGAACTTTATTTCTTTTATTACAAGACATGTGCTGATTGTTAACTCTATAAAATTTCTGTAACATCTTTATGTAGTGACATTCTACTCAAATTCTGCACCGAAGCACAGGGTTGAGCTGCTCACCAGCAGCTGTCATCTGCCATCAACTACTTTGAGTTTTTGACTGCAGGAGCACTTTGCACTTCCAAAGAGCAGGAAGTTTGTTCAAAATCCTATACCAGAAAGGGTCAGGAGGGAGAGTGAAAAGAGAGCAGCTCTACCACAGGAAGATTCTGTCATGATCTACTGGAAATGTTGTCCATCACTGCCATCTTGTCTCACACAGTGGTTTTCCTTTGGCAGCACAGCACACCCCTCTACTGCACCACACCCTGGACCGATCTCCAGCCTCTCTCAGATGCACAGGTGGAAAAAATCACCACATGTTCACCACTGGAGCTGCAGTTATTACAGCAGAGCTCCAAAAAAAGCAGTGGTGCGCAGAAAATGAACCACCTTCCTTGTCTTTGCTCTCCCCTTTGGATTAACTTCCTTACTTTGTGAAACTGCATCAAGTTCATGAACACACACAGCTCACCCAGCTGTCTCAGACCTTCTTTCTGGTGGTCACAAGGCAAGAACCCCAAAATGTAAAAAACCAAGAGACATGGGAGAAAAAAAATCATTTAGACAAGGGAGAAAAAAATCATTTGAAGAGGAAGAGGCTTTTCTATTATCAAATAGCCCAAAAGACAGCAAAAGGAACAGAAAGTGCTGACTGACATCAAGGTCAATTTCTACCAAATGTCATCTAATAAAGGGGAAAGATTGACTTGATAATGCCTTTTTAACAGATGATTTATTACATTCATAACATACAGAACAGCATAATCCTCATTATATTAGTTACCTTATTTCAGCTTGTACAAACAGTTTATTCCTTAAAGATAATAAAAGGAAATGGATTATGATTTTGAATCTTCTGCACACTTTACCTTATATATATTAAAATAATCATGTTTAGGGGACGGAGTACTTTTTAAACCTGACTCATAAAATTGATATCCTGAGGTCTAATGTTTATTTTTTCACATTTACTTCCAGATCAAATGCCTTAAATGACAAATACTTCCCCCTTTCCAACTCCTTGTCTTGGAAACTCAACATTTCTTTTTTCTCCTCCCACTAAGAAGAGATGCTGTAGTCAGACTTTACAGGCAATGCTTTGGATGTGCAGGAGGCACTATAATCCATTTTGCTATTTGAGAGCTCTGCACTCAGAGCTCAGCAAAGCTAAGGAGCCCCAGAACTTGTCCTCTGCCAGGTACCTAAGCAAAAGAGAGCAGCACACAAAGCTTTCCTTCTACCAGCAAATGCATGAGAGAGGATTTAACTGCAAGTTAAATGAACAAATCTACACAGCATCATTTATGCAATGGTGTCTGAGCCACCCAGAGTATGTTTTCACTTGGGATTAGAGCTTTTCAGTAGCACCTCAGATGCACCTGCTGCAAACACCACTGTACTTAATGGAAAAGCATCTGTTTTTAAGCAGGAGGCATAGCTGTTAAAATGTGAATGATTCTACTCTAAGTAGCTCCAGAGAAGCAACAAAACAGTAAAAAAAAAAAACACGGTGGAGACAAGAATCCCATATACTGAAAAGAAAGTCTGAGACAAGGGCATGTGCTATCACTCTTCAAATACAAAAATATTGACTGCAGAAAAGAGCTACTTCCTTTTGCTGCAGTGGCTAGGACAAGAATTAATGAGAGAAAACTGATGCAGGAAAGATTACAGAGGAGTTATTTTCTAAAGGCAGAGACAGCAATACCCATGGCAAGACAGACTGGGAGGTTCTGAGTCTCCTGTCTTGAGTAACTTCAAGAAGTCAGACTATTACTGACAGAAATTACATTGGTACAGTTGATCCCTGGATTGAAGCTGGGACTGGGTGACCTCTCCCAATCCCTCTCAGCCCTACAGTTCCATCAAGTGCAAGGCTGAAAAATGGTGAGAAATGGATGTGCTCATTCAGTAGGAGCTCTATAGATCTGCAAGGGACTAACTCACTAAGCTGGATCAGGGTTTTTTAGTTGTGTTTTGCTCTGGATTTTTTTTTTTTTCAGATAAATCAATAGGCTTGGGCCATTTTCCAAAGATGTGATTTGGTAAGTTTCAAGCCAAACCTCTCAAGCTTTACTCATGAGATAAGTGCTAAACAATGAGCCAGATTCATCAAAGCTTTATAGACTTACTTAAAAGAAAAAGAAACTGATTCAGCCAACTCATTTCAAGCCAAATCAGGCAGTTGAAAATCTATTCCTGAGATTCAGAAAATCTGTCTTTTTTTAAAGTATTTTAAAAATATGTTTTGAGAGTCTCTCTTTTGCAAGAGCCTCAGGCAACTCTGTCAAGAAACTGTTTCTTTGGGATTTTTCAGTCTGATTAAGAGTGGTATATTCCTCATGTCTAAAGGAGATAGCTGAAATACATGTGTTTGTACATATACACCTAAATATTTTTACATATATACTTATATATACAAGCAACATAAGGATTCAAGAACATTTTATCAGAAGTTTGGTAATTTAAGCAGTGGGTTTACTTTTCAAAAAGACTAAAAATGAAATTTGCTTCTTTTCCACAAGAAAAAAACAAACAGTAGTGCTGGACACCAGTATACTCTACTAATGCACAAAGCTAAAAACAGTTCCCTGCTCTCAGGCACGCTTATGAGCCTTAGCACATAAAATCTACCAAACTTCTCAGTACTGACCCTTAAGAGTACTTCCTAGAAGAAGGTTCATTCCCATATTCTTTCAGTGCTTGGTATCTCTACCAAGAAGGGTAACAACTGAGCTAAAAAGCTAGTTTTTGTGTACAAAAACAAAACAACCTCCCAGAAGCACTGAAGTATTTCAAACAAGGCATCAAATGTTACCAGGAGAGGGGAAGACACAGGCCTGGTGTTATTTAACCAGGATGGGTCACAGTGTTCACCGGGATTGGAGGAAAGGACATCCTGCCTGTCGGCTAGCACTCCACACATGGCTTCTGAGCTGGAGGAAATCTGGCCTGGAAATGCTGTGCTGGTAATGTAGAGATTTCTATGCAGAAACACAGGAAAGGCCTCTACCCTCTTCCTCCCATATACATTGTTAATTCCCTAGTAAACTTAGTTTCAGAGGCAGAAAGTTGATGTCACTACAGTGATGGACACAGGCCGAGGCCATTGGATGGCTGCCCCTCCAGCCCAGCATTTACTGTAAACATTTATGTCAAAGCAACGAGAAGATGTTCAAAACCTTGCCACGCTTTCTTTTTCCGCTTCTGTTCTTTGCAAGGAAACTGCTTCTTCCAAGGACATGGAAAAAGCATGTGACTTTGAACTGGAAACCCTGAAAGATCAGTGAGCCTACCTGCTAATGAGCAACTTGCTATTGAAACGAGCTCATTAGCTTTCATTTTTGCTGGCTGCTGATCGATTCATGAGCCACTTACTCGGCCTCTGTAAGCTGTACATAAATTATCAAACGCATTGATTTCTCCAAATAATAAATCAGGAAGTCAGTCCTTTCCATATATATTTCTAGCATAACTAGAGCTCAATGGCCTTCAAAATTCAACCAAAGGAAACAATGATAACATCAGTGTTCCCAGATACACTGCATCTGAAATGGCAAATATTCTGCTGCAAAAATAAGCTGTGCTGGCATCCCAGGGAAGTGAATAAAAACTTGCCTCTGAAAATGTTACATACAAAATGCACAGAATTTTGCATCAATCTTTGTGTAGGTGGCAGCTCAAGAAATTCACAGTAAGGAACAATTGTCTCCAGCAGGGAAAAATCCAAGATAGATCATCATCTTTCTCCATCTCATATAATTAAATTTCTGCAGCCATCTTCATATGACTGAAGTGGTCAAAGTCCTGTGGCATCCCAGAGTCAGTGCTGAGTTTTGGAAGTGAAAGCATTTTATCTTGTTCACTGGCAGCCCCAACAGCACAGGAAGAGAACCTGTTAAATACTCATCAGTCAGCACAGGAGGAGGTAGGGAAAGACTCCTTAGCCCAAATATGCACCCATAACATTTCCATTTTCAGCACATATGGATACCTCCAAGGCCAACCTGGCCAATCTGATTTCACCTGGTCTCCCAACTGTTTCTTAAAGTATATCAAAAAGTAATACTTCAGACATGTATGCTTGTGAATTTCCAAGCACTTCATAACACTGATTTGCAATAATTTGCCTAAGGTCATGTGGGCCTTGATCCAAAGCCTATTAAAGACAAAGAAGTCTTTATAATGACTTCAAAGAGCTTTGGATTGGACCCACAGTGAAGCACTGCATAGTGAATAGAAAAACCAAGAAAAGAAAACCAGGTCTAAAGAAGAAATGTCATCCCCTCCTTAACTGACTCAGTGTACTGAAAAAGATGGGAATGTGGGATTTCATTTTCCTGTTCTTCTGTACCACACTGCCAGCCCAATGGAATGGTTCTTTCCCTTTTCCCACACAACTGCATTTCTTGGAGTATTATTCAATTCTAAAATACAGCCCAACCACACTGCAGAGGTATTTTCATCACCTTGACCCTCAGTAACACCAGTCCCAGAGCAGCTCCCTGGAGAGAGCTGTGGCAATCCATGCCAGCCGAGGATGGTGCCAGGAGAGTTGGATGGAACGCTCACTCCAAAAGAGCAGCAAGCCTAGGACTAAATGCAATAACAATAAGGAGTTAAAATGTGCAGACCAGAGAACATCGCTTAATCCCAGTTTACTGAAAGGACATGTCATTTTTAGAAAGTTGTCCAAACAACTGTCTTAATATTCTACACCAAAGTGGCTATTAATCAAACAACAAAGGCCCAATTAACACATAGCTGTTGTCACCTTGATGTTAAAAGCCTCTCCCTTCCCCCTTTTTTCTTTCTTTTTGTCTTTAATGTTACAACCTAACCCAAAAATGCCTCAGGGCCCTACGGCAAAAAAAAAAAAAAAAAAAGACAAGATACAGAGAGGGAGACAGGGAGGAAGGGAAGAGGATATGGAGAAAAGTGGGGAGGGGAGAAAAGGAGAGAGAGGGGGTGAGAGAGAGTCTTAAATACCATCTCTCCTCTAGGCAGCAATTTCCACAGATGAAGAGGTCACCACTGTTTAACAGTGTGCTGCCACGTTAATTTAGTATGACAAGATAAAGCAGTAATCTCTGCTTGAAGAGGCTGTAAACCGCCTGCTATCCAGGGACATGCTCGAGTCGATTTGCACTGTATATCACTTTATACAATTGCCGTGACAAAGCCCCCTGAGTTCCCTCATGTAAATCTCTCTCTCTCTCCCTTCTCAACTTCCCTGCCAGTCAGACAGCAGCGGATCTGTGGTAAGCCATGCAAACTTCGTGTTTTACGCATGCCAACGGACCCCAAAGCTCCCCACCTCCCCCCCGTCCAAGAAAAGATGTTTAGGACTTTGATAATCCATTGATCCCACTTCCATATCGGCTTGTATTTTTCAATCTGTCGAGTTAAGTTGTCAGAGAGGGCGATTAAACCGATGTTTCATGTTCCGAGATTTGCGTTCCTGGGAATGATAGTTTTCAAAGCCTTTCTTGCTAGGTTCTGCTTAAAGATTATCCCTAAGAAAGCTGATGTGAATATTATTACTGGCATAAACCTGGTAATAAAACCATAAAGTGTTTTAGGTAAAGACATTTTAGAGATATTCAGGGTTATAAACACAAGAGTTTAAAGCTGGATAGAATTTGGAGTGCTTTAAAAAAAAAAAAAAAAAAAAAAAAGGGGAAGGAAAAAAAGCACCCTGTCAGGCTGTGGAGTTTTCTCAGCATGAAGGAAAACAACATATGTAAAAGGGAAAAGGGAACTCGCGTGTCTATGTAAAGTAAATATAATTACAGAACCACGGAAGATGGCAGAGCAGAACATGACCTGTGCAGTCAGACAGGAACGAGAAGGAGACAGAGAATATGTGGCACTGGTCATGCTAGAGCCTCAAATGAAACACAGCCACAGCTCCTCCCAGCCAAAGCCAAGGATGCTGCCCGTGTCTGCAGCAGCCTGCACAGCTGAAAACACAGCCTTCTTGTTGGGGAAATAGGGGGAATTTTTTGCAATATGTTGCAACTCTCAGATGCCATACTGCATCTCTAGAACATGCAAGTTTTAAATTATGTCTCCTTCTATTTCACATTTAATTTGTGTCATTTTCCTATGGCCTGCGGGCACGATACAAGTCACAGCACACAATATACCAAACACGGTGCCAAAATGTGAAGCTGTGCACATGTACATATACCCATTTTCTGGATTAAACACAGAGGAGGACATAAGTAGAATTAAAACATGCGCAGCAGACAGGTTTCTACAGAGTAAGGCTGGAATTTAACTACAGTTTCTTAACCACTATATTGCTTGGTCTAAATACTACGCCTGTTTATAGCATTTGGACATGCAAAAATGACCAAGCAACGCTAAATCAAATCTTTAAAAGAGGTCACATAAGTTCTCTGTAATCAATTAAACAATAAAATCTGATGTTCATTGCAGCTGATACTAAGACAGAAAAATGCTTTATTAAGCATTTGAATTTCTAATAACATCTGGTAATTCCCTAAATTTTGAAGGGGAAACCCACTAGAATCAATGCCATTTTCCAATACTAAGAGAAGCTTTCCAATTTTCCAATACACATTGCTAACCAACACATTATTTATTACCTGAACTTAAACACTACTTAATATATATATGACAGAAGGTTTGCTTTTAGGGAATATCCAATTCTTAAAATCCCACTAAACACCATCAGTACTGGTTAAAAACGAGAGAATATTTCCACAGTAACATGTGTTACTTCTTTAACACCACATACTGTGTATGGGAATTCTCACCTAATTTTAGCCCCAAATTTGACACCCAGTCTAAACCAGTCATCAAGGCTCCCTCCATAGTCAATAGACAAGCACTTCCAGAGGGTAATTAATCTTTCTTGTCCTGGGTGCTTATTTTAAGATTGGAAATGTTGTTCTAGGCGGGTGGTTATCTTTTTACACAAGCTGTGAAGAACACCTAACTTTTATGTGCCTAAACTTTGGTGAACTGAACCCCAATCTCACTGTATGGCATTCAGTAATCTCCATGAGTGTGGAAACTCTGAGAGATCATAGACATCACAGATGAAGAGCAAGTATAATTTCCATTGTACTAGCACAGCCATAGATGACAGAAGTGAATTACCCATGACAAATCAACAACCTGGAAATAACATCTAATTTCACCCAGTAAACCAAAAACTTGCCAGCTTTGTTAATATTTATCAAATTACAAGTCCAACAACTCTGTGATATTTTACCGAGCAATATAAAGATACAGGTCCTAAATATAAAAGTAAGTATTTCAGTCAAATCAGTTTATTCACAAGGAAAGCTCAGGAATTCACTGTGGCCCTGTGTCAATATATTAGTCAATACTTATGTTGACAGCTTCAAAATTGAAGCTATGGTCACTGCCCAAAAGCCAAGTTTACACCGGCCACAAGCAAACAGGAAAAGTACATCATCTACCACAGATGTATTCTTTGCAGGACTGAATTACACTATTTGCAACTCTGCTTGTAGATATATGAAATTCTGAAAACTCTTTTCCACAGGAGTTTATCAAATAGGTTTAAAGAGAATTTAAACAAGCCTTATTATACATGTAATTATTGTGACTGATCAATCTGCTCTCCCCCACGTTCTGCTACTGTCTCTGTCAAGACAATATTAATTTAAGAATTTGGAAAAAAAAAAAAAAGGAGGAGGGGTATTTGCAGATTTTACATTTATAAAAGTAAAGAATATACCATGTACTCACTCTGTCATTAGTCAGATGCAGGCCACAAACTCAAGTGAGTTGAGTGGTTTGAACTCTGAGATGCAGAATGTTTCCTATTCCCAACAGAGCTAAGCACTATATAGCAAACCTTTGCTTATGAACAACGAATTATTAAATGCTCTGGCCATGCAATTACCTCTCACTCAAAGCTTTTTTGGTTGAAGTTATCTAACCACAGATTTATAAACTATAGGGATCAACAACTGAGCTTAACACCCTAAGCTCCAGCTGTAACCTATGAAGAAAAATAGGCACTTCTAGGGTGTGAGTTCCCTGACCTAGTTACAAGATCTGTTAGGACAAAATGAATCATGCTCCACTATTCCCTATTTACTTCCATTAACTATAAAGTTAAATTTACTAGCTCACTTCTGAACATACACTTTTTAAACATATAGTCTGAGGAGACTTCACCCTTGAATCTTCACCCCAGAAGTGACATTAAGATTTACATGGCTTTGTATTGTGTGTTAGTGGCCAACTCCATTCTATGAGAGGAAATAACTTCTTTCCTCTATGAGGAAACCCAAAATGTCCTCATGCTGCACTAAGGCTCCAATAATCACCAGAAATTTATCACTGAGACTCCATAAATTTAACTGAAAACTGTACAAGAAACTAACTTATTCCTAACAGGGCCCTAAATCCTCAATGCTAAGCTCTGCATTCATATCTGGTGGTTTTCTGGAAACCTGCACATCCTCAGCAAATACTGCTGCTTCTGAACACAGATGGATCCAAAGCTGACCAGATCTCCTGATTGCAACTGCAGCAGTTCAAAATGAAAGGAATGGGAAAGAGGAAGGTTTCACTTACAGTTACAGAGATGGAACACACACTTTAAATTCAATCTGAAAATCAGCACTGAGGAGAGTCTGAAGCATGGATGTTTTGCGTTATTTCTGGCTAGCAGTATTAATAAGCAATGCAAGCTTCCACTTCTGACATGACTTAGTGTAGAGATACACATACAATCTACCCCAGTAATTCAGACTTGAGATGTCAGAAGGATTTTACCTTTTGCTATAATATTTCTTATTTTCTGTCATCAAAATCCAATCCCACAGAAAGCTATGTGCAGAAGGAGTTATAGTCAGTGACCTCTCCTTCCCTCCCTCTTGCTACCATCAGCATTAGGTTCCAATCAACCAGATTATTTTCCAGGAACAGGGTCATAAGCTAAGCATTCTGGGGCAGGAATGTTTCTTTTTTCTGTCTCTATAAAAATAAATCATGCTCTTAGTACAATATAAATAAAGATAATAACAGTCTGATACTAGATTTTACTGGTCTATGCTTTAGACAATCTATGTAATTTCTTTGCTGCCTGTACAAACTACAGAAAGTTAATCTTTAGCGCTCTTATTTTTTCCTTGGGGGGGATTCAGTTTTAAAAGCATAAAAATAGGATGCTGAAGCAGACTATTTCCATGTATAATTACAGTCTTGTTTACACGGCCCTGGCAAAAGCTATCCTGAGTTAAATTGGGCACAAATCCACTCCATGACTTTTGTTGGTTTATCTAGTGATGCTAAATTAATGGGATTCACCAAGTCTACTTCTCCTTTGCAAAGAGCAAAAATGCCTTATCTGATCACACAACTGCAACTAAACCGGAAAAAGAAACAAAGAACTTCATGGTGTTAAAGAGAATCTGGAAATGAGGCCGGCCAAACTATTCAGACATGCTTGCTACCCCAGGCACAAAGGACTCTTTTTACTTGAGAAAGTTTGTTTCCTCCTTTTCATTGTCTTTTAAACACTTTGGAACATTGGTTGGTTCAGAAACGTTGCAGTACATCAATCTTCTCTTGTAGGGAGGTCTCTGAACACATCTTAGGAGTTGACTCACCAATGGCAGATGCCCATTCTTAAGTGAACACATAATGAAATCTGCAGTCTAATTTGCCAAAGGTCCTTCTTCAGCCATGAATTTCTAGAGAAAATTATTAACTCCTTTTCTTACAGCAGAGAAGGAGGTGGTATTTCACTGATGTACTTAAGAGGATGCAGTTAGCTCCATGAAAGGGAAAATCCATGACTGGATGACACAACACTTTAAATGCCATTTTCATTCCCACTACAACCACCACCATTTTTGGTGAATCTGAAAAATCATTAGCAGTGGGAAGAAAAATTAGAGAAAGCAAGCTGGCCTTGGCACAGCCTAATCCAACTGAATTTTGTACGACCTGAAAACTCACACTTAAAGGGACACTGAAAAAACCATGAGCTTGTCACTTGTCCATTGAAAGGACAGAAAAATAAAGAAATGCTTCAAATCCTAACTGCAGTGGGTAACTTCCTATGGACACACACATCTGACAGTGAGAGAAGAGCCTCTAAAATATGACTGTGAGCACTGAGTGTAGCAGAAGGTTCTGGCACTGCTAAGAGCCAGAGTTTACAACCACAGGGATTCCTTGCAACCCTGAAATTCAAGAAACCATGACCAACACTTCACAATGCCTTTTAGGTTTGGTACATCTCTACTAAGTAGAGCTGCATATCACAAACCATCCATCCCCTACCTACTTTATTGACATTCTGTCCAAGCAAATAGCACAACACTCATTCCTACTGTGCAATGTCTTCATATGAGCTATTGACTAAAAGGCTTTAGAATGGACTAAATAATAAAAATGACTAAGCTAAATATGACTACAGGCAGAGGAAGAAAATGGGCAAAGCAGAAAAAGGTTTTCAGAGGACAACTGCAAGCAGACAGGAACTGATAGGGTAAAGGTGGCTCTTATAAGGCTGGAAACAGAGAAATTCACACCTGCAGTGAAAAGAAAGGGAGAAAGCCACACCAGCTGCTCAGAAGTTGTTCCATGGGTATGAAAAGTGTGTGGAGCAAAAGCACATGGGGGAACTGTTCTGGAAGTTCTAAAATGAATTAACTATTGAAGCAAAAATGAATCAAGGTGGTGTGCAAAAGCAGGAGTTTGTGCAATGTAGGGGGCAAAACATAATCAGCTCAGTATTCCCATATGCCTTGCCTTGGGGAATATGTCAGATAAGAGTATGGAAGCCTGGTATGCTGCTCTCTATTCTGATAATAGTTATACTGAGCCTAAGGCCAAAAGCTTTTCAACATGAAGCAGCCTGGCCAAAGGACATAACGCTCCTTGAAAGGAAAAGCACAAAAATTTAAAACTACATTTCTCTGGACTTCTGTTTTCAGAACCATTCAGAATTGGGTGTTTAACTGGCAGCAGAGTTTGTGTCTCACCACAACACCAGAAAGACCCACTGTCACCAAAGAAAAGGCAGAGTTTCAGAATAAATTTGAGCAGAGTGCCACAGAGGATGGACCCAGACTGCAGAAACTACACAAATTCCACAGCTATTGTTTGACTTCCAATAGGATGGAGAAGATCCCACAGACCTTACCCGTGCTATGTCACACACAGGGAGTGACTGTTGGAAGCAAAAGATGTATCAAGAAGTCAAAACATTTAAATATAGTCTCTCTGGATTGTTGCTATGAACTGGTCTTGCAGTCCTAGTGAGACTTTCTCTATATCCTAGACCTCAGCAGTGCTCCTCAAACTGACAGTGCAGATTTGAAACAAAATTTTGAAGTTATCTCTGTTGATTAGAAAGATGACCAAGTTTTTGCTTACATAGTTTTTTGATAGGGCATTTAATAGTTCTTTTCCTCATAAGAGAGACCATCTGGTTCAAATATTCCTACAAAATGTGGGCTTTACAGTTCTACCTATCTCTTTTTTTTCCTGTAGAATTTTTCATCTACTCACTTGAATTAGATTTTACAGATATTTATGCAGTAAGTTTAAATGAAGATATTTTCCAGTACGAAGTCAATGAATTGATGCCTAGGCACATAATCACTTGCAAACAATGGACACATACAGTTCCCAGCACTTCCATAAAACAAAGGTGTTTACTTTTCTGTTGATTATTTTCTGCTTAACTGAATTCAAATGAATCCATTAAAAACATGACTGCTTCACAGTAAGATGGTCTTCAGCAAAAACAAACAACTGCTGTTTCCACTTCTCTTCATGGCCTTTAAAAACTACAGTCATCTGCTCCCTATATTCCAGGCAATATATATAATAAGTCTGGTCTTGATTTGTCAAGTTATTGGTTTAAATGTAGTTTTAACCCTCCTGGTTAGGGGATGGGAAAAAAAAAAAAGTTTTCTTACTTTATTACTTATTTGATGTCCCTTTGGACCTTTCAAAGTCTGATCAAAACACCAATGGGTCATCTCAAACTTCAGCAGGTGTTTCTGCCCATTGATTTCTGCAAGGAATAATGTATCTACCCTGGTTTTCCATGGCTACAAGAATGCAAAAGTCACTGTGTTAAGAGGGTGGTTCAATAAACAGAGGGAAACTTCCATAAAAGCACACTGCTCCCAATTTGCACCGCGGCTTTGATCCCTGACTCACCTGAAGAATGCAGACACCTTTTTGGTTTCTTTATGTGCCCTAGACAGGACCTGCACTTCAAGCAGGTAATGTAAGCACAACTTCCATGGATGAGACAGGCTGCGAGCTTTGGGAGAATATGGATCAGGGCAAGGAGGACAAGCAGATCAGCCTAACCTGAATGCAAGATGCTTGTCAGACAGACAGGAGAGTTATCAAACCTGTTTCTGGCTCCATTGCAGTTGATTCTCAAGGACTGCAGAGAGCTTTCCAGGCTCTGGACTAAACAATGCAGCAGCAACTTCTACAGCTCTTTGATGGGTCCTGACTGATTCTTTTTAATTTGTTCCCCTTCCTAACAGCCCACATAGTGAGTCCCTGAAAAGGTTCAAGTGTAAAGATCGAATTCTGGTAAAAGCCTAAAATTGTATCTGCAGAAACTGCTTCCACGTGCCACTTTTGTGATGACATTTATAATGCAGCATTTGCAACAATGTAATTTCATCATCTTATAAATATCAATTTACCACTTAGAGAGGAAGGAAAGTACATCAGACAAAGGCAAACTTACCACTGTTTCCGGTTTATTTTAATTGAACTAGTCCTGTTCAGCTAGGCCTATCTCTTACAAAAACAACAGTTTATAGTTTAAACTGTGAAATTGTGTGTGCGCGTGTGTGTGCTGTAATTATGGTGCCTGCTAACAATTTCATACTGCCACACTGCACATATGGCTTCCAAGCTAGCTTTATCTGAATCTTTGTGAATCTATTCTCCATGCTATTAAACTGAGCACATTCCACATCGTTCAAAAGTAATTACACTTTTGTCTAGAGTGTAGGAGACTGCTCTCCCCAAACAATGAAATTCTCATTATGAGAGCTGGCACAGTAAAGGCACTGGTGTTCACAACACTGTGCATTGTATCATCACAATAACTTATCCTAAGCTTGATGCTCAAAGGTACACTGGAAATTAAAATTTCTCTAAAACCACTGTGAGGTTGTTTGTTTTGATTTTTTTTAATATGCATTCTTAAGCTCAGTATAATTAGAGTCCTATTTGACTTTTTAAAAAGCTATATGCATTCAGATTTCCATTTTCCTTGGAAGGTCTGAATAATAGCCGAGTGCTCCAGCCGCTTGTTGTTCTGATCCACCACCATTCATATGCTGACAACTCCAGACCAACAGGTGAAGCACAGGCCAGGATAGATGTGATAAGAGAATCCAAATGAAGCATTAAATAACATTTTACTTCGAACAAGTGGAGGAAAAGCACAAAGCAATGTGCTGGTAAGTTCTTTGTCCAGTAATACTGCCATTCTTTAATATTATTCCCAAGTTGCACAGGAGTAACTTCATTCACCACAGAAACACAACTTCTTTCAGTGTGAAGCAACAAAGTTACAGAACAGTGCACCGCAATATTTCCTATCCATTTAAAGCACTATTGAAAATGAATTCTAAATCCCACTGAAAGTGCAGGACAAATGTGGGCTACCAGTACAGCCACAGTCATCAGTTTGGAACAGCCAGGGAATGGCAAAATTATAGTTTACCAGTTTGACCTTTTGTTCAGTACTTCTTTTATTTTTTTTTAATCCCATCCTGCATTTCACTGATATTCTATAGTTAAAAAGGATGGTCTGATTTAAAAACACCATGCCTGTGGTACAATTTAATCAGCACTTTTAGCCTTGACATTTCTCATTTTCAGAATTTAGAACACAGACACCATTGGTAAGATCAGTGGTCTTGAGAGTTGCAAAAGCAGACAAATAGAACATAAAGGCAGGCAAATAGGAACAAGTAAAACAAACCTTTGTAACTTAGATGAGCTAACAACTATCTGTGCTATCCAAATACTGTAGCCTTAATAGGTTTCTTCAAAAGAGCTATTGACTGATACTGTAATCCTCAAGCGTTTCCCTGCAAAGCTCACGGCCTGCCACGAACGTCCTAAGGGGACTCTCGGATATATTCCAGGTCGAGCCATTTGTCTTTTATTTTCTCCTGAACAGTTGCTTTAAGTCTGATAAATTATTGTTTCTTTTGTTATCAGGAGAAGAGTTTTCCTACTTAAAATAGGTATCTAATTTCTTCTATCAAGAGAAAGACAGTTTGAGATAGAGCCTTGGTTGAGGATGGTAGAGATCTCCAGATGAGACCTGGCCTAATCCCCCTGCTCGAGCAGGGCCACTGAGAGCCAGCCAGGACCACGTCCAGATGACTTCTGAGCATCTCTAAGGAGGGAGACTCCACAGCCTCCCTAGACAACCTGTTCATATGCTCAGTCACCCTCACACAAAAAGCATGTCCTGATGTTCACAGGAGTCCTCCATTTCAGTTTGTGCCCACTGCACTAACCTTTCTCTGGCTGAACTTGCAACATCCTCAGAAATATCCTGTTCATTTTGGTGGGAAGATGGGCTGTGCAGGTTTTTGCCAATTTGGATTAGGTTTGAAGATGTCTTCATAGGAATTTTGCCCTCCTCTTATATAAAAATTTACCCAGAATTTTGAGCTGTCTCACTAAGTTATTAAAACTTGGTAAAGTGAAATGGTATAAATTTTCAAAAGTGTAAGTTGAGAAGTGTGAAGCTCCTGAGCTTTATCAACAAAACTCTATCAGACTGCAGTCTGTGGTGCGGTGTGCACACCTGCACACGCCTGGATCTGCTTCCCAGAGATGACAAAACAACAGAATGTCAATTGAAACAGTACAAAAATGTCCTCGGCAATGTTAGAAAGTGATTGCCCTTTGGGAATGATTTTTGTCACTGCTAAGCACATGAATTGAAGTAATCTAAATGTTATCCAGTGATTTCCTTCTGATAACTACATACCACAAGAGCAGAGGGAGTGATTATGTCTATTTTACTCATTTAGACCTTTCTTCTGGAGACACATAGGCTACGTCCTTTCTGAACTACCTAAGTGATGGTTTTTACAACACAGTCCTCACTAAAAGAGAGATATTACCAAAATGTTACATTCATACAGACAGGCAATATACTTAAATATGTACGGAGACAAAACTAGACCCTCACAACCCCCCAAACACTGCCTCAGGTAAGCCTGCAGTGTGTCACTGCAGCAAAACTATCTAAAACACCCCATGATTCAGTATCTTGTACTGTAAAAAGACAGAAAACACTGTTTTGACATCACATTAAATGCAGCCTTCAGAGCAGGAAGTTACACTAGATGATCAGCTAAACCTCGTGTTTTTAAAAACTATAAATGAACAAAGAAGCAGAGAAGTTAGTTAAAATCAGTTAAAGAGCAGTTGAATGTTCCAGTGAGGTGTAGCTGAAATACTCCTGCTGGGCTCCTTAGAAAACAGTATGTTTTTATTTCATTAGTGTCGGATTCTACACTACTGGTGCCATCACAAGTTTATCTATTGACTTAAATGCTGTCAGAAACAATTCCTTATCTTCAAAACACTCTTTTAAAACAAGCCACAATATAGCAAAGCCCATACATTAGTTACATAGCCTAACATCCCACTGGCTGGAACTGTTATATTAATGAATTTCATCTCCATAAAACCTAAGATAAAGGATGAGAAATAAACAAGCTCAAAAAAGATAATGACATTGTCTGCCCATGAGTAATTTCTCCAGTGATGTTCTTTCTTCATGTAAAGTTGCAATAACACAAACTAAAATTATGTATTCCAAACCACTGCCTGAGCTTAAGCATTAGCCCAAAAAAAGGAAGGAAAATGGATCAGGATCAATGAGTTATTCTGACTAGGAGAGCAGCTTCAGTGAATATCCAGTGACTTGGTCCTGTGAGAAATAATAATCCCTAAGGCTTTTTACTTAGGGCTTGTTACATATGCATAATGAGCTGTAAGGGCTTAAATACCACTGTGGAGCTCTTGCAGGCTTTTATGAGAATACACTATCACCTATTTTGCAACGCCTTTTTAAAAGCCTTCAAATATGCAGGTCCACTTATTATCTTCCCTTCCAGAGAAATCACCAGTGCCCTAGTCAAAGTGGGGGCCTAACAGAAAAGTTACAGCCAGTCTGTAAATAGGCAAGGGCCGTGCAAGCGTGTTCACAACAGAGCTTTGTCCAAGTGCCTCAGTCCTGGGGCTCCTTCCCCTGCACCCTTCAGCCCTTCTGAAAATGTATCAGTACTCCATGGGAAGGGCCCAAACTCGTAATAGTGTTACTACAGTACTAGCAAGGAACATTGTTTTGTGTTCTTTAAGATACAGCCAGTTCTGGGCTTCCCCTGGCCTGCTGCATGCCATGAATTAAGTGCTCAGCGTCAGCTGTAGAGTGGAAATTCACAAGCCAAAAAGCAGTACATTGATTTAATTTCAAAAGCACGGTAAATTTTACTGTGGGTATCTGTGACATGAATTACACGTCAGATGTAAGTTTTAAAGTCATCAAAATTCAGGTTTTTTTTTCTTTTTGTACTCTTTATACAGTCTTTCATGCTTTACTGTTGCACAAACTTGGCATCAGGGTGATGTTTCAGACTCCATGCCAAACGTGACTCTCACTTCGAGTGTTCCAAACCCATTTGCTGTTTCCTGAACACATACACTTCCAACTCACATCAGTGCAGCTAACAAATTTTTAGCACCCTAAATGCCATCAGGCAAAGGTGAGGAGAAGTCTGCACTGCGAGTGATTTAGCATTTGTGGTGGAGGGCAGAGGCAGCCCAGCCAGGTCAGAGCTGACACATGACTGTGGTGTGCTCTGTACGTGTGGCTGTGCATTGTACACTCCATAAAGCACAGATCTGGACACCAGGCCACTCCAGAGGCAGAACTCAGAGAATGGATGTAAGCACAATAGAGCATAAGCAAACCTACCATTGTGTTGTGCTGGGAAGTGGGAGTCCTATGGCCACAGTTCTCTTGCGTCAGCAGAGAAACTGGCTGAAATTCCTCAGAGTGAGGCTTGTTGGGAAAACTCACATGCAAGGGAAGGTGAAAGGCTGGGAGCCCGTCACTCTCCTCTTCTCCCACTTTCTGTCTGCTTGTCACCATGGCTACCTCTCCATCTGCTTCCCCATACGGAGAGGCTGGTCGCTTGGAAGACATCCTGGAAGGAACAAAAGAGGAGAAAATAATGAAACCTCCAAATAAATCCTTAATGCCGTCATTGTGTGGTTAGGGGCCATTGTAACAGAAATGCCTTTTTTGTGCTGGCAGAGAGCAGGAAACCATCCAAATACCACTGCAAAGCATACACAATTGGGAACAATGGCCAAGCAGGTAGCAACAGAACAGTGCCTTGTTTGTTGTGAGAATAATACACTAATATAGCACTCTCTTGTGTTCTGGCTGCTTAAACATGAAAATTCACCTAAGACTGCATAATGAAATGCAATTCCTTTTAAAAAATACCCATCTAGTTTTGCATTTGCAAGGGACTCTATGAAGATAGAATGTCTCCCGGTACAAGCTATTGTCAACTTAGCTTTTAAGGAATAATCATCTGCATCTCATTATCGACCACAACTGATAAAAAAAATAAAGTAAAATAAAATACAATACAATAAAAGAACTTGCTAGCAAGCCAACACGTCTGTGTTTACAAAATTTCACCCATGTGAGCAACTGAGTGTTACAGTCATGTTGCAAGGGTCTTTCCAGGTTTGCAGATCTGGTATAGTTAAGCAATTAAACATTTGGACATTAATAACCTAAGCTTTTTGACCACATAAAGTCAGGACCTTTGAACAAAGATCAGGATTGAATGCAGATCTGCTATCAAATCTTCCTAGCTATATATCAAATTATTCCTATCTATAGCTAGATCAGAAAAAAAAAAAACCCATGAAAATGTAATTTGTATCTGTAACTACATAAAAAAGGATACACAAGGAAGATACCTAGAGCACACATTGTAAAAACCACACAGAAATATTGACTTGAAATTCAGGCCTACATTGTGAAGTTTTTGATAATGTCTGATAGGACATGTTTATCTTCAACTTTTAGAAACACTGAAAGTAACCTAAATCATGGACAAATTCAAGTATCATTCAAGACAAGCACTACTGAAAATCTTACAGAACTCAGAATGCTTCCAGCTTCGTCTCCAAAATAGAGAGGGGTACAGTGAAGTCTTAAAATGCAGACAAATTCTGGGATTAATTACAGCAACTTTGTCCATGAAAATCAGGGTACATCCATGGATGGCCCCCATGCTAACCAGGGGAATCTGCAAGGAGCAGAATGAGAAGAAACCCTCCAGGCACAGCCAAAAGAAGAAATGAAAAATGGGGAAATGTTTCATAGGAAAAACAAATAAAAAAAGTTAACAACGAGGAAAGTGAAGACTATTTGTATGCAAAAGTTAAAAGAAGGGGCTGAAGTGATATTGCTCCTCCTCAAAAATCTCATATTTATCATTCTAATTACCCATTTTTTATTTCCCACTCCACAGTTAAAGGACTGCATTTCAAAGGCCCAGCAGCCTCTTGAACCATGTGTGATGCTGCTGTGAGGTGGAGCATGTCCATACGATTTGGCATATTGAGCACGGAATGGTTCTTAGCAGCAGTCAACTGGGTCTGAAAACAAACAGTGACTTTAAACAGCCCTTTGTTAAGCCTTATTTTGCTTCTAATGATCTCATTTTGAGCCTTGCCTCCTGAGCCAAGTTAGATTATATTAAAAAAAAAAAAGAGGAAAAAACCAGAAAAACCAACAACAAAAACCCAGACAAAAAAATCCCTATCAGAACCTATATGCAGCTGCACATTGCCTGTTCTGAACACCACCTATTAGAGAACCAATCTGTATTTTCTATTAATGTTTGACTTAGTCCAACAGACTAACACTTCATACATCCTACCTGAATTCTGTCTTCTAGGCTTTCCCACCTACGTGTCTGCAGCAAAGCATATGTACAAAGACAGAGATCACCAGATAGACTCTTACTGGCAGTTTTCTACTAGCCCACTGAATTCAGCATTTTACAGCTATGTTTGATGTGACAGATCTCAAACCCTTCTGCAGAAACCACACAACTCCCTTCTAAAGTTAATGTGAATTATTCATATTTTGCATTGTACTGCACTAAGATCGACACTTGCTATTGAATTTAAGTTTTTTGGTTACTCATTTTAACACTACTTTAACAGAAGTATGAGTATTTACAAACTCTCTCCAAAAATCAGCATTAAGCAGTTGTCTCAATTTTGGCAAACAAAAAGGGACGAACACAAGATCATTACTCAATTATTCCACAGTAATTTTCTATACTTTAGAACATTTATATTTGATAAAATGACTGAAAATACTGTAAGCCATGCACAAAAGTCACCACTGCAATTCACTCTGACAATAAATTACAGAGAGAGAGGATGCCTTGCTTTGTATTGATGATTTGGATTATATATTATACACTCAGACTGTGTCAAGAACTCCTACTGCTGTTAACCTAGAATAACACAGATTCTGTCACATTGCTTCACAAGGAAAGCTGGAATATCACACTGAAATAAAGCTCTTCTGTTAACTTTATATGCGAATATAAAGTTTCAGATCATCATCTTCTGCTTGTCACTGTTCCCAACAGGGATGAAATAATTTTCTGCAGGGAATTTATATAAACAGACAAGGAGGATACTAGAGGTGTCCACCTCCATGTTCAAGAGATTATTTTGCTTTTGATCTAAAATGAAATCCTACAAGTTGGATTGCAGACCAAATTAAAGTGAAAGCAGAAAGAGTAGAAGAAACTTTTCCTTTTGTCTCTAAAACATCCAGTTAAAATTACAAGCCACATGCCCATCACCATCCTAGAAGACTAACAAATTACTAAAATGGCTAAAGCAGAAAAATTGAGACTTTAATCTGTGTTAGTCTTCCAAGGACACCCAAAGAAATGGATACACAAACCTGGACAGCTCAGACATCAAATGCAATTTGTTTTCAGGCCGCTCTGTCCTGAGTCAGCCTGAGTCAGGCAAAAATCCGTTTCACAGAAATTTCTTACTCCTTATGAGCATCTAGGAAATTTCCACAAGAAAATGGAAGATTTAAATAAATTAATTGAGACACATCTACTTTTGGAAATGTCTTCCTAAAGGATAGTAACTATCAAAGTCTATAATAGCAAAGGATCAAATCCCTGAGAGGTTCCCAAGTAGAAAACACGAAACAAGAAAAAGTCATCTACAAATGTCTTTTATTATTTCTACAGCTTGATTGGTACATTTCCCAAAACTGACATGCCCCCACACCATGCATCCTCTAATACTCTTCTTTTCATAAATCTTGTTTATCCTACTGAGCTAATACCAGGTCTTAACAGATTCCATATCTAAGATGCAAAGCAGAGCTCCCATCACAAGGCAAGGGAAGTTCCCATCACAAAGGAAGGGAAACAGCTAAATTCTGAGCAGCAACATTATCTGAAACTGAGCTCTTTTAAACAGATCTAGACCTAATGAAGTACTGGAATTATCCCATCCTAACAAAGGACTGCAAACATCCTGGATCTGCCCTCAGTGATAACACAACAGTTCACAGCTCACATGACTTCAAGATCTTTTCCTCAAATTTAAACTCTGAGCCCTTTTCAATCACACCACTCTGAAAGAGGATTTACAATGTAACAGGAAGAATCAATTTATGGATAGGATTAAAAAAAAAAAACCGAAAAAACCAAAACCCCAAGATGTAACAAAGAAAAGTAGCAGTACAGTGCACCAGATTCCAAAGGTAGTGTCACAGCAGATGAAATCTGTTGCAACTTAATTGTTTAAAGAAGAACTGCATTTTGAAATGTCATTAATCATTTCTACTGAATAAAAACAGATCGGTAGTAATCTTTTAGAGAACCTAAATCTGCAAGGTTCCGATGCACCGGACACAGGCTGTACCCAGGCCATTCTACAGACACACTGGAATGAGGAAATGCATCTCCATATTTTATTTTATCAGTGGTTTGAATGGAACTGAAGATTTATTTCTGGTGATGAATTCAAGTTTGATATTGTTCCCTGTGAAGAGACCTGTTTTCAGAGAGGCTTCTTAATATGCAGAAACTGTAGTTAAAAAAACCCAAACATGCTTTTTTGTTAATTTTTCATTAAATAAATGCTTTTCCTGATAGCAAGAATTTTTTTTCAGAGAAGTAAAAACTTCATTGTTCTAACTCACTCTTATCCAACAAACATTTTATGTGATTCGTTTTACAACAGCTTCTCCAAATATTTCTTTATGTCCTTCAATTTGTAACAGACTCTTTGTAGGCTTAAATTGATACCCTGTGTCTACTGATCTCAGAATTTTTGCATTGACTACAGCAAGACTGGATTTTCCCACTGGAGCAAGTAAGAGCTACACTACATCCACATGAATTGTTTCCTACACTTATTGGTTCCATCCAAATAATTTCAGGCTGCTAAATATGACTATTTGTCTTGTTTGCTTTTTCCCTTGAATTCAGTGTCTCACAAAAGTGATCCTTCCATAGCTCTATTTTTTTATTATTACTATTTTTAACAGAACCTCATTTAAGTGTCCCCCCCCTACATCTCCATTTGTTCATTGGTTTCGGTTCATTTCAACCATGATTGTACTCCCAAAATAAATCTGAAGTGGTATTCAGTACTCAAGGAGATAGTGCCCTCTAGCACACAACCTGCATCCTTTCGAATTCGATTGTTCATGCCATAAAATTTAATAAATTTTATGTCATAAAATTCTAATCTTGTTACATTAAGCAAAATACCTCAGAAACATTTCAGATACCTACAAAAGCTTTTGGAGAAGGGGTTTATCCATGTCTTCCAAAGTGTCAAACACAGATGTGTCAGGAGAAAAAGATATGAGGCCATAAATCTTAACTTGTTGGGAGTTAATTAAGGGATTCATCAATCATTACACAGCTCATCCCATACATACACGGGCAAAATCCCGTCACAGCAATCACACAACCCACAGCAATCTACAGGTTAAAAACTCCCCAAGTCCCTCTGTTCTGACTATTTATAAATGACTTTCTATAATCTAGTATTAAGACCTGTAATTATAAAACAGCATTAAAACAGGTCTGCAAAGTTATGGATAATTATAGCTGGTACACTTTTTGAAGAAATAAAAAGCTTTTCCATTCAAACACAGGCTTTGCCTCTCTGACAGCTCCAAGTCCACAGGATGTAGAAAGATGATTTAAATTATATGTCAAAACTCTGACTGTGCAAGACCTTCCTTTTCCCCCCTTATCAGGAGAGGCATTGTTGTTTTCTCACCATAAGCAGGCGAGACAGCACCTGACTGGAGTTGCACAGCCAGTTTCGGAATGGGCATGAAAATATTCACCTCTTGAGCTCCTCTGGCAGCCACAAACCCAGGCTTTCTCATGGGCAGAGTTTAGATCCCTCAGTCCTGTGTGTCAGGGATGGGAGCAGAGGATGAGGAGCAAACCAGCAGCAGCCTGGAGCACCAGCCCAGTACCAGCAGCACCAGGAATTTGCTCCTGAACACGGCCTGAGTCCAAATCAAATACTGAGTGCTAAAGCAGTTCAAAAACTTCAATGGGATTCAATCTGACTCTCTGCAGGGATATTTACCTCTAATTACAGTACTTGTTGGAAAGCTGCAGACTGCCTTTCCGCAGGAAATAATTATGATTACAGACAGCAGCACTGCCACATATATCTAATGCATAAGCGTACACACACAAATATGTATAGATGCATAAACACAAGTTTATTCAAAATGTCAGCAATGCATCTGCCCCATCCCAGACCACATTTAATATGGATAAAACAATTCTTCTTCCCAGATTTACTGAAACTAAGCTCTCTCCTTACACACAGCCCTGGCAAGAGGTGCCAGTTAACACTAACAACGGTTTCCATTCTGCTTTGGCCCCAAAGTAATTCATTATTTATGTACACTGAATAACTAGCACCTTAAAAAAACCCAACTCTATTCATTTTGACAAGAGTACTTGTGTAATAAGGTATTACTCAACATGAGTAAGGGTGGCAGACTCCCACACACTGTCCCACTGGGAACTGCAAGCCTGACTTGTTTCTACACATACCACTAAAAACAGACTTCATTTGGCAATATCTTTGAGTCATTTACAGCCTGGTTTGGAATTCTTCACTGAAGTAATTCTACAATTAAAACAACAAAAAAAAAAAAAAAAAAAAAAAAGGAAAAAGGAAAAAGAAGCAAAAGTCTATCATCTGCTAATCAGTAAAAACTGTGCATGAAACGTGCTCTCATCTGTCACACACTGAGGTGGAATAATCTGTTAATTATTACTTTCCAAGATCATATCAACCAGTTATCTTTTGAAGTACACCTATGCTACGAATAACTTGTGCTATTCAAAGGCGGTTTTGGAGAACAAGTCAACTTTGTTAACACAAACCAAGATCACTACAGCATAACCTGAGCAATATTTCTGTGCAGCTGTCTACTATTAGAGCTGCCGCAAGTAATCCTATGCTTAGGGTCACCCCATAATTTCCATATCACCCGGCCCACCTTCTCTCTTTGGCTTTCCAGATTTCCTCTCTGTATGGGGTAGCTTGAACAATTTTGGACAGTCCCCCAGTTTAGAGGATTCAGAATATAAAATGGGAATGGAATATTTTATTCCCAAATCATTTTCAAGTATAGTGTAGTATCAGCAGCCCAGCTCATAAACCTGATATTCCACATGCTGTGGAAAACTGTTTTTTGAGAAAAGCTACTGCTCTAAGTTCCAATGGTAAATAAATGGTTTCAATTTGACAAGATTTGAAACTCTCAAATAATAAAGTTTTTATAAGTGTCCTTCAAGAAAATGTTAACAAAACCCTTTTTTATTAGAAAATTGAAAAAAAAATCAAAAACCATTTTCCAAAAATTCGATGCCATCAACTGAAATTTTGTCATCTCCATTTTCTTGCACTTGCAAGGAATTTATGCAAAAAAATCTACTGTAAAATCAAGTCTAGTAAAAATCCATTGTCTTAAAAAGTTAATGCTGAACATTCTCATCATTTGATACCTGCTTCAAAAAGTCCCTGGGAAATTTAGTGTAACTGGGAAAGATTGTGCATGAGGAAGTTTTTTGTTAAATACTGTAGCCTGAAAGAAAGCAGCCTTCAATCAAAACAGAATATGGAAGGTAATGAACGCACTCCTGTTTACTATATTCTATTATTGTAACAAATACTACCTAATTCTTCCATAAAGCTCACACAGACTTTGGATCTTACTGGTGTGTGCTAAGCAGGAACATTCAGCAATTCACCCAGAATACACATTCAAAATCAGCTTCAGCAGCAGAACCTGTGTTCTCATGATTTCTGTTTGGTACCTGTCAACTTCATCACCCTTTTGTTTTTCACTCATCTGTAGATCAGCTAAAAGAGCCAAAAACCCAGTGAGACGTTTAAAAACCAGGAACTACAGGATGAGAGTTTAGTTACTGAAAAGCGTGTTTCTAAGAGCTCAAACTTCAAAGCTGGGAGTTTTGAGCACTCCTCAAAAGCAGGAGAGGCACGTAGTGATGGCACAGCTATGGCACCGAACACACAACGACGGTGCTGCCATGTCAAGGACGATAAGCATCTATCAGCACAAACTCTGAAACAGCAGGATGCAGTCATTGTTGATGTTTCAAGTAAACCGAGCCTGATCACTGGCTTCTTTCATGCAAAAGACTCTGCTTGGATGACTTTGAATTAAATCCACAAACTCATTTATTTTCCAGTGCATCCTCAAATTAACTCTGGCTTCCTTTCCTTCCAGCCCCTGACTTTTCAGAAATGTACCTCCCCTGACTCTCCAGCTCCTCATACATCTTGCTTTTTAAATATTTATTTATTTATTATACTTTTTATTATTATGCAAAATTTGTCATCATGCCACCACAAAAATAGCAGAGTTTTGCTTTTATTTTCATGTAAAGTTTTAGGAACTGCTCGCTGCTATCTCAGTCATTGTGACATCACTCTTCTGCTTGCTGAACTACAAAGAGGATCTAGTCAAAAAATTAGAGATTTCAAGCCTTGAGATTTCACTGTACAAACTAATACCTGAAAATGACAGGGAAGTCGTCAGTCCTGCTGCAGGCACTGAGTGGTTAGCTGTGCTGCACGAGGAATCCACACATCACACACAGACGTGCACACCTAATTCCCACTGAGAGAAATGAAGGCAAGGACTTGAAACATCTTGAAAATTATGGCAGTTGTGACCAACTTATTACAAAGAAATCTGAGGAATCTGGGCTCATTTTGAAAAGTTAGTAAATATTAAAACTTTTGCATTCTTGGTCATTCACAGTATTTGTCTAATCAAGCCGACAAAAATTACTCTTCAAGCATTGTTAAATGATTCATTACTTTCAGCAGAATCAATATTAATAACAAGAACTCCAAAAGACACCCAGATTTCAGTGTGAGGAGCCATTATTTTGACTGAGATCTTGGTAGAGTATGACATAGCTTTTCCCACTCTTCCACCACGCCACTGTCTGATGTGAGTGTCAAACAAACAGCCATTGAGCTTCAACCCCCCTCTCCTTTCCCCTTTATCAAAATTTTAAACTCAACAAGTGGTACTTTAACTATTTTCTAAGCAACATTTCCTCTGCAGAGTTTGTGTGTAATCACAAACAAACCAGAAAAACAGAAATTTTTAGAAGTTTCTTTTTCCCCCCACTTCACTCTCTATTATTCTGTTAAGTTCAGAATAATAACTTTATATTGCATGTGTGTTTCCTTCCTGTAAATCTACAATAACTGCACTTATGAAATTATTTTCAAGGTACTCACTGTCATCTGAATTTGCACTATCATTCTACCATATCATGTAACTCCTGCTCCAACCATCACTTGCATCCACATTTGCACCATGTCAGCACTTTGCAAAAAAAAAAAAAAAAAAAAAAAAAAAAAAGGCAAAAACCCACAATCACACGTGAACACATCCATCCACAGGTGGCCTGTATGTTTCCTGGCAAAACTGATCATGCCAGTAAAGCAGATAATCACTGACAGCACAAACTTGCATCACAGAAACATTGGGCCTTTAATTAAGTTTAGTGGAAGCAGAACTGAGGCCTCAGTGTACTTTCAAGAGCTACACACACAGTGAAACAGGTTTTGCATCTGTTTGTGTGGTGAGGGGGGATATGAAAAAAAAAATAAACTTAAGCACAGAAATGTCTCTAATGGATGCAAACCTTGTCTTTCCAACAGGTTAATTCCAGCTGCCCAGAATTTTTATTTTTCTTTTTTGTTCACATCATGTGCATGCTCCTCCCTTCTTGGAGGGTTTGTACGTGACAGATGCGTTCTTGGCCCAGGAACAAATAATCCTGGAGACCCCAAGAAAGAAAAATCAAACTGAACTTGAGGATTAAATCACAGGGAAAAAATACATCATTGCCTTTCCATTATGCTAAAAAAACACCACAAAAAAGTTTTTGAACATTTATAATGTACAAGCAATTTGAGGTAGGATTTTCAAAGCTGAAAAGAGATTGTTCCAAAGCCCAGATGTTGCCTTTCAGAAACTAGTGAAAATTGCTGCCCCGGAAAATTACTCTGAAATACCAATAGAGTAAAACAAAAATTGTTTAAATAAAAATAATTCTACTCAGACGTTCTGCTATTCCAAGAGAGAAAATGAACTTTTTTCAAGTGTTCAGGCAGTTTTGCATTCCTGTCTCCTACCTCAGATGATCCACAGTCATGGATCATCTCTGGCCCAACAAATGAGGGACAGAACAGGAACAATTTATGGTATGATGTGAGGGCTCCTGCCTCACTAACTGTGCACACTGTACTGTGAAGTTTGCTTCAGTTACCTCATGGCTGTTCTTCTCTTTTCCCAGTTTTTATTCAGAAAAACGTAAGAATTAAAAATCTACATTAAAAGCATGGGAGGTGCAATCACACATCTGTTCACTCGCAGCAGCGCTGGACAAGCCCCTTTCACAGCTGTAATTTTCTGATTTCTGAGCATCCATGTTCCATTTCCAGCACTACTGGACACTTTCCAGAACCTGCTTGCACACGCTAACACACTTCCTCATGTAGGTAAATGGACTGACTTCAGCTGCCTGAAAGTTGAATTTTTGCTCTGTTTGATTCTAAGATATACCTGTAAACTTGCAAGAGAAAAGAACAATCATAACCAGCTGATAATTACCCAGTTTAACAAACTAACTCTAGATACTGCTGGAGCTGCTAGGTAAGAAAAACACAGCTCTGAGTTGTGTAACACACGTTTATCCTTGCACAAACAAATGCACGTTGGCAGGCAAAGTAAAAACAAATCAACAAATAAGAAAATGGGAGACCATTCTAAACAGACATCCTTAAGAATCATAAAGGGCCTCCAATATTCCTTCAGAAAGGCTGCAGTGGCAGGCACAGCAGCACCACTGCAAGAAGTGGTCTACTTAAAAAAGGTCTGGAAGCTGTGGAGTGGGGTGGAGAGGAGAAAAAACCTGAAAGGAACATCCTTCCCTCCAAGGAAACTCGGAGGATGCCGTTCCCCTTCGGAGGTTTTCTCTCAAATTTGCCCTAAACCAGGACAGCTGGCTAAAATACTGACCACTGACTGATCTTGCAAGGATAAAGAAGCCTTGATGGAGAGGAGTAATCATCCATTGTGTTTGTTTATTTTACCTCCTCCACCACATACTGGAACCTTTTTTGTTTTTTCCATTACCAAAACCATCCCCCACTGAGATGCCTTTGTGATCTAAAAGAGGCAGAGCCCCTCTTTCTTAACACTGGCAAATTTATGTAGGAAGATTCATTCAAACACATCTTCAAATAAACATTTGACTCTTCCCCTCCATCACACTCTCCACACACTGCCTTCAAAGACACTTAAAAATCACCATTAAAATGCTCTTGCCTACAACTGCTTTTACTGAGATGCATTAGAACAATTTAGCAGTCTAAGGCACATATTGCCACAAAGTCCAACTTGAGATGACAGCAACAGTCTCCTGAAAAGAATAAACACACATTACAGTAAAGTAAACCTGGCTGTTATTGCCATAACAAGGGGTATAATAGCTTTCTTGAAAAGACGACTTCTTTCAAAAACCCTCTCCCTGCTGGGGATACACTTAATTATACTATAAGTGAATCTGAATCCAGATGTTCAGATCTGAAACGTATGTCAGAAGTCTGATGAGGAAAATGACCACTGCATGGAAAGGAGGCATTCCAAAGGCACCACTGGCCCTCAAAAGAAGGAGGATTCTGGATTCTTTCGGGCAGAACAGCTGTAGGTGCTGAGCATCTCAGAAAAATAACTTATTTCTTAAACAAAAATGAACAACAAACTTCCTTACTTCCCACTTTTTTTGTTTCCCCTTCTACACTCCCCACACATACATCAATTTTTGTTTTTCCTACATGAGCTATGGGGATTTGGCACTGAGAACAATTCAGGTATGCAAAAATGCAGACCATGGGTAACAGAAAGCCTTTTGGTCTATCTGAAGGCAACACTAGAAAGAAAACTTCTTCACTGGAAGATGCCTATAGTCACTCCATGGCATAACTGCTGCAGCCAAAGCAATTGACCAGGAATAACTGCAGTCACAATAAACTAGGGCATGGAGGAAAATCATGGATTCATTAGCACCATATATTAACAAACACCTCGGTGTCACAGGCTCATGGTAAGTTACGTTTTCAAGGTGAACAGCCACAACTGGCTATAAAACACAACAGAAAAGGTCCACTATCCTGTTTTTTATTTGACAAAGGCAGTAAATAGTTTTGATTTGGGTAAGTGGTCACCTGACAAGTTCTAGAGCTGCTGAATGAAACCCAGGAGAAAGGACTGACTGCAATACATCAGAGAAATTTATTGCTGAAGTATAGCAATGGCCTTTGGCATTGATGACTGCCAAAGAAGCACAAACACTGAAACTCTGACCAGACTGATTACTCCTGAATGCCTTGTCTGCCTCAGGATGGACCATGAAAACAGGACTCAACATTAAGAATTCAGAAGACAGCAACGTCCTGTGTGATCCCACATAATTTATTGAACCTTTCTGGCTCCCAGCTTTTCTGTTTTTACATAAGAGATAAGAATGTTTAACTGCCTTTATAAAATGCCCTGCAAGCTCGGATTTTCCCTTTTTAAAAGGAAATATTTTATTGCTGCTTGCATTACTTACTTGTATCATTGATTTACCTAGTGGTTTTGTGTGCACTGACACTTCAGTGATGACAAAAATTAAGTTCTCTCATCAGCTACTGCATTTTGACACTGCAAAACTAAGTTTCACAGAATATTCTGAGCGGGAAGGGACCCACAAGGTTCATGGAGTCCAACCCTCAAGGAAGTTCCTAGGTGGAGTCCTGCCAATAGGCTGTAATAACGTTTTTTTTTTTTTTTAACCTAACAACAATATTTACATTAAAATCTAGTCAACCCCCTTTTCTGGGCAGTGATAATTGAAACAAAACAACCCAACAAAAAAAAAAAAAAAAGCCAACCAAACAAAAAAACCGCCCGGAAACTCCCCTAAACAAACAAAACCCCCTAAATCCAGCATTTCCAGCATTTAGCAGGAGAATGTCACTGCATGCATCCTTTTCACTCATGTCCCATTTCACTGGTGGGCATTTTCAGCAGTCTGTAAACACCTCCCTTCTAAAAGAGCTCATCAGATGTGCAAAGATTTTTACCTTTCTCCTCTCTTTTCCCTCATCCTCCATCTCCATGCTTGCTTTACAGGGGATGATCAGAAAGTGCAGCTGTTACCAAGCTGCTGACTTCACTCTACCTCCTTCCCACCCCACATGATATGAATACAAAGCACAAGCCAGATTTTAAAACATATTAAAGTGCCAAAACCATAGTCTGCCTTGCTGCTAAGAGAATTTCAAATATGCTTCAAATATTAAGATACCTATAGATTTCTGAAAATCTGACTGAGAGCCCATCTCTGTCTCCAAGCACCTTCATAGCTCTATAAACTTCATCTTACTCCTCTTCTTTCTTGTACCCAATTTATGAGCAAACATTCTATATTTGCACTACCCTTTTCATCATCCTTAAAAGCACTTACAAATACTAATTAGTCTTCACATATCCCTTCTCCTGTGAAGTAAATAAGGATTATTACCCCCTCTGAAGTAAATACAGATTACTCACTCCTTTTTCCAGTCTGAGGATATACAGAAGGGGACTTTAACACAAAGTAAAGAGGAACTACTGAAGCACTTAGATACAGAAGTTCTCCATCCCGTGCTCAGACTGTGACAATCTAAATCTCACCCATCTATTTGCAAATGATACTCTCAGCCCAATTGTTCCTCTCTGCTGGCTGATGATCAAATATTAATGCATGCCATAAAATGAAAATATGAACTCTACAGCAGCGCCTCTTATTTGTCATGCCCCATTACTTAGACAGGGTGGTAACGCGTTCACGTGACAGTTTTCAATTTTATTATAGTCTCTATTTGCTCACTCACTTAAGATGTTTAAAGAAGAGTTGTATGGATTATCAGGCAGTCTGAAAAGTTCAGTTCAGAGCTCTTCAAACATATTCATTTTCATCTTATTAGCACAAGTAAAGTAAAAGCCTTAGGCAGGTAATTTACCATCCAGTTTATCCAAAGGGACTTCTAAAGGAAAAGTCAACCTTTGTAAATTGTTGGTGATAATCTCCGAATTGATCATTAATTATCAGCTGCTACTAAGCGTTTCTTCCATCAGCAGCACTGTGAAAATAATAGATTTCTCAGAAAATCTACCATTGTTGTCACTGCCACCTGTGCAATCAGCCCTAATTAAACCCAGCAAAGTTCCAGGGCAGGCAGCTGCCTTGCTAAGGGAATTCTGTCCAGCCATTGCATCTTCCAGGCAGCTTAAAAATTAGTTATCCACCAAAAGGAAAGCATTTCTTATTAATGTTATACTTTACATTCTTTACCTTCCCATGTACAGTAGCAGCCACAAATAAGTTAAACCCATTCAACTGTGCTTAATAAAGAGTACACTGTTTTGTACTGCCAAACCCAAGCTGACATACACAAACTTCATCTTTCCCTCTGCAGTTCCATGATTTTCTTCTACTGCAAGTCAATGCTTACAATCTAACAGTAAAAATTTGAAAAGATCATTCCAGACTTTGTCTGTGAAAATGAACTCTGGAACAGACCAAGTGTTCACCATCTCAGGTCCACATCACACAGAATCAGAGCAGGACCTATCTGTGCAAGACTTTGCATGTCAAAACCCAATTCAGCCTCGATGCAAATATTCTGACAACCGCTCTCCAGAATTGCTGAGTATACACACTAAACACAGCCCTCAGAATTTTGGGAAATACTGTGACCAGAGTACAACACCTGACATTCCACAGCTCCTACTTTAATCCCCTTTAATGGACAGTCACAGCTAACTTCCCTGTAGCAGCCATGGATGTCACACACCTCTCACCTTTAGTGGGACCAAACACACCTGGCAAACAATACTTTAAAAAACAACCAGGATCCCAAAGAGGACCACAGTAAACTGTTAGCCTGACAACCATTTAATCATGTATTGTCATATCATAGTGAAAAGGAAGCAAAGAATTAATATTAGAGGAAAGATAAACGCAGGTAATGAAATTTTTTAGAAATACAGTATCTGGAAATAGCATTCAGAAAAGGCTGCATGGTTACAAAGCACATCAGTTTACTTTAGCTGGTCTACAGGTACCCTAAAATACCCTAAAATGGGTGATCTGCCACCACCATGGGCTGTAGGTGTAACACAGCAGCAGCTGAAGCCTTTTACACCTGAGAATGGCAGTTCCAGCAGCACTGCAACATATTCCTCTGGTTTTGTAAAAACTGAAATGCAGGCTAGTTCTATAGCTGGGCAACCACATCATCTTGAAAACACACACACAGACAGAGTAGAAGAGTTTTGTTCACATTTAAAAGACCGACTGCTCACTGGGTTCATGACCTCTGTCCATTGGCAACAACTCAACACTGAGTCCTGATAATTGCAAATGCAATGGGATTACAGTCATAAAGATGGAAAAGCACAACAGCACCACAGCTGAAAGAAGAACCATCCCTTAAAGATAGTTTTGCTCAGATACTCTCAAATTCAAATAACTTTGGTTTACAGTTGCTGCTCAGGAGCTTTTAAATAATATATATGAAATTTCTAGTTCAAAGGGCAGGAAGCCTGAAACAGAATAGAAACTTACAGAGAAATGAGACACAAATCTGGTAAAAAAGAAGGGAATAGACTTGTATTTTTATCAGTGAGATGGTTCCAAGAAACGGGCTGTGCTCTTACAGGAGCTTGAGTTATAAATACTTTAATCTTGAGTAAAGAAAACAAAGGAATCCATCCAAACTCTAAAGGTGTGCTTCTGTTCTGGAAAGGGGTAATGTCAAATGGCACCACCTCACTGAACAGTCCTGAGTACTGGATACACTGAGAGCCAGAGAACTGCCTGACTGTCATACCCTGGGTAAAACTTTCAGGACTGAAAACAAAACCAAAAAAAAAAAAAAAAAAAAAAAAAAAAAAAAAAAAAAAAAAAAAAACCCACACAAAAAAAAAACAAAACAAACAAATAAACAACAAACAAAAAAGAAAAACAAAAACAAACAAACAAACCAGAAAAAACCAAAACCAAACCCACACTCACAAGTACAAGTAAAACATAGTTTATGGAGAGAAAATAAATCCTGTGATGTGATTTACCAGTAATTCTTTCAGGAGTACTACACCAAGACTCTCAATGTATGTTTAATATTGGAAACAAGATTTGTCATCAGCAATTTAATAATCCAGTTACATGAGCAGTAACAATTCCTGGGCTGGTAATGAACACTAGGATATCAAAGTTGTCATCTCTTAAACAGAATCTTGGGTTGATTTTTTGTACATGAGTAGTCCTGATTAATTCAATTGTGCCCTCAGTGTGTTTAGTGCCTGTCTAGGTAGGGGAGAAGAGTCTTGCAAAGATCTCTCTGAGGACTGAGTAAGCTTTGAAATTCTAACTTGGGCCACGTTATATGAAATAGAATCCAGCCTGCTTGCCAGGAAGCAATAAAAGAGAACTCAGTGAGCCTACTCATGTGAATACATCTTAGCAGAATCAGGGCCCACTCGAGCCACAAGGGAGGAGAAACTTAAATAAAGCATTTCAGTATAACCATTCTTTCAGCAGTTCTTAGTCTGTATTAGCAGCTAACATCTGAGGAAAGGAAAGGTTTGCTGCTTGGCAATGGTGTGGTGTTAATGTAACACAATCTGTTAAATGAAAAAGCAAAATTAATTCCAATTTGGTGTCTTCACATTTCACACTCCAGAGACTCTCATGGACTGAATGAAAGACAAGCAGGGGAAGAGAAAACTTAGTGATTTTTTCAAAAATTAATTGTCTATTTCTTTGCATTTCACCTAATTAAGTTAAGAGGCAATCTGAAGAGAAAATAAGAAAGGTCTCTTCTTTTTATAGGTATTTCTCCCCATGTGGCCTAAGAAATGTCTGCCTCTGCCCATCTTTCACTGCCCACTCCCCCACTTCCCCTTGTCCTCTCCACAATTCAGATGTTTAGCTTTACTTCATCCTCACAGCAAGGAATGGATTAAGCAGAATTGATTACTGCTATGCCAATTAGGGATGAATTAATTACAATTTTGCCTCCTGTCCCTCTAAGGTTGCAAGTTTGTCTACCAAGCCCAACGTGAACGTACTGAAGAGCTGCAAACACCCAGGAGTCTGCAGAAACCAACTTTTCCTGCTGACCTATTCAAGCCTCTCACTGCACTGGTGTGACTCAATGTGAGTTCTTCTCTCCAGGCAAAAGCACAGCTGAGCTGCTGTGCTCCTTGGGACTTCAACTGCCAGGACTGTAAGGGGGAGCAGCAATAATACCGATTTTTCAGCAGCACTGTGCAAGTTAATCCCTTAATATTTGGAAAGCACCTTGAGGCCAAGGCACATGGGGCACAACAGAAGCACAAAGCATCATCAAAATAAACTGGGGCATGTTCCAACCACACTGTTCCTAGTGAAGCCTCCCTGGACCTCCACTCAGGACATTTTGGTTTCCAGAGTTACATGTACGCACTGTCCAAACCAAAAAACTGGAAAGCCACGCAAGACTTTTCTTCCTCAGCAGCCCATTTTTTCCTTTTTTTTTTTTTTTTTTTTTTCTGGAAAAATACTTCGCCATGCCACCCACATTTATTCACTTCCAGGCTAATTATACATTGAAAGACAACCAGCATCAAGATGATGATAGCTTACAGAGTCAAGGGAAGGCCTAGTCAAATAAACAGGGTAATTTCCCTTGGTCTCTCACTTTTTTCCACCTGGTGATGAATCTCAAAACCTGTACAGCCATACACCTTAAAAAGACTAAAAAAATTCTTTGTCTCCCTTTTCTCTCTTTTTTGCTACCCCTATATACTTCCAGCAGCACCCTCCCCAACCTATAAATTGCCAAGCAAACCTTCCCCTTCACCCTGGTTACCGAACAAAATGAAGCCACCACTTAAAAAACCCAAAAATAATAAAAAATAATCCAAGAGCAAGAGCCAAGGGCCCAGTATCATGTCACCTTCCATTCAAAATTCCAAAAGTGGGACAGAAAGCAGGTAGCTGCATCTCTCACACAAGCTCACCCATGTAAGTAGTCCCACCCCATCCCCGCTTCCCTCCTGTGTCAATTCCTTCTTCCATTCCCTTTTCACTCCCCATCAAGACCATGGATGCTCCAAGGAGAAGCATTCCATAGCTCAAGGCCAGGCTGGATGCAGCCCTGAGCAACCAGACCTAGTGGGTGCCATCCCTGTCTTCAAAGTGGGGTGGGAACAATAGGAACTTTTAGGTCCCTTCCAACCCAAACCATTCTGTGATTCTGTAAGGCCAAATGACCTCAAAGATTTAAAAGCTCCTTTTGACTTTAGCAGGATGCCTAACCCTGCAAAGATCTCAGCACTTCCAGCTGCCACCGATTCCAACAGAAACTCCAGGCATTTAATTTTGAGCTTTACAACATAAATTACTAATACCTCCTTTTTGATTAATCTGTGGTGATTTTCTAGAGACCCACACCTTGTCAGTCTAACTGTTCTGCTGTGCTAGTCTGGTATCACCTACGACGTGATGAAAGGACATTCCTCAACAAACAGAACATGAACCCAAATATCACTTTCTTCACAGAATAAATGTAATGCTGCACATTTGGGTCAAATCACTATATAAAGTGGTAAAGGAGGCACCCTGAAAAAGTACCCCACAGACTTGATTATAACATATTTAGATATTTTTTAATAGAATTGTTCTGAGATTGTGGTTTCTTCACATAACAAAAAGTGCCACTATTTACCTGAAGGCAAATATTTTAGTTCAGTTCTCTGCCATTATTTGTTCCAGTCCATTTTTCACATCTATATAGCTTGTATCATTATTGACACAGCTATATGAGTAATAACATGTATCATGCCTCTTTCTGTACACAACTCATATAAAGAAGAATAGGGTAGTTCAGCCAAATTACTAATTATGAAGGGTATATTTTCAAAAAACAGGAATCAATTGCACATCACAGTCACTGACTGTGGTCATTCATTACATCTCCGCTGTAGATCCTGCTCTGCTTTATAGGAGACATGTCATTACCAAGAGGCAGTAAGAAAATACTGCAGAAGTTTTAGCCTCTGAATGATAAATATGTTAGTGTTTTGTAATGTACAACAAAAAAGATGAAAAAAGTCACACAAAAAAAGGAAGATGGAGCAAGGAACTGTTCTGGTTTGCTGGTTCAGTGACATACTGTTCCAATGCAGCTCTTCTGGCACCTATTCCTCATACAAACACTCCTAACTAAACACTTAGAGATTCTGACTTGATTATCTGAACATCATGGAAGACTCCAAATGCAGATGAAACAGAGTTTTAGAAATGAAATACTCACACACCTAATAGGCATATAAAATTTTCAAAGTAGTAATTTTAAAAACCTAGGATGTTCAATTGCCCGGCCTATAATGTGTTGATTTAATTGTATACCCTTAGTAAACTAAAAAAAAAAAAAAAAAAAAAAAAAAAAAAAAAAAAAAAAAAAAAAAAAATCCGTAAAAGGTCCAAGCTTTCAGACTTAGTAATGTCCACTGCCTAAAATCAAGCAAGAAACAAAAACAGGTTGTGTAAACAGAGAGGAAACAAAAGCAAAAAAAAAAAAAAATCATTTCAAACCTCTCAGTCTGCATAGCTGAGGAACCCAGGAGTTCAGTCTGTCCAGTTGGAGTGTGTGAAGTGACATTATTAATCTCCTCTTGTTTACCTTTCTGAGTGCCTTACCTCAAGACTAGATGTTGAGAGAAATGAGTCTGTGGTCCTCTTGCCTCCATCTGTCTACCTGGACATCCTTCAGTGACTACACTGCATAACTTGCTAGGTGTTAACCATGTCCCATTCCTTACTCCACAACAGCAGCAGTTACCTTCTTCATCTTTCAGGTAATAGTGCCTATACTTCACAGGACAAAATAAAAATGTGCCTTCTAATTTGGATTATTAGCCACGTGAAAGTGCATCCCGCTACCAACTGAATTAACAACTAATAGGGATACTAAAAAAACCTGAACAACCCCACACCAAAAGAAACACAAACAATAACAAAAAACCTAAACTATACTTAAATAGCCCAAAATCTGTTCTTTAACTGATGTCATGTACACCCATTTCAGTGTTTCACAATTGCTTCTTCATTCCTGAAACATGAAATCATTCCAAGGGGACTCCAAGCTTTGCTGTATTTTCCATGTTTCACTTCAATAAAATATTACAAATACGTTACCATGTAGCTGGGATTTTTTCTGCAATCATCATAACAAAGCAATGTTTTCATAATATCGCCACAAACCACATCTATTACCTCATACAAGAGCACAATGTTTTGGCAATGCAGTGCAAATAGTAGGAACAACTTCACCATCATCTTCCAAAATAGTTCTTTGAACACGTTTCCAAAAAACAGTAGCGACAAAAGCCCTGCCATTCATTCCTTCCCTCCACCCTCACGGTGGATGGGAAGAAAGCACTGAAACAAGCACTGCCCTCTCCCATCTCTGTGTTATTTAGAGGCTCTTGATCACAGTCACCCACAGCTAATTCACTCTGGAGTCAACAGGAAGCATTCCAAAACCTGGAGAAACTGCATACATCATTAAACCTGAGCACTCCAGAATAAGGTTTAAGAAAAGCAGATTGTTTAATCTTCCTGTCTCATGTGTCTTAACCAAGTCATGGTGAGGGCTGGGGAAACACCTAAATTATACCAGAAATGTAAGCAGTGCCCCGTTTTAAGTGAAAATGACACTGAAAATTACAGCAGAAAAAATTGAAGATGAGGTAACAATTCTTTTGCTTGTGGCCTGATGCTTTTAGCAAGTCCAAAACCTACAGAACTTCAAAGGAATCAAAGTCACTCAAAGCCTAACAGAGCTGCCTTTATTTATGTGTTCAATCTACTACACTCCTTCCCAGACTTTACCCAAAATGGTTTCAAGCAACTTACTGTTAATAAGGATTAAAGCTACTTAACAGAAGTATTTCCAGAGATCACATCACTATCAGGCCTGATTAACAGGTCTTGAAGGCTACAGCAGCAAGGCCGCACTCCTCATATATTCTAAATATGACTATATATTTGTATTCTGGATTCCTTCTCAGTGAGAACCAGTGCATGCAAAATAAATTCCACAATCCCACATCTTGTATACAAAGGGCATCACACATATCCTGCGACTTAAGCTATTCTCCTGAAATTATCTTAGTCTCACACAATCACACTTCAAATACCCCATATGTCCACTTTGGTTATCCCTCCTTTGAAAAGCTAATAAATGTAATACTTAGATGCAACTGCATTTCATCTAGAAACAATTATCTGCAGTACTTTGTGCCAGGAAAAGCATCAATAGGCATCATTAACAACACTTCCACTTTATTTTCTTACCCTCTAATGGGCCCAATCCAACACCCAAGCGAAGTCAATGAGAGCCTCACAATTGTTTTCAGTGGGAGCTGGACAGAGCCCCACGGTGGCACATGAATGTGAGGTTTGTGCAAGGAGGCCGAGTGACAAGCACAGCCTCTGTTTATTCACACCACGATACTGCAAAGGGAGAGGAAGAACAAACTTCCCGGGATGTTCCCACTACCCAGAGCTGCTGAAGAGCCAGCAATAAAAGCTCTGGAGGTGGAAGCAAACACTGCTCTCTGGACTTACTCAGTCCTTGTTCGCCTTTCTAAAGCTGTCCGTAAGAGCTGAGAACTGGACTGACACTGGCAGCTGGTAAAATCAAACATTTACCTGTTACTCTTCCTAGGTGTTCCTACAATTAAAAAACACAGTACAAGACCCACCCTTGGTGCTACACAGAGCCTACTATTCACCCGGGTTTTTTTCATTTCAAAAGAAAAACATTTGATCTGCACAATAGTTCTCAGTTACAATGCACTTGTCTTGCTTTACTGAACTCTACCTGATACAGGGTTTAAAAATGGCAAACAATTCATTTCAGGCACTCACTTGGATGTTTCACACATATAAAAATAAGGAGAGGGGAAAAAAAGAGCTCTCATTTTCCCCTAAAATACCCATGGAAGGGGTATATTTCCAAAGAGCCTGGATGCATGAGCCAAACGATTAAAAACACTCAAAAGTGCCCCATAATTCTAAAAGGACTCCCAAGTGCTTTGTACTTGCTGGCTCCCATGCAATGTTTTCCCAAACAATTTTTTATTTCTTGATGAAAATAATGTACTCTTCCCACACACACACTCATGCCTTTCTCCTGCTTTCAGCGTTAAATGTAACACCAGACTCTTTGAAAGTGCAGATGTTATATTGTGGGAGATAAGAATTCCCGCTCACTTCTGGTGAGCAGCAGAAAGCACTCTGGGAAAGGTTCAGCTGGCAGGTACAAAACAGTTCACACAACCAGAGAAGGGGTTGCCTGGCTGGCATGTGGTCACCTCATGCATGGGACAGTGATTGTTTGGGGACACCTGTGGCCACCAGGTGATCCAAAAGCTAATTGGGTAAAAGGATGTGTGAACAGCGATACTGCAGTGGCAGACAGCCAATGCATGCTTGTTTTGGGTTAAGTTTAGAACATAAAAAGGCTTGCTTTGTTGCAATAAATTATCTTCTTCAAAGAAAGAGGTCTGTGTGTCTTTGTTCCCCATTGCTACATTATCCAGCCTATTAAAGGTAGGAGACAACTTTTTCCTGGAGACTCTAAAATCTCTATTTGTCTAGGGCTTCCTGAAAAGCACAAGATGCATGTAATGCTCCAAGGGATTCCCAAAGTCCTGCACTGACATGTGCCTGACCTCGCCTTCCCTCGCACGCTGGAGCTACACAGTCAAGCACTGGCAGGCTGATATTCTATTGCCATTTGGCACCTGCATATTGCAAACCCCACTTTTAGTTGGCATTATAAAAAGACAGGCCACAAGGAGAGTTGAAGTCCAACCATTAAACCTCGTCATTCGCACCCAAGTTTAATGCAGATGCAGCTGTAACCGATGGTAACACCAAACTCGCTGAAAATCACAAAAGCATCCTCCTCTGAAAACCATCCTCTCTCCATCTCCAGCTTTCCACAGGTCAGAGGGCTAAACTTAGTGGGAAGGGTGATGGAATGCAGCAGTTTCCTTAAAACCAACACAAAGAGACCAGAAAGAGACAACCAGAATTTTAGTGGTGAAAGCGAAAGAAGAAATGAAAAAGAAAAGAGAAAAAAAGAAGGGAGAGGGCAAGATATTTGCTCATCTTGTATTTAGAGCACAGGGGAAACTTAGCCTTAACAGTGTAAATCAAATTAAACATTTCAGGGGTCTGACTTTAAAAGCTGCCATTTTAATAAAAAGGGGGACAATTGGAAGGCTGTTTAAAATCTGTAGCTGCATTCTCCTACTTCTGCCTCCTCCTTCTTCCAACCCTTCCTCCCACACCACCAACTGCCATCTCTAATTTACCTTGCCATGCAGTCACTCCAGAAATCCCTCCCAACCACAGAGGACTGGAGGAATCTACAGAAAATAAACTGACAATAAATACGACTATATTACCTAAAGGGAGGAGGGGAAGCAACGAAAATTACCAAACTGTTGACATTGGTCAAGAAAACTTTCCCCTCTAAAATTTCAAAGAACACGAAGTCCGAGCAGCAAAGGTCTCATTATGAATTCACTCAAAACTAGTTTTTTTACAGAGTTCCTTCTCCCCCATCCCTGAATACAGAAGCCCATTCTTGTGCAATCATTAGTGCTCAATGGCAGATAGGCTGCTATTTCCCACTCCTGAAGAAACCCATTTTATGGCATGCAATGTGAAGAGCTGCTTCACTGATCAGAAGGTCAAGCAGCTCCAGTAAAGCTGCTGCAGGGAGGCATGGTGACACCGTGGTGGGAGAACTATCTTTCTTTCTATCTGGATCATCACTGAAAGGGCCTCAGAACTCCCTTAAACTTAAAAGGTTTATTGTTTTAATCCCTACCTGGGAGAATAACAGGACTCCTCATATAAACGTAGAAAGTAAGTGTGACTGCATGTGGGGAGAAGGTGAAAGGGAAGCAGCTGAGGAAGAAAAAGGATGAGTATAATATAGAGAGAGGGCTGCAAGTCTGTCTTCTTGCTGGCACTGAAAACATTAATACTGTTGAGGCTTATTTCTCACACATTTTTTAAGAGTCGGATTTTTGCTGTCCACACATCATGATTCAACTAAAGCTATGCAGAAGTTTTTAAGTTTCCAATATTATCATCATTTTATCCATAGAAATCCAACTTTATCTGTCTTTCAGCATCTTGGATCTTCTCCACAAAAAGCCAGGCTCAGGCTTTTGTAATGTAATACTTTAAAGCATAGTTTTAAAATGTAATAGTTTAAAGCAGCACTTTCTTGAGACCCCGTAACATACAGAAAATGAAATCTTTATTAAAATGAGAACGTAAATATCAATCTGTCCTTTTATTCACCCTCCTGACATCTTGGAAGCAAACATTCCAGCCCTACTTATAAATTAGAAGAACATTTACTGAGGAAAGCATCCAGAAACATTATGAACTGACATAAGCAGCTCTCCAGACACAGCAGCAAGGAACCCTCAGCCCTGTCCAAAGGTGTTAACAATGCAGGACTAATGTGACACGGCACTAAATGGATGGCCAAACACAGAGGCTTTGTCACATGCAGGAGGTTGCATTTTTGCCATCTTTTTCCAAACATCCACCTAAGGGAAAATACTATCAAGGAAGTAAAATACTTTCAAGGAAGAAAAAGAAAGAAGAAACTGTTTTGTCCTGCATATTTTATGGACAACTGCTAACAAAGAGTGTAAGCTCCGCAGATTATTTATTTTTTTCTTATGGTGGATTTTCCTCTGCTTAACTTAAGGGTAAAACATGAACTGGTCAGAGTACCAAATTCCCACATACCCAAATCTCCTAACTTTCAAAATTTATTTTATATAGCTACACATTTAATAAATAGGGTTTTACCAAAGGTTTTAGTCAGTCTCATTCATTCTCAACCTTTAAACAGATAAACTGCATCAAAATGATTGTATTATATTCCTATAATTTATGGCATCAAATTTACTTTCCACCACTGCACCACTAAAGGAAGACTGTGGTCCTGATTTAAAGCTGTAAATTCCGATCAAATGGGAAAGTGTTAAATTCAGAAGAGCTTTTGGTCCATTAACTTCCATGCTGATTTGACACGCTCTGCAGTGCTTGGGCAACAGACTCTGCCATACAGCGTATTCCTAAGCAAACAGTGCTTTGTGTCATAAACCATCTGGGGTGTCAGTTCCAAGGGCCACTCATCTAGGCTCCTCTGATACACATGGAAATGCTGAGGTGCAGAACAGAAACTTTTCCTCAATACAAAATATCTTTTGCAAGGGTAAAGGAGATGTTGCCATCAGAGAAACGACGGCAGACGCAAAATTTTGGCTAAGGGTGCTGTTTTTGTTATTCTACCGAAGAAAACCACTGGACAAACAAGCTTTCTAAGACACTGGGATTTTTCTAAGGTGCCAGTGAAAGTGATACCCTTCATAATCTGGACAGTGCTCCCTTTCATATCAGAGCCTATAGTTGCAAAGCTAAGTGCCAAGCAGATGGTTGAAATCTGTTTTGTATAAGAAGTGTGTGCGCATACGCATTTTTTTTAGATGGAGTTCTTTGTATTCATATACAGGCCTAGGTTCTAGCCATCAAAACACTGGCACTGAAGCAATCATTAGCTGCACTTTAGACAACTGGCAACTAAGGTATTCAGAGTTCTCCACAAAATGTTCAGCGAATACCTCCCAGATGTACAGCAAAGGCAAAAGACCGTCTTCTTAAACTGGTATCAGTGCTTTGGACGGCCTTTCAATAGACTGCACATGTATGTAAAAAGCTATTGTATTTATCTCCTTTTCGAAAGAATGCTCTGTTACGCTCTAAGTGTTTGTAGAAGCTTTTAAAAACACAGGCTTCCACATCAAATTCTACCCAAATACAACAGCAGAAACTCCATTCATCTTGTTTTCGACTTTCTAAGAAACATCTAGCAGGAAATTCTCTAGGCAATTTTAAGAGAGAGACTTTGTCTTTCTTATCTGATAATCATTTAGCTTATTTTAAAAGTAAATATAAGATAGGCTCACCTGCTCTAGAGGAATCAGTTCCAGACAAGATGAACCTGTTCCTGCTACCCTGGACAACTCATGCACATCACCTCAGCTGCAGGTACCTCAGTCATTTTCTAAGTGGGTTGCTTATTACCACAAACAGCAAAACCAGAAATGCTTACCAGCATAGGGCTCTGCTGTCTGCCTGGGCTTCTCATGGAATCAGTGAACAGGTGACAATAATTTGCCTGGTGACAAATTAACAGAGGTCACACTTTTGAAAACTGGGGTTATCAAACAAATGTGTATTTGGAAGAAGGCATTTCTGTGCAGCAGTCTCTCTATAGGCCTTGGTGGCCACAACTGGGAATTAGTACCTTAGGAAACACACAGTTTCAAAACAAAGATTGACTTTCTGTGCAGTGCCAAGTCCACTAAGGGCCAGATGTTAGCTCTGGCATAATTCAGGTAAATTTTCATCATGGCCATTCAGATCATTCTAATCTGTCAGGCATACTTGTTTAGGAGAAAAAGATAGTCAACCTGTCATCAAAGCACAGCAACACAGAACTCCCAAAATCCTGAGATTTGCTGAAGCCTACAGAAATCCCTCCCGATGCTTTGGAAACTCTGGTGACATTGCAACCCATGGATGTTTGCTGCAGGTTAAGGAAAGTCAGAATTCTGCTCCTTACGAGTCACATTTTCATGCCATCGTGGAGGACTGGGGTGAGGAACTCCTTTCTCATGGAGTTCAGCAGGATGTTAATTAATTAATTAGGCCTATGTTTTTAGGACCTGACACTGAACTCCAGTGCTACTGAGTCCAAACACTCAGAATGGGCACTTTTTTAAAGGATGCCTTGACTGGCCCTATCACAAAACAGGTCTTTGTGAACACACTGCTGAAAAACTACAACTGAAGCACTATGGAACTGGCCTGATCATAATCCATTACCTTGAAAGTAATGTCACTCTTGAAAAGTTCATAAAAAGAGAATAACTTAACAGCTTAGTCATGATATTCAAAGGCAACAGAGATCAAATACACCCAGGACTACCTCGGTTTATACCCATTTTTTCAACAGAGTGTAGTAAAGGATGCAACACACAGCCTAGACATAAAGCTACCTGCAGACCTCAGCATTTCAGCTCTACTCTTACAGAGCATGCAGTTGGAAACAAGGAAAAAATCCACTAAAACAGATTAGAACTTTTAACGTAAGAAAATAATTCCTCCCTTTTAATAACCCTGTATTATTTCAGGTCACATTTAAAAAGCGGATGTCAAACGTCTGGGTAAGAATCACAGTGCATTTTGTGCTCTGCAGCGGAGTCTTTTGCTTTTAGGCTGGTTGGCTGGTTTGCTCACTGTGGCTGCCTACATTGCCACTTTCAGAGGAGTCTGTTCCTCACATCAATACTCTCCACGTGAACAATTTTTTCCTGGACTCACCTCATGCCTGGTCCTTAGGTTATAAAACATATGACAGCTCTGGTACGTATGGCTGAAGACGTTAGATGTTCCCCAGGACCAAAGTTTACCTGTTCATAGCACACACAGTTTCTCAAATTACTGCTTAAACACAGCAGGCACTGCTGTCCAACTCCAGCTATCCAAACTTGCCCCCCGGTAAGGAGGTGGCTTAGAAGCAACTCGGATAACTAGAGGGTCTACAAACAGTATTCCCTCCCAGCCCTCAATGATACAACTGTGGCTACAAACATTTCTTTAATTTATTTTATTAATTATACTCCACAGTCCCTATTTTACATACTTAAGTGATTTGAATACTATAGTTCATCTTGCTAGAATGAGACCTTTAGAAATTATAATTGGACAGAGAGAAGTCTGTAATTTGCAGTTCTTAGGATCTCAAGAAGGGAAAAGGAGGGTGTCTCGAGGTTAAAAAAAAAAAGACTACCAGTCAGCATCGCTACTTTTTAAACTCACACATGCAAAAGATTTTGTGACAGCATTCCTCAGTTTACACGTCTATAGGTTGAGGCTAATCTCGCTTCTCAATCTAAAAAGCACAGAAATCTTCATGATTTGTATATCAATGCTTACCAAATGCTCTGAATTCCTAATCAAAAGACTTTACAGGAAGTATGAATCTATTATTAATAATATCAGTACTTCTAACAGTAAAGCAACTTCTCCATACATGCATCTGGAAAAAAAAAAAAAAAAAAAACAGAAAGAGAATACCCATATACATATATTGCTCAATTTATAAATTGTTAAGCATGGCTTCAGGACTGAAATCTCATTCATGAACCATGCTATGGATCTCTTACCTACTCCCTGTTTCTGAATTTTCCCCATACAAAGACACATTTATGTTACTCTAAGCACAAAGGCTGCTCTGTGGAATGGAAAGAAACCTTCTTTTTTTGTGTTTGTACAGTGACAAGCATAATGGGGTCCTGACTCAGGATGCTTGCACTCTACAAAAACACAATAAATCAATTACACTAATACACATGAAGATTATCTATAAAAGAGATGCATGGCATACTTGAGAGTGGCACAGCATTTTTCCTATAATTTGCTTGGCATTTCATGCCAATGCCTAATGTGCATTCCCGACTCACACAATTCATTTCAGACTTTAGGCAAGAACAGAAAAAGTGAGCAGAACTTACAAAACATAAGCAAAGGAGAAGAGCCTTCCACTGAGAAATTCTGCCAAATTCTGATCTCAGTTGTAAAACCAGAATCAGCCCGATGTTCATGGGGTTTTGACAAAGATGAGAACCAGTAGCCTTCTTCAAAACACACCATAAATTTCTACTTCAGTGTCCAAAACCCAGGAGCAAAAAACAAATCAAAGCCTGAACCTGAAGAGAGAAATGTATTTTCCGTGTCCCTGTTATATTCAAATTCAAAAGCCTAGATATTTTTAACAGACATGGAAAAAAAGAACTATTTGGCTTTACTCAGCAACTGCAGAAGGAAACTGTACCAAAAGAATAATGTTGCATGTTCTGTTTTCAGTTGATTTCATTTAGCCTTTCAGTTCTATTTCAGTTATGTTTCATTTAGCCTATTTTTTTTTTAAAATAATCATCATGTTTTGGTGATTCACATTTCACACCATCCCGGGAACAAGTCATGTAAATACAACACAGCAAAATGACCCAGTTTGTTAATAGACATGCAGAACGGGTAAGAACATCCTTCCCTCCGCCCTTACCAACCATCACCTTCCCACACATCTCTTGTCTATCCAAAAAAGCGTCTGCCCCGGTGAGGCCATGGTATCAAAACGTAGGGATAAAACCCTACGATCAGAAACCTGACTAATTCTTGGGAGAAGATGTTTTCAGTCTTGTTTTACAAAGTGAATGTAATGAGGACGCTAAGGGAATTTATCTGGAAGCAGAAGACTTCTCTGCAGTCTGATACAGCACTCAGAACTACAGCTCCCTCCCAGCACAAAGCTCTGCTCAAGTGCTTTAGTCCTAACCCAGGCAGACCAGCCCTAAAGGTCAGGGGGCACCACATGCTTCCTGCCCTTCATCAAGCATTCTCCCTCTTAAATCAAGGAATACTTCCAAATTCATAGAAATGGCGTGCAGAGACGCACTCTGGCCTTTCAGACAGTGATGACTTTTAGCTTCATCACACTCTGCTGGAGTGTAGTCTCTTCATGCCCCCCAGCAGAGCGACTCCAAACCATGGAGGGCAAACACAAACGGGTCTGTGCGAATGGGCGCGCACGCTCCCAACATTCTGGGAGGCTCGCTGGTTTAAATGGCAAAAAAATTTGGGTGAAATATTTCCATATAACTATGGTGAAAAAAAAGGAATAAAAGCATTAAAGACTGTTTAGAACTGTTAATATTTTCTTTAGTTTTGGTCCTCTGTAATCCACTGAGCTGGCAATGGCGAGTAAGTCCAGCTCGCTGTCACATATATCAACTTTGGCCATGCCCAACCTCTGAGATGAATCAATGAAAGCTGGGTCAGTTTTTTCATTCCCACATTCTTAAAATAATTAATCCCAGCACCAAAGAAACCAGGAGGATGACAAACTGTATGGGTTTCTCTTTATATGAACTACATTCCTAGGGCTTTCTTCTCTAGAACTACAAAAGTCCATGAAGAACACTAGATGTAGACAATGCTCTTAACTACAAAAATAGCACATACCTCTCCCACAAGTTCCTCACCACTAAAAAGAATTCTGAGTATTCACACAAGAAAATTAAATATCAATTCACTCTGCTTATATTTTTGCCCGCAAATGTAACAGAATTATGTTATGACAGAAACAAATGAGCAGTAATAAAACTGTAATAAAATCACAAAGAAAATTAGCACTAAGGCAACATTTTATGGCATGTTTAGGTCTAACAGCAGTCAGACATCCACATCTTAGGAAAAAAAACCACAACCCAAAAAACTTAAGACCGTCTATATGAACTTGAGGAAACACAAAACCAGAATTGCATGGCAAAAAAAAAAAAAAATATTATAGATCTCAAAAACCATGTGCCAAAATGAATTTGAATACTTGGTCTTTAAAAAAACAGAAGTATGAAAAAGAAATTTGGAATATTAAACATAAATTTAAAATACTACACATAAATTTAAAAAATAGCAAAATATAAATGCAATTTGAGAATTGAGAAATATTACCTGATTAATCCCACTGTACTTTTAAGGGAAACAAGGTCAACACCATTTCAAACTGCCAAAGCGAGCCACAAGCTTTTCCTCCTTTTCACTTTACCTCTGAGTCACACAAGTCAAAAATTATATCATCATGTTGGTATTATTTTTTTTTTTCTTTAAACGAGGTGACAAAAGGACAAGTTTAAAAGAAGTTCCAAGCCAGATCAAAACCAGGACACTGGAAAATGTTTGCCAATTTCTTTCAAAACAAACAGCTCCCCCAATACCATGGGAAGTACCTGAACTTCATACTAACATCTGATAATTCTGGCAAATGGAATTCAACATTTCCTTCTTAGTCTGTTTAAAACAATTGAATAAATAAATTTCACACCTATCCTAAAAAATGACAGGCAGCTTCTCTGAATTACTACTGTACACCTCACAATTTCCATCCACTTCTCACATTCAAGTCCCATGGCCCCTGCAAGCAGCGCTGGCTCAGTAAAATTCCTCCAGAACCTCATCTAAATTTGCCGTCTCCCAAGAACTACCACGCACGGAACTCCACACTGTCCCGAGGACACATAGGCTCAGGAATAGCTTTTGAGGACTCCTGCCTTCCCAGCTGGCATGAAGGGGTGACGAGGGCTTGGCGTGGGGGCGACGAGCCGTGTCTCTCAAGCAGAGGCTACTGCGCGTTAGGCTCACTGCGGCACCCCCGGGGCCCAGCCCGAGCAAGGCCACCTGCAGCAAGGCAGCCCCTCTGGAGGGTGTGGGAGAGCTGAGACAACACCATCACCCTCGGCACAGGGCGTGGGTGAGGACTCTATGGTGGTGGTGTTTTGACAACGCAGCTGTGGGAGGAGATGGAAATGGGACAAACACCGTCAGTAAATCCCCGCGACTGCTGGCCTTCACCCGCTGGCCAGAGCCACCCAAAGCTCCAGAGAAAAACAGCCCATTCCAAAAGTTCCAGAAGTTCTGGAACTTCAATAATTCAATATCTGGGTAATTCAATAACGCGACGAGGATTTGCTTACTTTGCAGCCTTGTGGGTTTTAACATACTCATATACAACATAATTTTACCTTTTGTAGGAAGGAGACTTCACAAGTTCTCCACATTTGATAAAAATCCATAGAAACTTTAAGAGGGAAATACTCTCTGCTTTTAAGGATGCTACTTGTTAAACAACAAACTCCTTGCCATCATCAGAGAGGCAGTACAGCTATTGATTAATTGCTGTGAGCACTTCTTTTCTCTTGACTACAGTAGCAGAATTCACAGGCATTGAATATTTCCAGCCTGTATTTCCAGTCAGGTAAAGCACAACAACATTTTTCCCCTTCCACTTCTGAGTTAATTATGCTATAACCCGGCCTGAGCAAGAAATTAACAAAATAAAATAAAACGGAAAGTCAAGAGGATGTCACACTGACTTCTGCAACAGTTGTGAAGGCACAGGTATCTCAAACAAACAAAGTTACCTTATATTTCAAGTCTAGTATGAAAAACTTGTGAAGAAACTGTTACTGTACCTTGGGAGGAGACACTCTTTTCCCCCCATATAAATATTGTTTAAAGTGTATTTTTATACACCTATAGATATATCATATTGCACAGACACATATTCCTATTCTATCAGGCAACTTCACATTTAAGTAACTCAACCAGATACTCTGTGCCTCCTAAATGATAAAGCCATAAATGCTCATTAAAGCTCCCTGAGAGGCAGTAAATATTTTGTAAACTAGTTATATATTTAAGATCTCTGGACAGAAAGAGAAGGAAAAACAATTCCTCACCCATGTAAAGGTACCAATCAAACACACCATGCACATAAACACCGCAAGATGCTTGGTGGGAGACTGTGTATGTGTTTGTGTGTGTTTTAATTAACTCCTTGAATGCATATGATGAGCCAGCCACCCAGAATTAGTAATGCCAAACTCCCAATTTGATTCAAATGCAATGAATACAACAGTCGAATTGTGCAGGCTGGTGTGTCACTCATCAGCTCTCTCATTTGGGCTTTTGCTTTCCAAGATTCACAATTTCAGCAACTGGTAAATTATTGAGATGTTCATTAAAATCTGTAGTCTGTAACAGTCAACTTCTTCCTAGCCAAGCATAAGCACAACAAATTAAATTAGTGCATGCAGGACATTAATGAATAGTCTGCAAACGCATTAATTCCTTCAGACTTATCTCAGAGAAATAAAACTGTTAATTTTTGTCACTGCAAAAAACTAGTACCTGCAACTTTACACTGGCACTCTATTTATTCTTCAAATCCCAGATCCCTAGAACCATAAACTTAAGCAATCAAGTCCTTTTCCTGAAATGTCTCAATGAAGTTAAAGGATATTCAGCTCGATAGTAATCTTTTAAATGACAGAATCTACTTCTACAGGTAGATTTTAGGAGAGTGGGACAGCGTTCTGAGCAAGCTGAGTAACAGAAAGGTGTTATTCTTTCTCCAAAATTCTCAGCAAATGCAGCAGAATAAAGCTTTTAGGGTAACTTTAGCTAAGAAAAGCACTTAGGAATACGCAAAGTTTCCTTTTAAGAAAATGACTTCTCCATTTGACAGTGTTGGTACAACCCCAAAATAAATTCAGTGGGAGTCTGAAATGACTCGTGCAGTGCAGCAGTAAAGCAGCTAAGTATATTTTTTTCCTCCCAGCAGAGGCTTGCTTTACATGCTTGAGCCTTTCCCTTCTACAAGCTATTCACTAGAACGGGGAATGTTCCGAGAGCACGCCACCGGTGACTGCCAACGTTGAACTTGTTCCACTGTCCCCATCCCCATTGCTCCCATCCACGCCTTTCGTCTTTTCCAGCTCTGCCTTTTTCTCCTACAGAGGCACTAACCCACCCGTCCTTCTTCTACAAGCACTGCATACCACTTTACCTTCCACTAGCATGTTGAAAATAAAGACCAAAAAAAGTAAAGGAAATAATGAAGAAGAGAAAGGATGTCACTCTGCCTGAATGCCTAGCATAGCCTCTCTCTCAGTCTACAGAGAAATGTAAATATGCAGTAATTAATTTGGGTTTAAGAACATTCCGTACACAAGGGATATTGTTAAGCAGTCACTTTATCTATTTTTCATTAATCAGGTTTTATTAAGACATTAAAACTTTATGTTGGGCATTTCTGAGTTTTTATCATTCTGTAAATTTCCCAGCTGTCCATGATGGTTCCGGCTGCATTGTCTCTACCTTATCTTCAGTGAAGCAAACTTTCTTTCTATTGTGGCCAGACTTGTTATATTTAAGTATAATGACCCAACTTAAAAAAAAGGAAAAAAAAAAAGAAAAAAAGAGAGAGAAAAAAAATCAAACAATAAAAGACTTATTCTTTTCAAGACCTTTAGAGCCAACGCAGGGTGCCACAGGCACTCACAGCACATCCCAGAAGTTACCCTTTCCCTGTGTAACACACGGAGTGCATGCCAGTTATACTATCTCCCCACAATGTTGCTGCAAACATCATCCCCCTCACCGTACGCATTCTGATGCTACTCTCAATCAAGCAGCTGAACAACCACAAACAGAAATAAAGGCGTGCAAGGAACTTCTCAGGGAAGGACGAAAATCTTCACAATTTTGACACAGTAATTAATTATACATGTTAATTCACAAAACCTGCTGCAATTTACCAGTGATGCTGAATGAATTAATGAGTGTTTATTTGTCTGATACTGAGGATCATTTTCATTCTAAGTGTGCACCGTAAATTCCCCCTGCTAATGGCCACAAACACAGAAGAGAAGCCCCCTGAATTCAGCTCTCTTCAGCTGGGGTGACTGAAAGTTTCTGAAGTGTTTGCGGTTTACTGAGATACACCGAAACCTCAAAGGAAAGACAGCGGGCAAAGAGGAACAACCTCCTGAGAGACACACAGATGCTCTGAGATCTGAGCTGCAAACAACCTTGCCTGACAAATCTTTACCTCGTTGTCATTTGCTGTTCAAGTTTAAAAATGAACAGTGGGAGACAGGTAATAGTAACAGGACTGAAGTGGGACACGCTGATACGACAAGCTGGACCCCAAGCGACTGCAGAAAAGTGCTCCAAGAATTGTGCTGACTGAGAATCCAAGAAAAGAACCTACCATAAACACCTAGAAAACAATGATCTGTGCATCGTGCACGCGCGCGCACACACACACATCAACTCTGCAGACGTGTGTGGGGCTGAGGATCCCTGTGCAGGAGGAAGTGTGTCCTCGTGGCTGTTCCCTGACAAACACACTCACATTACATGGACACTGCCTGGGTCTGTGGATGTGTGTGTGACTGTAGTCAAACACACACAATGTAAACAAATGGTAATGATTAACAAAGATACTGGTCTCGATCCCCAATTTCAACTGCAGAGGGAAAATTGTTCAAAAAATTTTTCAAAAAAATTGCACGTCCTGAGGTTCATTTTTATTGCTTCCCATTTCTACTGCTTGCTATTATCTGCATGGCAAAAGGAGAGCAGCGTATTGATTATTTAACTAGAATGTTTACAAGAGCAAAGCTGGATCTCTGAAAATGAAACGTAAGCCTAGGGGCAAAAAAAAAAGAAGGGAGTAGAGAAGCTCATTCTAAGGATGATGGTTGCCCCAAATGACTTGTTTATATATAAAATTTATATAAATATCTATATTTATAATGCAGAGAGACTTCAGCTAAAAAAAAAGTCCCCCCAGCAGGAAAATGAAAGGACTTCTTTCTGCTTCAGAGAGTTTACAAGCATTGTGTTAATCACAAAGTTCAAAGAATAATCAAAATCGCTCGCTTATAAATTTCTATGTGTAAACTTAGTGAGGCACATGAAATACTTGAATCTATCGATTGCATGAAAACGACAAATACATGATCATGATGCCAGATCAAATTTGACATCAGAAACAGTAACAATTTCCTCAGGTAGTTGAACTAAGTTAATACAGTGCACATGAACAAAACCAATTTTGTTCTATTATTGCAATGCTAAGAAACCAAAGGAAAATGCCAAGTATTCAAAGTCTGGAAAATTAATTGCATTAAAGACGTCCTTAGAGTAGAGCAACCTAGCCAATTTCACTTTCTAATAAGGAAGAGTTCTAGTTTCAGAACAAGGATTGAAAGTGTTAAAATAGTTCTTTTCTGCATTTCCAAATTTTAATTTTCTCCGATCTTTTAATTCAAGTGTTCTTTCCTGTCCTTCCTTTGCATGCATGTTCCTCAGCCCACTTAAAATGTTTTTATCTTGCCTTCTTTTCTATGCCGTTACTATCAAATTCAGTAGGTTTGAACGATGAACAGCTTGACTTAGCATATTTTTAACCAGCTGGTCTAGCACCTAGCTTGTATTGCATAGTCAGATACAACCAAATGTTTATACAGGAGGTAGCTTTCACGAAGATGAGAAAAACCTCAGTAACGCGCATCCTGGCATTCTTTCATTTACTGCTTAGAAATGAAAGTTTGGATTGTTTACTGCAGCCGCACAAGGGGCTACTAATAACCTTTAAAGAAGAAGCCGGAGGGGAGGGATGCGGGACCATCAACGCACGGACGTACAAGCGCCTGAGAAAATGCTTCCAAACATCTCAGGAGAAGCAGATCATATGAAATAAGGACTGAACTCTCGGAGGTCACAAGCCACCAGCAGTGACAGCAAAAACTTGATTCCAAGCAGGGAAGGCTCCTGTTTCGGGCAGGGGGAGACGGGCACATCTACGTCATACCCAAAGCCCGCTCGTCATACCCAGACCCGGCTCTTGACACTCCGCGAGAGAGGCAATGGCCAAAACTTGGAGGCAAGAGTTTCACTTTTTCCCTTTCCTTTTCTCTTTGGTTTTTTTCCCCCCACCCCCTCTACTCATGTAGAAAGATGTTCTCCTGACGGAGGGCTAGGATGTTAACTTGCCTAAAAATAATAGCTCCTGCTAGATCAACAAAAGGTCATGTGCTCGGCAGAGCGCCTTCCCAAGTTTGACGGGAGCCCGAGCCTGGAAGTTGGAAGATGCCGGGGAGCCTGGCCGCCACCGGGCATCCTCCGACTGCTCTGCGGGGAGTCCCCGGGCAGGAGCGGGGAGGCTGTGCCCGGGAAGGTGGCTCGGCGGCCCGGCTGGGGTAGCGGAGGGTGTGCAGCAGGAGGGCACGGCAGCCTCTGCGGCCCCGGAACAAAGCTGCGCGCCGCGGGCGCTCCGCCCGGGGGCTCGGCGGCATCCGCCACCCCGGTCAGTGACACGGCGCCGGGGGACCGAGGGAGCGCGGGGGGGACGCGGACGGGCGCGGGGGGAGCGGCTCCCTGCCCGGCCTCCTGCCGCCGTGCGCCGGAGTTGCGCGCCCGTCCCCGCGTGTCCGTGTGCCCTCTGCCCATCCGCGCACACGCGCGCCAACGGGCGTGCTCGGATAAATTAAAAAAATAATAGAAATAATAATGCAATAACAAACAAAGCACGAAACAGAGGGGGGGAAAAAAAAAAAAGGGGGAAGAGACACCCCCATACACATACACACACCCCCGCCCCGACAACTCGACTCACCTTTCAAACTCCTGAGGTAAATCAGGGTCAGTTAGCATGCTGGAAAAGCACAATTTCCCTTTGTCACAGCAGCCACCTATGGTCGCCTCCAACTGAACCTGTCAAGTGAGTCCAAACCTTCTAAACCGATTGATTTTCTCTCTCGCTCGCTCTCTCCCTCCCTCCCTCTCCCTCCCTCCCGGCTCGCTCGCTCTGAGCGAGGACTCCTTGACCAGTCTCTTAAAGGGGCAGCGCGCTCGCAGCACGATGAGCGCGCAGCTCCCCCCGCCGCGCTGCGCGACCTCCGGGGGCCTGTCCTTTCCTTTTAATTCTGCTCGCCCGCCGCCGCCAAACGGGAAAAGTCAACTCCTTCAATGTCTTAAAAAAACGTGGAGGGGTGGAGGGGATAAAGGGGGGGGGGGGAGCGGGGGGAGGAGGGGAAAAAAAAACAAAAAGCAGTCCGACAATCCACCTAAACCGGCAAACCAGGAGCAAATCCCCTACGCTGAGGAAGATCAGTGGAGAAAGAAGATAAAACAAGAGCAGACTGATTAAATTGAAACAGTTATCAACTCTCGGAGTTGAAATAGGGGAGACCAGATTAAACACATAAAAATGTTACCAAAGGCATTTGTGCTCCGAAGAATTTTCATTCCTTTCCCCCCACCCTTCCCGGTCTCTCGCTTTCTCTCTCCCTTTGGGTAGGGAAAAAAAAAAAAAAAATCACCCGCACAACAATCAGGCATTGTTCTGAGGGAAGAAAAGCAACTTTGACAGATTGAAATATAGCAGAGGCCCCTTCAAGGAAACCTGTAAACAACTTGTCACTCACTCTGTCGGTCTCACTGTTAGCTCTTGCTTTCCACAAAGTGCTGCGAACCGTCCTGGCAACAAACCCAAAGTTTCCTCAGCTCCAAACTCCATCAAACAGCCCCGTTGTGTGCAAGGGAAAAGGTAGCCACACGCCAAAACAGCGGGCGCGCAGACGAACGCACACACACGGATGTTCAAACAACAACAAAAATAAACTTTCCGTTCATCTGTTAGGGCTTTTCTCGTTTTCTGTTTAATCACACCCCCCTTCCCCCGCCCCGGGTGAGCAGTAGAAGTCCCTCGGTCGTGGCTCCCTCTCATTTCCCATGCCCTGACAATCCCTGATAACAAGGTGGACGAGGCGCGGCTGCAGAGCCCCTCGGCTGGCTGGCGGAGCGCAGCCTCCGCCGCACTTCCAATCATCCAGATAACAATCTGCCAGGCGAGGAAGGCAGGCAGGTAACGGGCCTCGGACACGCGGGGACAAGCCCCCGCATCCCGGCCCGGGCACAGCCGCATCCCTCTCCATGCGGAGGGCAGGGCGCTCCCGATCCGCCCCGGCGGGGACAGGGAGCAGCGGCCCGGAGAGCGCCGCGGGGAAATTCCCGTCCGAGCCGCGGGGATTAGCCGGGGGGCTACTCTGCCAGCGGAGCGCACAAAGCCTCAATAGTCTGCGCGGCCCGGGTCCGGCCTGGCACTGAACTCGCAGTAAGGGGCGGGAGGGGAAAGGAAAAAAAAAAAAAGAGAAAAAAATCGGGCTCCCTGTTCTTTCGCACACACGTGCACACACACCCACACAGGACCACATATCTATACCCCATTCTTTCCAGCTCCCCTGCCCTAATTCTTTTCTCTCTTCCCCCCGTTTTAATCTGCAGCTGGACAACATTAAGGGCCTTTAAAACCCACGTGGTTTTGACCCCAGAACAGTTTGATTAGGTCCATTGCCACCGCTCTCATCCCTGCCTCCCAGTGGCACGGAGATAGCAAGTTTACTTTTTGAAATATATACACATATTTGCACGGAGCACCCATAAAACTTTCAACATTTTCATGCCCGCTGGCTTAAGAAAAATGCCAAATAGGAAAGCTTATTATTTTTAATATCCAACAGCTACGCTGTTTCATTTGCTGCTTTTCACTCCCGGTGCATATGTTAGAAACCAGCAGGCTCGTGCAGAGGCCAGCCCGTCCAGCGCTGGTATAAAGGCATTATCACCTGGGAGTCGGGGATGCTGGCTTTAATCCCCAGGAGCAAACCCACTCCCAACTTGTGCGCATCAGCGCCGGGAGCGCCCGGCCCGACCGCGGCACAGAACGCCGCAGCCAACTTTGCCAAGGCACAAAGGAGGATGTGCAGAGCCTGCCTTCCTCCACCACCACGGCGCGCCCAGCCGAGCAGTCTGTCCACTTCTGGCATGAGCGAGATCTCATGGCTCCTCACCGTGGGGCAGGGCAAGCCGCCTCCCTTCGGTAGCCCCCAGCAAATCATATTTTCCACAGAGGTCCATTCATGGGAGCCTGACAAACCTGTTAATAGCTACACGGATTTTTCATTTGTTTTTTAGTGGCTATCCCTTTTAGGACAGCCATGAAGTAGACTTTGAAAAGGCAGCAGATGATTACAAAGAGCAATTCCAAATACTTTCTCTTTCATCTGAGGGTCTCAAACCATGTTAAGTATCACATTACTCCTCTGCAGGTAATAAATATAATTAGGGCCGATTCCAAAACTTTATTTGTATTGAAAAGTATCTCACTCTGCAGGGGCTCCATTCAAATCGGCAAATCTGTGTGGAGTAGGAGGCTACTTAGGAATAGAATTTGGCCTCAAATAAGGAAACTGAGATGCAGGCGGGCTTAGGAGCTTGCCCAAGTTGACACAGTTAACTCCAGCAAAAGGATGAAAAACAAAAACCCCACATGCCTTGCAGTCAACAACAGCCCTTAAGCTGCTAAAACATATATATATATATATTTGAGCTTTTTCCCCCACTGATTTGTTTACTTTAACTGTTTTGTTTAAAACATGCTTCATTTCTGTATTCACATTCTGTAGGGCCCCTCTTCTTGGTGTTTCATTTTCCCCTTGGTGCACCACTGTCCATCCATAAATGCTGTTCCTTCTGTCCCAGCTCTTGCTTTGCTTCCCCTCACACCCTGGCCCTGGGAGAAGTTTACAGAGTGAAGCTACACAGAAGCCACATCTGGAAGAAAATTAAGACCACCTTTTATTAAAAGAAGTATAAATCTCAAGCATTTGGGTAGAACAGGAATACCATACTTCGCATGTTAGCTCCATCCAGCTCTAACCTCATATCCTTTTACTAACTCAGCTCCACTCCACAATTTCCCTTCTTCCACCACGTCCGTCCTTTGTCTGTTCACATGTATTTACTCCTTTCACATATCACTTCCCATTTGAGCTTTTTCAGGACAATGATCACATACCCCCCCCAAGCTGGTATTATTCCTAGCACACTGGGGCTCCTGGTTTGCTGGCTTTCAGCTAATATGATTATAAACCAGAGCAACCACCATCAACATCCAGAATCATAGAGGAAGACATGAGCAAGACGAGGAAGAAGCAGAAAGAACCGTATTAAAAGGAGGAAAAAAAGAAAAATATAAGTGTGGGAGAGAAAACTAAGATAACTGAGCAAAAGGGAGAGCTCAAAAGGGGAGAGGAAATGGAAGTAAGAAAGGAAATTGACATCTCTCCCCTGAATGGTTCTGACATGAACTCTTCTTTTACTTTACCTAGTTTACAATTACTCTTACCCCAGTACATTTTGTGTTCAGGTACCTTCTTCCTCATTACCTTCATTTTATGTTTTCTGCAAATTCTGAGCTCCTGCTCCCAGATGACTGGGGGGGAAACAGAGTGATGTCCAAGGAGGAGAAAAAAACAACTTACTGTTGTAGTAATTTTGTATTATGGTATCCTTGTCCTATACTGGATTATATGGATAATATATATATTACTGGAATATAGACAGTTAAGTATAGACTGTCTGATGAAATTACTTTCTCATAAGAAGTTCAACTGCAACTGCAAGATGGAGAAAAGGCAAGTGGTTTGAGGGAATCTTGAAACCCTTCTAAAAATCATTTCATACTGACTTTTAGCTTGCTTTTTAGAAATAGCCAGGACATGTCACAAAGTCTGCTAGCATATCAGAAAGTGGAAAAACTGAGAAATTTGGATAAATAACCACTGAGAAAGAAGAACATGTACATAACATGCACTGTCCAGTTTTTAACATGAGAAATTTTATCTTGTTGTGAAACTTTTGACTACTTATAGGAAGCTCTGGTGCCCCTTTTTACTGAGTGGGTCGTGGTTACAAAACCCACTTGCAACCTCCAGCATCCACATTTAATGCTCACAATTCTTTCTTCTCAAACTGAGAATTCAGACACAAGTTCAAATGTCTTTAACTGAGGAGAAAAATGAAAACCCTCTCTTACTACTCCCCTAGCAATGCAGTGAGTCTGCATTTCTCTTGCTTTGCTTCCTTTAAGGGGTGCCCAAACAAAAAAGTCCCAGTAAAAGAGGACAATTCGGGTTGAACTAAACAAAAAAGCTCTGATTTTCATTTGCATGAGGGGACACAACTGAAATCATAAACTCCTCTAAGAATTTTTGTGCTTAACTGTTTTTTTTTTTTTTTTTTTTTTTTGTTTTTGCGATTGTGGTTCTCCAGTTCAAGACGTGAACAAAAAAAATCAGTTATGCACCCAGCTCAAGTTAGAAATACTGTAACTGGAATATTGCACAGGCAGAATCCTCAAGTCTTTAGACAAGCATATAGGAAGAAGGAAAACCTTAACTGAAACTTTTTTTTTTTAATCCTTAAATTATATCACTTCAGTCTAGTGCCTTTGGCAGATACTGGAATACTGTAAGCAAAGGAAGATCAGGGGGGGAAAAAAAGAGCTCATTGGGTTTTGTTATTTCCACTGTAGGTTTTAATAATAGAGACCTATGAAGTCCAAGGTAATGTAAGATATTCCACAGAACGATGTACTGGAAAATTCTCACAGAAAATATGCAAAACTCTGAAGATCCTAAACAGATTTTCTTTTTTAGGCACACACTCAAAACAACTGCAGCATTAAGAATGACTCTGTAAGACTTTTAAGAAAGGGTGTTTTGCAACACACTATGGGAAAGTGGATGGAGAATAGAGCATGGTTGATGCATTTATTGTGAAAAACTTCTCGCAAATAATGAGTGCTAACTTCAGAGCATGGAAATGTTTAGCTACAATGCAGTTTGGATCATATGCTTAGGAACAGATTTTTCCTTCCAGTGTGCATGCCTAGCTGCCATTTCCATTAATGGGAATTAAGTACATGTGTCAAGAGGAGAAGTTAACTCTTAGAAATAAAACTAATCTATGCCTTTTTTAAAGAATGTAAATGCCACATCAGGCATGTTCAGTGTTGGCAAAACTGAATGCTGAATATAGTGTAGCAAAATCTGAGAAGGAGAAGGCGGTCTGGAGGACTGAAATTTCTGTGCTATTTAGAGTTTTTCAATTTACTGCATTTCTTCAAGGAAAAGTAAAACCATCTCATTTGTAAGTGGGAAGTCCTCATTTATCAGTTATTCACTTGCACTTTTAGCAAGGCCCTACCATCTGCAACCCTCCCTGTAAAAAAGGACTGATGCTACCCTTAAAAAGAAATCTGAACCTTCATCTAAATTCAAACTTCCCTGAATATTTCAATAAAGTCCCTATTTATTTTTTTAAAGGAGGTTGAAACTCACTCTTTTATCCTCTCCACTCTAAATCAGCCAGGGTAAAGGAATCTCAACACTAATATATTTTCAAAGTATAATATAAGTAGGGATTTTCAGAAATTAAAATAGTACATGTAAACACATTTAAAATTAAATTACGTATCTATTTTATTAATAAGTAACTTTTAATTGTAAAACCAAGAAATACTATTGAGATGGCACAATCCTGGTTTTGTGTTGTGAGTTGGTCTCTCACTCTCCCAACTCCCTCTGTTTTGGAGGTTATTATTTTTTTAATATTTCTGTATACAAGGTCTCTTTGTCTTTGTCTTAGTATGCTTGGTCTGCCCAGAAGCCGTTTGAAAAACAAGTTAAACAAAACCAGGACCATTAAAAAAAATAGCAATAAAAACAGAGAGCATATCCATGGATAGGAACTGTGATTGAAATTATTTAAGAAGATAACTGGATTTCAAATTTGCAGTTCCTCATTAAGGTTCTGAACATGAAATGTTACTAAAATAGGAACCTATTGCTCTGAGTCTTTTTTTTTAATGTGCTTTTTTCAGTGCAGCTATCTGGCATGGAACATCCCATCCCGACCGAAGCCCACAGCTTCACCTCGGGCTAGTGTCCCTGCTCCACCTCCTTCCTGGTCACAGGGATGGCTCCTGTGAGTGACAGGTCTGTTCCCTGTCCAACCTTCAGCCTCTCCAATGACAGTGCCAGCACGAACCTTCTCCCTCAGTGCCATTCCCAAAGCCTGCTGTGAAGGTGTAAATGCCTGCCACCACACCCCAACACAGAGAACTGACTCCCAGCCAAGGGAAATTACTCCCTTTTTCCCTGGTGCTTGTGCAGAGGAGGGGTTGGTAGAAATCAGGACTTAACAGGCAACATGAGCTTCTGAGCCTGAGTGTCCTAAAACCACAGCTTTGGTCTATTTGCAATGGTAGGTAATAATTGTCAAGCTGATTCAAAGTGCACTGAAATTGAGATCTCCCTGCTCGACCCACTGGGCCTTTCTTCATGGCTCTCACAATTCTTATCTTACCACATCTTCATCACTCCCACAATAAATTCTGTCTCTTTTTTTGACTGATCCACTGAACAAGGTGAGTCATCACGTTTTGTCTCTGTATTTCTAATCCCACTGCTTTTTTCTACTCTAGTCTGTGCTAACTTGTACACCAAGGACACTGGGTTTCAAACAAACAGCTTTGCTTCCATTGATCATCAAGCAACATGCAACCAGAAGTGCAAGGGTGTTTTTGGAATAGCCCACATCACCCAGAAATGTGTGTTTTGTGAAGGCATTCCAGCCTTCCTCTTGTGGTCATGAGGTTTGCTCTGGTGTTTGCCACCCAAATTCTCCACACCCACACATACACTGACTGTCTGCTTCCCTCACTAGAAGTGGTTTCGTTGTTGTGCCACTGCAGTCATTTGTGACACTTTTAGCACAGAACTGCAGCCACCCCGAGCTAACCAGATTGAACTCTTTGCAGGTGTGCATGACTCAAGCAGAGTTTAATTCATGGTTGCCCTCCATTTTATATGCTTCAGTGGATTACAAAAAGTAGCAATATAAAGTTCTTTCAAATAATATTACCATTAGGTATTCACTTTTTACTGGAGGAACAGGGAAGAATTAGGCTTTTTGTAAGAAATATCCTCTATCTGAACAGTTTACAGTTTTGACTGCAATTGCAATTAGAGAACACAAAAAGAGGTAACATTCCTATATTCTGTAAACTCTTTTCTATTATATTCTCTTTTAGTCTGTATAATTATAAGGACTCATATAACTGCTGTCTAGAAAATGTTTCATAAATAGAAATATTGAAATGTCAAATTCAGAACAAATTTGGAACTATATTCCCTTCTAGTATGCTATGCATTAGATCCCTACATTATGTATACAGCCTATGATACGATAAATACAGATCAGTGTTTATTAAATGTAGTCTATTGATATTTAACTTGTTGTACGAGTCACTGTGAAGATCAAACTCTAAATTAAGCAGTGATTCTAATGACATTAAATGCAAGGGAAGGACATATAAAACATCCTACACCTTGAACAGTGAACAGCAATCAATGAGTATGTAGTGTTACAGCTCATTTTTAAAGTTACAAAAGCATACGTAACCCTTAATTTATTTTAACAGTGCTCTGATGAAGTTTCTTAAGTGATTTTCCACTTCTGAGTAAGAGCAAAAATCTAAACTCCTACTTTCAGCACACAGACTTCAATTCAGCCACTATTACAGAGAAATAAATACCTAAGTATGGTATAAAGCAGACCAATGGCTTGTTATTGCTATTTCTATGGAGGCTTAACTCTTGCTTCTCATCTCTCATTACATGGGACAGAAACATTGCCAGGGTAGAACAGTAAAGGCTCCTGGGAATGCTTCTGTACCTTGTACAGGGAAAAATGGAGAAAATACTGCCACAGAGTTCTGAAGCATAAATATGGGCAAATCAGAATATCTGGGGACCCTCTTCAAATGCCCTAATGCAACCCAGGTACAGGGCTGACTACTTGCTAGTACCAATTAGCTTGTAAGACAGATCTTCAACAGTTGCCATTGAGGTATATTCAGAATATAAAAGAATCAGAAAAGAGATATAAAAGAATATAAAAACACAGAAAAAAAAAAAAAAAAAGACCACTGGACTGAGACAAACATTCATTAAGATAAAAATACAAAGATGTTTCTCAGGAATGTTTACCAAAGAAAATTTATGTCATAAATTTTTCTCTGTCTGGAGAAGATCCAGAGCTGAATGTCTCTTCTCTTGCCATGTAACATTGTACTGAATCCAGACTGCACGTTTGGTCCCCCACTTTTTGCTTTCAATAAAGTTTTTTATTTCCGATGTGGCTTTTGTTTCGTTGTACAAAGTTTAATTTCTCTTTCTTTTCGATGCATTTCTTTTTGTCATTATTTCAGAGTTGTGTTAAAGTAATTAGTGACATGATGCCAAGGACTGAACCACACAAGCAACCTAAATATTTTGATTCACAGAGAATGCAGTCCATAATTTACAAAGTGCCTGACCCCATCCAATAAATAAAATAAAATAAATCAGACAACTTCTGAATATTAAGTCTGAGCCAAACAGAGAAAAACATGAAAATGCAGAAATAGTGTAATGTCACCACATCTGATATAAGACAGCCTTTTAACACTTTTTCAAGAAATAAAATCACATTTGTACTTACCTTTTTAACATTTGCCCCCACACAATCAGTCCCGTCAACCATTTCTCCTGGCACTTGTGGCTACTGCCCTTTCTTGAGAGCAAACTCTGGGCAGGGATTTCACAAGTGAGAATGTCACAGGTGAAACCTGTTCTCTTAAGGCAGTCTGAGCTAGCAATAGAATGGCAGCAGGTGTTTCCAGAAGTGCAAATTGGGTGGAAAATAAAAGGAGAAGGCGACATCTACTTTTTTCCTTCCTCTTCAGTTTTTTGTTTGTTGGTTTGTTTTTTAACTGGCTTTGACTTTTTCATTTATTTTACAACTTGCCATAAATTTTTCAGAAGGGTCCCAATATTGTAGTTAAAGTTAAAACCTGCTGTATGTAGCCAGGTCAGGCACTTGGCACAAAAGCAACCATACAGAGCCTTGTGCCTATAATCTCTAAAAAGATCACAGCTTTTAGGCTGATTTGTGGGCCATGACACACAGGGCCACAAAAACATGACATTGCCAGGATTTGTGTTTCATTGCATGAAAAAACTGTACATCACTTAATAAAAGTAATTTTTTCTTATGTTAGTTTGAAAAATCACCACTGAATTTAAGTGACGACTCTGCCTCAGACACAAAGTACAGCCTGCATCAAAGTAAGAGTCAGGTCTCCATTATATTATCTCCTAGATATTTCAAACAAGGTGGGCCCAGACCGGACAAGTGTTCTGTAATGAGGGGGGAAATTTATTCCTGTCCCTCACTTCCTGCTGAATGCTTTAACTGCTTTATTACTTCATAAAAGTATATAAATCCAAATATATATTACTTCTGAGCCAAAAGTAAATTACAAGTTACATAAAAGACTGTTTCCTATTTTGTGTGTTTGCATTTGACTGACTCGTTCTTATAACTGAAAAAAAAAATACGTGATCTCCCTTTCTTTTATATAATAAACTTCTATTTTTATTATTTATCTTTTCTCTAAAAAGTCTCGTAGCTTTTTCCTCATATAGAAGTCAGTCTATTCAAGCACCTTGTGAAGGTCTTTTTCAAAAACTGCCATTTAAGGGAAAAAAATCTAATGATTGTATTTTATTATTTGTTGACAAGCTCAAGCAATTAACTTTATACCTATTTTTTTCTCTACAAAAGCTATGCTGATGGATAGCTATTGTATCACAACACTCATCTATATGTCTCCTAATTTTTTTTTTTTATTACCATTTCAACCAATTTATCAAGTAAGGAAAGAAAAGTCATTAGACTAATTCTCAGCATCAATTCCACTGTTCAATTAAAGAGAAGCATAAAAATGGCTTTCTCCAACCTTACAGGTTAGAAGCCAATATTAAAAGGAAAGAATACATATTAATTTAGCAGCCCTATTTCAGCTCATCATCAATTTCCAGTTGCACATTTTGATATGTCCAGCTTCACCCACAGCTCTGTTGCTCTTCTTTTGATGAGTTTAGCATCTGCTTTTCCTTCACTTTTTTTTGACAGCAGCCAATCCTTAACATTGCAAAAGAACAGCTACAGGTTAGATTTCCTTCTTAAGCCTTATACAATTGAATATGACTAGGAAATAAAATTATTTCAACAAACTTGTTACCCTTTTTACCTATTATTCTGTGTTACAACAGCAAGGAAGAAAACCTTAACTATTATTCTGTATTACAATACAGAGGGAAAAAATATTTACAAATGTGACATAGCCTTTTACAAAACACCTGAATTTCTTCTGTGTAACTTCAATACCTCCAAGACATTATGCTTGTTTTGGATGGGGTTTTCCCACATTTCTAGCTAGCAATAATCCTGTTCTCCTCCAGTTTTAAGCCACACCTATTCCAATGCCATGCTTCTAATACTGAGCTGTGCAAATCAAGTTTTCCAGCAGCTTGGAGCCAAGTCCATACTCCAGACTTGGGGAGCCTTCAGGGGTTAATGAACTTTAACCATGCCTTGATACCAAGGATATCTAGAAAATCAGAGCCTGTCTTGATGTGAAAGGTGATACGAAATGGCTTCAGCTCTCCAGAGCTGAAGGAACTACAGGTTCCTGCAACTGGGAATTGGACCAGAGGTTGTACAAGATGTACATTTTGTACCATATAAGAGTATTGAGACTATCAAAACTCTTACATGATACATGGTTGGACCAATCCAACCATGGACTAGTCCATATAAGAAAAATTACTGGGGTTTTTTTTGCAATGATCCAATGACTTGTATTTACAAATCTGACTGCAGAGTTTTGTGTGGCTACTGTGCATGGCTTGAGTATTTTTATAAGCATGAGAGAAAGTATATTAAAGCAGAATGGAAGAATTTCAATTAATCAAAACCTTACAGGTTGGGGTTTCTTAAAATTGAAATAAAGACATATTTCTTAAAAACCTTACAAAATATCTCATTGCACTAAAACTTTACCTGCAAAAACAGTTTCATTATTGGTAAATATTCACAATCTCTGCCACTCTCTCCAATGTCCATACAGGACCTGCAGCCTATCCCTAAAACACAGGATAGTCAATGAAAAATTCCTAGAACTGTGATTTTAAAGGTTGTTACACATAAGATCTGGGTACCACAATGAATGCTCATATGTGACTATACAGTTATTAATATAGCACAGGGAGTTTACTAAATGGGGAGGACTACAGTGAGCAAACCTCTGAGCAGCAGTTTGTTGGACTATTCAGATTTTCAGGTTCCTGAATAGCAGGAGTAGCAGGAGAGAGGCTCATCCCCACCTCTGTGAGCAGCCCAAAGACAACAGACACATGACATACACTTAACTGGACCCACATCACATGAACAGCCAGTCCTGTGCACCTTTGCCTCATTAGCCTGACCACACATAACCACTCTACACAAGCCAGGAGCACCTATCCAGGATTTCCAGATATTCAGCATCAGTTGCTGAAGCCAGGTGTTGCTGAGCTGTTTCTGGCTGTCCAAAAATGTCATAGATATCACTGAGAAAAGCAACAAGGCAGTAGATTACCTCTGAAAGCCACAGTGTGTTGCTAATTCTTTACAGTTTGTGTGTCTAAAGAAGCTTCAGGCTGAGAACATCCCAACACAGAGCAGGAGTCCTGGGCAGGCCTCTCAGCATCACTCTAAACTGGACAGATCTCTTCCATTCCCATACCAGTGAATAGAAGCTTCCTCACACTTAGACCACAGACAATTCTTACTTGTTGTGATGTATTTTACATAACATTTGTGGTCATTTTCTGAGAAGCAAGACCATACTCCTTGCACTCCTTGCAGAAGGACCATACTCCTTCTGCACTTTAAGTGCACTCCATGCACTTATGCATGTGTAACCACGTCAGTATCATTGCTTTCTCAGTAAAGGAAGTATTCAAAGAAAGTGTTCATTTTGGGTACTGAGATACATTTCAAACACAAACCCCCCCCCCCCCCAAAAAAAAACAAAAAAAAAAAAAAAAAAAAAAAACCAACAAAAACCAACCCAAGCCTAACAAAAATAATGAGAAGATTTTTTAAAGTGCCATTATGAATATAAAGGATCTGTAAAGCCGTCACTAGGTGGGTCCATAGCAGTGGATTAGACTTTGAGAGATGTTACGCACAGAACACTGATGATTAAAACAGATGCAATATAGTCTAAGAGAGAAGGAGCAAATGGGGAAGTGAAATGGGAGAGATTCTTTCCTGCAGTTGCAGAGGCATCAGGCCTGGAAACCAAGGGGCTGAGGAGCTGTATTTTGCACTGGCAGCCCATCCTTTAGATGGCTTTTGTTAAGAAGAGAGCAATTAATGTAACAGCAGAAATTACTCATGTTCTCTGGTAAGCAGGTCCAGGAGCTCACATGAAAGTTCCCCTTTCTGTAACAAAAGAAGGTTAAGGATAAAGGAAGGTGTTTTTTCAGACCCAAACCTCTGAACCTTCAAGCCAAAGGAGGAATGTTCCTTACTTATCCAAGAAAATATTTATTTGGGGCAGTGAGTAGAAAGGAAAGTGTCATTTCTTAATTTACTTTCCTCTTGAATTGCCATAAGAGTAAGGTGTTGGTTCCAGGCAGAAAACCTTTTATATTTGGTCTGGTCACATTTATTCAGGTTTAGTCAGACTTCAGCCAAGAGGAAACAGCCTCAATGTGGCCACCATGACAGCAAGGAAGGAATAACAGGTATTTTCTCATTTCTGCTAAGCAGAAGCTCCTATCAGAATACAAAGATGATGAAAAATGTGGGTGGATTATTTGGTTCCAGCTGGCTCCACATCACACAGTAAGGAAATGCCACGATCTTTGACAGGTTCATATTAGCAAAAATCAAGCAAAAGATTATGGGAAAGCTTCCCATTCCATTATCAAATAATTTGGGGGAGGGAGAAGGATGGGAGACTAACAGTTTTTCTTTCTAAGCTCTCAGGAAATGCCTATTTTTATGACCCTTTTAGTGTTGAAAGCATTGTCTGAAATAAAGACTAATCTCAAAGGATGTGAAAGCAAACCCATGGTTAGACTGCTCAGAGAATGCAGAGCAAGCAGGAAGAAATGAACCATTTTCCTCTGGTGAAGCTGCTGCCCAGCAGGTCTAACTCCATGACTGGAGACAGCTGCCAGGGCCTGGAGTCCAGCCCCAGGACTCCTTCCACTCTACCCATGACTCAGAACCCTATTTCAGCCCTGGGGCCATCAGCCCTCGTCCCAGAGATGCTGCAGCTTGGCCAGTCTCCAGCTCCCACAGCCCTGCCAAACCTGCCCAGTCATGGCCCCACATCCTGGCCCTGTGGATGGAGCTGGAGCTGCCCTGCTCCTGCCCAGCCAGCCTGGGGGGAGCTCCATAGCCCCAGGCCCTGCTGGTACCCTGGCAATAAGCCCTACTTCATCATCCACCCATAACAAACTACCCAACAGCCTCCAATAACCACAGCAAATAAAAACCAACATCACAAGCGTCTTCCTTAGGGAGATGAGAGTGGGAACACAGCCCTCATACATGAACACACTCCCACTTCCACCCTGTCTATAAGCTGTCTATACACTGTGTTAGGTGTCTGAAGTATTATGCAGTCTGGTCTGTGGAAGGAAGTTTATTAAAGAGCGTGGGGACAGAATTTAAATCCTGCCCCCACTGGTGTTTGAATTCACTGCTGCCAAGAGACTGCTCCTTGTCCTTGGACCACACAATTCAAGCCTGTCCTGTCCCTTTGGATCTTATTAGGCTGCTGCTTTTAGGATAAGAAAAAGGATCACTTTGTTGCTCTGGATGCTGCCAGGGGAGGAAGGAAGGAGGGCAGTGCCCAAGGCTCTCTGTGCCCCACACGAAAGAGCTCCAGGGCTAGGAGCTGCAGGGAGGACACCCAGGGAAGGGAGAAGCCAGGGCCAGCCCTGCTCTGCCTGAAGGCTAGAGGCTCATGCCTTGCTGTTCCCAAAGGTTTATTCCTACTAGTGACCCAAAGTCTGTCTAAAAACCGTGCAAAAAACCGTTTTGGTGGGAAATTTAAGTAGCACAATGACTGTACTAGCACTGTAAGTAAAACACACAACTGAGTAGATGGCCCTCCCGTTTTCACACTCTCTTCCATGGCCTGTTCCTTCATTTTGCATGAAAATGACCACAGATGAAGCATTAAAATAGTTTCATTATCTAATTCATTAAGCTAGAAGAGAAATATCTTTCTGCAGCCAAATTACTCTTTCATTCTTTCTGGCCAATTTCAACAATTTCATTAAAAACATTACAGATCCCAGCCAGCCCCAGCCTCCCCTACATTCTGATGGTTAGGACACTCTCCTCAAAAGTGGGAAACACAGTCTTATCCCCCTGTGGCAAGAGGAGAGACCAACCCCCCCAGAGCAGCACTTCATCTGTGGATCCAGGGAGATCTTTGAGGAAGATAAGTGCTATGCTGCTCATTTCAACCAGGAAAGCAGCACTTCTGAGTGCACTTTAAGTTAAGGATCTCTCACAATTGGGAAGTTTCAGCACAATCAGGGCAGGCAGAAGCTAAGAGGAGGTTCTTGGGATCACAAGATTTCATTTAGGCACTTAGGCTCTGTCACTGTTCACGTTAAACACTTGCAGATCTGAGCCTAAGTGCAGCTCCAGTTCAAGGGAACAAGATATTCCCTGTGCAAAGAAAATGGATGTGGTTGGAATAAAACTCTCTGACAGGAAACAGGCTGGAAATACATGTAAACTCCAGAGTTTGAATGAATCTCTTGGAATTAGTATCTTTGATTCTGAAAAATATAGAGGTGTGCTATACCTTTAATATCTGCTCAAAGCCACTCAAATGTTCAAGGAGAGGCAAAAGTCAATTTTTGTTAAGTTTTACTGTCAAATCACACCAGGATATGTGTAAGATTCATCACAGGGCCCTTGCAGTACAGTTAAACAACACACTCAGCTAAGGCAACATCAGACAGCAGCACTCTGTGCATGAGCTAAGTACTATGGGATTATCAGGGCTCTCTCTCAAACACTCCAAAGACACTTGGTCATTTCTGAACATTTGTGACTACATAATGAACACTCTTTGATTTCAACATGCATCACCAAAAACTACACATCATGTCACCTCTAGGTACAGAAACATCACTGAGGTAAAGATGAGCTGCCTAAAAATACAAACAGGTGACCATAGGGCAGGAATTCCCCCATTTACAAGGCCACTGTTGGTCCATATCCTTTCAGATCTTTAAGGTCTTGTCAACCCCAGCACTAAGTATCCCAATCCTAAAAAAAAAAAACCATTAGTTATTTTAGGGGGCTTCCAAGAGTAGTTAATTTTTAAAATTTTTTACAGCACTTTCAAAATAGAAAATAATGCAAAAGTGCACAGAATTGCTACAAAAACTCACCAATGGATCTTTGGTGAAACTGTTGTGTCAACAGCCACAATTTCTCTCATTGAGAGGCTATTTTCTTTGAGTCACTTTTAGTATGTTACTGACTTTTCTGATACTGAGCAAGGAATGTAGTAAACAAGACAAAAGTTCAGACTGGAGTGGATTTCAGTGGGGGCTGCATTCTGCACCTTCCTCTGATGTCCTCTCATCAATCATCTGTTACTAAAATGGCAGAGATGGTGCAAGGGATGGAATACTACTTACTGGATGATCTGGAAATGTTGTGAACATTCATTTGAGGAAAAAAAAAATCAAGGTTTGCTCATACTTGGTTTGCCTTCTTGGGATTTATGGCTGTTTTGAAAATATGAGGCTCACAGTGGTGGCCATTATAGCTGACATGTTCTTTGGTGTGCTATTTGGATTTTGGTCAACAGAGCATTTTGCTTTATATGCATGTGAAATATCCAAGGTCTTGAGTAATGTTAATAAACCAGAAAAACCATTTGTTGCAAATCTGGTAGATTTCATGTCAATAATAGGGCAAACAAGCCTCTTATCTTGTGTTGTATTGCTATTTGCTTCCAGTTAAACCTGGAAAAAGAAAAGCAAGGAAAAAGGCAAAAATACCAACAAAGCTCAGAACTTTTTAAGTTCTTCAAAATGGCTCTGTTCAAACAGCAGATCAAAGTATAGACTGGTTCTTATTTTATCCAGAGTTGGCTTTCCATCCACCATAAGGACTTTTTTAATTCCTGTAAAACAACTGTGTGTTCAGGAGAGTGTCTATTCTGAAAATGTTTCTATTCATAAAAATGGTATTGCTGAATTCTAGCTCTCCAGTATGTTTGCAACTCAATGTGAGATTTACTGGCTGACAGATAAAAGATGTCTTTTTCAAGCAGCAGTCCTGAACACTCAGTGAGGGATCATAAAATCAATCTGGTTACCTAGTGGCTCATCCAGCAACAATAGGCAGAGACAATTTGTTCACTGTCAACACGTGGACAGCTCCATTGCCCCGGCTGCCTTCAGAGGAGCCACATTCAGATGCCCACTCCTGATGCCCTGAACAAAGGGAGCCTCATCCCACTGTTCTCTGAGTCTGGAGCAGGGGTCGGCAACCTTCCAACAGGGATATGCCAGATTGTAATTTTCTTTCCCAAATTAGAGTTTAAGAATGCTGGCAGGAACTTTGCAGGAGCCAACAGACGCTGCCTCTCAGAGAGGCGACATGCTGCCAATCAGCTGATTGGCACTGCCTTGCCTCTGTGTGAGGCAGGAACTCCTGGGGAATCAGGATCTCAGCAGGAGCCCAGGCTTCTCTGAGATGCCTCCTGCACTGACCTGCCTGTGTGCCATTCCATAATCTGACCTATTGATGCCATAAGCAGGCAGCTCGTAGCTTCTACGCCTAAAAATCGGTCCAGAATTCAAAGCCAGGTCCCAGCTTGGACACTGATTCTAGCATGGAGGCAAAGGACCAAAGGAAATTTCCCTGAAACTTGCAAAGTGATAGGAAATACAAACTTCCTCAGTTGTGCCAGTTTATTTTTAACTCTTGAATTTCTGTCTAGAAGCGTGTGGGCAACTCCAGTGCTTCAACACACAATTTAGAGAAAAGTGTGTGTTTTAGGTGTTATCCAAACCTAAATACATAGCCCTAAAATACATAGCCCTTGCTATGGGCAAGGGCTTGCTATAGCCCTTGCTATGGGCTTGTATTTTGAGCTCCTCACATATGCCCTTGCACTTGCTACAAATTCATGTACCTCTTTCACTTTCAGGAGCAGACAAACATTTTCAATTAGTCAAATAGAAAATACACATAAATACAACACAGTGGTTAGGGTAGAATAGATAATGGAAAGCAACTGCACATTTTAAAGTTAAAGATGCTCAAGAAAACAAACAGTAATTTTCTGAGGTTTTTGGCAAGGCAGTTTTCTGAGCTTAACTGAGACATAAAAACTACCATCCCTACTCTCTCATTCAAAAAACTGCAAAAGGGGAGAAGAGCCATCCCACCTCTTTGAGATCTTCAGTGAGTAGCTGTCATGTTTTGAAGGCTCACAAACTGTGCACAACCAGCGGCACTGCTGCCAGCCAGCCAAGCGATACAGGCGCGGAACTTTGCTCCCCTCACTTTTACACTTCCCAACCAAACTGAGCAGCTATGCATCTGATGGAGCTGCCACCAGGTCCTCTTCAGGCTATTTGAGAGCAGGGCTGTCTATTCCCCTCTTACTGCTTCCTTTTCCATGCAGGCTGTAGCTCACACTCCTCTAAGAATAGCGGCGGCTCCAGATTCTGTGCCACTGGCAGTACTTCCCTGGCTTTTGTTCAGTAAATACTCTAATTCTGCTGAGCTGGTAGCAGCTGAGATTGTTTGTGATATATTGTCCCAGCATTAAACACAGTGTCACCTGGCAGGATGACTGACTGGAGCCTGGATCTTGGCAGAACAGTCTTTTGCAGTTAGTTTGGCATTTCTTTATTAAGTTCAGGTTAGATTCACTTAAGGAATGTGCTTGCCAGCTATGCCAAGTTTTTGACTTTATATCCATCATGATGATAAATGGTCTATTTACAAAGATATTCATAATTAAATTCTTACCTTCTTTTCCCAGCCCAGCATAAAACACACCTATCATTGTATTCTGTTGAAGCAAGCCAAATTCCATTAGAAACATTTTCAGACATCAGCATAGGATCCTTCCCTGCTCTGCTCGAATCCTGAACTTTCTAAAGATGAGTGCCTATTTTTAGGGCTTGACATTGTTAAACAAATGACAAATCATACAATAACACCCTTCACTTCCTTCCTTCCCCACCCCCCCTTTTCTTTGCCTCTGTATTCCTGCAATTCAGTGAGCCATCTAGGAATATATGAAATTCTGAGTATCTGCCTCTTTACCTATGCAATTATCAGAACAAAACTGTTGTAATGGTAGTGCCTAGGAACCTCAGCCACCAGTGGATGGTAGCTGCTACTATGAAAAATCATAGCTCCTGCCCCAGGCATTTGGCAAGTTATGAAACAAGAGGCAGCAGTTAGACTGCAGCAGTATGGAAGTAATGAAATACATTTGCTCAAGATTATTATGCAGTGGTCTCACAGAGACCTAACAAGTTATTTTAGATATTAAGACAAACTATCAGTCCAGCCAGAGTTTCAACATCATACGCCCCTTTGTCAGGCTTTGCAGCCAACCATTGTTTTCTGGTTTATTGCTTGGGAATGGCTGCACTGTACCATTTCACCTCCTGCAGCAATGGACTTCTGTCCAGGGCTGTCTCTGCTGCTCTGAAAGCTGAGAGTGCAGGCTGAGAGACACAGCTGTACTATGAAGCAGTTATAACGTAAAGAAGTTATTAATCCCTACAAGCATATAAATCACTGTGCCCAAATACAGTACAGTTTCTCTAGTATATTTTACTTCACCTCTGAAATATGAATTTATCTTCAACCTGCCTTATGATATCCATAGATTTTTTTTTCTGAAGTACCTGGGGACAGATTCTAAAAAATGCCTTAAAATGTAACTAGACAATCACTCTGTAGCATTCAAAACTGCTTACAGAAGTAGTGCTTAAGCACATTTTGAATTTCCAGATGAACCTTCCTGTGCCTAAGTAACTTAGGCCCTGACCCATTGCTCCAAAATTCCTCCTCTCCCCATACACATCTCGGTGCTCTGTGATAATAAACCCTTTCTTCTTGGGCTAAATCTGGTAGCAGCCAAGTTTTCCCTTGAAGTATTTAATTAATCTTATTGCCAAAGTATTCTTCTTGAAACCTTGATAAAGAGCCACTTGGCACTCAGAATTAAAATTTATGGGAAGGGAAGCTCGGATGGGATCGGTCTCACCTAATATTACACATCTTCAGCATAGCTGTTAATATCAGATCTACACTCCATTCATAGTTAGCAGAGAGAAGTGGAATCTCACAGAACAGAATTAATTTGACATCTCCTAAATAACTACTAAAGGATTTAGTGAGTTGCATCTCTGCAACTCAAAAGAAAAGAAAGAAGAGGTAACTTATTTTGCCACAGTATTTGCTTTAAAGGCAGCTGAAGTTAGGTGAGATGGATTGCACCACTGTGTCTGGAGGTTAAATCAGGATATTGATAGTCCAGTTCTATGAATTCTTTCCTTCCTATCATTGACTGAACATAACCACCAGCAAATCATTTAACTTCTCAATGTTTCAGTTTATATATCTATAAAAAAGGTATATTATAGTGCTATTACATTCTAGATAGGCTGCAGAGTCATAGCAGGGCAAAAGTAGCTCTTGAAAGTGTGCTGAGAACCTCAGACGGAATATATTAAGTATGTGCAAACCATATTAAAGAGACTACTAAAGAACGGGGGGAAACAACAGACAAGACTTGGAGCAAGAAATAAAAGAGATTAAATTCCACTGGCTGCACATAAATGTTGTCAATAGTCTACCTTACAAATGTTTAGCATGTTACACATGCTCGAGAGAGCTAATATTTCAAGGTGGATTTTCTCCACACCACGAGGAGAAGTGAAGAGCTTGGTGCAGTCCACATCTGGAGTTAAGGAGCATATTCCAGCCAGGAAAGTTGATTGTGCCACTAAGCCTGGCAATACTGTAATTGAAGCTCTTGTTGCAGCGTGCTAATCTTCCCAGAATTCTTATTAAAAATGGATGACTGCATGTGCTTCCAAACAGCCAGGATGTCAGGTTTTTTATTTATTAGTCCTATGAGCATTGCTCCTGGTGCATTTCTGCAAGCTTTTTCATAAAAATGAAAGGGGGAAAAAAACAGTGAGTTAAGGTGGCCATCTGCATGGAGTTTTTTCCCCACCTAAGAAAGTCTAAAGGAGGCAAATGTTTAACTTGTTGGTCAGGACAACACAGTAGATTTTGGTTCTGTATCTGGTGGTCTCCTGGACTGTGTCTGGAAGCAAATAGTTAATGCTCCACATGCAGCCAGAGGTGCTGTAAAGGAGGGAGGAATTGAGCACCCGAGGTGATTATAGCTGAAAACATGACTCTAATGTAGGGAAATAATTCCTATTTAAATAATTGATTATTATCTACAAAGTTATCATTATAATCATGTTTATAATGAATGCATGTTTTACCAATTTGAAATAACTAAGTATTCTAATATTAGCAAGCTTAAAGAAAGTCTGTTAATGAGATAAGAATATTTTCCTTTCTGCATATGCATTAACTGCTCTTTTTTTTCACTTCAGAAAAGATGCTTGCAAATGGATTACTCCGGGATGTGTTCTTGCCAGTTCACCAGTGGGAATGCAGGTAGATACACTGCTGGGAAAAATCTAGGGTTTAAATTGTTCCTGTCACTTCCAGTTGACATGGCATTTCCCTTCAGTTCATTGTGCCTGTCCATTCAGTTCCATGGTATCTTCACTTCTATATTCCATCAATAGTTCAGCCAAATTGCATTCCTGAGTATCTGGGTAGCACTTTCAACTCAAGGCTGTGTGACACACGACATCCTCTTTTTTTGGTGGGAACTGATGATGCTTTTGTAGGAGCACATCCTTTGAGTTTCCTCAGCTGTTATTTTTCATTCTTCCCAGGCAGAGGACAACCTCCCATTTCAAATGAAACCTGTACTATAAGTATCAACACCATAGTCACTTAGAAACCCATGCTAATACTCTGTTAGGTGCTAACTTCCACCAAAATTAGTAGAACTCAGGAATTTAAATAATGGAATCACAGAACAGTTTGGGTTGGAGGTGGCCTTGAAGATCATGTAATTCCAAACACCTTGCCCTGGGCAGGGACACCTTACACTACCCTGGGTTGCTCAGAGCCCCATCCAGCCTGGTCTTGAACACTTCCAGGGATGGGGCACAGCCAGAGCTTCTCGGGGCAACCTCTGCCGGGGCCTCACCACCCTCATGGTAAATAATTTCTTCCCAATATCCAATCTAAACCCACTCTCTGTCAGTGTGAAGCCATTCTCCTCTGCCCTTTCACTACAGGCCCTTGCAAAAGTCCCTCTCTAGGTTTCTTGTAGCCCCTTTAGGTCTTCCTGGAGCCTTCCCTTGCCAGGCTGAGTGCCCCCAACTCTGTCATCCTGTCCCCTGGGAGACATGCTCTCAGTCCTGTGATCAGCTTAGCTGCTCTTCTCTGGACTTGCTACATCCTTCTTATTTTGGGGGCCCCAAAGATGGATGTAATCTAAAATCTCCTTAAGGATTAGTCCAATATAATGAATTATAAAGGTATTTTACTTTGAAACCAACAGGCAAACACAGTCACCAGAGAATATTCCTGCTTATTTTACAAACAAAGCCTCACATATCCCACATTTTACAGAGGGTTGGTGAGTCACTGATAGCCCACTGAAGGTGATCAGCTTTGACACAAAGCAGGTGCCTTCCTCATGTGCGAACGTCACAGCTTTGGTCAACAGATGGATTCAAATTCAACCTATGTGTTTTGGAAAGATGAAAGACTGGCAACAGGTATTTTGCTGGTTGTGTGTTCAGGAGCTCTTCATCTGCTTCCCTAATGGTGGATGGAATCGATCCTCTTCAGGTCGTGATAGCAAAAAGGAACTGGCTCTTCCCATTCCAGTTCAAAAGGAGAGCATTGTGACACAAAGATCACACTTTAGGTTACTACTTATCCACTTAGATGGACTTTGATGGATTTTCTGTTGTATAATTTAAAGAATTCAGTGATAGGAATTAAGAGAATTTTGAAGCATTTAAAAACTGGCTGAAAATACTTTTTTGCTGAGTTTTGAAAGATATTCACAACTTAAAGTGCCATATTTTTTGCCACATGGCAAAACACTGATTACCAGTAACAGGAAAAGAACAAGCCTCACAGTTCCAGTACTGCCATTGTTAAGAGACAAGCTACCCTGATAATCATAATCAGCACTTGATATTCCAATTAATGCTATTGAACACCCTTTCTTTACAAGTTTGTAAACTGAAACAGCGCTTCTACTTTTCCTAGTTGCATTGCAGCTCCTTTGTGTATTTTAGCTCAAAGCAGGAACCTGGACTAAACTTACATTTGTCAAAATACTAGGACCTAAGCCCTGGCTGCAGGTTACACTTTGCATGTGTAATTGCATGTTTGCCCAAGAGAGAAATGGAAAAGCAATGGGAATTCATTTCCAGTATCACAGCCATCCTGCTCTTCCTTGTGTCCTCCCTCCCTTATTTTATGAGCTCCTGCAAAGGGGCAGTCTGGGAACAGGTCTTGTCAAGAAGCAGATCTGCTAAGGAGTCCAGAAACACCGGAAACAAACAAAAGCCCTGGAGCCTTATAAACAACATGCAGTCTCCGTGGACTCTCATCCACTTGGAATGATTACTTTAACAGCATCCAAAAGGGCAGAGCAGATCCTGCTATGAGCTCCAGTAGCAGGGACTATGCCTTTGCCTCCACAGTGAGCAGATGGAGAAGCAGTACCCTTCAGTGAGGTCTGTGGAGACAAAGAGAAGACATGCACTAGACATGTCTCAGGCTGCCAGCCAATCCTCCTTCCCACTTGGTAGGGAAGTCAGCTACCCTGTGCTTCCCTTCAGCTCAGTTACAAACTTCTCCTGCCATTTAGTCCTTACAGAGCATAAAACAGCTGCCAACATGAAGAGCAGTACAATAGCAGTGTCCTGCAGTCTTAGCCCAAAACTGACTGTTAACTGGTAGTTGGTCATCCCATCCCTTTTCCTAAACAGTAATGCTCACCTTCAAATACCCTTAAAATTGTCTTTGAAAATGAGTTCACATTGCTGCCATTATAAGCTCAGAAGATCTATCCAATTTCTCAGGCTTTTCATGTTTATTAATTAACAGGTGACCAAAAATGACATTATCAAAGGCTGCATTAAATTGCTCTCTTTGTTTTAGGATTGTTAAAGGTCCCCAAATAGAATTGAAAAGGCCACGTGTGTTACATTTTTTTTATTATTATTAATTATTATTATTATTATTAAAGCAGATACCACTTTGTCATAGACTAGATTCAAAGCTTGAGGCCACAGTCAAACACACAAAAGAATAGCTGGCTTTTTTCTCTTTCAAATTGTTGATATGAAAGAGACAGGACAGAGTTTAATCACTGGCACATTGCTTTAAATCTCATTCTCAGTACACACAGAGAAAACAAAAATGGATGGAAAGGGCACTGAGGCATTTGAGCTGATTGATGGCAGGTCAGTGGCCAATGCACAATAGATATAAAATGTAGCAGATCAAGAGCACCGCATTTGAAAAGCATTACATGAAGTTGATCTCAACCAGAGAGATACAAGGTGGAAATACCAGCCAATGTGCAATGTCATGTAATGGATTGCATGGGGAAAGAAAAGGTAGGAAATTGAGGATGGCATATATTTTTGCTACTCTTTAGAGGGCTCTCTTTGTAGCAATATTTGATTGTTTTAATAAATGTTATGCTCCAGAAGTTGACCCTTTCAATTAAAAAAAAGTGGCAGTGCTACTCAGGAGAAGCAGTCCCTGTGACCTCAGTGGGGCAGGCAACTCATCCTGATTTCCAGCTAAATTCCTGTGCATCCTCACAGCCCAGGTCAAGTTCATTCACACAGCAGGTAATAGCTAACATTTTGCACCTTCTCTGCATGCACAGCACTCTAGCCTGGACAATCCACCTGGTCCCAGAGAAAAGGCAGGAGGAGACTCTTGGTGCTTGTTACGCTCTCCGAGGTTTCCCAACCACTTCATGCAATTCGCTCCGCGAGGATTTAACATGCCTCTCTTATTCCTGTGATGTGCATTAGATTTATAATGTAAATATTTAATGTTTGCAGATCACAGGAGACCACACATCTGAATAGATTATAAAACACTGTAAAGTTTAAAGCAATACATAGCAGAATAGTAGCTGGCACTCCGGGAGGTTTATGAGGATAAGAAGCCCCCAGTTTTCTGATTGCCCTCACTGGAATTCTGTGTCAGAGTAGCATGAAAGAGCAATTAAAAAGTATTTAAAATGTACTGTTAGGTTCTGGTTTGAATGGGTACTAGAGGAGAAAGTCACTGCCAACAGCTGGAGAGTTAGCAACTGAGAGAAGAATCAACAGAATTCTGGAAAACCTCTGGAAGTGCAGCTGGAATTGGGAGCTGCTCAAGATAACTGTGGGAATTTGAAGGATAAATATTTAACTTTTTTTTTTTTTATTATGATGTAAGGTGTTACTGCTGAGGGCTACAGTCTCAGCTGGTTTTTATATCCATGTGAAGCTCTGTGGGCTGCCAGGACTCGAGCACTTTTTCAATACTCAGATCTGAGAACTCAAGTTAGAAGGGAGCCACCGGCTTTCATGCATGTATGAAATGTGAGTTAAGAAGTTCCTTCACATTAAAGTTCCCGTGAATCTGTTCATGTAGATGGAACCGATTTGGCTACTTACCAAAATGGTATCAGAATCTGCCCTTTGATTGCCAGGCAGAAAAGATCAGGCAGCTCACTGACTGATCAAGTGATTTGTTATGACCTAATTGTATATTTAGATGTAAATGTTGCCTTTGGATTTGCCTGTAAGGGCAAAATTTGACCCTTTCCCTTTTTTTCCAGCTGAAATGAAATTATGCCTAAGTAACACATCAAAAGAGGTAGGAATTTGCTTTTGGCACCATTTAAGGATTTGTATTATCTATTGATATTACATTAATTAGATATTCAAATGATTCAAACATTTTTCTTCAGGACTGAGAAAAAGGAACATGGCTTGTACGAGAAATTAAGATGTGATGCAGCATTCAGCTGCAGCTCTTGCTCTTTTCTTGAACCTATCTTGCACAAGTGACAGGACTGGGAGAAAGCTTGGCTAAGAATATTCCTAGATAGGGAAATGTACCAAAGCAATACATCACTATTCTGAGCAGTGACTTCATAAGAACAGTGGCTTGGTTGAAACATTCAGCAAATTATATTCAGGATCGGGCCTGACAAGCCTGATTTTGTCCAAGGAACTAAATGGGCAAGAAATTAATCATATTGAGAGCTACCTATGTAAAGATATCAAAAATCCATCATAAATTCAGGCATTTCTGCAATATAGTGTGGCTGAACTTTGCTGCCGAGTGTGGTACAAAAGCTCTGTGAATGGACAGAGAATTTCATTTTCTGGAGCTCAATTCATTAGCCTATACAAGCATTAATGTTATTTCTTTGAAGCAGAGGAAGACTATTTCTCAAGTAGTACTTGCCCCATTTACAATATACTGCATTTGTGTATTTTAGTCAGATATCTGGCTACTAACAAGGAATATTTACAATCAAAAATAAATTACTCTTGCCCAAAAAGTTCTGATTTAACAAGTGAAGACTTTTTACAAATCACCTGGAAGTTTAAGAGCCTCAGAAAATTATCACAGATCACTTAACATGTTATCTTCTGTGGCAGCTAACTATGTCACAATGTTTTTATAAAATTACAGGGTTTTTTAGGAGCAAGTTGCAGCTTTACTCCCCAGACACACTGGTTTTTCTTTTCAACCAAAACTGCAGGGAAAGCAAACACTGTCAAATCAGCCAGTGCTCTGAACAGCCATCATGACAACTTCATCCTAGTATGTCAACATGCCAAGGGTTTCTCCTGGATACCTCCGTGGGCCAGAGCCAGGGACCCCCCAGCCAGAGGAACTTCCAGTGCTGGAAGCAGGTCTTCCTGCTGGCTGGATAAGAATAGCAACAAAATGGACATTCCTTAGAGAAAATAAGGGAGACGGAAAGGACCAGGGAAAGAGGAAAAAGACTTGACATGCAGAGGGGGATGGTGGAAGAAGTCAACAGAAATGCAGAAGGAAAGAGGATAAAGGAAACCATGGGACGTGTTGGTAGCAAGGAAGGACAAAACAGGAATTTGAGCTGAGAGTGACGGAGTTTATACCCAAATCCATCAAATTTTCAGTCTCTTGTTTGACCCAGCCTCATAAATACACACAGATTGCTCTGCCATTCTCCTGCCAGACAGAAGATTGACTTGCACCAAAGAGATCCCCTACACTACATCCAGAGGCACGGAGGCCACCCAAGATCTTTTGCTTCAGGCCTAACACTCTGAGCAGTTTCTTTTCATGCCAGCAGTTTGCCTTTTTTTTTTTTCTTTTTTTTTTGTGTCACACTATTAGATTTCTGCAGCTGCTCTGTAGCAATGTGCCATCCACAGGTGGTACAGAGGAAGGAGGGGAAGACACCAGAAGGGAGCCAGGTAAAACCATCACCTTTTGCTAGATGCTTATTTAGAGAATCCAGGAAGCCACGAGCAGCCAACTTTTGCCAATAAACACTACAATAAATTTTTTGCAGTGCTCCAGATCTGGAAAAGCCTTGAATGATCAGAAAGTATTTTTGGTTTTTTATTTGTTAGATCTAAGGAGATAATCTGTTATTTTATTGCTTTGTGTAGATGCTCCTACTTTGATGGACAAAATGTCTAGCACAATTGGACCACAAAGTGACATAAATCCAAACAGAACAAAAATATATCCATTACCTACGGTATGTCTGGAATCAGTCTCTGTGAGGGATGATTATGGTATTGACCTGAGATCTGTCAGTACATTTTCCTCTGAGAAGTCCCTAGTGCCTGTAGACAGAACCCCTGTGGGGGTTATCTTTCATGTACACCAAAATGAACTGAAGAATAAAACTTGCCTCATGTGTGTGCTTTTCATAGCCAGATTAAAACCATTAACGTCCATTGAATTAGTAGCTCAATACAAGTTGTGCTAAAAGCATAAATTAAATGAATATATATGAAATAAGAAATCTATGTCATCAAGTTCTCAGCAAGAGACACTAAGCAAGCCACTCCATAATATAAACTTTCACACCTCAGTGCTCCATATACCTGGATAAACTTCAGTAAATATATGCATAAATTTGGTAATTAGGATGCCAGCAGAAAGGAAACAAGTGCTGAACAGGGTATAGGCAGCAACAGGAAACCCTTAGTGCCTAATGCATTGTAGCTTGTATTTCTTACAAAGACCCTCACGATCACCTGGAATTCATACAAGCAGATTTTTTTCAGATTGTCTTTCAGTCTCTGGGGAAGATGCATCCAATTTGAGTGCAGCAATTGCAAGTGGCTTAATCACCCAGAATTGCCTGCAAAGATCACATCATCACCCAGACCCAAAAAACCCATCCAAAGCTAAAGAATTAATTCATGTACAGCGCCAGTGTTCTGCTAGAGGGAAGAAAACCCTACAGAACACAAACGTTGCCATGTGTGGTGCAGGTGGAAGAACCATTCTCTTTATCCCCTGGACACTAACCAAAATAAAGTCAGGAATTTTAGTCTGCTGCTAATAGGATTAAAACCAGGTACATGAAATTTGAGAATGTCTCCTGACACTTAAGGCTCTTTTGGCAGTTTGTTCATCAAGACAGGAGTGAAACCATATTATGAGAAGCAATATAACAAGCTAAACATCATAGCCCTGGGCCTTCATGCAATCAGACTACATCATGCCATTTTCTCATACACCCAGGAAAACAGAGATCAGCTGAACAGGCCACAACAAAGTACTCAGAAGAAAGGCATGCGCTGCTTCAAGGAGTCAGAATCCCGGCTCTCCTTGAACATAAAAACATTAAAGGGAAATTCAAAGTCAGTTCCTCTGCTTGTGACACTCATTGTTGCTGGGGTGGCTGGGACCTCGCCCTCAAGAGCTGTGTGAAAAAATCCTCCTCTGGCCAGGATCCTCAGCACTTTCATCACTTTTATCAGAAATGGAGAGCCACTGAGAGGAGAAGCTCACAGACAGGAGATGGCAAAGCTCCACAGGAACCCCAGCGCTCTCTGCCGGGTCACAATAGGGCTGAGCATGTGTTAGAACACCAAAGACACCTGGCAATGCCAGATTTAGGCTGCTTTCAGACCTTGTGATAGTGTGCCCCTGTGGCTGATCCCGTGACACAGTTCAGACTTCGCTTCTTTTTTTTAGGAATCAGTCATTACCCAACCTTACCCTGGGAAGAAGCATTTGAAGAACACCAAGTTCCTTTGTATTTGCATTTTTTAACACTTCAAGTTTGTCTCAGAAGTTTTATAAATTAAAACATTTGCCACAGAGATACTAGAACTGTTCATAATCAACATAAAGATGTATAACTGTCTTAAACTCTTACATAAAAAGATGAGTTTTACCTGGCATTCTGCAGTGACTCCAAGTTTTAGCATCGTAAGAGTTTAAAGGATGGGACATGGATTGCACATTACAGTGTCTGATGCATTAAAAAGGGGGTTTTCAGTCATTTTGTAGTACATCTGCAGTCAAGCTGGGACTATCACTCCATCAAATTGGAATAAATAAATATTTTGCATGCTTATAAGCACCCATAAACAAAGTCAAATATGCACTTCTCTATAAGAATTCACAAAATTTTTCAAGCACTGGTTGATTAACCAAAGAAAATTGCAGGAAGGGACACAAATGTTCCCATGTCCACTCCTCAGTGAAGTGAGGTTAAGCCCCAGCAGGAGGAGAGTCTCTGACTGTCATGAGTACTGAGTGGCAGTCCTCAACCAAGGGCTCACCCTGGCTCTGCTCCTGCCCCAGCACTCCCACGGAAGATCCTACAAAGAGCTCATATTTAATTGTGCAAGTACTCTGGGCATTGCAAGATCAAGCCTCAATGAAATATTTAAGAGATGTGCATACAAAAACAAAGGTAACTGACATCAGGAATAGCCAGGGAGTCTAACAAATTGCTTTAAAAGAAAGGAAGTCTGCATAATGGTATTAAGGAAAAAAAAAAAGAAGCCAAAACAAACCTTCAAGGAGAAAATAATTCAAATATCTTAAAATTGAATCTGATAGGGTAGCAAACCCCTGAAATTATGTACAATAAACATCACTGCAACAGATGTGGGGACAGCCAAAGCAAGCACATGAAAACTCAGGTTGCACTGGGAAGTGCTGAGGTAACTTCAGCTACAGCAGCACAAAGGCTGTTCCTGTTTACCAAGTCCTGTATAAATCTCATCAAGCTAATGCTAATTTCAAGAGTGTTTTAGCACAGCTGGGAAAAATTCATACCATAGAAAACTTAGCTTTACAAAAATAGTAGTTTCTGAAGTATGCTAATTATAAGTATACAATGACTGGAAATATTTTAAAGGCAAACAGAAACAAGAGTGCATTGAAGCTGTAGGTTAAAAATGTGATGCAAGACCTTTCAGTAGAAGCATGCAAACATTTGCAGCACAGATTTTGATGGTTTACTACATTCTGCTTCCTCTATTCTCCTCCTCTCCAAATTGCATCAAAATTTAATGAAAAAAAAAGTATGGGAAAGGAAAAATAATTATGGATGCAGTAAGACAGAAAACACTTAGTGGCCATAAAAAATCCAAAGATGCCATTATTACTATTTATATTACATTACTGATCAAAAAATAATGCACACTTTACAAACACAGAGATATAATCTCATCCAAAAAAAAAAAAAAGTTTACATTCAAAGACAATGAGCATGAGGACCTGGACCTCCTTGCTGGGCTGGGTTTGTAGCCAACACCTGTGGCTTTACTCACCACTGAGATGTGCAGCCAAACAAGTGAACTCTCTAGTTGTACAGCCATGGTTTTATGGCATGGCTGTTTCTGCCATGGAAATACATTAACTTAGGTATGCAATGGAAGTTACAAAATATTTTTAAACTGGTTTTATTTTTTAAACTTGTTTCTGCCACACTGCTGCTGGAGAAAGAAGTTTCCAAAGTCCCTACATTTCTATAGGCTCTAAAGAGGAGTAGAAGTAAATAATTTAAAAGAAAATTCAGACATTTTACTGTGGATTGCCCTCATTACTGAGGCTGATCCTTCCCCGCAGCCTTCTACTCCCTCCCTGACCCATACACAAAACCAGGAATGACAGCACAGAGGTACTCCTCATACAAAATGTCCTCTCCTTTGCCTAATGTCCCAAGCATTGCAGAATCTTCGAGAGCAGTTAGTTGAAGAGTAAAGCAGAAAGAAAATGATTGCAGAGTAGATCATCTCATCATTTCCCTCATGTTGACTTTTTCAGGCCAGTTATCAATATCATCTGCATAATCTGAAGCAAGCTACAATTCAATATGCTGGAAACTCAGCAAGACCATACCCCAAGAAAAGAAAGGTCCAAACAGAAACTCACTCAGAAATTCTGTCAAATGGAACTAGAGGCATTGCTGTGCAACTGCAGTGTGGGGGACAGAATCCTGCTGGACCAGTCCTGCTGTATGAACACCAAGAGGTCAGATCTGCCCAAAGTTGGTACCTTTGTTGGAAGACAGGTGCATCTGCTGATCCTTAAATGCACAGAAAGTGACAGAGATCACCAATCACAGAATCCTCCCTCCATCCACCACAACAGTTCTCTCCTGGTTTTGGCTGGGATAGAGTTAATTCTCTTCCCAGTGGTTAGTACAGTGCTGTGTTTTGGATCTAGGGTGAGAACAGCATTGATAACACACTGAAGTTTTAGTTCTTGCTAAGCAGTGTTTACCCTAAGTCAAGGACTTGTCAGTTCCTCACACTGCCCTGCCTGGAAGGGGGCTGGAGGTGCACAAGAGCTGGGAGAGGACACAGCCAGGACCTCTGGAGGAAAGGTGGCCAGTGGCTCAGGAACATATCAGGCATCACTGGGCTAGAGTGAGCAATTGAATTTTATTTGCATATCTTGTTTTTCTTGGGGTTTATTTTTATCTCTTTCTGTTACTTTCCTTTTTATTACAGCAACTGATTCTTTCACTTTAATTCAATTATTAAACTGTCCTTATCTCAACTCGTGAGTTTTCTCACTTTTACCCTTCCCAACCCCACTGGAAGGGGAAAGGGAGCCTGTGCAGTGATTAGCTGCCAGCTGGAGTTAAACCACAACTTGCTCCTCGGCAGCACCTGGAGGAAACTGGAAGCAGAGTGACTGCTCAGATGTGATGATCTTCAATGTCCAAACAGCAACCAACATAAAATTTAATTTAAGCTACACTACAGGGCATGTTTTCAGCTTTTATTTTTTTTTGGGGGGGGAGATGATGCTTGACGAATTAACTGCAAAACTCCCATTATTGCAAAACTCCCATTATTAACAGAAGTCACACAGTTAAATCCCCACAACCTATAAAGAAAAATATTGCCTTACGTTTCTCTATGCTATCACTCCTGATCTGTGCTGACAGCACTCTCATCATGAATAACATTATGTCAGGCTGCCCAATGATTCCTGAAACTGTCAACAATGTTTAAAGTCAAGTTCTCCAAACTTTTTAAAAGTTAATCATCTTCACTCTGGAAGCATAAAAGTTGAATGCAATAGAAAATGTGCAGATTCACAGCAAGTTTTATTGACTTGCTGGCCAAAGACTTCATCTAGCTGCTGAAACATTTACATACAACAAAGCACTATCTATAGAAAGGATGGCCTTAAAGGCCAGAATATACATGAGATGGCAGAAAGAGTTGAGAAAGTGTGGAGAATAGTGCACAGTGTACTTGACTTTTACACTCAATTATAAAAGCCTTCAGTCAATCCAATGTCTGCAATCAGCCTAGTTTAGGGAATTTCACTGTAACACCATGTACAAGCACAGCTGAGAAGGAAAACCTCTTGAGAAACCTTAATTTCCTTGTCTTCTTCTGTTGCAATCTGACTTAAAATGCCACATTTTTCAAAGCATGAAAAGCCACCAGTCCTTCAATTTCCCTCAATTTATTTATTTTTTTTAATTACTACTCATCAATGTGATGAGAAGTTCCAGAGTGAAAGCCTGAAGAAAGAGCAATCAACGTGCTCTTTACTAGTTGAAAGTGTAAATTTCCTTTACTAGTGCCCCTTAGGCAGGTCCATAGGGGCACTAGCAAAGAAAATACCTTTCTTTCTGAAAGGCAGCCAGTCAACTTCACATTTTTAAATGGCTCAATTACAAATAAATGCAAATAAATATAAATACAAATAAAAATAAATATAAAATAAAAATAAATACAAATAAATATAAATTGTTTCAAATTGAGTTCCTGATAAATGTTGTACACACTTTAAATACCTGTGTTTAACAAAATTTTCTTGTTAATTTTGCACTTCCATTTTGTTGTCTGAAGGGGTGTTTTCAGCAATAATGACATTAACTTGTACTCCAGACCTCTGAACTATTGACCTACACATAGGAGATTGCAGGAGTTGATCCAAACTGAACTGGCTTTCCGAATCTTCTATAGCCTTCATTACTCACAAATCTTCCAGTCTGTGTTTCTCTCAAAGCTGCAACTCATTCAATCAAGTGATCACATTAGATCATGTTAGGATTCACCTTTAAAAGTTGAAATTTACTGTTAATGCCCAGCTGAATGCATTGAAGAAGTCCAGAAACAAAAAGTCAAAGAAAAAAAAGATGCGGGAATCATTATTTTATAACACCAAGACTGTTATGCCAAGCTCACATTTTGGGGTTTAATTTATTATTTTCAAATTTTACTTGCTGGCAACACTTCCATTTTACTCTCTGAACTGTTGAACCAAAGCATTTAACAAAGCAACCAACAAAATCCCTGTGTACTGGACTGAAGTCCTCTTCAAAGATCTCCAGCATATGTTTTTTTTAAGAAACAGAGGGTGTATCTGTCAGCTTCTCTCAAGAGCTAATAGGGAACAGTTCCATTTGCAGAGGAAAGCACAGTTTTTCTACTGGTTCCATATTAACCTGGGAAAGCCTTTAAACCATGGATATGTCCTCAAAATCTGTTTCTACCGGTCTTTTTGACTTTTGACAGAGCAGAAGGGGGATGAAGTAGAATGGAGAAACAGTCTCATGGAATGCCCACATGATAGGGCTTTTCTTAAGGAAACTCTTATCTGTAAAAAATTTATTCAGTCATGAGGATCTAAACATCGGTCCCTTCTCACAGAGAAAATACAAATGACACACAAAAGCCCTCTCATTTTGGGACTGGGTAACCATGGATAAAAATAAAGCAAGGAAGAAGTAAAAGTGGTCAGAAACTGTTTGCTTTCAAGTCCTTTCAAGTCTTCAGTCAAGCCATTGATGTGGTGTGGCCCAGAAAGGGATAAAGCAAAAGGACAGATCTACAGCTCATTTGTATATTCGTATGTTGAACAGTGTTGCCTTAGACTGGATGTGCTGCCTAAGGAACAGGAGTATTTTCTCTCTGTTTTCCTCCGTCCTTTCTTCTCCATGGCCAGAAGCCAGAGAGTTTTACTGGTGAGAGGAGGTCACTCACAAGCACCACGTTCTCTGATAGCTAACATGCACCAATAATTTTATCATCTCAGGGGATCCAGCCACAATGTGCATCTCCCGTGTTTGCCGAAAAATGCACTGATGTTCAGTCCTGTACCAGGTAAATTCCCTCCATCAAACAGATACATCTTACATGGTCCTGAGATGTGATTGAAATCCAGCCTAAGCTGTTCAGCAGTGCAATTACAACAAAGGAAATAATTATAAATATGTAGAAAAAAATAGTGGGAGTGAGGGTGATATAGCACTGGACTGGGTGCTATAAATGGAACAAGATCCTGAACAACCTGAATTAACCTCCTTTGAGTGAATGGTTGAACCAGATAGTTTTCAAAGGGTTCATTCCAACATAAATCCTGACTCTAAGTGTGGTTTAAATGGCCACACTGCCCACTGCTAGGGGCTAGTTGAGGGTTGCTTATGTGACAAACATTTGCCATGCATCCCATTCTCCCAGGGAAATTTCTCATTAAGGTGAAAGAGAAAGTAAAATTGTTTAAAGTGCCAGACCCTGAAACATGAACTACTGTAACTTGTCCCTTCCTCACACCTCCTCAAAGTCCTATATGATAAATAATTACCAATTCTTAGAATAAACACAGATCTTCATACTACCAATGATTATTCAGAAATTATTTTGGTACAGGAGCAGGTTTGCAAAGACAAAATTCATTCAGGGGCTGCTTCAAGCTCTGCTTGAATGTTTATAGCAACTTTTATGCAATCTGACATTCCAAAAAGAACTGACAGTAATGGTCTGGAAACACAGGGAAACCATTACAGAACAGAGAAAAAAGAGTTTCAAAAGAAACGGAATTTAAGAGCTAAATTTCTTTAACTGGCTCTGATAAGGGACTGGCTGAACAGAAACCCTTTGAGGAGCTTTCAGACTTAACAAGATGACACTCTGCATTGCTCCAAAATGCAACACAAAAGTTGGGATGTGAGGCTGAAGAAATATTCCCCTCTGGCTTTTATTTTGTCAGATTTGATGGAGCCAAGCAGACTTTCCCCCATCAGCAATGAAGATGGAAAGGCCTTCCAGGGAAGCATTAGAGTCTCCAGGAGAAAGGTCCTGGAGCTTCCTCTCTGGAAACCTGTCCCCATCCCATGCTCCAGGCTGCTGTCAGGGGGGCAGCATCCACTGGAGCCACAGCTTGTGAGGCTGCAAGACTGCACTGCAGAGCATCTCACCTTTAGCATCTCAAAAAACCCAGCTGGCTGAGGCACTAAGAAATATTATCTGCAAATCAGGTTGATCTAGGCATTTATACAGTATTGCAGGTCATGGCAGCAGTGCCAGGACATCAGAGGGGTTTTCCCTGGGATAGCAGATCTCCTCCTCCTCAAAAGTACAAAACAGATCTAAATGTGTCCTTAGAAGTGCATACCAAGACATTGTTGTAATGACAATAAATGACAGAATTGACCATAAATGCTCCACCCTTTATGCTGGGGTTGAAGCAGACATTGACCTTTCCTGAGGCTTTAACAATTCTCTGTGAATATTCTTCCACGTCTGTAGCTTCAGCATTCAGTAAAGCTCTTGGTCACCCTGGAAATGTTTTCCTTTTTTTCTTTCCTTGATAATACTTAGCTGGAGATAATGCTCTTTGGTAACCAAATGCATATGTAGCACACCCCAGGAGGAGTAATATGACTTTATTTATGTTATGATGTGTGTTTAACAAGTGATGGGCTCCATTATTTGTCCACACCCCATCACTTTTCCACAAAACGCAAGAACAACGTAGAGCAATAAAAGTTACTAAATTCCCACTCTCCACCCATCTTTAAGAACAGGAAAGCCAACCCTAGAGTCTCCTCAAATTATAATATAGTTCAAAGTAACATTTGTAATTGGTTATGTGGAGTAATTCTTGTTCTTTCTAATAATGGGTGAAGATTTCTACCCCTCTGTCCCTTACAATTTTGGAGCATTCTAAATTTCTGGTTTCTTCAGAATTAACATTGCTACTAAAACAGAAAATTGCCATTTAAAAAACTTGCAAAATATTCCTCTTCCTTTCTTTATACTGCTAAGAGTCTCTGATTGATCCCTCACTCTCCAAATCTTTCCCTCACACAGTGCCAGTTTTGTACTGGGGGTAGTGTCCTTCTCTTTTTTGCACACAGATAACATAGAGCCATTTTTCCTCCCTCACCTCATTCTGTGGTGTTGCAGAATTACTGTGGACATTCTCCTCAGAGCTTGGAAAACTGGGCTAATTGTCTGTGAGGTGACAACTGCTCCATCCACACATCTGCAAAACATCTCAGCAAGTCGCTCCAATTAACAAAGTCTACTATGTTTGATTTAATTCTCACTTGAGTTCTTCTCAGAAGAACTCGTTTAGGTGTACCTAACAAGGCATGCGCTGAAACAGAATAGGTAAGGATTAAATGTCCTGCATATACCCAGAGCCCTGCACCTCAAACTCTTCCTAAAACAGTAATTAATTAAGACTCAAGTTATTCTCTGTGATGGAGAAATATAGCTTTGCCTACTTGATGTAGGTCATGGTCCGAGGCAGAAATAGGCCAAGTTAACTGGCCAAGATCCAACAGAAAGCACATGGCAGAACTGGAAATTCAACTATGACTCACTTCCAAGATGTCTCACATTCCCCACCCAAAAAATCAGTTGTACTTTCATTCATTCCTTCCTCCTGAACACTTGTAATTTTTGTAACTTGATGACCATCATTTCCAGTTAGAGTAAGCAACACATCGCTGAAGCAGCTTGTAGAATCTTCTTTAGAGGAAGAAAATATCAGTACTTCAGAGCAATACAGAATAAGAGGTTTAGGGTTGTTAACCTGATACTTGCTCTGATTTGATCAGCACAGTCCAGGTTTGGAAAGCTCAGACAAGCTAAAATTGGTAACTTTGATATTTTTGTGACTTTATGTCATCATCCATAACACTATTGTATAGTAAAACATTATACATGATGACACAACACCTGGAGAAAGCATTGTGCTTATCAAAAAGGCTGTGGGTTTAGCCAGTTCAGTTCAAGACCTCGTGAGCATTTCTGAGCTCTTAGCCAGTCTCTATCAGCTCTGGTTATTACCTCTGTCCTTTTTCTGGCAAGCTGCTCCAAAACAAGAAGCAAATAATGTGGCTGCATTGTCTGCACTATGCAAAAGCCACACAAGGGTTTAATAGTTTGATGCACAGCAAGGAAGATACAGGTCACTGTTGTATGTTATGGCATGACCTTGCGAAGGTAACCAAAAAGAAATTTAAAATAAAGATTTAAAAAAAAAAGAATGCTCTGCCTTCACAGACCTGTGCCTTTTGTGTGAAGGCAGCTCTAAAACATGTGTCAGGGAAGCCACAATAGTGCTAATGAAAGAAAGTGGAAGAAAAGTTGTCTGTGTCTCTAAGAAATCCCCATTACATCTACAAGTAGATGCTCTGAGGCGGCAACTGTTTAGTCCGAAGTTTAAACCGACTCCTTAAATTCACCATCGCTGGGGCCTGGCTGCTTAATAAAGACTACAGGGTGTTGAGAAGCACAGTATATTATTTCATTAAGTGCTTTTTCGGAGAAGGGGATTTAGAAGTAAAACTGCTGGCTTTGTGTGGCAAGGTTATGACCTTTGACAACTTTGGAGCTTATCTCTTTCATCTTCCCACTCCCCCGAGACCCCGAACTTGCGGAGGGATGGAAACGGGTAAGCCGGGGCCAGACAGAGTCCAGCATTGTTGTGGGGCTGCCTCCTTTCCCTCTCCCTCTTTCCCCTTCTCTCTCTCTCTGCCTCTCCCTCTCTCTCTCTCTTTTTTTCCCCCCTAAACAAAACAGATCTGAACTGAGCCAAGGAAACAAAAATGTATTGTTCCTCGCAGATGGAAGCGAGTGTCGCCTAGGTAACCAGATTAATCTCCTTTTTCTCTCCCTTCCTCTCTTGTAGTGCGGTAATCGGTGGGCTCTTTTCACAAAAAAGCCAGCCTCAAAGCTGGGGCTCTAACTAGGTTCCTAATTAGCTGCAATTTACAATGAAGACAACATGATGAGATAATAGAAATTTGCAAAATAATGACATACCTCAGCAAAATATTCCTCCTCCTAAGAACCATTTTTATACAAAAACAATAAAGAGGGCCCTTCTAAAGCAAAGCTGGAAAATGGTGGTGTATTATGTGACACAGAACATTATTGTTCGCCTCTTGTTCCCCCAATCAACAGCTTATTGTTTGGCATCTTAAATAAAAATGACTCAAATACAGGCCACATAATGATCTCCATTGCGCTAATACACTGTATATACAGAGTAGTCAAAAATGTACCCAAGCCAAGGCCAGTGGGGCTGGTAAAGTAGCAGGGCCCAGAAAGGTAATTTACAATACAATGCACTAACTATTATTGCTGGCCTTAATCACACGTATCTCCCTGATTTCTGTCAGGATGCGCTCCGACATCAAAAAAGGGCACTTGAGTGGGGGGCAGCCAGTTAATGAAATATGATGGCTCGCATTTGTTTTCATGTGGTGGTTGGCTCAAATGAGGCAGCTCCAGACTGTTAGCCAACAGTCTTCCCTTGTGCGACATCAAAGGCTCCCATTGATGGCAGAGAGGGAGGGCGCGGGCAGGGGGATCGTGGGGAGACAGCGCCGAGGGAGGAGCGCTGGGCAGCTCAAAGGACCATTAAATCCTAATCTCTACCTTATGTCCCAAAGAGGGGAGCGGGGAAGCAGAGCGGGCTGGGGCCAACCTGATTCCCCGGTTCCAAGGGGAGGAGTGTCAGCACCTGCACGTGCGGCACAGGACGGGCACGGCCTGTGGACGGGGCGTGGGGCTGCACAAGGCTGGCTGGTCACTGCAGACGTGGGGAGTACACCAAACTCAGGGCAGCTTTGATCTCAACAGAAAGATTTCATAAATAGCAATGGATTGCCTGAAACCATCAGGAAGAGCAGCAGCATCAAAAGTCACTCCTTATTTGATCTGTGGGCTCATCAATGTTGATCGGTGCGGCTGCAAATGCTGATGACCTGCAGGTCTTTGAGGATTGTCCCTCAAAGAAGTGCAACTATGGCCACTTTGGACAAGGATGGAAAAGCATTATCATGTACCCTGACTTGGTCTTTTGGTTCCTGAGAATGGCAAGAAGCCTAATTTCCTTCACAGAGTAATTGGAAGGATTGAGTAATGTCATATTACACAGAGCAAGCCAAGTGCTGAAAACTACTGACAGAATGCAGTGGCTCTAGCAACGTCCTGCAAGACAGTTTGCAGCAAGGGTTAACCATTTCAAGAACCACTTTAATTCCACTGCCATCTGTTTATACAACTTCTTTCATCTTTCACGATCTCAAAGCACTAAATGGTATTGTAAGTTTGTTGAGGAGAGCCACTGAATACATCAATGCTGAACATTATGCTGTGCAAGAATGAGGAAAAGAAGATTTTAGAAGTACCCCAAATACACCACTTTGAATGAGCTCTGCCATGAGGTTTAAACAGGACACTGGGCAGACCAGGCTTTGGGGTTTGAGTTATTATTCAAAACACTCACATAAGAAACATATTGATCCTGAGAGCCTTTAGAAGTGTAATGTGACACCTTTAAATCAACAACAGTGAACATTCAAACAATAATATAAAGGAAAAAAAGAAGGATGCAGGTTTAAGACACAGAACGGCACTGAGAATAGATTTCAATTTTGGAATTGGGTCTGCTGTAAACAAACACAAACTGGTCTGCAAGGATTTCTAGGAAAAAGAGAACAAGGTGGACAAATGTGAAGCATTCAGTCTTTAAACAGAAATAAACAGTAAGTAATAGATGGTCACATCCTTGTGTGTTAATCCTATTTTCTCCATACAAAGTGTGATTCAGCTGCAGAATAAGGTGTCATTTAATGTAACAGCATCAAAACTGCTTCTGAAAAACAAAATAATGTGTAAGGTACTTGAACTGCTTGTCAGGCAGCCCTACTCCAACTAATGCTGAGCATCTTCTCATCCCATTGACTTCTCCCAGCACGGGAGCTGGCAATCTACCAGAAGTTTGCTGACACACAGGATCAGGCAGCACCTAAGAAAAGAGCAGGAAAGTGCAGAAAATGGCTTTGAACCTGTGAACCCAGTTCAGTGTAAATCCCATGTTGACATTACTGATCATAGAAGTCACCAGTGCTTCTTTGCACCAACTGAAAGCTAGACCTAAACATTCGTGTGTTAGCTTGTATTTTTTTGTTTCAACCTACTATATATGTTTCTATAGAAGTCTAAATATAGCCTGTTCCTTTCAGGCTCATCTGAAAAAGCAGACCCAGTTTAAAATTTAGATTTCTAAACAAAGAAATAAGCTTTTTACCTGGCACATTCTTCTCCTTTGGAGCTTACACTGTTGTTTTGCTTAATCTATCTAGAGATTTTATCATTGCATGCTTAGATAATCCTGTGTGGAACAGCCTGCACAAACCAAGAATTCAGACAAGTGGGAACAGTGTTGTTGCCCTGTATACCCCATGCCAGAATCAGAACAGCAGCTCTGTATATCTGAAGCCTGGTATGACTAACACCAGCTCACCATTTTACATAGAAAACATTAGCTCTTCCAGCTCCTTGGATGGATGAAACAACTCAGTGAGAATTAGTTCCCCACAATTACGGAGCTCTATCTGATATTGCAGGTGCATGGTGCAAATGGAATTCAATTGGATTTCCGTACATTCAGCATCTGAAGGTTTGGGAGCCTAAATATTAACCTTTTCTCCACAACAATCCTATCCAAAGCACTGCACCATAGGAGGTCAAAACACTGGGCATAAACCTGCAATATGAATCCTGTTGTTCCTTTCTTTCTTTTTTTTTTTTTTTTTTTTTTTTTACGTTAACAGAACTGTTGGTGTAAATAAACATTGCAAGGCTGGACACTCAGTGTGTTTTCTTTTCTAGCATCCCAAGTGTCTGGCACAGACTGTGTTATCCAGGGTCTGTCTGAGATCATCTACACCACTCCCCTGGAATAGCACCTGCGCCCTTGTGGCCTTGAATGGCTCTCACAATACAAATTTACAAATGGCTTTTGAAAATTACTCAAACATCCTTCGGCATGAGCAAAATCTGCTGCGACACAACTGCCTTGCCTTTATTTTACTATGATTATTATCACTCCCAGGCTTTGGGGAGCTTTGTGTGTGTCAGCACATTTCTTTAGCATCTCTGATAGCCTTCAATCTTCCTGCCTTTTATACCTTTGAACCAGCTGCAAACAGCAAGAAAAAATACATAAACAATGGGCTCACTCAGGACACAAGGAAATCCACGCATCTAACTGAAGTTTAATGCTCTCCAACTCTATTCCTCCTTCTCTTGCCCCTGCCCCCCAGGGGAGGTGGGAGGAATGGTTTAAATCAATAACCAAAGGCTTCAGTTTTACAAACCCTTGAGCCATTAAAGCTCCGAGTCCTTGGTACACCAGCCCCAGCCTCCGCCACCCCTGCGCGCACACACGTAACACATATAGAAAAGAAACGCTCGCAGCCTGGCATTAGCAATGTTCATTCAGTGCTCTTTACTTAAAGGAAAAAACAATTAAGTGAAACCTTGAAGTAATCTCATTCTGCCTATTTAGCCTCTTCATCCCTCAATGTGTGGTTAGTAAGTGTTGCAATCAGGGGCTAAGGCCTGCTATCATTCGGCCTTAATTAAAAAAGACACAAGCAGTGGAGCTGTGAATTAGAACTGTAACAACGCACTACCCCTGATTAATTCGAGGCTCATGTTGGATTAATAACTCCAAACAAAGAACAAAAGGAAATTGTTATGCGAATTGCAGTCCTCCCAGGCCAGACAAAGGTCAAATCACAGGATTTCAATTTCATCCGGAGTCGCTTAATCAACTCCCTCGGAAGGAAGACCATATGCAGCCCTGAAAGCTACCCATTGTAGTCATGTTGTCACTGGACCTGAGAGACAGCACAGAGATAATCCGAGCTATTCCCCATCTTTTCTCCTTCTTGTCTGTTCCTTATTTTTTTTTCCTTTTTCTTTTTTCTTTTCTTTTTTTTTTTTTTCCCGTTATGTCAAAAGCCCTTCATTAGGGCTAATGATTAAGGAATAATCTGAATCCAGGACAGGATATTATCTGTGGGAAAGTGGCTTTTGTGGCTGCTGCCCCATGGCAGCATCCTGGCTCTCATTCCCCATGCAGCTGCAGAGGTAGCTGCTCATTTTGGCCGGGGGAGGGGGTCTTCTGTGGCAGCAGCAGAAGCCACAAGCAACTGTGTTTCATTCCACACCACACAGTCACTTACCCCCAGACTTGGGGGTGTAAAACAGGATGTTTGGGACACACTCAGTGCGCTGCCTACATCTTAATGCAGAGGCCTTTTGGGGATGTTAGCTGAGGAAGAAGGATATCACTAATCTGAAACCCCATCTCCGACCAAAACTAAGCCACAAAGAATAAAATCCCGTATTTTCTTGCTGCTGACACCCCCAGTGAAATGATGATGGAGGAGAACAGCCCTCAGTTTGCATGATCCTGGATATAGTGTCCTTCCAGCAAGCAGGAACAGGGCATGTCCCCCTGCTCCCCCAGAACATGACCTCTCAAGTAACTCACATGGCAGAGCATTTTATATGGACTGCACAGTTGTTCTGTGTAAAGAAAAAAGGAAAGTTTGGGTCTACTTAGGAATCTGGCACCTCATGCCAAGAGCAAGCCTATAGAAATGACAAAAAAGCAAGAAAGAAGCTTCAGGGCGTTCATTCCCACCCTCAGTGCCTTCTGGAAGGGCTCTGCCCATAAGCTCAGTAACACCAGCTTGCCAAACAGCTGCCAGCAGCTGGCCCAGCCTGGATGGGCAGGTACCCTCTCAGCTAGATCCCCTATTGTTTGTACACATTTCAAAAGGCAAACTGGAATGTCTCAGGGTTTCATTCATTGGGGGTTTTGTTGTATATTCTGTAAAAATAACACAGTTTGGGACCAAATTTACTGTCCCCAGGAATGGGCTCCAGCAAGAGGCCAAGAGCAAACAGCACTCCCCACTTTGATGTAGACCTCTTGCCTAACTCCAACAAATCTCTAATAATCTGTGTATGAATTCCTTGGTGTAGGATTGCTGAAAAATTCACCAGGACTCTGACCTGACTTTACCAAGAGATACCTTAAAGCCCAAAAAAAACCACACAAAACCTTTTACTAGTACCTGGCACTGCATCAGTAGCCTCCAAACCTGCAGGCACTGAAGAACAGGAGATATGACCGGGATATTAAAACACCTTGGGGAATGCAGATTCTGTGGAAATCTCTTACCTGTGCTAGGTGCTGGAATAAAATTGCAGGTCACTCGGTGAACTCAAAAGAAGATCCTGTTCTGGCTTTCAGCTTGGGATCATCTCCATTCAATTCTGTCACAAGCTACACTTGGTCCTCCTGCCAAGGGGCTGCTCACACAATTGCTGCCTCTGAATTAGCTGTTGGAAGGGAAGAAGCGGTTTGTGAATTGCCCAATTCTGAAGCCCTTTCCTTCTCAGAAATATTCCAGTTTTAAATATTAACCCAATGCATGACTATTCAACTTCTCCGATGCTTTCCTTTTAAGTATCTGTACGCTTTTGCTTTACATATTGATTTCTTAGCATGCAACCAGAAATTAAGATGAAATACCTACTGTGCTGTGGAAAAAGAGTCATATACTCAGAACGTTATTAAATCCAAATTGCATGGAATGCAAATTCTGTTAGAAATGAATCTTTCAAGCATTCCACCAGCTCCAAAATGTATTCAAAAAATAATTTTTGAAATCTGTTACTATTAGAAGCTCAGCAACAAATTAACTTACATGCACTACCAGCTATTTTAGCTACTTCCACTCTTCAGCACGGAAGTAAAATGAAAGTTTTAAGTATGCAGCTCCAGAAGTTTAGCCCATGTATTCATCTGTCAAAGAAGGAAACCTGTGCACATGTCCCAGTAAGAACAGTAGGATGACAGGATTTCCCTTCCCATTCATGTTGAAAGCCAGTTTAGCTTGCAGCCTTCAGTCTAACGGGAGAAAGACTGGTCACGCATTTCTCATGTTTTCTAATTACTGAAGAGCAAATCAGTTTCTTCTCCAAGAGTGAAAGAATCACAGAACCATTTAGGTTGGAAAAAACCCCTGAGATCATCAAGTCCAACCTTTGATCACCACTTTGGCAACTTGACCATGGCATTAAGTACCACATGCAGTTATTTCTTGAACGCCTCCAGGGACGTTGACTCTACCACCTCCTTGAGCCCTTGGGCAGTCCATTCCAATGTTTAACAACCCTTTCTGCCAAGAAATTCCTCCTGATGTCCAACCTGGACCTCCCTTGGTGTAGCTTAAAGCCATGTCCTCTTGTCCTGTCACTGTTGCCTGGGAGAAGAGGCTGACCCCCATCTGGCTGTACTTTCCTGTCAGGGAGCTTAAAGAGTGATAAAGTCCCTCTGAGCCTCCTTTTCTCCAGGATAAACAACCCCAGCTCCTTCAGTAGCTCCTCACAGGACTTACTCTCTAGATAGCACACACTCAGGAATTGTTTAGGCTCTCACTCCACAGTGTTAGTCCCCAGGTCCATGAGATGACATTACTCCTCTCAACACAGACATGCACCTCTCACTTACTGGCCAATTATGTGCAAATACACAAAAGACAAAAGCTGATGTGCTAAAAAATAGCTCACCACAGAGATGAAATACATCCACTGCTATTGTAATGCTACCAAAAAAAAAAAAAAAAAAAAAAAAAAAAAGGCACTTAGGACAGTTCTCCTCTGCTTTCCACAAACAAGACAGTCAGGGGCATCTGCTCTCTCCCAGCCCAAATGCCAGCACAGGCCAGGCATGCAAAGGTTCCTACAGCCTACATCACATTGATAACCTACACATCTGATGAGGATGAGGAGGAAAAGAATGTGTTTAAGTGGCTGCAGACCCAACCAAACCCACTACTAAGTTTGGCACATACATGCTGAGTCTTGAAATCAAACTTTGCCCATCTTCACAGCTCCTGGAAACACTGTGGCCAAAAACAACTTCCAAGGAACTCCACTGGGTGGGACAGGCATAGCCTAAAACATTCCCCATGCCACTCTGAGCACAACAGCCTCCCTCTCTGACACAGCAACACAGGGTCAGGTGGGACGATAAGGCAAGCCTTGGGTAAGTTACACCTGGGGACCAGCAGGCTGCCCTAAATTCCCATGCAATTCCCCAAAACTGAACGTGCTTTGGAGCCCATCCCACTCTCCTTGCTCCTTTCAGCTACCTCTAAAGCCTTATGGATTGTTATAAATCCCAAAGCATCAACAACAGGCAAGCACTGAGAGCTGCCCTCAGCTTGACTTGCTCTTTTCTTTGTGGCAATAATCTCAGAGCTGTGTACCTGTATCTTTAAGCAAATAAACCAACAAATTTCCCTGATTTTACTTGACATTTTTTCTTATCCTTTCCCTTTACATAGGAGCTGCCTCTTTCTCTTCCTTTCCACTCAAACAAGCCACCAGTGAGAAACATTCCTCCTCTGTAGCTCTTACCAAGTGTGAAAGAGCTTTCACATATCTTTACCTCACTGACCCTTCATCTCTTTTCAAATCACAGATAAGAAACAACATTTTCTTATCTTGCTAAGAACTGGGAACACTTTCCACTTCTATTACAGTGCTTGCCACCCCTATTAAACACTCTTAAGAGCCTGCATGAAAAACATGCATAAATATGGTAGTTCTCTGATAGATTCCAAGCAACCAGTTTTTCAGTGGATAGTACTCCAAACTGTACTGCAAGCAAGCAGCTGTGTCAAAAGATTAAATATGATAGGATGTGCAGAGAAAACCAGTTATATCAAGCCCATTTGTCTCTCCCAAAGAAAACCAAGCCAACCAACCAAAGATAATATGGGTTCTTCTATTCACCTTACCAAAATGCCACTTCCACTAGAAAGATAAAATCACGGCACAGCAAATTAGGTTTTACACCTGGATAATTTTTCCAAAGAAGTCCAGCACCTTTGTTTAAGCTAAACTTAAAGGACTGCACACCATTTCTAAGTGTTGCTGTGTAGCTGCTGCTCTCCCTTTTAGAGGTGGCTGCTTCTCAGTACTTGGCATTAAGCAGGGCAAGACATAATTTCCTTGAAAGATACAGCTTTCAATCCAAGACACAAAAATATTTCATGAAACACTTTTTTTTTTTCCCTTTTCATTTTTGGCCAGCTTTAGTGGTAATTATGGGGATTGCCAATTATTGTTATAAATCTAGAAACACTGCAGTAACTTCCTTGTAGAAGAATTTATAATATACTTTAACAAAGTTATCAGAAATCTTATCTAATTCTTCATTACTATGATGAGATATTACATAAAGGAGTAAGACTAAGAGTCTATTCATGTTGTATAAGCCTGGAAAGAGGTTCCATAAGCTTAAAAGAGCTGGATCCCATAAATAATTTCACCTTTGTCTTTTTTTTTTCTAATTTTCTTGTGAAATCTGTCTCCTTTGCTTTGATGCCTTTGATTGAAAGGCATTGTGTAAATGACTCACATTTGCACAGCTCTGAAACACGAACACCAACAAAAGCCAAAACATACAATTTGGTGTAGTTGCCTGCTGACTAAACACTTTTCCTTGTATCTCCTTTTGCTTGGAGGGTAAATTGTTAGTTTCAAAGCTGAATGACTGCTTCAGTGAGCTGGGTAGCAGACTATTGGTACAGTGTGATAATTAAGGGATCTTAGTTCTTAAACAATGCTGATAAAACAGAAATCCCTCTCCCTTTTTTCTGGATTACCTTTAGAACTGAAATCAGAGCATGTAAAATGAATAATAATTTGCACCTTCTGTGAATGATAAAAGATTGAATCAAATTTTAACTAGAGTCTATTTGTAAATCCCTCAGGATGACATAATTACTATTCAACACATACCTTAATTAGCTGTACACATCTATTTCATAGTATTTAACAGGTTTAAACAGCTTCTATTGTCTGTTGAATGGATGTTCCATTCTCATCAAACTGGAAACTCTTCTGAATTTCCTAAACTGGAGGAAATTTGCTCACAGAAGTTAAGAAATTATCTGGAAATGACTGTTCCTATAGTCAAATAGTTTTTGGTTGGGTTTGTTTGGGTTTTTTATTAATTTTTAAAGTTGTCAAATTCACCAGTGGTACAAAGAATTGACAATGCACTGATATAAATTATTGTTGCTGCTGCTTCTTTCCTTTTGATGAAAAAAGGTCATAGTTGCATTGTCTAGTGAAAAGAAAAATCTATTCAAACTTTTGCACAGCATTTGAAATTAATAACAGGCTAGACAAGGACATGATTTCTTCTCCTGGTTTGGATTACAGCATGGCCTCACCTCTAGAAAGCACTGCTGCTTTCATTGCTCCATGATGGATCAGAAAGAGGCTGAAATTTGGCAAGCCATGCCTTCAGGTGCAACTGAAGAATTGGCGTTTGAGCACTTGGTGCTCATGTTGTGTAACAGCAGGTCCCTGCTCAGCTGCAGAGGCTGTTCCTAAAACCAGTGGGATCTGCAGAAGAACGAGCTTTGGTCACACATGCGAGCTGCCATGAGCTGAGCCTTGGTACAGACCATGAGCACAACCTTCCCTAAATCAGAGAAGCCCAGAATCTTACAGGTTGGAAAAGACCCCGAAGGTCATTGAGTCCAACCATTACCCTAACACTGCCAGGCCCACCACTGAACCACGTCCCAAAGTGCCACATCCACCCTTCTTTTAAGTATCTCCAGAGATGCTCAAGCAAATGAGAATGACAGTGGTGGTGCACAAACATTTGCACGTGGTATGTTTTCATATTTTGTCAAACTGCCCCAAGTGAGATTAAAATGTTTCCTTAAATATTTATTTTATACTCTGTGCCACTTGCTTTCTGTTCTCCTAAAAGTATAATGCTAAAGGCAGCTGACTCTTCAGACAACTCACTGCTCCCAGAGCCAAGTCCAAATGAAGATAATCAACACCCAGGGAAATGATGGAGGCTGAGCTGGGGAGAGGAAAAGCAGGACTAGAAGTGCTTTGCTCTCCCAGACACCTTTTTTTACTGGTTTTATTTGGATCACAGAGAAGCCAAGACCTCCATAGTCACAGTAAGGGATCACTGCCAGGACCCAAGAGTCCGGGGAAAGACGAAGCACACTGCTCTGGCAGAGGAGAAACCAAACAACTTGAGGAGAAGGTCTGAAAGATATTTTAGGTGCTACCCCTCCCAACTACCCAAAAGTCATCAGACCAGACTTAAAGTCTTAAGATTTACCATAAACAATAATGCTTGGAAAAATAATAACTAACAAGCCCCCTAAACCAATGCCTTCCAATACATCTGAGATCCTTTTATCTTTCTCTTACTTCTCTAGGCTTGCCCCCATGTCATATTTTCAAGTTTTTCACTGCAATTCCTTGTGGCAAAAAATGTATTTTTTACTTATAAGTGGAGGTAGAGATTCTTTCACATTCATGTTATCTCATAACAGGGCTTTGCAAGACTTGTTACATATTGTAAGCTTTGCGATAAAATTGCAGGCATTGTGTTGGGAAACTAATCTGTTTTGCCCCTGAAACAGAATGAAATCAAACAAAATAAAAACAAACTTATTCAGTTGGGATCGCTTCTTCCTTCATAGTTATGTTTCTTCTTCTGTGTATGATGAAAATGTAAATGCCCAATCATTAAAAATTAAAAAGATACAGATCACTCAAATGTACCAGTGTGATCCCTTATCTTTCTCAGCAGAATTAGGGATGGAGGAGGAAAAAGAAAAGGAGGGGTGTGGTATATATACCAAGGTGTTTTATACTTTACTAGCACCTCTCTTTGAACCTCAGTTTCTACCCTGCCTTGCTGTGATCTCAGCCAAGACCCAACAAGAGAAAGTAATAGGGTCCCAAACCTTTCTGGAAACTTTCCACTGTGAGCACTGGGATCAAACTGGAATGCAGAGCAGGCTGGGAGCAACAGGCTCCTCTGCTTCCCCCTGCAAACAGAGCAGGCTGCACTCCTCTGTGCCAGTGACTGTCCACAAGCAGCCTGCTGCTTCCCCCTTGCCAGCCTGCCAAGGGAACCTGATTTGGAGGTGACAAAAAGATGGACCTCATGTTGCTGCACTGCATATCCATCTTCAAGTCATTACCTGCGAGAAGAGAAAAGCTATTTGTACTCTCCCCAGTAGACTTGCTCTCCTTGATTTTCCTGACGCTACAATGGAAGTTCCCTGCCTGTCATGTTGGTCACTTGCTTTGAACTAGAAAAGTGGCAAATCCCAGGGAGAAAAAGGGTGCAATGTGCACCCACTGTGTAGCATTAGTTAGTGCTGGGTACTCACTAATTACACAGAGTACTGTTGATAAAAAGAATCATATTACTGATCAATGCCAATCAAATTACTGATAAAAATAATCATATTGATTACTTTTATATATCCTATTGGAAAGAGAAGTAGTTCAAGCTCAGCCAGCTACAGAGGAAAAAACTACAGGAGGCCAAAGAAGGATTTACAATTCCCTTTTCTGCTTAAATGACATCATCTGTGAGGAAACATGCATTTTAATGGAGTACTGTATAGAAGAACTTTGTGAGAGTAAAAAAAAGCCTGATAGTAGATCCAGGCAGCAAAACCATGAGATTTTGAGCATCATAAAAAGGATGGTGGTACCAGCTCACACAGACCACCCAGTGTGTTCCATCCCAAGCTGAATCCTACTGTCTTACAATACTGATACTGTATTATTTATTATTTGCATTATATATTATTTGCATTGCAGTATCCCCAGCAAGGCCTCCAGGAAGCCCAATGGGAGTATTTTCATGTTTGGATGATTAGTTTTGAATCTGCATCAAAATATTTGCCTTATTGCCTGAAACCTCAACTTCAGCACGGAAACACACAAAAAAGCAGGAAATAAATCTGATCTTTCTGCTTTCCAACTCCAAGCTGATCAATTTTTTAAACAATTTACTCAAAATAATTAAAGATTAAGTTAGTAATACAAAGAATGTCTTAAAATTACATTCAGTGTGTCAGATTTCTGGAAGCACTTCTGAGTTCTGCAGAAGCCCCAAGTAACAGCAAACCTGTTGAGTAGTGAGCACAGGCATCTGAGCCAAAAATACCCTTTCCAAATCGTAATTATTGTATCTGTGGAATACCTGACTGTGAAAATCCCCTGTGATGATACCTGTTGTGCATGGCTGGGGTTTCACCACAAAGGCAGTAACATTTACACGTGAAACTCATTCTGTGAGTAACACTTGAAAAAATAAATATATGTATATCCATCTTCAGAACAAAGAGAACTTGACAGAAGCATCAAGTTTGCAGTGTTGTGTTTTCTAAACACGGAACATTGCAGGCAGACACACTGTCCCTACATAATACATTTTGGCATTATCACAGTTCATTCTTGTGTAAATAATTTGGGATAGCATTAGAAAAATTGCAAATATGGCACTCAATTTTATTAGGAAAAAACTGATGCAATTGCAACTATTGCAAAAGTGGGATGGTAAATAGGCTGGGGTTTTACCAAATTTCTCCTTGGGCCTTTCTGATAGTTAATAAAGATATTTTATTGAAGCCATACAGTCAGGCTGAAGGAGACTCTACATCCCACAGCAGGAAAGGTAGACACAACTGAGTCAGCTAAACAATTTGCCTTTATTAATTCATTTGAGGGAATCCAAAAGATGAATTTCTGAATTTTGATTATTGTGGACCTGGAATAACATCAATGGATGCAGAAATCTGTCAAACATGGAAGAAAGGATGGAATAGAACTTCTTTTACCAACCATTTGTTTGGTGAGCTTGAGCTGATGGACATTACTTTATTCTCAACAAATTAAAAACACCCACAAGCCATGCAATGGGAAAACATGAATGGCATATTTGGGATCTGCCAAGCAGAATATAGGTGGAAAAAAATTTGGTCCTAAGTCCCAAAGTATAGCAGATCTGTGCCCTGATTAGCTTACATTCATCCAAACCTCCTTCTGTGCCCTGTGCTTAGATTAGTTTGTGCACACAACCTATTTTCTATTTATGCAACATCTGCTCTGCTTTGAGATTGTGAGCAAGAACATTTCCAGGCACCAAAGCAGGATGAGATTACAGACTGGCAAACTGAGCTGGATAAAACAAGGCCAGAGCCACAAAGATTTAGGTTCAACTCAGATTATTTAAGATTCCAAAAATGTCTCTATTTCACATTAACATAAGTGATTTCCCATATTTATACCTCCTTCCAGTTTTGAGAAGGAAGAGTAACAGAGTGCTTAATTAGTAGAAGTTCATCTAGTGCTGTTCTTTCACATGACCAGAGTGACAAATCTTGTGGCTATCATGTGTAGTGCCATAATTAAACCTTCAGCCCTGATTATTCAGACCTTGGAGAGTCATCTCAGCCCTGTCATCCAGACACAGTGATGTCCTCCCACCACTGGAATGAGGAGGGGAGTACAGGAGGAAAGGAGACCTCCAAGCACAGGCTATGCCAGCATGAAAAATGTTCACCTTATGGGAACATTGCAGGGACTGTGAGAGGAGAAGAAGGTGCAGTGCTGCTGAAACAGGGGGAGATAGCAGGGTAACACAGGCTGCCCCAGCAGATAACCAGTTCAAAATAAGAAGGAGGGTGCTTTTTCCCTAAGAAGCAACCAGCCAAATTTCTGTCAACATCTGCAGTAAAATTAACAGTGGTTCCTGTGAAAACCATCTCTGTGAGCAGCAGGGCCAGGATTTGGTCTGCAGCAGCAAGAGCCACTATGCATGGGAGATCTGCTTAATTTGTTTTACTAGCAACAGGCAGAAGGTAGATCATCTGATCAACCTCAGGATGACTACCAGGACCACAGAGCTGCTCTTATGTTCCTGCTGGACTTGGCTTTCCTGATTGAATCTCACACTCACTGGCAAAGCACATGTGAGCAGAGATGCTGCTGTTGCCGAACTGTGAAGTGTAACAGCCTCGCTGATACTCTGGGAGCCCATAAACTCACAAAAATCCCCACCCCAGCTCAAATTCACAGGCTGGTCAGAAAGATAGTGCTTCACCAGTTTGGGTATCCAAGTGCTTTCACATGAGTTCAATGGAATAATAGGTCACTGAAAGCCTTTAAATAAATAAATAAATAAATAAATAAATCCCTCTTTACTTGGCCGTGATTGAGGGCTTCTTCCTCCCTTGGAGGAGGCTGCAACACAAGGAATGCCATTCAGCTAGTAGGAACTGGCTGCATCAAAAAGCAGACAGGATTTCTCCCTCTCCCCGTTCTTCCCCTCCCCAACACAATAGACCTGAAAACAAAAGATAGATTATTAGGTTTAAGTGTGTAGCCCATTCTCCACATAGCCTTTCCTCCCTCCTCCCACCCTTTCTTCAGCACATCTGGTAACCATGTGTGGCAAGTGCTAATGAAGACTTTCCTGACTGAGCTACAATTAGTTCCGACTGCTGTACGCCTCTCTCGGCTGTACTGAGGATAAATACCAAAACAAAACAAATATCTTCCCTTCACTGTTCCTGAAACCTCCTCTTGCCCCTGGGATTCCCCTTCCTCATTTGCTGCTGAAATGAGAACCAAAAAAAAAAAAAAAAAAAAAAAAACAAAAAAGAAAAAAAATAGTGTAAGCAAATACTTTGAGGTGGTCTTCTGCCTGATTTCTTTTCTCTTTTTAAATCAGCATTTTATTCATTTTGATTGAACACGACAGGCAGGCAACAGTGCTTCTATGATCCTGTCTACAATAGAGAATTGTTAAACAGATGTCCATTTTTTTTCCTCCTAGCCTGGCAGTATTATACACATAGCAGTTTTATCTGCTTGAGCAGATCAAATTTGTGTGTGTGAGTGTGTGTGCTGCCATTTGGAGTGATTAGAATAAGCCACACAGAGGCAAGATGTATTGTGCACAATTAAGCCCATCTCCAGACCGCACATTTTTGTTTACTTTTGGTCTCCTCTCCTTTCCCCAATCAAGCTACTAATAGAGCTGTTTCAAGTTTCAACAAGACCACATTAACTGCTGGTCTCCACATGAAACAGACTGTCAAACCTCAGCCTCTCCCCAAGATCTAAGCACCAGCCCCCCTGTCCTCCTTTACATTTCTCTCTGAAACTGCCACAGCCCTCACCTCCAAAATTCCTAATGATTCCCCCCGGTAGACACTCAGTACAATGTGAAATTTCACAGTGTGAGACTTTACATGCTCTTTGTCATTTCTCTCAGCTGTGTCACGCAACATGATTGCCACTGACCAACCCCTGCTTGAAAGTATGTTCCCACTAAACAAACAAACAATCCGGATAATTGCTGTGGAAGTGATGATATCTGCATACATCATATTTCAATTATACCTTATTCATTCAAAAAATGCCTATGACCCTCCTACGCCTTGTGAACGGCACTGTATGCTGAAATGTAAAAAAAAACTAAGTTCTAAAAGCAGAACAAAAGCAAAACTGATGCTTAAAAAGGAGTTATTCTCTTAAAATACACATGTTTCTACTTGCCAAATGATTTCTCGGAGAAGATGATAGGCTGGAGCAATGCAGGGAGGGGGGAACAAAAGGGGTTTTAATCATGGTTCGGATTAAGGAGTTGTATAACAATTGCTCTCCTTCCAGGCACATATACTGTACAGGCTCACTGTAAATGATCAGCATTAAAAGAAACAAAGTGCACCGTGAGGCATTTAACATAAAGACAGCTGCATATACATTAACACTTGATTAATCAAAAGACTGGTTATCTTTCTCCCTCCTGATACCAGGAAATAGCACTTATGCACACAGGACTGACAGCCAAAGCTAGGCTTCTCCCCTACCCCAATTAAAGTACATAAAACCCACTGTGGGGAAAAGAAAAAAGAAAAAAGAAAAAAAAAAAAAAAAAAAAAGCACAAGACTCTTTATAATTTGAGGGCCTCTTTCGGGACAAAAAATATTGTTTCATCTCCACATAGTCTTGCTTTTCTCTGCACCAAGCAGGGAGTAGAGCAAAGCTGTGGCGCTTCTGGCAATATTTTTCTATAAAACATAAGTTTTACATTTTGAAAAAAGGCTAATTTTATTGGTAATGAATACCAGTAATAACTTAATGAGTCACTGCAGTACACACTTTAAGGAGGAGCCGGTGCTAATGCGTGAATAATTATTGACACAATTAAGTGCCCAACACTGGGCCTGTTAAACTGCTTCTGGCACGTGAGGACTCCTTAATGGCTCCATGGCATCATACAATGACCCTAAAAGGTTTTAAATTGCAGAGAGCTCCCTTTTGCTACTGCAAAGGATCCTTGGATCTCCAACCCATTCCCTGCCAGATGATGCTGAATTGGCAAGGGTTTACATCCTGTGTGGTGTTTTGCCTGCTGCCAGGCTGAATAATTGCCTATTTACCGATTTTGTAAACGGCAAGCTCACCCTTTGACCTGTCTTGGGAGAGACTGTCTGGTCCACAGCCCTGCTGGGGGCTTCCTTCTTCCTGACAGTCACTCTGTGAGCCACGGCTGCTGCTGGAAACCTGGCTGCTCCCTTTCCACTGATGGCTCCAAAGCAACAAGATGCCAGCAACACACCAGCCACAGAATCCTCAGTGTGTGGGGGGGTGTATTAATCTCTAACTCACCTACAAAAGCTTTCCTGAAAGTGGAAAAGAGTATTGGGCACAAAAACATCACGGAGTGAAACACCTCCCAGCTGTTTGGGCAGCCCCACCACACACGTACTCCCATCCCAAGACACTCAACTCCCCCAGCTCCATTGCACACGCTTCTGCTTCCCTCTTTTACAGCGTGTGCCAATGCGCAGATGTCCCAAATCTCTGGCCCTGCTGTGCATACCATGCTTATCTGCGGCAAATATAGCAGGATCACTAGAGATATCTGCAGGTTTCCAGCAGAGTTATGTGCGAGGCAACACCATCATCAGGAAAGCCATAAAAAAGTCACCCCTGGCAAATAACTCCTGGCCGTGTTTCACAAGAAGGGTGCTCGTGTCCTCTGAGCGGACGCGGTTGTCTGTAAGTTGGGATGGCCTGCCAAGACGCCTCATCAGTGAGCTGGAGCAACACATGCAACAAAAACTGACCCTTTTTTCTGAGATCCTGAACTCCCTCTGACCTTCCCCGAGCTGTTCCAGCATGCATGTAGGTCCATGAGGTAGATGAACAAGACAGACAGGAGGAAATGTTTTATGTTACAATCTGCACAGCCCGAGTACTGCACCTACAGACTTGTCACTCACTGAGGGCTCCCCGGCCAGGGTTAATTAAATGGCTTTGCATTTTCTCATCTGCACAATGCAAACACAGATGCTGCCATCTTTGTAGGGTGCTGTAGGGACATACCTATTTTGAAAACATGCACTGTACTGGACACAACAAAAAAGAACAGGAAAACGGGGCTGACCTGAAAAATGCATGTCCTGAATTAGGAACTACCAAACACAGTCTAGTACTTCTCACAAAAGAAAAGGCTTGGAAGGGAGAAGCCACTCCAAAAACTAAGTAGCTTCATAAATTTCCTTTTATTAGATAATGGTGGATGATCAACCCCAGCTCTTGCTCCTGACAGACACCACCCAGCTCACTGCAACCCAGAGAAAAGCCACCAGTTGCCCGTGTCCCACATGATGCCACATTCCCATTGATGCAGTTCCAACAGACCTTCCACAACCCAAGGTCTTTTCTGAAACACCAGGAGTAAGGGTGAGCTGCAAAGATAACTGGCATCATGCATAATCAACTGAGTTACTTTTAGCTGCCTGACTTCTGAGTAGAGAGGAACAGGAATCTTTCCCCACATATGCCCCCCGCTAAGCCACAGGGGCTGTCTGCAAGAGCAGTGAGAGTTTCACTTGCAGCTGTGCCATGCCAGCTCAGCGGTACCACACTTCATAAATGGCTCTTGACCCCTTGCCCTGACTTGCAGCAGAAGACAGCTGTTCCAACAAGAGCAGTCCTGCAAAGCCAGGCAGGGTTTGTGCTGCTGCATTGGAGCGGGATTTCACTGATGAATGTCTGGTGCTGCTGACATCCAGCCCGAGGAAGCTCCTAGGCTGCACTTTCTTTGTAATAAACCAAATGTGCAACAAAATATTGCCACATCCCATGTGTACATTGGCACAACTGGGACTTCAACCCCCATTTTGCTTTGTGGTTTTCAAGTGGCTTTGTTTGTCTTAAGATAAAGCACACTTTCTGGCCTGATACAAGGGCCAGCCACCTTGGGGAACAGGGTCAGTGCATGCACTGGGTCACCTGAGGATGGGACCCCTCCTGAAGTGTTGACCTGTGGCAGGAGCCAGAGAACCCTGAGACATCTGCAGAATCAGTCCCCTTTAAAAAAAGAAAAAAATGATGAATTTTTCATGACTTGCGGCACAGAACGTATGTTTTGAAGTCAGCTGGTGTGAAAACTGCAGGGAAAAGGAATCAAACTTTAGGCTGCTGGTCATAGGTTTTTATAACATGGAGAAGAAAAAAAACAGACATTGTGTTTGCATTCTATTTCTGGGCCTTTTAAGCTGTAACAGCATGAGTGGTATTTGCATCAGGAGTTACCATATATCATTGCAAGCAACATATGCATAGATGGAAAAAAGATGACGGCAGCAGCAGGTTCAGTGAAATCTCAGGATCTCTCTGTGATAGGGACCTGCTAAAGGTTTGGTTTTATTTAGCGTAGCTTGAAATGTCATTGGCATATGTGTTTCTCAATTAACACCAATTTAATACACTCCAGAAGTGTTCTATTCTGAGAGCAGGCTTCAGAGTTTACAAAGGATCTAACCTGACATTTTAGCACAGGATATCCAGACCCATTTACAATCAGGAAAGCATACTATGAAGGCTAGAGTTTTTTTTCTTCCACATTGTATAATGATGCCTCTAATGATAAATATGAAAGTCAGAAAATCCTAGCAAACAGTGCTCTACTGTGGAAATTAAGAGTCCCCTCCATACTCTGTGAGTCACTTATATCCCCCACTTGAAACGGTGCCTTGCAGCAAATGCAGAGTTTCAGCAAGTGCACGGTTGATTTTCCTTCCTTGTGCCTTAACCGTGCTGTACATTTTCCTCAATGATAAACTGCCAACTCATCAACAGAATAAGTGACAAATATATTAAAAAACCACAAAAGCACACCACAAACTCAATGAGAAGTAGTCAACAATCCTGAAAACCCTGGGCCTTATGACAAAAACTTGAGGAGGGAAAGATTCACTGATGATGACTTCCTAAATGATAAATACAGATGTCCAACAGAATCCCAGAAACCAACCACTGAAAGGTTGAAGGATTATTTATTAAACAAAATAATGAATTAAGAATAGGCAAGAATCACTTCATATGAACTTTACACAGACTATATGAATGTCTACAGTCTATTTAAAAAGAGCACTCGGCATTATTAATATTGATTTTGGAATATACAATTCATTAGATGTAAGGGGCCAAATTCATCCCTGATGAAACCAGTAACTTCAGAGAAGCTGCAAGAGACAGAAATACCTCTTTTCAGATCTAGTTAACTGTTTATTCTGAAATCAGTGATAGGGAAAAACAATTCAAAAAACATTGGTAGAAAAAGGTTAAAATCAAGCATTTTAAGGTTAGAAAATACCAGTTTTCAACTTGCCCCTTAATTCTGTCCTGTTGTGTGTCCATTGTCTGCACCGAAGAAGGAAAACCAGCCCAGGTTTTTGCAATTCAAAAGTGTATCACAGGGCATTCACACAAGAGGGCAGGAGTGTGATTGGAGGGACAACCTGAATTCAGTCTTAATTATCAATGTTTGGCTTTGCAATTTGCATGAACTTTCCTCCTTTTCTAAACGGGGTGAAAAAAAAAAAGAAAAAAAAAGAGAAAAGCTAAATACATTACAAACAACAGCTGAAGCTTCCCAAAACAAACCTCCCTAGCAAGATTTAGCCTCTGCACAAGTGTCTACTCTTTGAGCTTCAGGGTATGAGCTGGAGTCTGCAGAAAATAAGGTACAGTCTGGTCTCCAGCCAGGAGACCTCACCAATTTTTCCCATTTCCCAGCGACACTGCTGGGAAACTCCAGCTGCTGCCAGTGTAGGGAGGTAGGAAAGAGAGATTGATGCACAGGGAGGAGGCTGGGAGAGGAGGTGCTCCCCATCCTGCTCCAGCTGCTCTGGCAGGTCCATGGATGATGTCTAGTTCAGGAGCTCCTGTGCTCCAGGAGTGGAGCTGGTCTGGTCCCAGCTGAGCTCAGCTCCTCTGACAGCCCTGCTTGGCTGCTGCTCTGACACTGTGAGTCACTGCCTAGAAAATGACCATCAAAGTGAAACAGACACTTCCACAGGCTTGTGTCATCACCAGAGCCTCAGGGCATGACAAAATTCTACTGCTGAAACCTGGAATTCCATGGCATCACAAAGTTCTACTCCTAAATCTTGGACTTCTTTTCAATAGCAAATTCTAAAGCAAGCCCAAGGCAGAGTGAACATTGAAGTTTTTTGGTCCAACAGGATCATTTAAAATTAACTGAAGCAATCTAGAGACATCAGACTTCTACTGTCTCCTGCAATAAATAATTTGCAATAATCTTTCCTTGCAACAACATTCTCACCTACACACTGTCTAGAGCATGTGTGTTTGTATATACCCATATATATATAAACACATCCTTGAATACAAACAGTTGGAAAGACTTCATCCTGAGCATGACTTGCCAGGAAATTCTGATATATGATGAGTTAAAATATTAACAGATGTGCACATTCAAAGTGAGAATTTAATCCTGAATTTGATCAGGAATACGCATTGAACTCTGCTGGAGAGAACTCTGAAATTCAATAACATTACCCAAGATGTTCTTTGTTAAATCATGGGAAATCTTGTGTTTCAGATTCTTCAATTCCTGGTTCCAGTGCAAGCCTGGAGTTGCTTGTGCAGTGTTGGTCCTCTGAAAACCTAACTCAAAGGACAGGACTCCCTCACCAGGCACCCCAGTGGGTGTTCACATCACCTGCCCCATGGATCCAACTGCTCATGCAGCCAAGGCAAGCTCCCAGTAGGGCTGCTCTGAGGCCCCCTGGGATGAGCCTACCTGTCTCTATTGATTACACAGATGGCTTTAGCTCCTAATTTAGTTACCTAATTTAGAGGAGGCTCCATGGTTGTTATAATTTTATCCTCAAACCTTACTGTAGCACACATGCTAGTCACTACAAGCTAACTCAATCCCAAATGAGGGGGGTCAGAGCTAAATTCAAGTTTTTGCTCAAAATGAGCCCACATGCAGACCTAGATGCCGTCAAGCTCTAAGAATCAAAGATCTTCCAGGTGGAAATTTCTCTGACCTAGCTATAGCTTTGCCTGGAAATTTGGATTATCTATACCTTTATAAGCAATAAAAACCCTGTCAAAAGGTTCCTTATTTATTTAATTCCAATTACACAGTAAATTTTATATACCTTTTTTCCAGCCTTCAGTTATCACTACTGAAGCATTTTTATGTTATTCTTAATAAGCAGCAGAGAACTTACAGAAGTACAGATAGAATTTGCATATCATTCCCCATTAAAGTGTTACCTCCCTTCCTTTTCCTCTCCAGCTTATAACACACAGCAGTGGGAAATGAGCAGACAAAGTCCTGTTAGAGCTGAAAAGAAAATCTTACCTACACGATGGAAGAATTAGAATCACAGAATCATTTAGGCTGGAAAAGACCTCTGAGATCATCTACTCCAACTTTTGACTGATGATCATCTTGTCAGTTAGACCAGAGCACTGAGTGCCACATCCAGTCATTTATTGAACACCTCCAGGGATGGAGACTCCACCACCTCCCTGGGCAGCCTGTTTCAAAGCTTAACAACCCTTTTGTGAAGAAGTTTATCCTGATGCCCAACCTGAACCTCCCTGGGCACAGCTTGAGGCCGTTTCCCCTTGTCCTGTCCCTGTTCCCTGGAGCACAGCCCAACCCCAGCTGGCTGTCCCTCCTGCCAGGGAGCTGTGCAGAGCCACAGGGTTCCTCTGAGCCTCCTTTTCCCCAGGTTAAACACCCCCAGCTCCCTCAGCTGCTCCTCATCGGACTTGTGCTCCAGACCCTTCCCAAGCTGTCTCCTTCTCTGGACACACTCCAGCCCCACAACGTCTTCCTTGTGCTGAGGGGCCCAGAACTGGACACAGGACTCAGGGTTTGGCCTCACCAGTGCTCTGTACAAAGGGACAATCACTCCCCTGGACCTGCTGCCCACGTTATTTTTGATACAGTTAGTCACATTCAGCCAGGCAGAGGGCATGCCTGCGTGCAACCTCTCCATCTGTGCTGGAGGTACAGCACCTGAAAGGGTTAAGAGAGAGAGGAGAGCTTTCAGAAATACCTGGGAACAAGGATACCTGCGGGGTGTGCTCAGTTGGTTTTGAAGCTATCTTTGTTCTAGCACTGTTTTTGAAGATATGCTGTTCTAACACTGGTTGAGTATGTTGCTATTGACATCCCGCTAGAGTCGTGGCAGATCAGTTAAGTTTCTTGTCAGGGTGTTCATTTCGGCCAGGATCAAGCCCTGGGCAGGCCAGCCCACAGGACAGGCTGTGGTAGGGCTGTGGAGCACAAACCCTGCTGCCTTGACCCTCCCCAGGCTGCCCAGGTGAGGGGACAGCTCCATCCAAGCGCTGGGAGCACACTGTGCTCCGTGGGACACCCTGCACAGAGAGCACTCAGCCACTACTCACATGCACTGCTTGCCTTTATTTCTAAGTCACTCCTGCTCCAAACTGCCCCTTCCTTTTGCATCTTCTCATGCTGCCTTCTGGGGAGTTAATTATTATTATTATTATTTTTTAACATGCTCTCCTCAGGACGTTATCTAAGTATCCTCCCAGTCTCCTCTCCACCTATTTGACATATTTCCTAAAAATGGACAAATTCTCAGGGGACGCCTCACAAATTTCCCCCCTCAGTACTGAATTCATCCAGATTTGTTTCATGATACAAAGTGTTGCCTCTTCAGTACGTTTTTAAGACCCATTTCAAACTCTCAGCACTTAAAGTTGAGGTGCTCAAATATTATCTTTGTCCATAATAACACTGTCTGCTTTTTGCTTCCTGCCTCTTCATCCCAAAGGACTTTTTTTTTTTTTGCACATTCTAAAATAACTGCATCTTCTTAATGGCCTCCTGTGAAGAACTTTATACAAAGCATTTCAGCACTTAAATAAATCATATCCTCAGTTGTTCCCTGACCACTATTTTACAGCCCCTTCCTATGAAGGAGGAAAAACAATCTAATTAGTTAATCTTTGCACAGTACTTTGAAGAAGAAAGTGTTGTCTCTGTTTGAACATTCTTACACCACCTGGTGTGTTGCTTTTGGTGCAGTCTTCAAAACAGATGAAGATCCAACACCAGCCCCTCTAGGAACCATCCCAAAGAACCACCCTTGCTTTCTGCCTCGTTGGGGTGCTCCTTGGATGAAACCACTCTCCACACATCTATCAATATCCAGAAAGAAAATAAAATGCCCTTCAAATCCTAACAGTGTAGTTTGCCTGCGTACTACAGTCCTTTTGCTGTAAATAAATACATGCTCAGCACTCTCACTGGTTTGAGGAGTGATCATGAACCCTTTATCATTTGTGCTTGTTAATATTCCCTTCACCAGCTGTGCTGGATGAATGTCTGACTGTTGGGATAAGGGTGTTGCAGCACACGATTTTGAGATTTTCATGGCTCTGCAAGCCAGCAAGAGAGTTACTAAACTACAGCAAAAGTAGCAACAATTTCTAATCAGTGGGTGTCCTGTGGCCTGGAAGAGAGCTTGGTGAAGAAGCAAGCCAGAGACAGATCAGCTCTCTCTAATTTACAACACAAGCTGTCAATGAAATAAATTAATCAAGGGACAATTAAAGTACAGTAGCAGGAAATTCAGGCCCCAGCTCTGTGGCACATGGCCTGGGTTTGAAAGCTGGCTAGACCCCACGTCATGAGGTTTTTATTGCTGAGGAGCTGGTGCTGCTTCTCTTTCATCCAACACCCTGGCTTTTTGTTTTCTGTCTCTAAGTGAGGGCTTGTGGTTGTTTCTAACCCATATGTCTCTAGTTTTGAGCTGCGTGGTTTGCCCCCTCTGTCTCTCATCATTGCTTTTGGCCCAGTTTCTTGACAGGAAATGCAAGATTTATTTTGTCTGGCCTGAACTACATTTTTCCTTTCTGACTACTGGTGTTACTTCACTCAAAATAACATTGGCTTTGTGCTTATTGCCTGTGCAAGGTCAGAGCCTGAGGGGTACAGGCACATTTAGGAGCAATGATGAGAGGAGGGGATGAGGTTTCAGGGCAAGAAAAGAGACTAAAAGGCAGAGGGCAGATGGAGAAACAGGTAAGAAATTAAGACGTGATTTACAAACTTTTAGTTTGGAGGACATCCCCTTCAGGCAGCAATAAGCTGAACTGCTGCTACAGAATAACTCTTGGATACTATATCCAAGAGTTATTCTGTAGCAGCAGTTCAGCTTATTGTATTATTATTATATATTATTATATATTCAAGCCAAGCTACTAACGCTAACATGATCATATGAAGCAGGATATTGCCTGGTAATTTTTACCACAAATTTAAGGAGAAGAAAAGTTACCAAAATTGATACAAGTAATTTTAAATATGTTGCTGAAGATTTTCAGTCTTTGGTTGCTCAGCAGATCAAGCAGCTCAGGAACGTGGAATGAATCTGGTTCAGAGCAAAGCTGAATGCAAACAAACATACAAATGCTGAAAACCAAACATCAGCTCTTAAACTAATTATATTCGAGTTCCTCTGGTGCTTGTAGAAGGATTTGTAAGTCTTTGCCTGGTATCATTAAGTACATAGTAAATGAACTTGTACAAGGAGGGCAGGAGCTGTGCCAGGCATTGCTGGGCCACTGAAACCTGTGCCACTAAACCAAGAGCAGAACAGCCTTGTTACAAAACAGCCCGTTTTATTATGGACAAAAATAGTATTTGAGCACCTCAGCCAAGAGTTGCCAAACTCCTTTTTGACTCATCAAAGGGCTAAAAAACCCCATCTTTCCCACTTACCTGATCTGAAATGAATCCAAAGCAACAAACAAAGCCGATTCTCCAGCCAGCAGAGACACATACCTTGCCAGCATCCCAGCCTGCAATGCATTTACTCTGAGTGGGAAATGCAGCTCCAGCCTGCTCACACTCTTGCTGTTTTCCTTGAAATTGGACTCAAGGAAGTTGTTCGCAACTTTAGATAAGCACAAGGATAATGGACACTTTTGCTTAGAACACATCCTAACACTAAAGTACCTTTTTCACACTAAATTCTTCATCTTAGGCTGCTCTCAAATTTTGTTTTGTGGGATACTTTTGACAAGGTCATCCCCACAGCATTTATACCTGTTCACAAGGAACCCAAATGCCTGCTGAAAGCCTGAAGCCACAAATCACTACTAACCAGAGGTTCAAATGTCCTTGGGTAACTCTGCAAGTTCTGATGCTTTTGTGACTTTTGTCTGACACCAGTCAAAACAAATAGTCCAGGATGGGGCCAGGAGCCTGGGAAAGGGGAAAAATGCTTTTCAAACAACCTGAACTGGCAACCTGAATGTCAAAAAGCAGTCCAGGCCCACTCATGGTAGCCTTTTGCTACCTCAAACAATAAGTCACATTACTGGATCAGTACCACATCACAGCACCAGGCACTGGGCAGCTCTGTGTGGTACAGAAAGCCAGTGCTCTGTCCTGGGATGTTTTGATCTGCACAGGTAAGATCTTCAGCAATATCCCAGAATTCTGCTCCCCAAGTATCACATCACATTCCCATGCGTGGTCAGCCAGCTTCTTCTCACCGAAGGGAAAATGGTGTTCTGTACCAGCTGGAGGGGGTGTCTCAGGAGATGGGTCTTGCTCTTTATTCCAGAAACGCAAGGCCTGTGTGCACACTGATTCAAACAACTCATTTACTTGGTCAAAACTAGATAAGGGTCTAAAAATGTGGTACATGAAGAGCGTGGGCTCCAAACAGGGAGGAGCAGGGCCTCCCTTTTCTACAGGAGGTGGTTACACTGGCTCAGCTGAGTGCTGCGTGACAAGTGACAAGAGCAGAGATTGTCCTTTGCCATTTGGGGGGCAAGTTTCCAGCAGAGGGATTGCTTTAGTGCAGCATGACACTAGCAACAATCTGCATGCTGAAGTTTCTATCTCTTTTACGCCATTACCTCAAATTGCTTATCCTCATGAAACTGGGAGTGTCTCAGTGTACTAGCTTAAAAACACATGGTCAAGCTTTATGGTCCAGTTCTACTCCTTTTTTGCTGAGGTCTGAAGACTCAAAAGCTTCTCAAATTAAGAATGGCCATTTAGTAAAAAACTGGTTTTAGATTGAATTTAAGTTGGCAAGAGCTTTTCAGCAGGATGGCGAGGCAAATATGCCCAGTGCCAGCTTCTTGAAGTTCACCCCCATACTTCTCAAGGGAGTGGCTAAAACCTGTGGGCCACCATCACTAGTGCTTTGCACCCTTCAGAGTCTCCTTATTCCGTTGCAATTAGGTTTAAATAGTGTTTAGCATTCCATGATTGCCCTACTTTACAGTCCCTTCATTTTCTTAGCTTAAAAAATAGCGAAGTTGCAACGCTGTAGTGTTTCTGTTGTGATTGTCATGATGGAAGCAGAGCCAATGCAATTTGCCTGTGTTTTACTCACCACCATCTGGCAGGGATATGGTGACATGCTAATCTTCACAGGACTCTTGTTTTTCAACTATCTGCTGGACAACTAAAGAGATCACCAGGCTGCTGGGATGAGTGCCAGATAGGAGGCAGGTATGTTTATGAGTTTAAGATTCTTATTTTCTTTCAGTGCTTTCACATGCTGTTCATGGAGTGGCAGGAAAAGTGAAAAGGGGGAGGAGGGGATGAGTCAGTGACTAGACTACAACTGTTCAAAATCAAACTGAAGTTCTGCAAAAGGTGGTTGTTCACAGTTCACCTCTTACCTGCTGTTTGCTCACATGGCCTTGAGGTCTGGATGGGCTTTTTGGAAGTCCTTCCCCTGGCTTTGTCCAGTGTTCCCACTCTGACAGACAAGCACACGTCTGAACACACATACAGTGCTCAATAAAACGGCCACATTTTCCTCTCTTCCTCATTTTTGTAGCACTGGTGAGCTCTGGGGTGATGGAAGGACAGTCATATACTGCCTCACTAGTAATTACAGGCAGCTGATATGGTGCTAGCACAGCAGCTGAGTCTTGCAGGGGAAGTGGAATTATGGCAGCTTTTTACCACGGGTGAGAGAAAAGCCTTTGTTCATCTCCCTGAACTTCAGGGCTGCTTAAATGGTAAATATTGCTGTAATAAGATGGAGACTGGATCTTCCTGCTGGTGAATGCCAAAGTAACCCAAATGATAAATACGGCATCAAAGATATATAGATACTTTGAAGTTTATGTAAAAATCCCAACAAGAAAATCCATCAGGTTCTGAACTGTGAGAGGACAACTGCAAACAGTGGATGAAGCAGTCAGTAGATGACTGCTCCTCAAGTGATCCAGACAATAAGCCATCTCTGTCTGGAACATGCTCAGCTCTCAGCCACATGCTGCTTCCTAAGCTTCCCTCCCAGATCCCACATCTCTCAGTCCCTCTAGGAGGGGCCACAGCTGCAAGTTTCAGCAGGGAGGAGGGTGTGCAGCACCTACCCAATTCACTGGGGCTGGAGCCAGTGCCAGCCCCTGCCAGCATTTCAGAAGAAATCAGCAACTTCAGCAAATTTATTTAACAAATGCCTTATCCTGACTCACCTTCTTGCAGTGGGGCCAAAAAACAGAGTCTAGTTTTAGCCACTGTAATGACTAACATTCATAATGACTAGCAAAGAATTACAGCTAAAAACACAAGCTGCTTCAGCTCAAACTAAACAGTCATGGCTCACCAGTTAGGACTGAAAGATTCATGCTCAGCTCAAGTGCAGAGGAGTATCTGAGGCACACTCTCACCAACACGTGACATTAGCAGAGCTAAGAGCAATAAGTCCTTATTACAGTAGGCTTCTCAGAGCAAAGGTTTCTGATGAGGGAGCTGGTTTGGACGAACCCTGTGTGGCATCAATTAAGCAAAACAAACAACAACTCCTCACAAATTTTCCCCTAAACAAAAAACAGAGCACAAACAAACAAAGAGATCCCTCACCTGTCACTCTCAAGTGGGAAATGGACCTGTGGTTACAACCAAGGGTAAAGCACTGGACATGCACATGTATCTTACCTTTCTTTCCTCACTATAGGTAAGACAATCACTATGAAAATGATCTGCTCCAATATTAATTAAATACCTATAAATTCACACACACACAGACAGTCTCTCTCTCTCTCTCAATAGGCCTTGGCATAAGGGTGCATACAGAATTTTGGCACTGAGCTGAGAGTGGAATAGGCGGCACAACCTAGACATGCCCAAGCCTTCTTGACACAGGAACAGCTTCTCTTCCCTATGCCAGTGGTTTGCTCAGTGCCAGCTCCGATGCACACCCCCTTCCAGGAATGGCTCTCATCCATGCTGGCAAACAAAATGATAGAGAAGAAAATACGAAATTACTCTTCAGAATGTAAGTGGAAGGATGAGCACGGCGCCAAGTGAGAAGTATCCAAATGTGAGATCCCACACTGCTGCATGTCAGTTGGAAAGATGACACATGTACAGAAAGTCAAGCAAACAGGTTTGTCCACAAAGGGAAGCTAAAGGAGACCATTTGCATTTTGTGCAGTAAAATGTTTAAATCAGCACTGCACAAATGATGTACAAAAACACTCACTGCAGTCACCAAGACTGCAAGCACCCTACATGGCAGCTGGCCAGCAAACCCCTTCATTAAATACAGTGTGATGAGAAGGAAATAGGAAAGTGGCTGCTGACCTCTGAAGGCCAGCAGGTAATGCAAGCCAATTGATTATTCAGTTCTAATGAAGGGATCTAATACTTATTTTGGACTACTCACAGGAGAATAAAGCAAGAGTTCAGGGTGAAGTAAAGTCAACTTTATTTAACAATCTGTGACTGATTATAAGGGAGCAGCAAGTTCCAGATGGGTGGGAGTGCTTACAAAAACCCCTCTATTTTCCTACAACTTACAATCAATGCTTTTAGTTTCCATGTATTGTAATGTTGCCACTTAACACGACAAGCACAGGAGAACAAAGAAACATGAAACTAACTTTGCACCAAAAATTGGGGACTGAATAGGACATGCTTTCCCACTCAAAGGATGTAGTTCGGGCTTCTAATTTTAGCACCTTATTCAAAACAATATCTCATTTAGAATGCTCCTTGGTCAAGCCCTCAGCTCTGACCTAAGCCTAAGAATCTTTAATTCTGTTATGTAAAATATGCAGGCTTTTTGAGACAGAAATCACACCTCATTCTATGCTGTGGAAAAATCATCATGCAGACAGTCGTTTAAAATAACATTCACTTTAGCCATTATTTATTTTCAACTATCTGTCTTTAAGACTACTATAATTTTGAAATGAACAATTGTTTTTCTTTTAAAATTAATCTTATGCATGTCTTCATAACCACCTAGATTTATTGCTGCGGGTGGGCAAGTCACATGGAAGCATGGAAATCCCAACAGTTTGAAAAGTAATTAGACCCTTTTCTGTTACAATTGCAAGTTCAAGAAACTGTTCATTTTTACACTCAGAAAAGGCACACTTTAACATTGTGATTCCTGTTCCGTGCCTTTGCCCACCCAGTACCTAATCCCCACTGTCTTGGCACAGCAGTGGAAAAGCAGCAGGATCATGAGTAATGGTAAAAGCCTGGGACTTAGCAGCCTTAATTGATTCATGTTCAGTGAAAAGCAAAAGAAAAAGTCTGTGCTTGTCTCCTCGCAGAGCTCCTAAGTAAGCCCTGCTAGACAGAGTAGGTGCATTAGAGCCACCGTGTGCTCCTGGCTCAACAGAGCTACCTACGATAGCACAACCCAACTTCCACCCACAAGGGTCCCCCCAGGCGGCAGCTGGAAAAGGGTTCATGCCTGATGTTTCCATTAAACCTGACCTACCTGACTGTTTTGCAGCAGCCTGATAGAATCCTTGTGTTGCTTTTTTTTCCCCGTGGACAAATGGAGTCACTCCATGAAGAGTAGTGCTCTAACAAAAGGTCAATTAATTTTAAATGGACACACACACAGCCTTATGTCTACTTAAAACAAACAAGGCAGGACAAGGCCTGCCCGCTCTGTGCTGCTACTTGCCGAGAATTAAAAGCTCCCCATTCGGGACCCAATGGATGCAGAACATATTTAGAGGCATAAATGTGTACCTTGAACAGAAATCAATACTATCACCTCACAACTCCAGACAGGACAATATCCAGCCTCTCTGAGCTCTTCAGTCCAAAACATCTATCATCTCATCTCTAAACTTTCAAGGACCAGTTACAGTCTCCTTCACTGGGAATGTATGGTTAGGTAAGAACAGCAGCAACAATAAAAAGCCCACAACACATTTTTAAAGAAAGTAGTTCTTTTACCTACTTAATTTTAAAACTCAACTCTGAATTCATTTTCAACACTAAAAGATTGAGGATGGGTGTCTAAGAGGAGTGATTATAGGATTTTCATTCCTTTGGTCAACTTTTTGAACATACCAAAGGCCAAAATAGACCACATTAATTGGTCAGTATCACACAAATCCACAAGGATCAGAACTCACCTTGTGAAAATCACCTTTCTGAATAACATTAGTTGACCCTAACTCAAATATGGGAAATGAACTTAATCCTAGGAGGTGTTTCACCAGACCACATTTGTAGTAACACTATTGGAAAGATAAAATTAAGAGGTTCCAATGGTGAACAGCACATCATCCAATATTCCAGCATATATTTCCTACAGGCTTTACTACCAGAGTTAAGTACTTTTATTAATATCAGAAATACTTTTTATAGAGGTCAAATAAAAATTGCTCAGAAGCTGAAATTACCACAGGCTCCACGTTTCTTAATTTGGGATGTTTCTTAGTTTGGGATGTTCAGGAACTGTCTGCTCTGTTTTGTTGTTTTTTTTTAATTGAAAAAATAGCCCTCACTAAATCAAACTTTTCTAGAAGAAAATTCTGAATGTGCCAAAATACTCTAAGTAAATTAAATATTCTGGAAAAAGATCAATGAATGCAAGTCATTTCAGTATATTTAAGCAATACAGAAGTAATTTTGCAGCCGTTAGAATAAAACTTACGAAGTGCAGGGGAAATATGGGTCAAAACCAGCAAAGAAATCAAATAAATTAAAACTGTGAGAATTACAAACTTCAATTCACTTTCAGTGGAATTGAAGTTTGTAATTCTTTCACTGGAACCTTCAGTTCCCAGAAAATGAGAAAAAAATAGGCAAACTTTTTGTAAGCACATGAGTGGTAACAAGGAGAAAATAATGCACACATCAGTGTTGACTTGTCAAGAAAATACCTTGCTAAATGAATCTCTTTCTGCTACTTATAATTCTTTGCAGAGCAGCAGGAGTAGCAGTTTCTGTGCTTGGTTTGTGGTTCACTTTTTGAAACTCTCTCACACTACCTTCATACAAGCCAACGATAAGATCGTCAAGGGAAAGGATATTGCTGGAACTATCACAACACAGATTTGAAAACAATACAAAACTACAAGGAAAACCATGAAAACATCATTAATGGCTCATTACTTAAATGGAAGAATGCACAGAGCAGCTTTCCACAAGAATCTGTCCTAAATCAGATGCTACTCAGGATTTTTATTTACAGTTTAGACAATGGAATAAAGAGTGTTCCTATGAAATCCACAGACAGCATCAAACTGGGAGACACAGCAGGTAGGAAGGCAAAATCAGAATTCTAGATAACCTTGAAAATTGAAGGAACAGTCTTAAAAGGGTGCAATGGGGACAAGGAGACGAAACTATAACTATAACTGCACAAATTCAGGAAGCAGGGAGCACTTCCTTGGGAAAGTAGCTGGGTGTTACAGTCAATTGCAATTCAACAACATGATGATACTGTGGAAAAGTCCTAGCACCAGACCAGGATGATTCATGAAGGTACATAAAAAAAATTCTCATTCTATTTCATCGCTGGAAAGGTCTCTGGAGGGAAAAAAGTGGGGCACTTCTCTAGAAAAAGAGACGTGAACTACCTTTAGATGGTTTCTAATTTCCACTTGAAATTTAATCATCTGTGTCTATGAACATCTTTTTCCTTATCCCATAGCTTAAAATGTTCTTCCCTTTCTTGGTGTATTAATACCAAATAAATAATCTAATACCTTTAAACACTCCATAAATGGAGCTATACAAAGCCTTCTTTGTGAATTGTACAATGGCTTCCTTCCCTCTTTTGCTGGGAATACTAAACCTGATACATCCCGTACCCAATTTGCCTTTTTCATATTTTCACATTTAACATTTCAGAGTCATCCTGTGATCACCTAAATATCACCTAGGTCTTTCTCTCTCACTTTGAGGAAGGGAGGAGATGACAAGGTATAGAAAATATCATTAGTCCTTAACCAAGTGACCTTGTTGTTTGTGCTGCAAAGTTTTATCTATAAATCCCCTTCAAAGTCATGTATTTTGGCATTATGGCATTGTGAACCTCCCCTAAAATGACGTTGCCTCTCAAATTTTATGGTTGGTTTCTGTTTAAAACACAACTAAGAACAATTATTGTTCTTTCTTTATTGGTCTTCTTTCCCCCTTTTATTTAGGTATATGAAGGATGAAAATCTCACTGTGTAAATCACAATTTGTTCTTGTGTGTTTGGTTTGTTGTTTTTTTTTTTTTTTTTTAAGCAGAAGTCAACCAGATGAGGTTCTGATTCATTAATTCTATAACTGTCATGACCCAAACCTCTATCTGTTGAAAGACTGTTAGGTTGTTTATTCCTTTTAACCCTTGTGATACATTTAGATTGATTGAACATTTTCAAAGCTGACACTCCAAGGGATTTAAAAAAAAAAAAAAAAAGCTTGAAATTGCAGTTCCCAATCAGGCAAAAGGCTTTGCCAAAGGTCAGCTCTATATGAGAATTCACAGTTTTAAAACGTATTATTTTCTCTCTAAATAACATGCGAGATACTATTCATGATCTACTATGCCAATACTTTTCACAGTGCTATAAAACATACTCTTTTCTACATAATGGACTCCTCAAATATATATTGGAGCTGACAGAATGGTTCTAGGTTTGATGATAAAATTATAATGTGAAATTTTATGGCCTGTTGTAAAGAGCAGATCAGGCAGGGAGAATATACAGCCCAGGTGATGGCTCTTTCTGGCTCTGCACTGATCTCTACAGCTCCTCATATTCACTGACTAAAACAAGAACAAATCCATTATCCCAAACAGATGAAGCAAACAATATTCTAAACGCTATTACAATTATTAAAAATGTTTGTCTACTTTAAAATGGCTGAGATCTACTGCTATTGACATTACCATTAGTATAAAATAATCTGTGTGTGTGTGTGTGTGAAGGGATAGGATAAGGAAGGCTGGGGCTGACTCGAGCACTGGAGAGGCTGTTTTCCCCCAGCCTCGTGATTCTCGCCCCACCGGCGTTTTCTGAAACAAGGATTTCAGATGTGGCTGCTGCAGGAGCCCAGCGAGCAGCTCCCATCACAAGCTTCCTGAGGAGCCTCAGCAGACAGATGGGAGCGATACACATGCGCAGGAGCCCCTCAGCACAATGCAGCCACTGTCCCAGCAATGTGGGAATGCAGCATCCCTCCAGCCCGGGCAGGGCAGCCTGCATGCACTGGGCTGCAGCAGCTCCAAAGAGCTGCTTGTGGTCTACTGAGTCAATCATCTCTACAGGAGAAAAATCATGGCTGGCACTGCTATCTCTTTGGCACAACACTCAAGAAGTATCAGTTAAAAAGGAGGAATAAAAGGAGCATACTAAAGCCACACAAAAGTCAGAGAAATTTAGTTACTCGTGACCAGCAAAGCACAGAAAAACTCTTGGCTTGACTCCAGCATGAGTGAAGACAGGGCTTATGTCTTTTGCTGAGTCAGGATCTTAGCACTGAGCGTTACCTAAAATCGCTCTGCTGCTGAACAGACTGGGTACATTCTTAATCTAAAACTGATATCATATCTTACATCCCACTGTTGGCAATAGCGGGGTAATCTCATCCCCACACAGTGAGAAAGTTCACATATTCCAATGGCACAGAGCTTTTTAGGAGAGAAACCTGTGTAATTTGTTCTGCACACCCCCAAAAGCAGCTGTTTCTCACATTTGTGCAAACATGAGAGATCACTTGGTTTGTTCAGCCTGGAGAAGAGGAGACTGAAGGGATTCCCCACTGCAGATCTGCAGCTTCCTTACCAGGGGAGGCAGAGGGGCAGGCACTGACCTCTTCACTCTCCAGCAGTGACAGGACTCCAGAAATGCCATGAAGCTGATTTGGGGGAGGTGTAGGTTGGATATCAGAAGAAATCTTTTCACCCAGAGGGTGTTTGGGCACTGGAACGGGCTCCCCCAGGGAAGTGGCCACAGCAGCAAGCCTGACAGAGTACAAGAAGTGTTTGGACAACACTCGCAGCACTCCCACTCTCCCTAGAGCAGCCAGGGAGGACCTGGAAGCAGAGATTCCCTACCCAACCACAAACTCTGCACAGAGCTGCTGACAACTGCACACACAGCAACCTCTTCCCTGTGTTTAAAACACATGTACATCAGTTATTTTTGAGGTTGAAAAATTTCTCCTGGGGCCGGTCGGGAGATTTTTTTTCCTGCTCACAAGTGTTGCCATGGGATTGAAGGAATGGGTGGGGAGGGGCTTACTGTTTGCAGCCTTAAACACCACGTGTCTGAGAATAAAGGGAAAATCTCTGCTAGAGTATAGGAGGATTTGTTCTTCCCATTCATTTGAGAAAAGGACATTGTGGGGCAACCCCCACACCCACAAATAAATTTTAAAAAAAGAGAAAAGAAGGAAGGGCTGATTTGGATGTCAGAGCAGTGACGGTGCAGACCTCAAAAATACTTTATACTGGTTGTCGGCTTTCCTTTTATACAATGGCGAGAGTAATTATTAAAACAAATAATCAGACATTAAAGTTGGCTTAATCCTTGCTTAAGTACTGCAGACATATAACTTTGAAAGCATGTACAATGTGATTATAAATGAAAGCTCTGGTCTGTCACTACACTGAGCTATTTCAGAGGTTTTTTAAGATGGCAACTGGGGAATTAACAGTCTTGATGCTGTCGCAGCAACATCAGCCACCAAACCTCAAGCAGAGTCTCTGCTGTGTTTCAAGATTTTTCCTCCACCTACTAAGACTGATTACCTCCTCTAGTCCCTGAATGGAGAGGGCATTTCAGGACACGTTCAGTGTATCTGTATCTAGGAATGTGCTTAAAGGTGTACTCACACAAATGGGTGTTTCTCTCAGCTGGGGTGTCTGTTTCCTGTAGCCTTCTGCAAACTGGGTTCCTAGTAAAAGCCTGTATGATGTGACTGGTGGTATATGAATCATAAAGTTCTAAAAAACTGTCACCTGGCCAGTTTTTTGATTACACATTTACAGACACATAGAAGTCCAGTAATAGACACTTCAAATTTTTGCATAATTAAATGAAAAAAAATTTGGAAGCTATGGGTCAAGTGTTCCTAGGTTTTAAACAAAAGCAAGATCTCTGCACAAAATCATCTGTGTGCTTTTGTATTGTACCCACAAAATGCATAGAATCAGTAAAACTCATATAGCCAAGATTTCCTTGGAAAACATTAAGGTCCTTATCTCACTTGAAACATCAAGTCATTACTACTAACCTCTCTCCCTACTGAAAAACTCCAATAGCTTTGGAAAGGGTGATTGCTATAATGGAGAAACAGAGTGCTCAGAGAAAGGAATGCTCCTTGGGAAAAGGAGAGCGTTCTCTCCTAGCTGGTGATGAATACAGACCAGTGCCATACTGCTGCACTTCTGCAAGCCAGAGGATGCTCTTGAAACCCCCCTGCTCACCAAGGAGAACTCAAGACAACAATCTCCAGCCAAGCTGCATGCATGCCCTCTTTGCTAGGGCTGAAGCCTCAACAACCACATATTATGAGGAAAGGTTTATTGGGAGACAATGCTGCAGAGCAGTGTGTGGCTGGGGAAAAGCTGCTGGCTTGGGTAGGAAGGCTAGAGAGGAGCTGCAGAGGATCCTGATGCAGCCAAGATGGATTGTGCTCCAGATGTGGCAGCAAGGCTATTAAAGTCCTCTTTATCAGCTGGTGCAAACACACAGCCACATAGAATTGTTTACAGCTCTGTCAAAGATACCTGAGGCTTAGGATCCTGCAAAATATGGAGCAAGAAAGGGTCTTTATTGAGTGAACAAGTGGCGAGCTGTTACCCAATGTGTATGTTAGCACTTCCAACGTGATCGTGTGTCCTGAGCCATGATATGAAATAAAGGGCCTTTTCTGCCGAAGAAAACCCTCCTCTGTCCCAGAATTTGTAATAACACTTTTTTTCCATAGTCAGGATTCATTACATCTGGCTGGGTTTTCCCCTAACCTTTTTGGCTCACTTAGTTGCAAGGCTACATTCAGGGTGCTTCTGTCTCCTAAAAGGGATCAAGTTTTCCTTTATAGTTTGAAAGAGGAATCAATGACAGCTGATTATTTTTTGCAATTTTTAATTACTTCAGCAGAGAGTCCCCATTTTTGCTTTGTTGACTCGGTCTGGGGCTTTCTGGTTTCTCTGGACCTCAACACTATCAAAGTACAAATTACTGTATGTGCTATTTGCTGACATTAGAAGAGATCTGGCACTGAAAGCAACTTCAGTGAGCTGAGATAGTGGCTGTGACAGATTAGTGCACCAGCAAAAGGAAAAGCTCTTCTTTAAGGAATGCAGAAGGCTTTTGTCCCTCATATTAAGTGCTAATTCAGTGACCTGAAACTCTTGATGATTCCTCAGCAGCTAGGAGAATTGCATCCTCATGTTTTTACGGTGCAAACTTTTCCTTTCCAAACCCCTTAACCCTTTTTTCCTACCTCAGTGCTTTGCAACACAGAAAGGAGAAAAGCAGAAGTTAACATGCTTTAGCAGTCCCCGCAGACTGCTTAAATAAACACTGTGATTGCAATTAAGACAATCTGGAGTCTATTCAATATTAAATCCCCATCCCAGGCTACAACTACCAAACAAATAAAGGATTCATGGAGTACTTTACACTGTCATTTACTCCCGCAACCATTGTCACTTGACAATCCAGAGGAGGAGCCTGCAAAGTCCGATAGTGCACCAGCCACATCTGTCAACAAGGAGACAGAGAGCCCTGCTAAGCAAACAGGCTTGATCCTGCTTTACACAGCCTCCCTTTGTCTTGCCCCAGCTGAGCCCCCTCTAATCTTCTCAGGCTATCTTCAGCAGCACAAGCAAGAACTTCTCCTGGAAGCAGGCAGACAAAAGATGCCTTTTTGCACCCCTCTGCACTGTTTAAATGTTTATGCCACTTCAGCTCAGTCCCTGCACCTTTGTCCCACGTCCCCACCCACTGCACAACTGGAATGAACACTTACTATTTATGACTGCAAATTCTGCAAGTGTTCTAACAGCACACTCATGTGTGTGTGTTTGTGGGGACTCCAGATTAAATGCACTACACATTTGACTCTCCCTCAGCTGGAAATTATTTCTGTTACTTATTCAGAAGAGGCACCCAGCTCAAACTCCCATTATGCTACTTCAAGTCAGGATGAGCTGGTTTGGCTAGAGAGCTCTCATTTGCCTGCTTTAGAAACCCCCTGGTATTAGAAATATTCACCACTTCCAGAAATTGAATCCACTTGGAAACATTAAGGTAAAAATTATTAAGGTATATTACTCTAGAAGTCCAGGCTGGCAAGTACTAGCACTGGAAATGTTGCACTGAGTAACTTTTTTTCATAGCTACACATCTTAAATAAATAGTACACAAGCAATATCACCACGTATACACTTCATCTCAAGAAACATGAATGAATGTAAGATTTCCAGCTGTTTCAGCATCAGGAACCGCCATATTTATTCTGGAAGGAGCAAACAACAGATGTAGTCGGACAGCAAGAGTTCATCTGATTTTCAATCACACTCAAAATAAAACTCAATAAATAAATAAATGTCAGGAATCTGGGGGATAAATGTCAGGAATCTGGGGGAAATCCTAATGTGTAAACCTCAAATTCCAATTGCTTAGCCAGCTTAGAAGGGGCCTCATAAGACAAAATCCTTTATCAACATCTGTTAAAGCAACTATTAGCAACAAGTGGTTTCCCTGACTTGTGAAATTCCCATGAAGTGTATTTATGATTTTTTCCCCCTTCCCTTTGAGATGAAACTCCTCAATCCACCACCCTGAACTGCTCCTGCCTGGGATGTGCCCCTGCACAATGATGGGTGGAATGGGTCCTGGTGCCTAGAGATGCCTTGGCAGTGTTTTGTGCTGATTGCTTTTTAAAAACCAGAGACAGGTATTTTAGGAAATGAAATGAACATTAATACAACCCCACCTCCCCACTGTGTCACATCCAGCGAACCAGCAGTGCCCAGTGCTGGCTGAGGGCAGCACTTCCTCAGCCCAGCCCACACAGCAAATTCGCAAATTTGTACTTGTAAAACTGTAAAAAGCAGAATTGTGCTTGGAAACCAGAGCCTTCACCTTCTTTTGCTGCCGTGTGCTTTGATGGAGTCCTTTAAAAACACAATGGGAAATAATCAGAAGGGATGCATAAAGCAAAGTCACAGTTGGATGAGTTACTTCCATCTACACCTCACACCTTGGGACACTGATGTTTTCTTCCCACATACATCATCACCCACTGCCAGCAATCTGACTGGTGCAGTGTATTGGCCCTGAGTGGCAGAAAGATCTGTAGAGATACAAACCTGGGAAAAAGGGAAAATGGGGAAAAAAGGAAAGAATTGCTGGGTGAAATCTGATGTAAATGTACCTATGCCAGGAGTGAATCAGGCTGGTTAAATATCTATTTTAAAATGTGAATATCTCTTTCAGTCTCACATTCATCCCTCCACAAAAAGGGAAGAAAGAAATTCCATTATCTCAATAGTACTTGCTGTCATCAGCTTTATTCTCTACTAGTAGGAGCCACACAGCTCTCTACTCCCTCACTATGAAGTATACTCCTAACTTTATATCCAATTCTGCTTAGCTGAGTTTTGATTATTGTGTCTCTGCTGTGTTGGCCGCTGCATTTTTTTTCCTTCTCCCGCCTGTGTATTGCTCCACACAAATGGATTTTATCCTTGATTGTAGCCAGGCACTACTTCCTTACAAATAAATCATCCAGAGTAAAAATTTACCTCGCTTCCCCTGGTGTTGGCACTCTCACTTTGTAATCCTGTAAGCTGAAGTGCATCAGAAACAAGAAATTTTTCAGGCTGAGGTTACAACTCATATAATATACTAAGGCCACAAATTCCACATTCATTCTGTGCTTTTTGCCTCCCCTGCACTTGGTTGTCCTGTCCCTCATCTGAAGTATTTGTCACACATTTTTAAAGGCCCATGCCATGCATGTGAGCCTTGGCAGGTTACAACCAGCAGCCTGCATGACCTTTGTACTTCTACCCCCATCCAATTTCTTTTCTTCTCCTCTCTTCTTTTCTTCCTGCTCTCCAAATACCATCCTGTCTGCCCCTGCTGAGATATCACAGAAATGTTCCTCACCAACATACAGTGTCATCTAACACATGGAGCCTGCCAAGTTTTCATGTTGTTATCAGGGAAATATCCCCCAGGGGCAAGGGGAGAGGAAGAGGTCATTTTTCATCTGTGGAAGAGTGAGTAACCCTTTTCCTTTGGGACTAAGAGGGTCTTAATTTAACAAGCCTTCTTCCCTGTCACACTGCTGCTGCTCACTTGCACACCATGGCAGGCCAGGCAGCACAGGAGCTGGAGAATAAAGAACACTTGCAGGAAAGTAGCAGCTAAACTTGGCTTGGCATGCTGGAATTCAAAATAATTAAATGCAGAGTGGGAGAGAAGCCAAAAGTATAGGAGTTTCCAGTGCAGAGGAGTGAAATTTGTCTGGTTTCCAGGTGTGATGAGCAATCCTCAGAAGGCTCTCGTCAGTTCAAAGAAGGCAGCTCAAAATGTGGGTTCTTAGGTGAACTTTAATCAAACTGTATAAATATTTTCAATCTTCAAAAAAGATCTAAACCCAGGGGTTTCTTGAAAATAGGCTCCTTTAGGGATGGAGTATTTTTTTTTTCTTTTAATACAAAACAAAACAACAACAACAACAAAAAAAAAAACCCAAACAAATAAAAAAAAAACTTTTGGCATTTTTCATTGTGGGCAAACCAGCAATAACACTGTTAAGTGTTCCATGACAAGATAAAGTATTTTTTTTTTCCTTGGGGTCATAACCAAAAAAGGGATTCAAGGGCTGAGTAAATAATAATTTTGGTTGTGGACATCTGCATTGGAACTGGTGCTTTCTCTGCTGCTTAAGCTCAGGCTCTCCTCACCTAAACACAAGAGAAGTGAAGCTGCACTACAAAATAACACTCCAGCAGCTTGACAAAGTGGTTGCTGGCTGGTTTTTTATTTTTTATTTTTTTTTTTTTTTACCAGAGGCATATCTGATGACTTATAAGACAGCTCAGGCCCAGTGGTACAAATGACATTTTGAATGTCCTGTGCAGACAGGTGCATTTTTCAAATGAAACTGCTGAAAACTCTTACCCTGCCCACAGAATTACAGAAAATTATATCAATGAATCACAACACGATCTGGGTTGGAAGGGACCAAAAGACCACCTTGTTCCAAACTCCAAATCAGAGGTTTACACTAAGATCCCTCAATATGAACCCCTTATTAGCCTACCAAATGCAGACAATGTCCAAGACAGGACAGGTTCATTTTCCAATACTGCTACAGATAAAAAAAATAAAAAATGGATTCAAAGCACTTTCTGAAAGGGCAGGAATTTAATTATAATACTTAGCCCTAAAAACTAGAAATCAGTCCAAGTCAAAAATTCTGCTTTTTACAGCTACAAACCAGTTCTGCCATTGCAGCAGTGGTGGCCTCTTATCTAAATTTATCTAAATCAAACCTCCAGCTTTACACAGATTTGAAATCATTCTCTTACTTAATTTCTGTGACATAGTCTTCTTTGATTTAGAGACATTAGGCAATAATATCCTGTGAATATCTGCCACTAGTGATCTGTCTATAATAATGATAAGGCAGAGCATGGAGGGCTCTGCAGGCACTGCTTTTTTGCCTCCCCTTTCATCCCAGCTAGGCAAAAACTCATCAGATGGGGTAAACACCGTGGTCCCTCAAACAGGGCTACAGAGGAACACTCTTGCTTCTTTTTTCAAGTCCCTCACACAGGAACAGCAGTGTTCCAGCAATTCTAAATGCAGCCAAAAATTTTGTACAAAAAGCTGTAAAACTTTCAAGACCTTTTTCCCCCCCACTTTTGATTTTTAATCATCTTTGTACTCTCAGAGATGTCAGAGAGAAAAAGAAACCAAAAATCCATTAGAGATGGCTCCTTGTGTATCTCTACCCAAACATCATCTTCTTCACCTAAACATCTTCAACCTTTTTAAGTTAGAAGTGCTTACAGTGAGATAAAGATTGGTGGGGTGGCTAGAACAGCATGAGAACATGTTTTCCTTTTTTTTTTTTCCTTCACCAAAACCTTCTCTCAGCCTTTTGGCAACTTTTTTAGATTATGCCAATCAGGAAGGAAAGCTATGAGGAAATACACTAAGCCAGTTGTCTGCAGATAATAACACAGCAATAAGGTTCAAGTTCTATTGCACCTGCAGGCAAATTTTCTTGAATTGCAGCTTCCTGAAAATCTTGCCAGAGAAGAGGTCCTTATTTTCCAGCTCAGGGTCATCTGCCCCTAAAATGATTTCACTGACTCCATTCAGACTATTGTCAAAATATCCAAACCAGGCTCTAGGCAGAGTGATAACCTCTCCTGCTTTCATTCACATTTTGTTTGCCACCGTATCTTTGGACAGGTTCTTATTGCCACTCCAAGCTGTGCCAAACACGAACAGCATAATGAAGAACCTCTTCTTGTTTTGTTTCAACCACTGAAATAAAAGGGGAACAGCAGCAAATACCCCTTTACTTTCAGATGCACAACAGTTATTCCCACTGCATAAAAACTGAGAATGAAGCAGATCTTCAAAGGAGAAAGAGTAATGGAGCAAATTTCCCAAAGGTGCTACAAGTACAGAGTGGGAAAGTGGGTGTTAGTGATCCTCAGCCCCCTCATCACACTGGGAAGCTGAAGTGATCTATATTATTCCTATACTGTATGTGATTAACAAGTACCAAATTATTTAAAAAACAAACAAAGAAACCCAAACAGGAACCAAACCCTGAGGAAATTTTCCATCATATTCAGAGGACAGGGGACCAGAGGATGTTGAGGGATTCTGCTGCCTACTCCTTTGCAGAGGTATGGCAAAGTCCATGATTTTCCATTCTGTCTACAACTGCAACCCGTACAGAAAGTGTTCTTCACCAAAGGATGTACTTGCTCATTTTGAGGGGAAAAATCGAAGTGTATCCTTGCTTTCTTTTACATAAAGAAACTCCTTACCTTTTACCTACATTAAGCCAATCCCTTTGGAAAACAGGTATTACTCATTGAGTGTTAAAAAGTAAACTCTAAAAATTGGAAAAACAGTTCCATATTAGGTGCCTTGAGTACTGGCAGCAGGAAAGAAATGATCTTGAAATAGTGTTCTTGGTACACTAAATACAACATGAATGCTTAATTCTCAGAAAGTCCCACCTTTTAAAAATATTTAATAAAACATCAAAGCATCCTATTGCTTCTGAAATCCACACCAGATTCAAGCACAGATATGCAATTAAAAGCAAGAGCTAATTTCTGTAAGGAGGTGCTCTACTTTTAAAAATGTCTTTATGTAAGCAGTAATTTTGTCCTTCTGAATTCAAATCGTAACTCTGTGTTAAGTGAAGAGTAAAATCTCTAGCTTGGCTTCAAAATGGCAATTTTTAGTCTTAATGACCTTCACACAGCACTTTTGAACATCACATTAAAAAGATAAGCCTTTGAAAACTTTAAAACGTGGGTAAGTAGGAAATATTTGAATAAGTAATTACGAAGGCTAAAGAGAAGAATGATATATATCATCACTAGGCCATATTCAAAGAAATATATTAGGTCTTGGAGAATCAGTTGTTCTTAAAAAGACCCATATCAGTAGGAACGTGTGTTGCAGGTAATGAGCACAGGCATACACATCATTCCTAAAACTCCTCTAAGGACTCCTCAGAAAACAGGAGTGCTGGAGCCTCTGATTCAGCAAAGCACTTTTGTTTCAGCATAATTAACCAGATGAAGTCATGCTCAAGTCAACTGTCTCACTCGAGGAGAACTCTCCAAAATAACTACACATATGCCATAAACAGATGTCAGCAGGGTCAAATCCAATATTTAAATCACAACAAGATTTAACTTACTCTATGGATTGAGGACCTAGCTAACATGAAGTGCTTTGGGAGTCAGAAAAGAGTTCTTCACTGCTTGAATAGGAAGAGAGGAGCATTTCAGAGCTGCCTGTGGAATTTTATATCTAAAAGCAATTTAAAAAAAGGCCAGGGACTTCAAATTCCATAGGCAGCTCTGGAAATTTCAGCCACAATTCCTAGAAGGTTCAAGTCAGCACTGCTGTGGTTTATTTTAAGACACTGGGTGCACTGTGATTTGTTAGACTTTGTTAGATTTGTTAGGCTGCAAGTTGCAGCCTCCTTTAAATGAGATATATGTGTGTATGCCTGCATGATACCCTCATAAATGGGATTAAAAACCAGTCCCTGCTGAACACTACCATTCATAATTTAAGGGTCAAAAGGAAAGCAAAGAGATCCCTTTCTGCTGCATTTCAAAGCAGAAACAAGTATTTATTTCAGTCTGCAAGCTGCTGTACTGCCGTAACAGCACATTAACAAGAAAGTATTCTGAAAAATGGTCCACATTTCTGTGTTAGGGGCTCCTATGTATAACTTGGGTCATTTGGGGTTTTGGTAACAGTAGAACTTTAACAAGGTTAACCAAGTAAGGTTTTAACTGTGACCTCTAGGGATATCTAATTGACTCTACCTATCAAGGCTTCCTGTATAGTGTTTAATTTATTTTAGAATTTCTACAAACTTAAAATTGTTCTGAAAATAATGGCTACATAAAAAAAAATACCAAGGAAAAAAAAAGAGGAAAATAAAAAATGCTGTGGGTAAAGTTAACCAATACCTTCCACATGGGAAACAGTGAGTTCCCACAATATTTATGTACTTTAATATACAAAAACAACCTAAACTCCTCAAAGAAATATAATCTATTATCAGCTCATGCAGTCAAGCTTATGTCTAGAAATCGTGTAATTCGCTGTACCATTAAAAAAAAAAAAAAGCCAAGCAGACAGAATTTCTCTAGTAGCCTTAACAAGTTTTGAATGTCTTTACAGCGTGGGCTAAAATCTGGGCTTTAAATAAAGTTTGGTTTGTTTTTGGTGGCAGACAGATAGCTGCTTTGAGAGAGAGGGTTGGAAAAGAAAAATGTTCCACTTAATTTCAAAATTGAATGGATAAAATGCTTTTGATGCCGCTCAACTGACTTTGTTTGGCGAACTGGGGCACAGAATTATTTTATTTTCTTGTATTTTTAAAATTGTTGCCAAGAGACAGACTCCCTTCCCGCAGTAGGAGCTGTACCTATTTACACCAGCTAAAGGAGTCCGTCAAGTCATATTTTTGAAGAGACATGAATGAGCTGCACATGAAAAAGAATGTGAAGTAGTGAATATGAATTTTGCATGTGGGGAACTGGCTTGTCAATTTTGAGATGTAACAATAAAACTTCATTCACCATTCCAGCAATTAATAATTACAGCACAGTCTATCTTCCAGGTTGCCTATGCCAACACCTGAAGTATAGAACTGCAGAGGGTTTAAGTCCAGACCAAATCCAAATTTTGATGTTTGGTTAATAATTAGTATATTAATTCATTTCAGCGTTTACAGTAAACACAGTGGCATTGCTGAAAATCTTAATTATAGAAATCAGTAAAAACTGCAGCACAATAATTACCCCCCTTTGTCTGAGGCCATTCATTCATGGCTTCTCCTACATAATCTCATGAGCTGCCCAGGCCTTCCCTCAGTTTGCTCTTCTAAATATCTGAGGATCATAGAGGTGAGGTCACTTCATCACTCGGGAGGAAAGAAAAAAAAGAAAAGAAAAGGAAAGGGGAAAAAAAGGGGGAGAAAAGCAAAGCATCTGCTAAAATCCAACTTCATTTGATTTACTCTCCAAGACTGTTTTTTATTAAATATGTTTGACTGCTATCTCTAATTAAATGTAGAATTAATTTTGGCAAACTAACCACAGATGCAGTTTATGTTCAATTTTATCAGACAGATTTATTTATAAGCTGTCAACTTCTTGAAAGACTTCATTTTGGAGCAGTTTTAAATTGCTAACAGTAGCTGTAAATGGGGCTACTGTTCTCTGGAAGACTAAAGAAGAAGTATGCTATAAATGTCCATTCCATCTGCGAGGAATCATAAAACAATCACATTCCTTTATATTTTTTTTCCTTCCCCCCTCCTTCTTGGGACCTTTATTAAATTAGTTCAACTCAATTAAAAATAACTTCAAAAACATTTCAGGCCCCTTTGTTTCAGGGAATACTTGGAACTCTCTGCACGGAACGTCACCCTTTTAACTAATCCCTTTTGGGGAGCGGAGGAGAATAGTGGTATTGTGACTTCAGACAGTGCTTTCAAGGGTCTCTACTGTACCGAATTGAGGTCAGGGCCAGACAATGCCCAACACCCAACAGCCATTCAGGCCTTCTTCACAACTCTATCAAACGTGTCTTTCTTTGCTGCGCGCGCTTTCTCTCGTGGCAAAGTCACAGGACAATGGAGAAAGCCTCCAGCACCATTTATGGTCACTGTATTTGCACATGACAAAGTCTATTCTTCCTAGTTTGCCAGTTCCCTGGTAAAAAAAGAATGAACCCTGGATAGATTTTCCCACCATTACAGTTGTTCAAACTTAGCTCAGATTAAAAACAGAAAACTCTAAAAACAAAAAAAAAAAAAAAAAAAAACAACAAAAAAAAAATCTAAGAACAGTTAGTGCTGTTTGAAAGGGTAGCTGCTCCACTCCTTGCTATTTTGGTATAGAGAGAGAAGCTGCAGAGATGAAACGGAAGATTAAATATGCTACATTATAGCCTGCATATGCATGGCTGAGGATACATTTTAGTGGAAACAAGGGATAAAACAGAACTATTTTTCATCCTATCACTTGCCCTTAGCCACGTTAGAAAACCACTGTTTGAGCAACAGTGCAGGAGCTCATCTGCACCACTTGGTTTTGCTGGGGAAGGTTTCACTGCTCCAATCACAAACAACAGCAGCACACCAATTACTGCACATTTATGCTGGCTACTGCTGCTATTTCTGAAGACCTACCTCAGAAGTTTTACTCTTTCAACAGATGAGGATGAGAGAGAGACAGAGTGAGAATGTTGCACTAGATATGGCAAGCTTGCTGCCAGGAAGATTTTTTTTTTTTTTTTTTTTTAATTTTAAATATGCGTTACAGATACAGTATTCTTCACAACCTAAAAAGATCTGAATGAAAATGTGCTGCTGTTTAAAAAGACTGTTTATAACCAGTACTGAACTTGACATTTGCACTGCCTCACCCACGCACCTCCAAAACACACACAGCTTTTTTTAGTTAATCAGGGATGGCGAAGCCCCCACCCTGCTGCCTGACAACAGGGAGCGCAGCAACCCAACCTGCAGACACTCAAATGCCATTAAACTCAAGGCTGGAGAATCACTGCAGACTGCTCCATCCTAGGATGAGGCTTTTTCTTCGTTTCTATTTCTGACCCTTTCGGCAATTTTGTTCCGTTTTGCGCCATGCTGTTTTCGCGGCTGCAGGCTCCTTCCCAAAAAACTGATCCCCAGCCTCATGAGCAAATCCCACTGCTGTCAGGGGCTGCTGTCCTGCACAAAGTGCTCTGCTTCCCCCTCTCTGCCCCTCACAGTGCTGGAAGGGGACAGCCAAGGCAAGGCATGCTCTGATGCTGTACCTGTCCTGTGTGCACAGCCAGCCACACCTTCACTTAATCAACAAATCAAATTCAGCAAAGACTTACAGAACAAGGGCTTCAAACTGATGGCTGCTTGGTGGTGGTTTGGGACTTTTTTCCCCCCACCAGGATCTAACATAAACTGAATTATGACATGGAGGCTCCCTGGAACAGTTATCTCCAGCAGCCAGTGTGATGCCAGGCATCAAATTCTGCTTTTTGGCTCACGAGGAAAACAACCGAGTACATAAATCCCAACCCACTTTAGGAAATCCCGTCAGTGTGGACTTCATTTTAAGAACCTCCCCCAGTGTGAATGTTCATCTGAATCAAAGGCTAAATGTCTGATTCAGGCTGAAACCAGTGGTGTGTTCAGATATTGGAGAATCTCAAGATGCATCAAAAATGAGTTACTCACTTAACTGGTAAATCTACATGAGATCTTTGGATGAAAAAAAAATCTATAGAATAATAAACCATATTGTTAATATAAAAAAATAACTATATCATGTTCCAAACAGTAAAATGTATGTGTTGGAGTACTGACTCATGGGCTCCAGACATGTGGAAAAGAAATACCATTAAGCTATTTCCAAATTTGCTCCCTACATCCTGATTGTATGCAGACCCAGAAATGAGTCAGTACCACTAGCACATTCTTATTTAATAGAGTAAAACTGAAATATCTGATTGTAGATGTGAGCATCATCTACAGGCTGATAGCCAAGGGTTTCTGCCTGCAAATGGGAGCCTAGGTCAAACTGCAAAAACAAATTAAGAGGCCAGAAAAAGGATTTTCTGAGTGTTTACTGGTCAATAGCATTTCTTTCTGTGTTCTACAAAAAACCAACATAAAATGTTAAGGAAGTGCATTTAAAAAGAAAGACTCTGCAATGAAAGAATTCAAGACACAAAATCTACTTTGCCAACACATGATAACACAGCATTTAACAAGAATATACTGTTTTGAACCTGCCTTTAAAATTGCTCAGCTAGGTAAATATTTTCCTAATGTGCTTTACTTGAAATTGCTCACTTTTTAAAATAAAAAAATAAGATAATATCTCATTATCTTCAAAGATGGACATTTAGAAGCTTAATTTCTGGATGTTTTATATTAGGCCTTCTTTTAAGACATGATAAGGACTTTTATTAACTACCTAGTGGATAAGTTGACTTTGAAATGTGTCCTGAACCCCCACAACCCATGACAAAACCCTAATTATCTAGCCCTTTGTGATCCACACTTTTACTAAATCTACCATGTTTTCAGAAAAGAATGTATTCAATTCCAGTAGGTTAATCTGGGTCCTATAAAAAGCTTATGAGGCTAATGCTCCATCTAACAAAAAACAGAAGGACAAGGGGAAGAAAATGCAGGAATACATGGAACACTAATCTAAGCCTCCTGTATAAGGGTGGGTTTTTTTTTTTTTTTCAGATTCTGATAGAAAATATTGAAGGGACCTTACAATATTTAACTAAAAATATGCAACCAATCCTTGTTGACTTAGTCCTAGCCCACAGCTCTGTTATCAAGGGGAAAAGATGCTTACAGGCTGCCACCCCAGAGAAGAGTTGCCTATTTTCTTAAAATCCTGGTGCTGTGCATTCTCAGTGTTGAAGATGCCTCTCATCCTCCAGGTGATGGCCTCCAAGCTGCAGCTCCATCCTGGAAAAAGCCACTGTTGGCAGGGCTGAGAAAGCACCATTTTCAAAGAAACTGCTGAATCTACTGAGTCTGATATTATTCATTTTTATCATCAAAAACTAATGTGAACCACATTCAGATTCAAATCAAACATTTAAAAAAGTAGATGCAACAAATTAAAATTAATTACAAGTGAACTAAATAAAATACAGAGCCCCTTATCAAGATTGCAACTATTTTGAGAACTCAGATTTTAAATTTCTTGTTTCAACTCCTCTTTCCATTATTTGACAGCACTTGACAAGAGGGAGGAGGCAAAAGTGAGAAGTCCAGCTTTGCCTCCTAGTAGGAGTTCCTCCATTCCTGACAGAGAGAAAAGCCTCAACTGATGATGCCTGGGCAGCTCCTGGGGAGAAGCAGCACCCTGGCAGAGGAAGGAAATTATGTTCAGACAAGACCCTCAGGTGGTGAAAAGAATTTCCTTGTGTTCCAGACTGGACTGTGGACAGATTGCTACAAAAGGAGGAGTCACTGCATTGCTAGGCTAAAAGAAAGACTGAAGGAACAAGTCCAAACCACAGGAACCCATTTGTCAGAAGAAAGCTGATCATAAGCCAGGTTTTCTATGCCATTTATTATAATTATTCTGCTATCTTTTCCTTTTTTCTTTAACGTATCTTTATTTGTATATACACACACATGTTAAAAAAGGGTCTTTGTTTCTTGAAGAAAAACCTGGATGCAGAGTTTGAAAGCTTTTTCTATAACCCATCATTTTGCTTGAAAACACAGCAAAATCCAAGAGGATATCAAGCACCACCAAGCTAGACAGATAGGTGCACAAATTAATTTTTTCAAAGTGTCTCCATGCACAATGTCAGTATAGTATGGAACACTGAGACACCTTGAAAATCACACATGCATAATACACAGTGATAGGTGAAGAAAGTTAAATTCTAAATTAAAAAAAAACCCAAAACATAATTTCTGAAGCATAAAAGACATTTATGAGTATCAAACTGCAAACTCAGAAATGCTTTTGGGCATGAAAGCCCAGGCTAAGCTAGAACAACATGAATTTAAACCGTCCAAAATTAGAAGGTAACAAAGCTTAGTTTAAACTGCTTTCACTCCACCAAGTTTCATTATAGAGCAGTTGGGATGGGCAACCACACCCACACAGGGACCAACAGTAACTTTCACAGGACACTGGCTCAGCCTGTGGAGTTACAGCAAATAATTTGTATCTGAGGACTTGAATATTTGAGTACACAAGTATTTGAGTACACATATCCACGTCCCTGACACCTTGGTGCCTCCCTGTCTCAGGCAGAGCCAGGTTTTCAGCAATGCTTGATGAAAATGCTCCCTGGCACTGATATCATCCCAGCTCCACGAGGGTGGCAGGATCTAATTCATACACACAACTTTAAAATTCATTCTTTGAATCCTGAGGTCTTATTTTGCAACTGGATAATACAATGCACTGCTTATTTCTGGTTTGATAGCATCCAAAGAACTTTTGGACTCACTTTTAGGTTTCTGGAAAGCATCTATTACAGCAGACCTTTAAAATATAAATTAATGTGATCCCCTGTAGAGAAAACACACAAGATCATGAGTCCCCTTAATAACACAAAGGGGATACCTGAACATAAGTATAAAGATATATTACTGCTATGTTTTCTTTTTTATGACAACAATTTAGTTTTCCCCTGTCCTTCCAGCGAGACTTGGCTTGTGTGATATTGAGAGAGAGGAATCATATACTTTCAGAATGGCTGACAGCCTGCTTTAGGCATTATATCTGAAAGCAAATCATCAGCAGCAAGAAAATTGGCATTTAGAGAGAGAATAAATTACAGGACATTGAAATATCTCTACTAGAACTGTAAAGAGTAGAAAATGAAAAAATAATAAAAAGATCACCTGATATTCATGGCAAGGCCAAGAAAGGAAAGAGGAAGATGAAAGGCAGAAGAGTTTGCTGTAACCACCATGTGTAGTCTGAGAAGAGAGTGTGATAGACCCACAAAACGCTAGAAAGGCCGCAAAATCTGGCACTCAAAGGTTAGGACACAAGGAATAAAACTGCCTATACAAGCTTTGTTTAGCCCCACCATGCAGGTAATTGCAATGCAAGCACAGGTTATTTTTTCCACGAGATCTCTGTACCACTGCACAGAACAAATATTCTGGAGTAACGAGTTGGGGCTGTCAGTGAGAACGTGGCTTTGGCTCCTTTTTTGCAGATTCTGAAGGTGTGTTGTGAATGAGGCGAGGGGTATGAAAGGAAGGAAACAGAAGCTCACATTAGCAGCCAGACAGGTGGATCCTGCTTGGGCAGGCTGGATCTCCTTCTTTCCCACAGGATGTGAGGGCCCCTATGTAAGTGAACTTTCCCAGGTATCCCTAACTCAGTCTTCCTCCTCTCTGTGTGGGAGACATAAACCTGCCTTGCTGCTCTGCGTTGTCACTCACAGGTGCTACATGAATCATTCCATGCATTGCTCTAAACAGAAGAAGTGCTAGATAATATTTACTATTGAAAAGGAAGATATAAACTCAGCTATAAACCCACTAGTATATCCAAATACTATACAAATACCCTGGATTCAATATGTTAGCAAAATTCCTGCTTCTTAGTTTCCCATATTGGAATCCCCAATTGGGATACCCTCCTTTCTCAGGATCCCAACACACCCATTGTGTGAAGAGAAAGTTTGTGAAGTTCTCTTCCAGAGAGCCAAACAAAAGACTATGAAAAAGTGATATGTGATTAAATTGTATGGACAGTGCTACAGCTGTACCCTAAGGAATAATCAGGAAGGATAAGGAAAGATTGAACAGCTGCCCATTTGCTGACCACCTTCATTCTGTGTGGTCAATGAGGTTCCCTGTAGAAGAAAAACTGATCATCTAATTGCAGACTGCATCCATCCTATTTGGGAATCCTGAAACGAAATTACACAGCAATGGAATTAGAGTGCTTGACTTTGCAACCAAGGCTATTGTAAGCAGAGCTTTTGTGCATGTCATTTCCTGCATTTTTCAAAAAGGCGGAGAAAGCAGCAGTTTCACCATATTTATGGCACTGTCAACACCTTTGTCACCTGGCTCAGAACCTCCAACACCTTGCTCTTCTGCTAATGACAGTAACCAAGGGCAAAATTAAACTTGTATCTGTGTATTCTTACACAGTAAACCTTCCACCAAAGTTTCAGAGACATTTGATGCCAGTAAAAGGGGATCCATCCAATGGCCCTGATAGAAAGTACTTTTTCTGCCCTTTCCACTAAATCTTTCCTACTTTATTTTTTTCTCCACTTTTCTTCCAGTTCAGTCCCACTCTTCCTATCTACCAGTCACAATCTTCATTGTTCAAGACCAAATCTTTCCCTTGACTCCCACACCTCTTCCTCAGCTTATCTCAAAAGCACTTGAAGTAGATGGGTATGGGCACATGCTGCAAGAGTCATGGCAAATGCACAGAGTCAATTACTTGGGAAATTCTGTCTTTGCCTCACTGCTGAAAAAAAATAGCCTGCTTTTTTGTTTGTTTGTTTGGTTTGTTTTTTTTTTTTTGTTTTGTTTTGTTTTTTTTTTCCAAATGGATGAACTAATTATTTTCTCTCATACCATTCAGTGTAAGAAAAGCAAACAAACAAGCATAAAAGTGTGAGGTCAGACCAAAGGTTGACCTTGCCCAGCATCTTCTCTATAATTGAGTGACCAAAGCAGATGTCTAGGGAACAGTAAGTTTAAATAAATCAATAACTCTGCCTAAGGCAGATATTCAACACTTTACAGCCTTATAGCAGGAAGTGTTTGACAACTTCAAAAATATTTTTCTTCTGTAGCACCCAATAAATCTTGGTTACGTTCTGAAAATCCCACTGGAGAAGCCTTAATTCCTGAGATAGATAATAACACATAATCAGAGAAAACAAACAAGTTCCTCAAAGAATACAAACAATAACACTTCTAGCACATCACCCATCCTCCCGGACTGTCATTTTTTCCTGCTTGTGCAAAACGTACTGGTAAGAAGTTACTTTCATCCAAACTTATAATCTCTCTCCCCAAGATACATAAAATTTCACCTCATCATTCTACTCCCACAAAATTCACATCAGCCTGGTTTTAAAGAAAAAGCTCTGTTTGTCAGAGATCAGTTTGGAGTCTTGTGTTACGTATTCTTATGTTGAAGATGCAGACTCATCCAACACTGGCTAAGTGCTAAAATTGCAAACCTGAGCTACTGCTGCTATTGGAGGGTTCTTAAAAGTCTCAGTTAACTCAGAGTGATTTCTCACTAAATCTGGTCTGCCCAGCAAAGAAACGTATTTTTTCACATTTGCCATGACCTACCAAACCGCCTTTAAAATAAATAAAATAAGAGATATAAAGGGGGGTGGGGTGGGTAGAGGAGGGGGTGGATATGGAGCAAAAAGGAGTGGGAGAGAGAGAAAAGGTGGCTCCTCTGCAGCCACTCACATAGAGTGTGATCTGTACTGTGGCAGCAGCATGGCAGGGTTTGACACCACTCTGGTCTGCTGCACCAGCTCTGGGTCTTCACATGGCAGACAGCTTACAAAAATCTGGAGAGAGAGAAGGAGAGGCTGAACAGGGCAAGGAGCAGATTTGAGAAGAAAGCAAGCCTGCCACCACCCCTTTCACTGCTGCCTCTGTGCTTTAGGAAGACTGTGGAAATCCTTATAAAGAAAAGGTAAAAAACATTTCATGGAAGGGCAGATTTATTCCTTTTTTCCCAGGCCTGACTCAGGGGACCAGCTGGTATAAAGTCTTGGAGTTTTGCTTTCGCAGGTTTTGGGCACTCAGCATACAGACACCCTACCTGTGGTGGAAATTCTTCCTCTCTCACACCACAGCTGGATCCTCCAGCCAAGAACTGCTCTGGCCCAATATCAGCGGGTGAAGGTCAGCTTAAAAATCTGAGGTTCGTGTCTACCAGAGGTTCCCAAGCTCTTTTCCTTTGGAAGAATAGTGTCCCCCATTTCAGGAAGCCAATACTGTCACCAGCAAAACACTACTGATTTCCTTACCAAACTGCATCTGTAAACATCTGCCCATGTGAGCAGCTGGGAGTTCCTGTTTGGTGAGGCATTATCCAAGCAAAGCCTCAAGAGCCACTTGTGCTAAAATCTTTTAAAGCAGGCAAAATGCAATGCTCTTCTGCCAGGGTCTGAATGAAGGTCTCCAGGGATTCCACTGTTTTGAGTCTAGGATCCATGGTGAGCCTTACCAAAAAACCCCAAAGCATGTTGCATTTTCTGAACCTGCTGTCAATCACAGTGTCATAATTACTGGCTAACCACAAACAATTAAACCAATGGGAATGGATGGGGAGCAAACAGGAAATGAAGCAAGACTTAAGATTATCTGTTAATAGCAATGTCCCAGAGGAAACAGTAGAAAAGGCATTAATTGTAGAACGCCCCCTCAATCCAGGCTAGCACAGTTGCTTCTTTCCAGGACTGAACACAGGATCAAAAGGGACAGTCAAAGTTCACAGCCCTAACAGAGAGGGCAGTCAACAGGTGCTGGAAGGGGACTGAGAAAAATGTTACTCTGGGCTTCTCTGCTTCTCTCAGGCAAAAAGCAGGGATTTTAAGTCAGCTGGGGTTTACCCCAGACCTTCCCTTTTTGTTTTATCATTTTTGTCTCCCTGCAGTTTACCTTTTTTTGCAAAAATAATTGCTTTTAAAAAGCTGTTCCCAAACATTTTAAACAGCAACTGCAGTTGAAAATGGAGGAAATAGAGGAACATGTAAACAAGACAGTCAGTTGTATAAAAGAGGCAACTGCACCTGTTAATAAAGGATGCACTGAAGAAAAATAAGTGCAGGTCTTTTTGTAAGACAGTGAAATAAGAAAACTGTCTCAGATTTTCCAGAGTCTCTGCATACTTCTGTAGAGTTCTGTGTACAGTAACAACAACAAGGAATGAATGCAAATCCAGGCCTCAGCTTTGTGGGTTTTTTCCCCATCCTTAAAAGCAAATCCATGCAAGCCCACACAAAACTTGAACTTTGTGATGTGAAGGGAGGTCCCAGGGTTCAGCCAGCACCTGAACTGAGCGAGTCAATCCTTTGAGGTTGGCTCTTCTCTTCCTCTCCCACACTTGTGGCTGATATTTCAAATCTATCAGAGGCTGTGAGATACCATCTCTCTAACAGTGGCTGTGACCACCAACTTTCTTTATAATCTCTTTCCATTTTTCCTATGTAAGAGTCTTAAAGGAAGTTTGTTCTAGACTATTAACCTATGACAGAAGACTGCAGAGATAAGATTTCGCTGACATATAGAACAAAGAAAAAGAAAGGGTGTGAAAATTGCAATGACAAGGTTGCCTTCATAGTTCAAGATGTATGAAATGAAATGAACTAAAATATCTGACAAATGTCTGGATAACACACGTTGGGCAGTACTCACTTCAGCTGAGTCAATCAGAACTGCACTTAATGGACAGCACAAAAGATTTCATTTACAAACACAACTCCTTAACGGGAACATCTAAAACGTATCCAGTATTGTACTGCTTTAAAGAATAAGCAATGTAACCTCTTCTACCAGGACATATATTCTCAAATCACAGCATTTGTAAACCAGGCAAAATAAATATTCCATTACACTGAAAGCAGTTCGGACTCTGTCTATAAGAGGAAAAGTCATGGCATTGGGAAAGCTACTATGTCACTTTTAAACTGATCAAAGAACCTCATGGGTTGGACAGGACCAAGCCATCTTTTGACTGCAGATCAAAAATAATCTTCCATCTTTGGCTGTGCAAGAAGTTTTCATATATTCTAAATGGAAAATGGTTTCAAGCTGAAAATGCCACAATTCTTGAGGGAAAGGACAAGGACTGAAATTAGAGACAGACTGAAAGGAGCAATTTTCATAGTTGCTGTTGTGGAGCAAGAACAGAACAGCAAAAGCAAGGAAAAATGTAAAGCCCTGCGTGCAAATATCATCCTCTATGGAGAGTTTCTGCTGAAGGGCCTGTGGTAATGCCTAGTTTGACACCAGGCTGGCAAAAGTCTCAAGTTCTGTTTCCTTCTGCACAGCTTAACTGAATACAACCACAACACAGAGGGGTAGTGTTTCTATTTCCCTGAAATTTGGCCCAGTGAGTGACACCCTCCCTTTCTGCTACAGTTCAAAATTATCAGTTATTTAATGTCTTTCAGGCCTAGCTGGACACCCTACCTCTGGGAACCTCCTCTGAGGATCACCCTCGGGAGAAATGGGATGCTTCAGGGGTTTGCAGTTCCCTCCAAGGGGCACCAGGATTCCTGGATGCCCCTTGCACCCTCAGAGATCCAATACACTCCAACTTCTGCTCTGCTTCCTCTTTTCCATTCCAGATTGTCATACAGCAAATATATATAACCCCATGAAAAAACATATGAAAGAGGAAACAAGAAAGCAGCAAAGCAGCAGGGTAGGAGAAATACTACATTGTTTGTTTTTGCTAGGGAGCAGAACACAGTCTATTGCTTGGGAAAAAAAAAAAAAAAGAAAAAAAAGAGAAAAAAAAAAAAAAAGGAAAAGAAAGGAAAAAACCCTAAACGAATGGGTCTTTTTTTCCATTGTTGTTCATGACCATAATTTAGCAATGCATTTACTAGCCACTGTAATCATCAAACAGGCTCTGACAATTAACAAAAAGACCATGAAAATGAAAGTAGTGAAATGGAAATGAATCACAGCTTCACCACAGCAGAAAACATCTTTCTGAAGAAAGACAGACTAGAATGAACACAACTCCAAGTAAATTACATATTAATTAAATGAATTAGCAGTGTTGCTATTGTCCCATTTGGCTACTCACAGACGTTTTACAAAACAACCCTCGCAGCTTTACGAGCTTCTGTCTTTTCACCACATACTTGTGTAATGCCTGTTTCCTCACTGGGATTCTTATTTCCAGTAGGTACTGGATGACAGCAAATCCCTCCATCCATCCCACATCAAATCAGCCCTGCACAGGCAAACTTCAGCAGTTATCCCTCCATCGTGCCAACCTATGCCTCTTTTCGGCAGAGGGCCTGAATAAAACTGCTTCCATTCTGTTGAGTGTGGACAGGATAATGCTTTATGATGGACAAGGGGAATGTTTTCCTCCCGTTCAGCTTTGCAGACACCCTTTAAGATCTATATGCTTTCATTAGAAATCCATATTATATGAGGAAAGCATTAGATAAAACCAAATTTGATTTCAAATACTTAAAATGTCTGTTTTTTAAAAAAGTTCACAAGAACTTCTGGCTTATATAAGCAGTCATTCCTGTAGTAACTACAGAGTGGCAAACAACCTTCTGAAACCTGCTGTAAGTCCCTTTGCATCATTGCTAAGGGGCCAGACAGATTCTTTGTGCTCTTCGGTTATGGGAGTGTATTACATTAAAGAACCTGGCTTCAGGACCTTTGCACATTAAAAAATCAAATGCTTAATGAGAATGACCTTAAAAAAAACTGTTAAAAAAAACCTGGGGTCCTTGTATAGGCTGTATATCCTATTTCTTTGGTGTGTTGTCAACAACTTGTAAATAACAAAGGCAATACTGAACCAGTATTTAGAAGCAAAGGAAATAAATACAACCAAACATGCAACTTTGGAGAAATTTTCAAGCATTGTGGCTTTACAGTTGACAGTTCTCTAAGGGAAATTGGCCTCCTGATGCTGAGGAAATGGGTGGGCCAATTACTAATCTGCTCAAATAATTTTCATTCCAAAATATTGTTAAAATCACTGCCATAAGGGGGCAAACATCTAGCATCAAATAACTTGCAATAAAAGCTCAGAAGCATGCAGATGCTCTCCCTAGAAGAGGTGGGAGAAGCCTTGCCCTTGCAGCTACATTTTCTGCAGAAAAGGCTTAGCGTGGATGAGCTCAAATTAAGACAGAACATACTGACCTACTGAGCATTTAGTCTTAGCTTAAGCTGGATCTCACATGCTGCAATTTATTACAGCACACAGCACTCCCCTCTGCAGTCCTGTTCTTGGCATAAATGAAGTCACAAATCACCATTGTTTGAGATTATTAAAGGTCTTTCTACATCAGTGTTATTATTAGCATTTGGGTTTAAATGAATAGTCTGCCATTTTTAAGCTACAGTCAAATAAATGAGACTCCTAATTCTGCAGGGAAAGGCAACCCCACACTGTCTCACTTGAATAGAAGGCCAACATGCATTTTTTTGCTACGCCAGTCAGTTTTCCCTGACTTGATAAAGAAAATTCTAATGCCTACAGACAAATTAAAGTGGGAGCATAATGCATTAAAAGAGAACTTGTAGGATGTTGACATTCAGATATGAACTTCACACCTTCATTTTATCCTCACGATGCAGCAAAGTACAGTCCTACATGCTGAAACTCAGCAGACTCCAGGGAGACTCACTAGGGCTGGCACTGTACAGCTCAGCACTGCTCTGGAATTTTTGCCTATTTCACATGAAGGAAATGTGTGTAGTAGAGATGCATTTGTTTTAAACACTTATTGAGGCCACAGCACTGGTGTATTTTAAAAGAGACCACATCCCTCTGTAGGTAACAGAACAGTGGGTTGGGGTAGAGCCGGTCAGTGTTTGACTCTTCAACCTCAATTCTCAGTTGAGGTTGTAGATAACAGGAAAAAAAAAAAAACAAAACAACAATCTTTCCTTCCAAGGGCAGTGAAATCTTTAGCAGCTTTTTCTATGGTTTTATCCTCCTCTTAGACAACAAACACCAAGAACTGCCAGAGAAAGAGTGTTTACATGACCAACAAAGTGATCTGGGCTTCATGGACCAATTGAGAAACTCTGTGCTTCTGTTTTACACTCCAAAAGACAAAATGCTATGGAAAGAAGTCATGTGCATTATATACAAAGCAATTCATGAGCCCAAATGTAAATCTTGTTTTATCAGATAGCTTGGCTCTACAGCTGAAGTAATTTTTTTTTGAGTGTTGTGGATGTGTTAGAAGGATGTATTTCATATGTATAAATTACCTCCTGCTTGTAAAGTTATCATGAAAATGAGATCTTGCTCCAACTCAAGCAAACCCAGAGATAAACGAGACAATAACAACAACAAAGAATATCAGCCCTTCCACCTCCCTGTATAAATATCTTGAATAGCCTCCTACATTTCAAGGGTTCTTGTCACTGATGATCTTTAGGAGCTTGTAGCTGAACTCTACACTTCAGCAATGAGGACATCCAGTGGCAATCACCAGTTAACTTACGTGATGCGAGTGCTTTCTGAATTTGGTATCTGACACTATTTTTGTTCTGCTTACATCTGCATGGGATGAATAATATCCCTTTTCTTGTTTGGTGACTATTTTTCTTGAGCTAAATTGCCTATTGACTCTAGCCTGAAGCTAAACAAAAAGGGCAAATAATACAGCAGAAGCCATTAAATAATGTATTTTTTTTTTGCCTATCATTAACATGAATACCATGTGCAATTTCAGTCCCTACAGAAAAGCCATAACAATCTCTGACACTGGTGTAGAGCAATTGCTGATGAAGACTGACTGCTCTAGCAGCAGTTTTTCTTTATAAAATATTTTATGCATTAAAACACCTGGAGAAAGCCCAATTATTTTCTGTAACAGACAAGCAGCAATTCTAGTGCCATTTCATAAAAGAGGAAACTAAGGCAAAGAGCTGAGGCTGCTTGGTGAGACAAAGGCTGAAGTGGGATTAGAAGGCAGGAGACTTCTTCCCAAGTCACATCCACCCCGGCCCCACCTGCCTTGTTTGTTTAGCAAGAGCTGTGTTGTACTGAAACAGTGCAGGGTGAGTTGCTAAACAAACAAGGCCCCACCTGCCTTGTTTGTTTAGCAAGAGCTGTGTTGTACTGAAACAGTGCAGGGTGAGTTTGGAAGGATGCATGCCTACATTCCAAAATCCTCCTCTCTTCAGGGCACTCTGAGTAAATCCCTGCTTGGCACTGTTGCTAGGACTGCTTTTAGCAGAGGGAAGCCAGAAGTTTCCTGTCTCAGAGCATTCATTCCTCTGTAGCCACCTTGCTAATGGAGAGGACAGAAGAGATTTTACTTGCTCTGGAGCAGCCACTGCTTGAAACAGTCCCCACAGGGAGAGTCTGAAAAAAGTTCCTGCTTCTCTAACCCAAACAGAGGCAAGACCTTGATAGGAACAAAGGACAGAGCTGCAACTGCTGAGGGAAGGCAAGAACTGAAAACAATTAGCGTCTTGATGTCAGCTTAAAGAGGGTCACCAAGAGATCAGCTTTCCCTGCATCTGCTCTTTAATTAAAGAGAGGAAGGTGGCAGTGTCCACTGCCCATCACTATGGTAACACTGAAATGCCACGCAGCTGGAGCTGCTGCCCGCTCACCGGAGCGGGATCAGCCTGGAGCAGAGCAGCAATCAGGTGTGGATGAGGGAAGGCAAGGGAGGGCCCTTGGCAGCTGTCCCACACCTTGGAGCCCTTCCCAGCTGGGGCTGTTGGGATGGGGGCACACTGCACACCCTGCACTGCTCCTGCTGAAGCTCAGCGAGCATTGCACTAGCTGTAAGCTGTTGGTGTTTTTCTGGCTGTACATGAGGTATATAACATACATTAATAACACCCAGCTAAGCAGTCTGATCATTGTAATCCATTGGCAGGGGTCGAGCAAAGACTTTGAAAACCAACGTGCACCCTAAACTACTGACCCCTCAGAGGAAATTGTGACACAACAGGGACTGTACCAGACCAGGAGCTCTGTCTTCTGCCTTCTGCAGTGCCACAAGGTGGTCAAGAGAGAATACAAAGTTAGGGCACAGCATTTCCTCAGTGTATCCTCCTGTCCTCCAGCAATTCGTCAGTGGGTTATACTGGTGTCCTTGGTGGACTTTTTTTATGTGAAAGACCAGGGGTGCCATGCCAGGAGAGGGGAGGATGAGGCTGTGGGTGTGTGCCTGTCACCCTCTGCCCACTGCTGTCTTTGATCATCACTCATGCTGTGCCTTAACATCTTCATTGATGATTTAAGTTGCTACAAAAATATTTGCCAAAACTATTGTTTGAGTTGTCGTAATAATAGTGATTATAACATTCCTTCAATTAATTACACACAGCTGCACTCACAGCTTTTTCCACTTTCTCTTCCAAGTATTTCTTGCATTATCAGCACTGACAAGAGTTTTGTCCACATAGATATTGGACTTGGGGCCTTTTTGGTGGAGTATTTTGGCTGGGGGGTTGCTCCTTCTGGTTTCACTAATTACTTTTGCAATTGCTTTCCTCTTCTTCAAACTGCAGTTCTAAAATAACAACACAAAAATGATAACAAGACCAAAATAACATAATATCAGTGCAATTAAAGCAAAAAAGTCTAATACATTTTGCAAATTAACTTACAGCCCTGCAGTTGAGACCCCACCATATATCTTACCTTAGAATTAAAATAATCTGTGTATTTTACTCCTTGAAAACTATTTCTGAACATCATTTCTTCTCTCAGCTTGAGACCTGTCTCAAGAACCAACTATGCTGCATGTATATATCCAAGAGTCTCTGGAGCCCTCTCCAATTAGAGTCTAGGAACTGAGGAATGGAAAATAAGTTTCATTGCATGCCAACATGGCAAAGATCCTTCCATTCTTATATTTTCATGCACAGTTTCAACATCTTGCCTTTCAAATATGACAATACATTAACAAAATTATGGGAATATATATTATCCTGCATTACTATGTGAACAAAGCAAAAATTATATTCCCTTCAGAAAAGATCCTGTTAAAAGCCCCTATTACACCAGAAGCAGAATCATGAACAATTGAGTTAATGACTAGGTAAAATATAAAAGACATTTTCAGTTAGGTGATGAAAGGTCCTATTAACATAGATGTTTTTAATGAGCTATTTTAACTTATACCCGGCATTTCTCAGCTTGGATCTCTTTTAGATCTTCTGGTCATTTCTCTCTCGTTCTCTACAAACTCTTGGATCTAAACCTTGATTCGCTCACAATTCTTTGCTGTGGCTATTATTACAACACATTGGACCACCAAAATATTCCATTTAACTTTTAGTTTGCATGTGTCATAATGTCTGAAAACTCTTATCTTCCAAACAAATAAAGGTGCATTATAATAGAATGGGGCTTTTTTTAAGCATTGCACTAGCTATAAGCTGTTGGTGCTTTTCTGGCTGTACATGAGGTATATAACATACATTAATAACACCCAGCTAAGCAGTCTGATCATTGTAATCCATTGGCAGGGGTTGAGCAAAGACTTTGAAAACCAACGTGCACCCTAAACTACTGACCCCTCAGAGGAAATTGAGACACAACAGGGACTGTACCAGACCAGGAGCTCTGTCTTCTGCCTTCTGCAGTGCCACAAGGTGGTCAAGAGAGAATACAAAGTTAGGGCACAGCATTTCCTCAGTGTATCCTCCTGTCCTCCAGCAATTCGTCAGTGGGTAATACTGGTGTCCTTGGAATTTTTTTACATCTTTTCTATTGTGGAGATAGGGCAGGGGAGAGGGCAACCAGAAAGGAACACAGCCTCCCATATGTGGCTGGATCATAGATACAACACGAATGGACATAATAATTATGTAAACACAGTGGCATAATACTGTTCACTGTTCCTTTCCTAATAACTCTTAGCATGCTACTTGTTTTATTCATTGGTACCTTACAGTGAACTGAGACTCTTGAGAGGAAAACTAGTTTACAGCTCACCACTCTCTATGCAAAATTAGAATTATTTTTCCCATATGCATTACTTCACAATTTATACACACAGATTTTTACCTGCCATTAATTTTTTCAACCAGTCACTCACTAATGTGAGATCCTTCTCTGCAATCTGTCTTGGTTTCAGCGAGATCCTTCTCTGCAATCTGTTTTGGTTTTAACTCCTCGAATAACCTGTTAGAAGCTGCAACCTTTTAGAAATTTTCCTTTTTCAGATCATTTATGGTATCTGTTGAGCAACAGATACCCTAGCAGCACAGGCATCCTGTGAAAATGCACCACTGGTTCCTTACACTGTCAAAACTGTCTGTTTATTACTGCCCTTTGTTTCCTACCCTTTAGCCAATTATTCATCCATAGAGAGTCTTACTCCTTATCTCATGACAGTTAAGTTTTTCCAGGAGCCTTTGGTCAGAGACCTGTTGAATGCCTTTTCAAATCAGAGTAGATAACACCAGGATCTCCCCCTGACTCCTCTGCAGAGCTGCACCAATCTGTGAAACACAACTTCTGTTTACAGAAACCACATCAACTCTCCTGCAACATAACATATTTTTCTTTGTGTTTACTAACCCTATTCTTTGCTGTTGTTTCCTCCAAATGGTGTGTTAGGGTGTCTATTTCCCATCTGAATTCCTTTACAAGTCATGGATGAATACTGCCTGGTCCTGGCAATTTGATGCTCCACATTTTGTTGATTTATTCTCTCCTTTCCTAATGACTCTGGAAGTTAAGTCAGCTCCTGTGATATGTTCCCCCACCCCTCATTTTCCCAGTAGAGTTCTGGCAGACAACATCCAGAGTATTTTCTGTCAGCAGTACAAGCAGATTTGTGTTCACAGAATCACCCTGTAAAGTCTTATCTGGTGCATCCCACACACTTAGATAAACAGACAAGACCTCCCCAATACAGACAAAACTAAATTTGGGTGCTCAAAATCTAAGCCTAGTTATAAAATTCAAGGTGAAAATTACCCCTGACTTTTGCACAAGCCAAGCATGCTGCATGCAGGATAGCACTGGTGGGAAAAGCCTAAAACCATGAAGGTTTTGTCATGCAGATCCCAGCTCAGTACTTTGCACCAACTCTATTTCACAAAGTTTGTCTGTTTTCAACAGAGCACCTACTGCAAAATAACACTGAGCAGACTGTATATTAAAAAGCCATCCCACGCATATTTATAACTAATTTATTCTTCATTTCTTCTGTGTTGAATAACTAAATTACAACAGTGGCTCAGTAACCCCTTTTAGTTTAGGAAAGGGCAGCAGCTTCATTTGAGTAATATTTTAGCCCAATTAGTCCATTAGTCTCCAGTGGAGACCAGAGGAGAATGGAAACCAGTGAAACAGGAGTCCTGCAGGATTCCTTTTAAGTAACAGACCTCTGACTCATCTGATATCATCTGGCAGCCCTCATGATCCCTTCAAAGATATTTCAAATTTCCCGAGTGTTCCGCAGAGACACGAAGCAGGCGTGTGCAAGGAAGAGGCAATGCATTAGCATAGGCCACCATGGATAAATCAGCCTTATAGAGGAGTTTCAAACTCCTCATGTGCTTAAGAAGGTTCAAAGTGTCTGAGAATTTTGGCTTCTACTCTTTCCCAAACCCTGCAGAGCATGGCTTAGTCACAAAGTTGCAGCTTGCCTTTGCTCAGGGATGTTGTCTGAGTGGACAAGCTAGATGTAGATGTCCAACTTTGTTTTTATATAGATTTAATGAAAAAGTGGCTGAAATAAGACACACAACTTACTACCTAAAAAAAAAAAATCTATAAAATCTATTTCAAGGCTTATTTTAGACTCCTTGCCTTGTAATACGCATGTGGCAGCTAGAAGGTAGGAAAAATACAAACATTTGAGATGAAGAATCTGAAGGACTTTCCTGGTTCTCTCTAAGTGACAATCTGAAAGTTAGTGACAAGTTTCAGTCAATTACCCCTCCAATGAATGCAAAGAAAGCATCCAAGAAAAGCAGCACCTAAGGCAGGGAAAACTGCTTCATGTACATATCTGTATTCAGGAAAAACAAGTATAAATTATTAGCTTAAGCACCTGGAAGAGATTTACTGGACCAATGAGAGATATTATACTTGTGACAAAAATGACATTTCAGTATCATGCCAGAAGGCCTCCTCATTTCTGTCACCTTACAGCACCATAAACATGAGACCAGGAATGTTTTCTGTCTGTGCAGGGAAGAATTCAAGGTCCCTGGAAGCTGAGGCAAAGAGAAATACCATCCTCAGCAAGCCTTGGAGTATTGTCATCAGCCCCAAACACATCACTGAAAATATTGATGTAGCCCAAGCCCTCTACTCTTTGAAAGGAACCTAAGCCTCCACATAGGCATGCAGGTGTGCATATGTAGTCTCGCCCACATTAAACTGCAAGTTTAATACTCCAGGATTGCCCTTTATACTATAATTTCCGAATATTTTTTTATGAGCAAGTCTACTTATGCATAAGACTGCAGGCATACCTACACTGCTACCAGCACTGATAACAAATTCAAGGCTTGCAGGAAAATGCCACTTCAGCACAGTGACTGAAGAGGTGTCTTAGCAAGAGGTTTGTTCTCCAGTTCTGTGCTTTGGTTTAAGTTACATGCACAGAGCTTAAACCAGTAGTCACTGGCAAAAGTCTGCATTTCACAATAGGAATGAATTTTCAATTGGTCTCATCTTTTATCATTCAGTACTACTATCTATCTTCTCATCTGAACAAATGTGAAGTCCTTTGCAAATATATATACAGCACATATACAAGCACTGAAATAAAAGTTTTAGCTAGTGTGAGGAAGAACTGATAGTCTCCCAAATAAAAATCATCATTGTTAAAATAAAGCATCAAGCAGTCTGATGCCAGTGCATGATCGATGGGCCGCTGATTTTATAACTCTCACTCAGAAGAAATGCTAGTTTTAAACTGCATGACACTCGATTTATCTGCCTCATAGGGCTGAAAGGCTAAGTCTATTCTGATGGGATTTGAGGCTGAGATTTTTATGGAGACTTTATTTATGAATCCCAAATAGCATTTCTGCTGGATGTTTTTGATTTTTTTTTTCTAATCTTGCTGTTTGCATTTCAAATAATGAGATAAAGAGCGACTCTACAAATAAAACCATTGTTAAAACTTTTATTTTTTAAGTATTCACAAGCCTGAACTGCATGTGAAGGTTCTTCCCCAGATGCCTGACTTCACGTGACAGCAAGAGAGGAAGAAAACACTCAGGCCTCATCTCCCATTCCTCCAACAGCCACTGAATAAAGGCTTTAAAGAACAAGAACACTAATCTCACTCCAGTCATCATCCAGAGAGTGCAGGGCTCCACACCTCAAGCTCCTCCCCACAACAGAACTGCTGCATATTTTACTGACAGATACACATGTAGAAAGGACAGCTTCCTTTCTACACATGTAGAAAGGCAGTTACGCCTGCCTCTGCCACTTGTATTGTCACAGACAACCTGTTGTTTTACCATCATCAAAGTGATAAAATGTTATCCTTCTCTGTCACTGCTTATCCTAAAGACATGCAAAGCATTTACATGATGGTCTTTAAGTTATCATGTCACAAAGATGAGGAGAGGATGCTGCTCTTTACCAGAGAGCTGCTGCAGACAACAGGAAGAGGTAACATTTTATTGTAGGCAGAGCCATTAAGGTATACGGATGACAGCATGGAAATTCAGATAACACGCTAAAATTAATTTCTGGTACTACAAAATCTGTAAAGATCACAAATAGGATTACAAATATAATCTGCTGTTCAGTCATATACATCTTATCTTAATACTTAGATTACATAACAATAACCCTCTAATTTGCTTAGTGGAATATGCCAATAGCTACAGAAAAACTTTTATTCAGTATCCTTTTCAGAGTTATGGCAAGCTTTAATAATATATTTTTCCCTTATTACAAAAGAATATAAAAGTAAATTACATATTAAACAATTTTTCTACTCCACAAAGGAGCTTTATCTTTCCTCTCAGGAGAACAAAGCCAGCACAACATGAACATTGGGCATTATGCAGTTTCAGCTCACCTGAGAGCTTCTCAAGAGTAAAACCTTAGGACTGTTTTGGTGCCATCATTTGGCCAATATCTGGGCAGCATTTTATGGGTATGGGTGTGATACCCCCAGCTCCTCCTAAGGATATCTCCTCATTTATGGTAGTAGATAGCTGGACAAGCGTTGATGGAGTTGCACATAAATAAAACTTACAGTCTCCTCTTGCACACACAAAATGGAAGTAAATAAAAGGAACACAGATTGGCTGAAAACCAACGTTTCTTACAGATACATGAGCTGTTTCACACAAGCTTCTATATTTCCATGGAGGAAGCCAGTGCACTTGATAGGGACACAGCAATAAACAAGGGGAGGTAATGACCCAACCTGCACATGAGGCTGGCATGGGAAGAAAAAGCTGGGTGTGAGAGGTGAGCAGGCACAGGCACATTGAGGGACACAAATCTCTTTATCAATAAGGGGCTTGAAATCAGATTAATTTCTACACAATTAACACGGCTGTTGAAAGATCTGCTTTACAGCTGCCGCCGCTGCCAGGAGATGATGACAACTGAGGAAATGAAAATCAAAGGAGGAAACAATTACAACAATACTCGCTGAAACTATTTAGAGTTCTCTTAATAAGTCAGCGAAACAAGTAATTGAAAGAATGTATTTTATTGCTGATTAAGATAATAGTTAATTTAGGTCTTGTTTTTATAAAGAGCTCAAATTAACAAATCAGGTCTTTCATCTGAGTGCAAGTGAGAGCTCAGTACATTCTCCTCATATCACACAGTCTGGAGATTCAGAGGGCATGCTCTGGGAAGGAACAAAGATGAGGAAGAGGTAGGAGACATTTAGGGAAAGGGGCAGCTGGAAAGAGCGAAGTGCCAAAATACAAATACATATAAGAAAGATATTGACTTTTATTCATTCAAATCTAGCAGCACAACAGTAACTACACCTTGCTTTTGTACACATTAAGTTACATTAGCATTCTCCCATTCTCCAACCACCACACAAGCGGTAATGCTAAACCTTAAGCCTGACATCTAAACTTGTTGAACTTTAAAATAAAATGTTTTACAGGCAGAAACATTGCTTGCTTCTTCTTTCAACAGCAACAACAAAATCCATATATCTTTTTTTCCTCTAAGTTCATAGAGCCATTATGTCACATCTCTAGATATTATGATTGAGAGATAAAGAAAAATAAAACAGTTAGAAAAATACGTTTGCTGTGACTGTTATTTCTTTGAAACTAAGTGGAGTAGCTCAGTTAGCTGCCAGATTGCAAGAACAACGGCAGCCACTGCAAGTTTTTTCTTAAATTTGAAATTCTACACCAGTATCTTTCTCTTTTTTTTTCTTTTTTTCTGAAGGATGAAATAAAATAAAAGCTGAAATGTAAAGAGGACTTTCAGGTTTGATAAAGAAATGTAGGTTAATAAAAAAAGATGAGTATGGGCTTTTAAACACTGTTATAACCTGATAGTGTTTTGAAAAACTCAGACATATAAAAGTTAATCATAAAAATACTGGCAAACTTGCCTTTGAAGGGAAAGGCAGCAAAAAGTTACAGAACATCAGAGCTCGGAGGGAAAGGTAGAAAAAATTGGAAAAGGGTTAAAATGACTAAGATTAAGAAGGTGCATGACAACCACTCTCAAAGCCCTGATCTGCGCTAACAAATCCATATCCTATGCTTTTGATGAGACACTCACAAATGATTTAGCAAGGGGTGCTTTTGAATTATACCAGTGCTTTTTTGGCAATAAAATGTCTTTTTTTGAGTTTTCATTTGTATCTGCCCTAAGCTGAAAACATCTTTGCTAGAAAATAATAACCAGGTTGAAAGTATTTTTTTAAAGCAAAATTTCTCTGAAAGGGAACTTATTGCAATTTTTAGCAAAAATGGGTTAAAATAAAATTAAGAATTCAGGAAATACTAAATCTAAGCAATCAAATACAATGCAAAAGAGGCTCCAGATTGCAAGCTCTTTAAATCAAGACAGTAAGGCATGGATTTCAAGGAGCTATGAAACTTATGAAGGCAAAAGTTCTACATTTACCTTCTGCTAAAACTAGGTGAATTCCCTGCTTTTTTTTTTTTTTTGTGTGTGTGTGTGTGTGTGTTTTAAAGTAGCTGCTTTAGTATGTAAAAATACCTATCTTAAACTGCATGTTAATTAAAATTCACAGTGTCTTTGACATATAAGCTTCAGTCAATACAGTTAATTGCTCTAAGGTCTGTCCTCCAGTGCCAGCTGGGATACTCCAAAGCCTGAGCTGCCATTGGGAAATTGCACAATCCACAGGAGTCACTTTGCAACCTGCAAAAGTGTAAAACGTACCCTTCTCAGGGAGAACAAAGTGATTACTTTGCTGGTTATTGTCAGAAAAAACCCAAAACCATCCAGCTTCTGCATGGTGGGAAGGAGGAGTGGGGGATCTTGTGGGATCAACAAAACCTCATGGCAGCCCCACTGCAGTCCTAATTCACACCATCACTGAACACAGTGCCATGATTTCCAAGGAAAGCAGCGTGTCCTTGCTATATGTTACATCAGCATCACCAAATTCCTAATCCAAAGCTCTGTGGCATTAACAGCAAAGCTCCCATTTCTCTGGGCCATCTTTAATTTGGCACAAAACTGTTACTGGCAGTTACTGTCTTCAAGAAATACCTTTTGCCCTGAAGAAAATATACATCTGAGTAATAGTCAGATCCCACATCTGAAACCAAACATTCACATACAGCAAAGTGTTTCAGTTTTCCATCTGCCAGGTACCCAAGAAAGAGGCAGGTGTGTGATACTCTCATTCCTACACTACAACATCTACCTAGAGAAATGTCTTTAAAGTTATTAAAACTATTGCTGCATCCCACTCACTTTCTGGCATCCTGAATCCTTTTCCTCTATTTCAAAGGACTATTAAGTTTGAAATTCCAGTTCAAGTTGAAAACAACTCAAATCAAATGAATAGGGACTAGCTCAGACTGAAATCAGAGGAAAGAATTCAGTGGACTTAACAAGGACTTCAATTAACAGACGATACAGGATGTTCAGGATGAGTGAAAAAATACTTAAGATAGACAAACAGACCCTAACCATAAACCTAAACCAGCAACCTTTCAAGACATTACCTATTTGGGTAATTTCTGGGAATGAAATCATCCTCAGCACCTCTAAAAGGTCAAAGCACCAGCAAGATACAAATAGCACATTCAAGGGCAAAACCACCTAACAGGAATCAACCTTTTTCATGCAAATGGTCATGACTGGTGGTTCTCTGCTCCTCAACCCCACCTGCCAGCAGCACCAGTCTGGGACCTCCCCATGCCCCAAGACTGACACAGCCCCATAAAGTGCAAGGACCTTGAGTCTCAATGCACAGGTGTCCTGGTTTTGTATCACAGAAGTGATGTTTTAGGAAGTTTACTCTGTGTCTGACAAAAAGAATTTAAAAAAAAAAAAAAAATCTCAAATCTCAAAAAAAATAAAAGCTCAAAATCTCAAATTAGTGAACCAAACCCACTACAACAGGCGGCCACCAGCTGTGCCCAAAATGTCCTTTAGCTGGTGCAGGACACAGCTGGAACATGAGAAGTAATATCCATACATAGCTTTAAACACAGAGAGCCCAATTTGGGTACATGGCACAGTGAGTGCCACTTGACAACCTGCTCCATTTTCTCCAGTGTTCTGCTCCGGTTGACCCTAAAGATGGGTCTTTTTCCACTTCACAGAAAACCTGCACTGAGCACTTTCAGAGGGCCCACAGAAATTAGCTGTTTTTGATTTAGGCTTGCTAATTTCAAGCTGGTTTTGACCACTCTGCACAGTTTTCTGCCATCAGCAGGGCCCACCCTGCCACAGAGACAAGCGAGATACAACCACCAGGACAAACAAAGAAATCCCAGTAACTCCTGCTCATTGCATTGCTAGAAATGTTGCCCCAGGAAAGGAACTGTGAGCCATGGAATGGCTCATTGGCTGTACACCAAAGATGTTGGCATACACCAATGCTTTTGGTGGGTCAACACTATCAAGTAAAATAATTAGCAGCAAGATACTGGATCTTCCATCTCTCGGGGAGCAGTGCAGTTCTGCACACTGCTCTCCCCAGAGAGGCTGCAACCATCAGACACAAAGAAATTAGGAGTCAAAAAAAAATAATAAAGTGGAAGATTTCTTTCAAAAAATTTGTACAGCATAATTGTTTTATTAATTGTGAAACAAGAAGACATATTAAGCACCGTGTGGCCTGGGAGTGAGAAATTCAAGAGTATCTTCTGTATTTAGGGAGATAAAGAGGAGATGACTATGGTGTGAAATCAGGAGGAATAAGAAACTGGCTTCCCCTTTTAAGAGCAGCATCAATTAAGCCCAGGGGAGGCGGGTGCAGTTTACTAGTTAATTAGTCCAGGGATGTGGTCCTTTCATGTGTAATTCAGAACAGGAACACCTGGTGTGCGGCACTTCAAAGCACAGGGGAGGAAAAAAGCCAAACAATGCAGGATAGGTCACAAAAGAAAGCAACAGCACAAGAACAAAAACTGTTTATATCTGACCTTCACCCTGCTGTAAATAAAGCAAGACGGTAGGGCCCCCTCCTCCCCGCCCGGGGAGAACAAACAGCTCTGGGCGCACAGGGGGAGTCACAGAAAAAGAGAAGGAGAGGGGGAAGAGAGAGACATGGTGGTAACTAATTGTTTTACAACCTAATTAAAACGAAAACAGACAGCACGATATAGATAGGGATATAATGATTTTAATCACGTTCTGATATGCAGAACCAGAAAAGACGGAGAAGGGAAGCGCGGTCCAGGCAGTGGTGGGAGGCTGGAGGAAATGCCACCTATGGGCAGGAAAACACGGGGCACGTTTGGGGCACCAAACTCCCCAACTGGGCCAGGACCTCAAGGTTTGTGACTGGGTAAGAATCTGGGTCAAACTAGTTAGCTACAGACTACGAAGGAGTCATGATGTACAGACCTGCCCCTCCAAACCCAGACTGAATTCCAGCACGCTCCAAAGTTTCTCCATCCCTTCCCATGCCTGCTATTGCACAGAGGAGCGCTTCAGTAGCATGCCTGAATCACGTTGAAACTGGAAGCAGATGCAGTGTGATAAAACTTTTACAGTGCTGTATCTCATCAAACACAATGCTACTCATTAAAGCCAAGTAGGTGTTATTTCTGTCATGCAGAAGGAAAAGCAATAGGGAGATTAATTCAGCAGCCAGAAGTGACAGAGCAATCAGTAACAATGATCAGCCATTGACTTCTCCACTTCTTCCGTGACTTTGCTGCTCAGTCAGCAAAACCCACCAGAAGATGGCCAGATCTGGTAATATGAACAATATTTTATTGGATGTGGTTAGAACAAGAAAATCTCTGAAGAGGACTACTCAAGAAGAGCACAAGCATGTGTATGGTGATGCAAGAATCTCAGGTAAGTCTAGCAACTTCAAAAAAAATTGAAAAAAATAATTTAAAAATTTTAAAAGATCCCAATTTCTGAACATATATTTGAACCAGATCCCTTTATTTTATTGGTGATGATTTCATTCACTCAGTGCTAAGCTTGATCTATCACAGTAAAGAAAGATGGTGCTATTTTCAAACACTGGACTGTAATTTAAGAAACATGATTTAGTCTTTAATCTGCTGCTATCTTTCTTAGAATCCTAGAGCAATTAAGCTGAGTCTCATTTTGCCATCTGTAAAAGAGAAGTGGTGTGAAGAAACTGGGTTTGTGGAAAATGCCCCACAGAAGGGAGGCATTATTACAGATAATGCTTACTTATGTTTAAATAGCAATTTTTATGTTTCATGAACCAGTTATGAGAACCCCACGTCTTGTCCTAAACCACCGTCTGTTCCCCAAATAATTTTTAAAAAGTACCAAAAAATGGCATATTAAAGACTTTTTGCAAAACTCCAACTTATAATATAGAATTCAAGCCAGCACAACAAATAATACTTGATAACTTTCTGCACATAACACACGGAGCAGCACCATGTGGATATCAGCAACAGCACAGACACTCTGTGTGACGGATAGTTTGGGAAACTATGGGAATAAAACCAAAATAATCCCTCTTCTCCCTTCTTTTCCTTAAGAAATAACACAGAATAGGTTTTTTTCTTCATAAGTAGAAAATGGGTATATATTGAGCAGCATGCATGAAAACACATTTCAAAATGGGCTTGGTGATAGTTGGGAATAAAAAAATAAATTAAACCTATTTGGTGACTTCTCTATCATTTATACTCAGGTTGGAGATCAGAAATGTGGGAGTATTTTCTAGAATGTGCTTTCCAAAACAGCCTGAAAAACTCTCAAAGTACTCCTCTTCACCTATGCTCAGATGGGAAGGGCAAGCCCCCTTATTAATTATTTAATGAGCAGTGACCTCTCCAGAAGCTGCATTTGTCTTACTAAAATCACTTACTAAAATCTTAAAACAATCATTCAAGTTGCCATATAATGGGAGTTCAGTGTTGAAATATGTTTTGGGGTATTTTAGGGTTGGGTTTTTCGCTTTCTTTTGTGTTGTTTTGGGAAGGGAGGGGCATTGCAACAAAACATCCAGCACAAATCTCATGAGAATAATGGTAATAAGGTGACATAAACATTCAGTCAACAAGCTTTGGTTAGGTGAAGCCATTTAAAAAAGAGTAGATCTCTCCAAAGTACTTCCATGCATAGCTCATGTGCACTGCAGAACCAAAACCAGCACAAAATGGATTTTCTTGTATCTTTCACCAGTTCATCCCAAAAATCATTCCCACTCTCCTACACCTAGGATATGGCTAACATCACCTGTGCATGACAGCCAGAGGGATGGCACAGCAAAGCTCTGTGGGCTCCCAAGATCTCCCAGCAAACAAGGGCTGGTTGCATTTCTGCACCTAAGAGGGAAATAGGTGAAAGCAGGTGGAAAGCAGTTGGTCAGGTCCAAGTTAAATTTGGGGAAAAAAAAAACACAAACCACTAAAGTGGTTTTGCAGTCTCACAGCTCACAGATACCTTTGGCTAATCTGTGTGAATCAAGAAAAGTCACTGTTAAGTACATAAGACTGTACGCCAATATTTAATTCCAAAGAGGAGTAAGCGAGGAAGTAAGCAATAAAAGACAAGGGCAATGAAAACTGAAGGCAATAATCCCAGGTCACAGGACACTGCCAAGACTCAAGTTCTCACCAGCCTGGGACGCCTCCAGGTGATTCTAGGTTAGGTAAGAAGTCAATCAGCTACAGAAATGTACACCTATATCATTATATCCGGCTGTTCAGATAGAACTACAGCATTTATTTGGCTTTGGTTGGTTGGGGTTTTTTTTATGATTTTCTGTTTTGAATTTGCAATTACAAGACTGTTATTAAGTTATTGCTAAATAAGCCCAGGCTTTGCCTTAACATGAAATTTGTCTTCTGTTGTGGTTTAAAAGGAACTGGAAGAAAACTGACAAAGCCTTGGTACTCTTGTCTTCTTGAATGCAGTGGCTCAGTGTGGCACAGGAAGACCATGTTCTCAGAAATAGAGGTTTGAGCAGTATTTCCTTAAAAGCAGCAAGGAGTGTCTAAAAGGGTTTAAGAGGGCCAGATGACAGCAGTTAGCAGAGGTTTCTGCAGAGGAGGAATAAACTGCAGCCTTTCCTGATAGGAAAGAAAAATGAAGACCTGAAGGCACACTGCAAGAGTTGCATGTGCTCTTGCCAAAGAGTAATTCTCATACCAACACAGATTTTTTTGGAGGTTAATTATTATGCATGTAAAAGAGAAACTCTCACTTCATGCAATGCTTGTCTCACTGCAATGAAAAATAAAACCTACACAAATTTGAAAAAATGAAGAAAAATAGAGGTAAAAATTTTACAGGGAAACTTCAGCTTTTTCTGTGATCTGTGGTTCCTCAATAAGGATCCATTTGACTCCTACATTACTACAACTGCCCAGGGAGTTAAAAGGCAGCAGATTAAGCCATTCTGTGGATGATTCACATGGGCTGCTTTAGGATCCAGGGCTGACTGGATGAATTTCCAAACTGTCTGCTCTCCCCGTTAATTAATGGGGAGTCCCAATAGCCAAATCAGAGTGGAGGCTCCCTGCTGGGTTTGAAGGAATGGTGCCCGATTCCAGGTCAGCGAGGCCACCATGTGCTGCCAAGGCAGCTCTCCTACCATCACAGGTGACCCCAGCAGGAGATGAGCAGGTCCCAGGGATGCAGCCCAAGCTCTTGCTGTGCCAGCTGGGCAGTGCTTGCCCCACCACCACTGCTAACTTCAAGATCTGCTAATTCAGCCCACCATGCAGCAGGTCTAAATGAAGTGAGTGCTGCCCGAGTTTGGGATCTCAGCATGAATCCCAATGAATTTGATTAACACCAATCTCTCTTACAAGCACAGGGTTTTCTCCAAGAGCACCCTGGACACACTCACTCACACACAGTGCCCAAAGGCCCTAAAGGCATTTGTTGGGATGGAACCATAAATCAAAATAAATCAAAGCTAGCATGCTACATTTAGAACAAATTTAGATTTCTAAACCATTATATCTTCCTATGCCAAGCACCCACAAGAACAAAACCTCTTCAGTGTCTTACAGGAAGGAGTAGCACCTTCCAAACCATTAGCACCCTTCTAGCTAGCACAACCATGATAAATCACTGGGAATGAAAGCCTGCACGTTTTTTTTTTTCATTTGTGGCACTTCTATTTCCTTTAATGTGTGCCTGATAAAATGTTTTCTAAGCATTGCCTTTAGTATGTGTTTATCCCAAAGGGACCATTCCAGGAGGACAAAAATAAATGCAGCACCCACTACTGCCAGGTTTGCCTTCAAAGCCATGAATACACACTTCATTCACTTGAATAAATTTCTTTTTTATCTAATACATCCAGTGATGCTTCAGGCTTGTGCTTCGCGGACGTGTCCTACCTTTCAGCAGAAACTCTGAAACAGAAGTTAGCCAAGAACAAAGTTACCTTCATGAAAATATTTGTCTGTAAAGCTCATGCTTCAACAAGAAGAGTGTTTAATTTTTAAATATTCTTACTGTTAAAGACAACTTTTTGGGGAGTCAGTCCCCTGAGGTTGAGAGGTGCTAAGTGCCTTCAACTCCCAGGAAAGAAAAGGACACACTTAAACAGGAGAACTCTGCTTGTGCAGCTGAAACAAACACTTTTCTTCCACCTGTGCCTTCATTAAAGGGGAAAAAATTGTGAGGTCAAAGAGTACAAAGAATGTTACCACACTTTCTGCTTTAACCATTTGCAAATTAATGACAGAGCTCCTGCCTCAGCCAGAACAAAATCCTTCCTGCCCCATCTCCAGTCACTGCTATGTATGTGTCCCTGGCTAGGCAGCAGATTGCAGTCCCCACTCCTTTAAAGAGCACCCTGATAATATGCAGGGCTAAAATGTCAGAAGCTATTAGAAACTCTCAGACACACAATATATCTCCATCCCCACGTTTTCCCCTTGCACTGTGCAATAACAGACAACAGGCATGCAAACTGCTCAGCTGCAACTGTTCCAAGTCGAATAATTACAACTTGTCAGAAAGAATTAATTTTCCCATTTCTCATAAAGATGTGTAAAAATTACCATGTTATTATACACTGACACTCTCTGGAGGCAGACACAAAATTTAATTTTGAATTCTTTCCGCATATTAAATTAAATCCATAAATAAGAGTTTAGGCATTCACTCGGAAGCATATGTTCATTGGGAGCGAAAGCCAACACGAGCCTGGCTGTAATGGTTGTTGTAATGTTTTAATAGCTCGCTTCTTCTAAGCACCAATAAATTTACATGATCATAACAGTCGTGGGCATACAAGAAGCCCATTACTGTCTGGGCACAGGCAGCAGCGTTAACAGGATGGAAAAATGGAAGGGGGGGGAGAACCCTTAAATAAAATTAGGCAACTGCACTTGTCAGCTGCTCCATGATTGAATTTTTAATATTGTGGTCAATTGGTCAAAACAAATAATGGGATAAAATATTTTAATGTATTTAAAACCTGCTTCTGTGGTTAACAGAGTTTATCTGTCTCTTTCTGCACACAGCTTCAGACTTGTCAGGCTGCATTTCCATCCTGTGAGCAGGCTGACAGGAGGAAGTCTCGTCCTGGCATCATCTCCAGCAGGGCTGGGTCCCAGGCTGCAAAGGGCCTGGGTACAGCCACACCCCTTCCCAGCACCAAACCATGCGGCCCTAAATGCCTTGCAGCTGATGCCAGTGGATTTTGAAATAAAACGCGTGGAGAGGGTAGATTGCAGTTGATCCCACACCCTTTGGGATGCTGGGCAGAGCAGCCCTGAAGATAAGTGAAGAAGCAATCTACAGATCTCCATCTCTTTTCACCTCACCAAGACAATCCCTGTGATACCATACCAACATCCCAGACTTCAGTGCAGGCTTTATCCCCACAAGCCCAACCCACACATGGGCTCCTTCAGCCCAGTCTGGAGCTGCCCTGCTTGCCTGCACTTGTATGTCTCCCTCATGCTCCTTCCTTTTGAATTTCCAATGATTTGTCATTTAGATACATTCATAAGTGAAGCTGAGTTTTCCAACAGGGAATTTAAATGTGATATAAAGGTTAGCTGTAAAGATGGGCTCCTGAAACTTGTTTTTAAACGTGGGCAATGAAAGATTACAGCTAATCTTATGCTCTGCTTAAATTAGGCCACCACACACTATCTCTGCCTTTCTTACATGTACAGTCAGGTGGTTATTTGAAAACTTAATTATTTTTAAGAAAAAAAAATCTCAGTTTTCTCCAAACCTCTGCTTGCCACCACTGAAACTGGAAATATATTTTGTGTGTGTACAGTAGTGAGTGACTCACACTGCAGGGTGAAAGGCAAGCCAGCTCCTCCAAAAACCTGTGTGTACTACAAGCCTTCACAACATTTTCTTTCCTACCAGGATAGGCAATACACATACAAGTCAGTATTATCTCCACACATTTGTTCAAAATAAGTTCTTTAGTCCCTTACAGGCAGCAAAAAGCACAGCCACAGATAGCCAAGTATTTTTCATCTGCAATCATACAACATTTTGAGAACAGCACTGAAAACCCATCTCCCACTGAAGTCAACAGAAGAGTAGCTGTTGTGGGAGTTGGACAGGTTCCTAAGTCCTCACTTATCTGCCCAAGGCTTCACTGAGCACCAAACCTCCAGCTCAGCATATTCAAGCTTGTGTAACTCTCACAGGGGCATGCCAGCCCTGATCTGCAGCACCAGATGTGGCTGCCAGGGCAGGGATGGACCACGAGCACCAGCACTGGCACCTGGAGCAGGCAAGAAGAGGGCAGCAGCCAGCAAAGCATAAGTATCTTTCCTCAGTAACATCACTCACTTTTAATCCTCAGGGAGAGTGAATCCAGCTGAGGTCAACTACGACCAAAAAAAAAAGAAATTATTGTGCTTTGAAATCTGGTGGGTGATGTACAGTACACAACCCAAACTGGGGTTGTCGGGCTAGTTTCCAGGAGATACCACCATAAATACCATCCCAGGCAGACAGCTACAGGTGATGCTCACACTGTCAGTGTGCTGCCTGCCTTGCAGCTGCTCCCAGTGCTCAAATGTGCCAGAATTTCACTGCCCCAAGTTGAGCCTTTAATAATTGGAGATAATGGGATGGATCTAAAGAGAGCCCAGCAGCAGTAATTCTGTTTTGGAAAGGTTTAAAGAAGTTTACAAGTAAGCAGAGATCGCTTTGTACAGACTCCTCAGAGGTACAGGCAATTCAGAAAATGAGTATGGCAATAAAACTAGAATACGGCTCTTTGAAGCTGAGGAAGTGTGGAGTTTTTCAGTGTTGCATTTTTGACATTGTATTTTCAGTGCCTTGGCCACAAGACTGAATTCCGAAACCAAAACTTGACAGATTTTGAAAAAGTATCTTTCGGTGGTGTGGCGGCACTAGTTACAAAAACCCAACGAGGCACCAGGATTTCACTTTTCACTGACAAATCTCATTCTTACTCAGAGGTGGAGAGACTGAAACCCTTCTCACCTACTGTGTAGCAGCTTCTCTGAAATGAATTTGCAACCTCAGCCTAGATCCTAGTGGGAAAAAAAGAAGAAAAAATCCACCCCACAAGCCAAAACCCCCTGAAGCACTTGGTATTAATTGGCCATCCTGGCTGGTGGTCTCAGGACTGAGGCCATGGGCATGGAAAATGAACAAGCTCCTGACCTTCTTCTGATCCTCTCCACGAGGGCTGAGACAATGACTGGGCTATGCACTGCCATTTCCTATTTAATTAAATGGCTAAATGGAAGATTTCCTCTGTGGCTAAATGGGAGGCTTCTTTTTCCAGTGCTGCTCTCAGTCTAGTAACTTGCAGTCGTTTAGGTTGACTGTAACATTTAAAGGAAATAATTCTCGCCTTCAGCTTCCCTAGAACAAAGGAAAGAATACTGCACCAGAACTGCAGCTCAGCTTATGGAGAGACAGATTTATATGTGTGTCTTTTGATTTGCATCATTCTTTTCTTTCTAAAGGGACAACCCATGTCATTATTCCCTTTAAAATCCCTTTAAACCTGTCTTATGACAGGTTTGCCTCTAAAGCCACTGTAGAGAGAACTTCTTAAATGTGAGCATGAGTTGCTTCCATGTTAAGATGTGCAAACTTCAGCTACCTGACGGGGATGATATATGCACATTATATAATACATATATGTGGAAAACAGCCTTGATGTGACAGCTGAGTCCTGAGGCATCGTAGTAGTCACTGCATTTGAAAGACAGCTTCTCTACCAAACCACTCAAACAGTAAAATGAACACAATATACTCTCCAGCTAGAACTATGCCCTTAAGCTTCAGTTGGACAAGGAAAAGAAAACTTCTCACTGAAGTCTATTTTAATTAGAGCTGCAGAGAACCAGTCTGAATGAAAGCCTGCCTTTTTTTTCCCCCTCCTTTTTTTTTTTTTTTCTTTTTGAAACCCTAGGTAGAGTTTAAAATATTCTTGGGTAGGGTGAAAACCAAAAGAAACGCTGAAGTAAACTTCCATTTGAACATCCTTTAGCTGAAGAAATTCCTTGTAAAAACTTGGATTTAGGGATGACAAAGAAAGGATGGGTTCTTATATTCAGTCTGCTTCTCCCATATGATCTGCAGACTGGCTCTGTCATAAAAGCTAGAAAACACTAAACAAGTTATACAGCATTTGCTTAACTGACAAAATATTCACTGATTATTACTGCCATTAGCCTGTTCTTTTTGATTTCCCTATGTATTTGTTTCTCAGCTATTTGGATGTTTAGTATCCTGACATGATGTGTCTCCAAAGCTTTGTCAGATGCTATCTTTCTAGATTAAATACATACAGAAGGATATGCTTTTTGTTTGCCTGTGACAACTGCCTTGCCTAACCGTGGACTTCCAGGAAGGTCACAGAACCTGCGTCCATCTGTGCGAGCAGTAACAGCTCGGTGGTACCTGACTGCCTCCACTCGTGCTAGATTTAATAATTAGGAGAAGTTGGAATCACAGCACAAATAGCTGAAAGCCTCCTACATGGCATGCATCCACCTGCCAGCACTCGTGGCTGTCTGGAATACCCTTCAATGTTTCAAGCAAGAGGGCTTTTCCTATTTCCCTGACTGCCCGAGCTATTAACTCACCTCATGTGTCTCGGGGTCGTATGCTGTGACTTTAAATACAGGGACTTGGGCTCAAAGATTGTGAGTTCATTTCTGGGCAAGGGGAGCACAAAGCCAATTTAAGCAGATGCAAAAATTATTTTGAAACAACAACGCTGCAGAATTCAGTAAGGAGGCGAAGTGAGAGAGCTGCAGTACCAATCCAGCACAAGCATAAGGAAACTGTAATCATATCTAATTAGAGTTAAAATAATGTTTCCCTTTGAAATGTTTAATTAGCTCTGTTTTATTACATAAACATTCTTGATGTAGAGCATACTGAGCTAGAAGAGTCTGATGAGTTAAACAGTGCAAAGTGCTCAGGCGCCCAGTGAGGGGCAAAACCTGACAAGGAGTGGCTGTTGTTACCAGATGTCTGGACCATCAGTGGAGCCATGATGCTTGCTGCAAACAGCAGGCTATCATTTCAACCTTTGTTGCCTCTACTGAAGCCTCCCATCGTGCTTTCAATTTAACAGCATCACAAGGAGACAAAGAAATTTCTTACAATATGCCTTTCAGTTCAGAGACAAATACCATTTAAACATGTTCAACCTCTCATAACGTATTAGTTATTGTTGCCAGTCTGCATGTCCTCTGGCTACACACTAGTTGTTCTGGAAAAGGGAAGCTTTTTCTCCCTCACCCCCAACCGCCCCCCGCCCTTTATCTCTCTCTCTCTTTTTTTTTTTTTTTTTTTTTTTAATTCTTGCCCTTCAGTTTGATAAAGCAAGACCAGATTTACTGGCAAACTTACAGCATGCTTGTCACAAGCTTGCAGCAAATTTAATTAACCTTATTACAAATATGGTTTTCTTGAAGATTACATCACAATCTGGTTTCACATCGCCTGCTGCTGATTCAACATATTCTGTGCTTTGGAGAATATGTTCATTTTCTGAAAAAGGTCAAAATGTTAAAATAGCTAAAACTTTGCTATTTCTTCTGAGTTCCTGTTCAAATCTTGTGGTGTATCAACACTTTGTCGTACAAGCAGTGTTGTTCTCTTGCCGTGTGCCAGTTGTAGGTGGGTTCACTTCACAGGACAGTTTACATCCTTTAAACAAGAGGGATAGCCAGATGATGGGAAATTTGTTGCTAGTTTAACCCCTCATTAGCACACTGGGACAAAATCCCTAAGAATGCATAACTAGAATGAGATTTGCCCAGCATATGAGAAACAAGTAACATTTAGTTGCATAATTTGGAATTTCGGCTGCATTAGGACTGAGTTAAGGTATTATTTCTGCACAGGAATACTGACAGTGAGAATGCATTAATCGGCTAGGATTAGCAAAATAAATTAATAACTTTTTAATTCAGTACAATTTTTAAAACCCTGAAATGTTTCAGTAAAGGATTTTTAGGTCTCAGTTTTCAGAAACTGGAACAAGAAATGCCCTGCGACAGAAATCTTACGCCAGCATTCTCTATCAACATACTTCAAACTTTAAGGAGCTGGATAAACATATCTTGATTGCTTCCTTGAACCACACCTGAATTTGGAATCTTTACTATTTGCAGAGACTGAGTTAGTCTCCTTGAAAGTGCATGCTCTCTCCTAAAACTCTGGGAGAAAGATGATTTCTTACGTGTTTAGTTTTTTCATTTAATGTCTAGAAGAGAAATGCCCTTGTCTGTATTCATGCAATTACAAAGCAAGACTTCACAGGCTGATATTCTCTTATGGTGTAAGAGGAAGCAGAGGAAAAAAGTCACAACATCTGTACTGAAATCCTCTTTAATAAAACATAAAAAGGGAGTGCAAAAGAAAGACACCTTTGCTAATCACTAACTCTGTAATTCTATTAGCACACAGGTGCTATCAAATCAGCAAGCAGTGGATGCAGGAAAGATTATGCAGGGAAAAAAAACCCCAAAGCAAGCATCAGCACAATAGCAGGGATCTGAAACCTTGGCACATCCCACATTGTTATGGCTCCCACACACCACAGAGATCAGCTGGGCGACCAACACAGTGCAGGTGCATCAAAGCCATTCCATGGAGAGCAGCTCTGCTCTGGAGGAGATCATCTGCAGCAGCACAATCAGTACTAGATTGTGTAAACACATGGTTAGAATCAGTACTAGCGTGTGTAAACACGTGGTTCTAGTGCAGTGGCTTTTGCAGGTGCCAGCTCCCCCATGACTAGGAATGCTTTTTGCTTTTACACCTACGTGTAGATCACAAATATTCGGTATTATTTAACTTCCATATGCTTAAACCAAGAGGTCTGAAAACTCCAGTGAGAACACTCGTCCAAGAAAGACAAAAAAAGTCCTCCTACCAAAGTCACTTTTTCCCCCCTGCAAGAGAAAAACAAAACAAAACAAGAAAAACTCTCCATCCTTTTCCAATAATCAAAACACTCCACACTGTTCTGCTAAACCAAATTAATCTATAGGTTATTTCAGCACTGCCACACATGGAGATTGTGCATTATTTTATGGATTCACTTTACAACCGCACAATACAAATCATGAATAATTTAAACCAGAATACGGTCCTTGATTCTCTCAGGAATGTATTTACCATTAGGGACATATTTTGAAACTTTCTGCAAAATATCCAAAGAACTAATTAGGAAATGGATAATCCAACTAAGGAAGATGTTCTGCTGAGCCTGTTACTCAAGAAGCATCAAGAAGTGGTGAGGGATGTGAAAGTCAAGGGGAACTTCAGCCACAGTGAATAGGACAGGATGAACATTCAGGATTTTAAGCTTCTGAGAGGAGTGAGGAAGACATAGCAGAAGCACTGCTTGGACCCCAGGAGAGCTGATTTCAGATTGTTCTGGGATTTATTTGTCAGGATCCCAGGGAGACTTCCCTGGAAGGCAAAGGGGCTCAAGAAGAGCTGCTTGATTTTGAAACCACAATCTCCTCTAAAGAAAATGAAGTCTATCCCTATGTGTAGAAGGTCAGGGAAGGGTGGCAGAGGGCCAGCATAGCTCAAATGCACAACAAAATCTATAGGTAATGGGAAAAGGTACACACAAATAGAGATGTTGTCTAAGCACACAGGGAAGTTAGGGAAGTTAGAGATGTAAGAGTTCAGCTGGAGATGGAACTAGAAAAGGAAGTGAAAGCTGCAAGAAGAGGTTCTCTAAGTCCCTTAGACAGAAGAGACAAAGCCAGAACTTTCTCAGAGACACACAGCAATAGGACAGGAGGCAATGGAAATGTCAGGTGAGTAGAAGATTTTTTACCATGAGGATGGTCACCTCTGCTAGCACCTGAGCTGGGAGGTTGTGGAGCCTCCACCTTTGCAAACATTAAAAAGGCAACTCCACATCCTGCTGCAGGAGATTAGACAAGTGTCTCCAGGGCTCCATTCCAACCTGCACTATGCTGTGATTCTACAACTGCATAAATGTGAATCAGATTGGTCTTCCACCACTTGAAGTGAACACCACTTAAAGAAATATTCCATCATTAACTGAATTGTTTTTGGTCCTTTGTGCAATCTGTAATAGTTCCAGCACTGAGTGATTTACTTGGCATATTTTCACTTCTATTTCTAACAAGTGTTAGTCCATCTGATTAACTCACATCCTCCGTGCCTTACACTGGTGCTGCACACCAAATACCCCATTGAAAATGGGGTAACATAAACCTGAACACCAACCCAGCACTTCAAATTAATTTACTTGTGCTTGCTTTCATCCATGTGTCAGCCATGTGGGTTATAAACCAGAAATCTTTCTTTAGGAGTCTGTGCCTAGAAATTGGCAGCTCACCAAAGCTCTCCCTGCCCCCTATTTCTAACGTGATTCCTTTTCCAAAAGCCCTTCTACATCACAGGAGTGGATCCTGCTTTTTGCAAGCATTAAATCCAGTTTAGATATATGGATGGTTTTGAGAGGAATATTTGCTGGACTGAGTGCTGCTGGATTTCACCTTCATGGTCCCTGCAAATCCACAAAGCTTTATGCCAATGGGATAGGAAGGTTTCTGGAAACTTGTCAGCACACTCAAGTACTGTTCCCTGCAGTAATTCTGCTACCTTCATACAGCTTTGAGCTCTTCTTCATCTTCCTCACAACCTTCCAGGCAGTCTGACAGAGGGCAATTGAAGCAACCAGAATAAATTCACTGAAGGAGACAATTGCTGCCCATAGATTTTGGGTTCCACTTTGGGTGATGTGTGACCAGTGTGCAGGAAGGGACATGAAGGGGAGCCATTTCTCTCTGACAATTCTATACAATCCTTTGGAGTACTATAGAATGAAAAATGCCCTATATAAAGGCTTGATATTATTATAAAACCAGTAACATCACCCCAAAATAAATACATCAAGATTTATATAATGTCTGAACTCTCAACGCTTGGAACACAACTGGAGACCTTTAGGTGATTTGCCTGCTACTACTGTTACCAAAAATCCTAAAAGAGAAGTCCACTACTTATTGCATATAAAACTGCAAGCCCTGAAAGCAGCAGTCACCTCTCTGATCACAATCCTCTATGGACAAAGCATCTGTTTATGCTGGCAACAAATTAAAAAGAAAAAGAAATTTTCCCTGTTGAATAGGTCCATGCATTATTACAGTACATGAGAGACCTGCACACAATTTTTCTCAAAATTCTCACATTTAGCTGGGCAGGGAATATCTTCCCCATTCTCCAAAATTCAAGTTCCAAAATGGGAAAACACCAGCAGCATTAGAAGTACAACATGCATGAGCAACTAGATTAATCAACTGCCCTGGCAGCAGCAGATAGAGAACTCACATTGAACGTAACAGAACCTTTAACTTTCTATCAAAATTGCTTCTGACAAAGGCCTTTACCTGTCTCACACACGGGGAGCATGTGCTGGGTCTCTTGGTCCCTTCCACTACAGCCAGACAACCAAACAAGTGAGAGGTAAAGGCTCTTGTCTGGTATGAAGGAAAACAAAAAGCACTTCTGAGGTTTGAATCAGGTAGCACAAGAACTTAGCCAGATCAGTAAAGCCACAGTGACTTCTCAGAAAATTAGAATAACTTACAGATTTTTCTCATCTGGTTTTGATGAGAAAAATAGAACCTGGAGATAAGAAACTTTTCTCCACAGAAGTTTCATTGGACTTGACATATTCCAACAGAAATGTATGGTTTCACTTGACAAATTCCAGAGGAAAATAAGTTTTATTTGAAAAAACCCCAACCTTTGACCACCTCTAAACTTTAACCTTAACTTGTGGTAGATAATGATTATATCTGCACTGATGCACAGAATAAAGTGGAAATGAACATTTTTAGGGAGTGTGCAAGTAGGCTTTCATAACTTCCTAACAGTGAGCTGAAATGAAGATGGACAAGAGATGAATTGGAATTTTCAGTGAGTGTAAATAGCAAATTACAGAAGTATTATTAAAATTTATGGACCAGAATCAGGAAACCTAAGATGAAGTACTCTCTAGTTAAATGTCTTGGTTCATATAAAAGGAGGGGGGAAAAGAGGGGATCACACACAAAGAGGGAATCTTGTGACAGTGGTCAGGTAGGAAACTTTCTGCCCCAACTTTGATGATCTAAACAGACACACCGACAAAAACTGTTTTGCACCACTCACTGATGTCTTCAAGAATGATGCATCTAATAGCAGCTCCTCTATCCTAATCAAATGGGAAATGCCCCCACACATCATCAGAGAGATGTTCTAGATTAAATGTGCTCTAATCTCTTTTGTGTGTAGCATAAACCTGCACTGCTCCCACAGTAATCTGAACGGTTCCAATGCTCAGGGAATTTCTGGTAATTCAAGCAAAAAGGAAGCACAAAAATCTTGTTCTCTGCTCTCTCCTTTGGTCCACCCACAAGCCAGGCAGTGCCAGACCCCTGCATTCTTTGAACAAGACACCCTGATTAAAAGTGAGACAGATTTGTTACACAGACCGTATAAGACTCCAATATCTACTAAAAGGCAAACTCAGGAGAAGCCCATCACCATCCAGTTATTTTCAATAGGTTTTCCAGCTAATGGAAATAAACAAAAGTGATTGGATGGCTGCAAAGAATTACTTCAGTGACATATGTTGCACATAAAAACTAAAGGCTGAATGTGAAGATAGCAGCAGCAAGTTAATGAGGAGAGTTGCAAAGCCAACATCTCAAAAACTAGGAAACACTGTTTTCTGTGCAAGTGTATATTTATTGCATGGAGGGGGCATATCCACTCCAGGAACTGCAAACAGTTTGAGTAATTGTAGCTGCTCCCTGAGAATGACACGGCTGAAGTTTGGTTAACTACTCTAAGGGTGAAAAGACTTATGAGCCATTGCCCTGGGAGACTGAGGAGATTTATAAAAATATCAGTATTGGGCCTCATGTTAGGCTTCAGCAAGATTTGTAAGAGGTTGGTCTGCAAAAATCTGGGAAACTCTGATGAACACTTCAAAAGCAGGGGTCAAAATAAATTATATGCTCATAGGAGTAGGAGAAGGAACATTTCTGACATAGAAGTTCCATGTCCATTCAAAGAGCCACTACTATTACATTTCAGGCTACTGCTCCAAAAGGTAAGGGTGACAATTGTCCAAAGAAACAAAAACTTTTCAAAATTGAACACAGACTAATTGGCAATTATTCTGTACTCCTCCAGGATGTCTGGGATGAACTTTTCAAAAGAAAACAAAAAGACCACAAAATTTGAGGTAGAGAGCAAAACGTTTTGCACAAATGTATAAATTTCCAATCACAGCTTTTCAATATGAACAGTTTAATAAATAAAATTAAAAAAAAACCCAGATAGAAAGGCACTGTACCCATCTCTAGATAAAAAAAATCCTTTTACCTCTTTCTTCACATCCATTAGTGATTCCATCAAAAAAGCTAATCCAAATTTTCTCTAAAAATTTGATAATTCTATTTTGATATTTAAACAAGAAAACTATCCCTTCAAACAAGGACTTTAATTTTTAAAATTTCTTCTCGATTTTCACAGGAGTAGCAAAATGTTTCAAATACAAGGAAAAATGTTATACATATATAAACTGATACTGTTATCTAAAAGCTGTTTTGTCAGGAAAATTCAATAGCTCCAATGGAAAGGCACTCATCAGAAGTTTTCTGGCCCAGTTCTTTGGGACCATGAAATTTACATAGAGTAAATAAGGGTTGTAAATCCATAAGAGCACTATCTATTTATAGTAGAGCTCAGTAATCTTCAAGCACTTCTCATTAACATGACAGTTCCATCACCTTTGATTAATATTTTTGCTATTATTTCTAGCTCCATTTTGCTGAATAAAAACATAACATCAGTATCACTTTGGATTTATATGACATGTCCCATTGCAAAGTGATGTTAGCATGCTTTAAAAAATTATCCATTATATATTCTTATCAGCTCAACTAGGAAATGAGTCACCTGTGGTGGGCAGGCAAAGCACAACACAACACACAAGTGAAGTGGAGAGAGAATGGAGATTTTTGTTGGCATTAAAGCATGTTGGTGTTATATAACAGGTCAAGGATTTTTTAAATCCCCTGGAGAACAGGAATCTCTGGCTGGAAGTCTGGGCACAGAGAAAACAAACCAGTTGAGTGACAATGGCAAAGGTAAGCCATGAAGATGACTTGCACTTGTTGAAATCTGGGGCTTGCTGCAAAGGCCTTACATTTTGCTTTATGATGATCAGTCATAGTTTGAATCAATGAAATGAAGCTCTTAAAAAAATTAAAATTCCTAAACACTATAATTAGTATTAAAAATGCAGGAATGGGAATGATACTGCCTGAAGGAGTCCTTGATGTACAGGACTTTCTGGAAGAGTGCTGCACACTTTGACTTCTTACTGATTTTAGCAGCCTTCACACTTCAAACCCACAGCTCAAAGCCAGGGACCTAGAGTGTTATCCCAGCAGTGGGAAGGGCTTGGATGCAGGGCTTCAATAGTTATTGAACTCCAAGGGCAGTACTCAGCCCTTGCCTTGGTAGACACCAGCCCTGTGATCACTGATACTGACAAACTCAGCCATTTATTGCTCAAGAAGGATTTTTTTAAAGCTTTTTGTCTCTAATGTAGGCAAATGAGGTCTGCAAATATTCACCAGAGTCAGGCATGCTGTGAGCATCGTCTTAATGAGACCATAAGGATGCAAGTAGGAAGAGCTATTTCAGCAGGTCTAAAACATAATACCCAACAGTTAGATTTCTTAATTTCACCTAAGTGTGAGCAACTGAAAAGTAGGGGCAGAAAGCATTTAAAATCAGGAACGAAGCAATACAGTAACTGCCACAATGGATTTAAAGAAGACAGGACAGCTTTCAAGAGTTGATTGAATCAAGCAAATGCCCCAAATAATCCCATGGGTATATAGCTCCTTTTCTCTTTTCCAAGCACTCTGCCTTTAGAATAGTTTTCAATGCTTAAGAAACACACTGAACATTCTCTACCAGCAATTCTCTCCACATTTAATGTTTATCAACAGGCAGAATATTATTTTTACCAGGAATCTTATTTGCTAGACAGCACAACAAATAACTGGCAGCCTTGACACCATCCCTGTGTGCCCAGGCAAAGTCTCTTAAGCTCCTCCTTTATAAATCCCAAAACTGTGTTTACCCACAGTTCATCAGAATAACTTATTCTTTCAAAAGCAGCTGAAGCTCTCTTTTTGGTAGAATTCAGGATTTAATGAAATTCTCTTCATGATAATTGTTTATTTTTTTGCACAAAACTACCCAGAACCTCATCTACCTTTTGACCAAAAATAAAGTGAGGCTAGATATATATAAAAATTAGATATATACATACATATATATATATTTAATATATATTTTATACATATATATTTATATATATATATATATATATATATATATATATATATATATATACAAACATATATATAAGCTATTATTTGCAAGATGTTCTGTCAATCAAATTAGCTACTATGTGGTTCAATTCAAGTGCAGTTCTCCTACAGATTGTTCTCCACCTAAGGATCTCGGTTGTTTTCCAACCAGCCCATCATGGATTTTGCATCAGGAGCACAGAGAGCAGATGGGAGCACAGGTCTGGTGCAAGGTCACACAGCAGGGCTGTGGCCATACCAGCCATGGGGCAAGCTGATGGCCTGCCAAGACTTAAAGATGGTATTACACTTCTTCCAGTCATGCTGTTGATAGGACTTTGTTAGAGAAAGTTCTACTGAAAAGCAATATTTTACTCAGCTTTAATAACCTCAGATTCTCATCAGTATCCTTACATAAATAGAGAAAGAATGGCATCATTGTGTCTGTACAACCAAGATCTCATCTATGCTGAAAACTATCAGATTACTATAGGGTCAAAATGTGCACAATTATCTCAGATAAAAAGAACAGGTGCTTTCTTGGTGATTTACTAAAAAAAGAGAACTAGGGAAGGATTTTAAGGTTTGTTTTTTAGAAAATAATTAAGAAAATATCTCAGAATTTTTAAACGTTAATCTGAAAATTATACACATTGTGGTAGAACACAGTCATGGTCAAGCACGTGAAACCTACCATGATACCAAAGGTGCTGGCAGATCATTAAAACCATTTATGTACAAGTCTATTCCTCTAACTTGATTAGCTTGACTAGGCTGAAACAAAGCCAACACACAAATTATGCCACATTGGTAATAAAGTTTGATTTTTCAATGAATGACAACATATCAGCAATTTCTATTTACTCCTTTAACCTACAGACAACTAAACACAAATAAACCTTTCTGTTGTAAAACTTAAATGGCTGAACCCTGAGACACTGTTTCAGAAACATTCACCAACTCCTCTACTGCTGGAGTTTCTTTTGTTGGCTTTAAAGTCACCACAGTTAAAAGCTGACAGTCCTATGACAATGAACATTTTCTTACTCGTCTTTTTAAAAAATGCATGCCTTGACCTTGGCACAACTACGAGCTGTGTAAACAGAAGACCAGAAAACTATTTTCTTAATTATAACTAACTTCCAAGAAAAGAAAGGAATTTATCAAAGTCCGGTATTTCAAAAATCCAGTATTTCAAAATTTTCAGACTTATGTAAAATAAAAACTCCAATTCCTACTAAACACCCAAAGTTAACTTAAATTTTATCTTGCGTTGATCAAGTCATGCCCTCTCCCTTTTTATGTTTTTAATATTTGTTTTTGTTTGGGTTGCTTGTTTTTAAAAACAAAAACATTTTCACTCTCAGGGCAAACCAGTGCTATCTCTAAATTGTCTCTTCAAGAACACATTTCCCTACAAGGATACCAGTGACAAGGGAACACTCAGCCAATGGCTTTGACAACATTACAGTAAATAAAACTGCTTTAAAGACACCAGCAAGTTAAACCTGGGTCCTGCCCAATAAACCCTTTCACTCCATCATTTCACAGCTAGCGAGCCACGTTCACGGCGTCTCTGCGCTGTCACGAGCAACCTTTTGCCACTCGCTGCTCCACCTTCGGCTGGAGCCCCTTTTGCAGCAATAGGAAAAGGCAGCAGGAGGTTCAGTGGGGCTGGACAAAGGCAGCAGGAGGTTCACTGGGGCTCGACAAAGGCAGCAGAGCTCAGTCAGTCAGGGATGGGCCAGGCATGGATTGCTGTGTGCCCAGGAACGTCGCTGTGCCCCATGCACGCGCCCCGCTCCCGGCCATAAATCTCACCCGGGCGCTCGGCTGACGGCCTAATAACATAAAAGAACTATCTGCAAACAAGATGGTTTCAAACCACTGCTGGTGACCCTGAACAAATCAGGGCCCAGTTTCTTTTGCAGCCTGCGTTTCTCCCCTTCAATCACTTAACTGGGCAGATTGATGTGACACTGCAGAATTAAACTGAGTTCCAGCACACCCTTTCTCCCTCCCCGTCTGTCCTGCTTTCTGCTATTCACTAATGACTGGATCTGTCTGTCCAGGCTCAGCAGAACTCCAGTGCTCAGGGTGCTTTGCGTGGCAGAAAAGCAGCTTCCCAATATCCAAAGTAACAACCTCCAGCACACACACACAAATACTCTCGCTGTCTTTTGTGGTTTCATTTATTATTTAAGATTTTTTTTTTTTTTTTAAGAAGTATAAAAGAGCAAACATCTAAAACAATGCAACCCATCTCTCCATGAATGTAATGGTCTAATACCTTGTGAAAACACAATTATCAAATTATACCCTTTGGGAACACATCTGAACTGAATGCTCTGGGAACACCAGAGTATTTGGCACAGAGTCAGAGATGGGAGCTCTTGTTTGAATCCTTCTGGAGCACCTCCATCTTCCACTGCTCTTTAAAGCCCCAGCAGTACCTGAACTCCTCCTACCCTTTAACATGAGTACAAATAGAAAAGTTGGAAGTGATTTAGCACACACAGTTGTGAGTAAAGAAGACATCAAATGATTTAATGATGATGCTTTCTCATGGCAGAGAATGACCATCAATCCAGACATCCTAAATCTCAGGGTAATAACCTCTTTCAAGCAGGCAAAAGGAAAGTTAAATATCTGGCATGAAGAGCAGATAAAAAGCCACTAAAACAACCAACTGCTGAGCCTCTACCTGCTATCCTGTTCTTTCTTCAGGATTTCCTCAAGATGCCACACAAAAAAAAATTAAAAGAACAAGTACAAACGTATGTATTTATTCACAAAAAATATTTTTATACTTACAAAATTTAAATATTCATATTCTTAGAAAAGTAGAAATCAAAATCAACGTAACTAGAGAGTACAACGTTTGCCCCAATGCTCAAATTTTTTTTCTTTGTTTTCTATCTTATATTTGAAAGCCTGATGTTGATGTTGCTCAAGAGCATTGGGAAGTTTTCGCTAACAAAGAGCTCTTCTCCAGCAGGAGGTGACTGAGATGGTGATCATTGCTTCAACAAGGATCACATCCCACTGGAAATTCTGATTTCATATTTCCTACTGAAATTTCCCAAGCATAATATTAGTTATAAAGCTCCTATAACATACTAAAATCCCTGAATCTTGTGTCTGAACTGTGTGACATTTCCATTAAAAGATTTACTAAATTTAGAGCTGATGTGATTCCTATGCAACCCTTATGCCTGGAGAGATTTGCACTTCAGCATTCTGATGCAAGTTCAGAATATTTATATTGATAAATATTTTAGAAGCAAGAATTTTCTCATCTCTCTCCTTCTTTTTGCATGTTAAAACAGAAGTGGCAATGTATAGAGAGATTTTTCATTAACAGTAGTAAAACTTCTTCCACTCCTTTGAGTGTGAATTTGACACAATAATTTACACTCTCAGAGGTTTTTTTTTTTTCTTGTACTGCTTCAGCTGGGTCTTGCAGATTGTTTTATATCATTGTTTGCACTTTGCATCAGTCTAGGGGAGACTGAGAGATCTCTCCCATATTGTCCCAAAGTTCTTTCTGTGTAGCCCACAACACACACACAGAGTCCTAAAACACCCCAATGAATACAAAGCACAGGAGAAAGCTATCAAGATGGTGGGGAAAAAAAAAAAAAAAAACCTGAACCACAAAACCAAAAGCACTGTAACCAGAGATGCGGACAGAAGAAAGTTCTAGTAGCTTGCTGTACACACAAAAAAAAACCACAAAGGAAAAAACTAAAGAACATATACTGTATATGCAGCCTGCTGAGAGGGCTATTTTTCAAATGTCCTCAGCCCAGAATGGGCTATTTGCTGCTTTGAACTTATTTAATAACATTAAGCAAGAACACTTAACTATCTAAAAGAAGGATCAGTGGCATAAATCAGACATCATTTCACATATTTCAGGATCAAAGCTGCAAGGCAATATGATTTGTGAGGACATTTGAACAGCTCTAATATATCACAGCTCCTTTTGAAGGATACTTAGACATATTAGTTGCCCAAATGATGATTTCTTTGCATAGTTGTAGCCAAAAAGAAAAGAAAATTGAAACTTTTCATTCAGGAATTGGTTTCGTCTATAACCTTGATTTATGTACAGCATCAAACAAAGCAGATGAAGAACACCATGAATTTGAATTATCAAAATTAAAACCAGGAGAGTGAATTGATTTTTTTTTTCAAATGATCAAGGCTAATCGAAGTGACCAGCGCAGAAATTGCATAATCAGTAGCCAATATGAGTTAATAGGAGCTATATAACCAATGTCCAAGATTACTACCATATTTCATTCAAACTTTCATGAACCTGTCAGGATGGAGTACAGCCTGCAGAACTGTTTGACTTCAGGATAAGAGTAAGCTGTACTGCTTAATTTTAAAGCATTTTCTTTTTCTTCATACAGAAAACTACTTGCCATGGTGGACTGCCCCAAAAATATCTCATCTTAAAACTCTCTAATGAGAAAGGCTGGATGAGATGATTTTTCAAGCTCCCTTACAAATTGCGCTGTTTTGCGATTCTCCAAAAAATGGCAATCATAAAACTGCTCCACACACTAACATTTAAGATCAGAATCAAACTTTTCAGGCTTGTAGCTGCTGAAGGTGCAGTTATAAATATGGAATTTCAACAACTTCTAACTCCCTCCCCTTCTCAAGAAAAAGGTAAACCTCTCCTTTGGGCAGTCTTTAAAATACAAGTCAAACAGACTGATGTGCATCAGTCTCTGGAGTTAGAACATTTGTTACTGATTTCCCTTAAAAACCAAAGAGTCTCTGCATCTCCCTCATGTTTCTGCAGTGCACTGGACTTCCAGGTTTAGAAGCAACACACTGCCAGGTTTTTAGGATTTGGGAAGACCTGCAGCTGCCAGGGTATCCCACTCAGGGTTTATAGTACCCCCGATGGTATCGGGCTGCTGCAAATTCATCATTGGTGTCCTCATCCTGAATCCGTGCTCACAGTGAACATCTGCTGATGAGAACAGAGGTAAAAGCTTACAGGGAGAGGGGAACAGGGCTGCAAAAGCCAGGTACCAGAGCAGTCTCAGAAATCCCTAACCTCTGGTGTGTGGAGGATGGATTATCAGGCAGTCTGAAATTAAAGCAACAAGAAGGAGGCAAGAAAACCAATGGGAAATTAATATTTTCAGAAAATGTGTTTAATGTTCACAAGACATAATAGCATTTAATGCTTTATAAAAGTCTGCTTAGGCTGCAAGTTATTTAAATTAGCAAGTCTGGAGTCACAATTCTAATTCCCTGTGAAAAGGAATTCCATTTCTTTGTTAATAAGTAATCCCATATCCTTTTCCCAAGACATGCACATGTACACAACCTTAGCATAAATAGCATTATTCAGTAATTACAGCAAAGAGGAAAGTTAAGGAATACCTGCTTTCCTCATGATCTCCGTTCCATTAGCATACAAACCCTATTACATTCAATTAACATCCAAAACATTTTTGCTAAAGAAAACTAAATACTCTTAGGTTCCACATTCTCAGGAAACTAATAACAAACTTCTGCAGGAAGCCAACATAATCAAAGCTTCTGCAGTACCAGAGTATTCTTATAGTTGCTTGCTGTACTTTTTTTTAACAAACTCTTTGACATTGAGGCCAGATCTTTAAAACAATTGTTGATAAATTTGAGAATCAATATGCATTAAAATCTAGAGGAAGACTATTTTGAAGGAGGGGTGTCTGACATGGGGCTTTCCTCAGTCACAGGCTGCATCTCTGTGCTTAGCAGTACTTAATTAAAAGTTCTTGCATGCACTTTTAATGCTTACAATATCTTGTAACAAAGGGTACCACAGTACAGATCTGCTAAGAGCTCTGAGTTTCTCTGTAGACAGCACAAAGAAGTGGACTTCTGAGGGAAATTATATACACAGGGAAACCTGATTTACATGTTCAACAAAACAAGAATACACAGGTTTGGTATTTGTTTAGAGAACAGCATTTGGAAAAGCTTCACTTTCATAAATGGTGTAAATTGAACTCTACCCTTTGCTGAGCATCATATCTGAAAGGCCTTACTGTAGCACAGATCTCTGCTGAATGTTTAAAATATGCCTGACATATGGGGAAACTTTCCACAGATTAAATGATACTGAAAATAATGACTAAACACTGAGTCAGAAAAAAGAAACAAGAAGATATATGCATCCCCTCCATCGTTCCACTCAGCCACCCTAAGTAAGATGATAAAGAAAAGATAAATTGCACTATTCCATAAATTAGAAGAATTACAGAAAGGTCAGATATCTAAAAAGAGAAATTATATGCTGAGAAAGAACTGAAAGAGTGTATAGCTCTAGTACAGCAGTTAATATTTTATGTTACAATAACTCAGAAATGTAGGAACCTTAAATTTTATCTGGAAATACAGCTCTTGGGATTCAAATAAAAGTGAAAACCTCATCAGTTTGGTTTTGTTTCTTTTTGAACAGGATCAGGTTGGAGGACAGACTCTGACCCTCTGTTATCCAATACTCCAGCACATGAGCAGTCTCAGTTGGGAAGTACAATCCCACTTAGAAAAAACATCTCTGTTTGAGAAATAAATTCAGCACATAGGTAATGCTAATTCTTATGAGTCAGGGCTTAGCATAAAAAAAACAGCCAAATCAATCCTGGAAGCAGTAGAGCAATATGATCTTCCAAGATTGAAATGGTAGCACTATTGAAAGCACTGGTGTTTTTGCACAGCTTCAAAAAGGCATTTTTTGACAGATTTTAGGAGGTACACATAGTAACGAAAAGGAAAGCAAAAGAAATTCAGTATCCTAATATAATAATTTCAGCAAATTCATATTTTAGCACTAACAACACAAACCTGGAGAGGGAGTTTGGCAAAAAGATCAGAGAACATCTGATTTTTTTCCAGGTACAGACAAGACTCCAAAAATAGTCTCAGATGAAGGAAAAAATCTAAGTGTGAAGATGCCACCTTCAGTGGGCAGAAGCCCCCCATCCCGGATGGCCAAGGCTGACCAGGCACAAACATCTCTGAGCCCCAGGCACCCATGGGGAGGTGGCTTGGCTTTGCAGTCAGCACACACTGCCTTCACCACAAGGAAAGGAGAACACTGCAGAGCAGGAGAAAAGGATTTTTGGCATCTGGAGCTCAGGAACATGGATAATATGAGAAGGTACATGGGGGCTACTACAGGGCAGAGTGAGAATATAAAAACTGGAATCAATAGCTTGGAAGAGCAAGAGTAAGACAAGCAGAGAGTGACAGAATCCACTGAGAAGTGGAGATCAGAAGTAACAGAGTGGGAAAAAAGGTATTAAAGTAAGACCACCCTCAACAGTACAGACAAGCCCTGAACTGACTGATGGAGATGGGCAAACAAGGAAAACCACTCAGAAAGAACAGTGCCCTCCCTCCCCAGCACTCTGACAGTTCTCCTGCTCTCCAGGAAGATGAGGGCAGCAACCTCTGGGCAGAGAGGGGCAGGAATCTGTGCAGCTGGAAGAGGCTCACAAGGACAGCACAGAGTCAAGGTGATGGACAGGGTGACACGTCTCTTCTTTTCCCTGCCAGACATACATAAACACTATCCAGGCTGCAAAGTAAAGAATCCAAAGAGAGAGCTGTGGTATTTAAGTGGACTGTGCAATCTTAACTCAGTTGTCTTGTGCAGATGTACCATGGCAGGAAACAAATATATCACACCAGTCCTTTTTACCTAAAATATCACCCTCAGGATAGAGCCTACTTGCTTAACAAAGTAATTTCATATTTTATTTTCAGCATTTGTTGGAAAAGCCTGGCCTTATTTACTCTGTGTATGACTCCATATTGATAAAGCAACTCCTTTTTAGCTTTTCTGAAGTCACCTGTCAACATCATCTTTACCCTGTATCAAATGAAGCAGTCTACAAACAAGCTTAAGCACTAAATTAAGAGGACTAAATTAAGGTTGGACAAGTTAATTAAATTATGATTTTCCCCCTGCTTCCTCCCCCCAGTTTCTCAGTGCTTGGGCTTTGTGTCTCAGCCATGCAATCAGCACTGACTCGTGGTTCATCCCTGAGTATCACTGCAATGCACTGAAGTCACGGCTTCTCTAGCTACTGTAAATTTTAGATGAAAGTTACATTAAGATAAGAAACAGAAAGGACAAATAGAAACAGTAATTAGAAATGTAGATTACATCCTTCGAATCTACACATGAATTACATTAGAACAAGTATCATGACTATTCAATGGTATAATAGTCTTTGGAGCACACACTTATAAAGAAATTAAAAAGCAGCCCTATGTCTGAGTGTTTAATGATATAAACAGATCAGACTTGCAAAGAATGGGAGGCAAACGGATGGAGAGGAAACTCAAGAAAAATACAACTGCACGCTCCAAAATCCCCAGAGCATGTCACTGGCAGAACTGGGTGTCTGCAGTCCCAGACCAGCACCCCCTAAACATGAATTGCGGGACAGAACCAAACTAATCTGCAGTGCTTCTGTGGAAAGTCAGGAATACAAATCAAACTCTCCTTTATTTTAATGTATAAGCAGTACTAATATTCACTATCCACTCCAACATACTGGTATTAAACTTATCATTTTATCATTAGGATTATTGTTTTCCCTACACATTTGCAATAGCATCCATCATGACAGTATTGGAGAGCTTTCAACATCTCCATTTCAGTTAAATGAATTGCATAAATTCTCCTGTTTCTACAGAGGCCAAGAGGCACAGAGGATGAGAGGTTCTTAGCAGGGCTTCTGTAAAGGTAAAGATGCACAGCTCTGTAGAGTTAAAGATGCACAGACTTTGTCTAAACCAGATTCATTATCTTCAGTAATACCATGCAGCAAGTATTAATGTAAAATCTTTGGAAAAAAAATACCAGAAAAGAGGAGCATGTAACTTTGACTGTTTCTATGGATTTTAATTGATTTTTAATCTGCTGCTGGTAGACTGTAAATAACTGCTGAAAGCACACACGAGTGCCAGTCAATGGGAATTTTTATTAGTTTTCTTTCAGAGAATTAGAGCGATGATGGAAGGACTCTCAAGCAGGCAGAGGCCCACGACCTAAATGGTTTCTCTTCTCCTCACAGGCCATTTGAATACTGCCTCCATAAGGGTCCAACTCAGCCAGACTTTACATCTGACTTCCACAACACGGAAGTCCAGGATGGCTGCAAAGGAAGGGATCACATTATCATTTTTTTGGTAGAATAGGGCCCTAATTCATTGGCAAGGCAGATAGTAAAAATTCTTGTACACAGCACACCTTGTCTATAAATCCTTTCAGAGTTTCAGAAAAGGCTCTGAAACAAATAATCTTTTTTTTTTCTTTACCAGAAGGGAAGAGTTTTGCATGTAAAAATTTACTTTTTCCACTTGTTTTCATCACTTTGAATGCCCTGCTGACTATATTTTTATACAGGCACACTCTGCAAGTGTTCCCAACACCACACTCACTTGGTTTTCTTCACATCAATTGTCCAATTGTCTTGCTGACTTCTAGCCTGCAGTTAATTTTTGTACAAAGGACAATTAGGACCCCAGATATATTCTTTTCAGGTGGCACACAAACCTTCAACTCTTCTACATCACTCTAATTTCATTCTGCCATTTGAAAAGAGGTCAACAAATAAATCAAGGTTAGAAGAGCTAAGCCAAGAAATGCTTTGCTTTCAGTGAACCCAGGCTAGGAGGAGAAATGGCAGAGCACCCTGCTCCAAAACCAGCCTGGACAACATCTCTGCTTCTGCCCCTTCTCCCCAGCCGTGACAAACAGCTCACAGAAACACATCTGTGTGTCTGTTCTCAGGAGAGATCCTCAGAACAGTCATCCCATGCTACACTCTCAGGTCTACAAGCGTGGCACGAGGCACTTGTGACTTGATATTTGTGTGACTCACCCAGACGGAGAAAGTAAGAGAATAGCAGAATTTACTGTCAGTTCATCAACCACCACAGACACTTCAGAGGTTGTTGCTTCAGCATCCTGCCTATCATTATAACTGACTACAGAAGAAATATTTGCATACGCTGAAAAAACTAAATGCCCAAAAAAAAAAAAAAAAAAAGCCAAACTACTACCAAACCCAATATTCAATTTTCTTAGCTGACATAAAACTTAAAATTTTGTACGGAAGGTGGCACCCCCATCATCTGCTAACATGAAAAAAAAAAAAAAAATAGAAAAGAGAAGCTCTTCACTTAAATTTGTAACTCACAATAGCTGAGCACAGACAAATGGAAGGAAATGGCAAAACACAGTCATAAAAACTGCACGTATATTAAGTGTAGGATATTTCTTTGAGAGGATTTTAGAAATTAGCTGAGAAATTACTCACTTTACTGTCCATCCTTTAAACAGTCAACTCTACCTGATGCATGGGTCCTGTGCATTATCAAATTTGTGGATTAATTGTGTAGCAGTGCAAAGATGGCTGAAATCACCCAGTCTTACTTGTACTACTCACATCATCAGGGATAAAATTTACATTTACCCATTTACACATCCCTTCCTGTGGTGGAAGATGACTAATTTTATCAGGCATTACAAAGGCACAGGGCTCTTTTAGGCAAAAAAGGGAATCCTACCGTCACAGAAAAAGCATGAAATGGAAAACCAGAAGCTACTGAGATTAGACTATTACCCATTTAACCCTCCTTATCAAGATAAATGTGCTACCTAACAACACAGAAAAACAGCATCTTGGTTCCATGCCTAATTTGATAAGAAAATATTTAACATAAGTAATATTTATGAAGATACAACTGGCCCAAACTCCACGAGGGTATCATGAGGGACCTGGCACACTTCTAAGGTGGACTGCAAAGAGAAAAATCAGTGACATCCTCACATGTTCAGATGATTTGCCCTGGTGTACTTCTTGAGAATGCCTTTTTAGCTGGCCATTGTTAATAGATCTTACACACCAAACTGAGCCGAGGAAGTATTTATTTGGGTGATTATCTAAATGCTATGACCAATGGAGTGTTATTTCTGACTTGTGAGTGGCTAGCACATATCCAGGAGAAGAGCACCACACACAATGCCAACGGAGAGACTTCCCAGGGAATTGCTGATTACACCAAAGCTCTCCTCAATTTTAGTGACGGTGGCTGCTGCAATGGTCACCAGACAGCTGCCAAAACCCACCCAGACTGCAAGTTCCTTGAGTGCACAAAAGAAAACCAAACTCTTGGGACAAAATAACCTCCTGATGACATTCTGCATTATTTGGCAGTCTCAGGTTAATTCCTTGGATGGATTCATACACGCAAAGACCCTCCAACTAGCCAATTATTCCTCTGTTTTGACTATAAAACAAATGGTTAAATCCACTAGTCACTGGCTCATAAAACAATTTGTTGAAATAATGAACTCAAATATACTAATAGGATACAGAGGTTCACCATTAATTGTTTAATCCATAGCTGCATAATACTGCACTGAATTATTTCCCCCCTCTTTTACCCTTGCTAGGAACTGACACAAGTACAATAATTAAAATAAATTTCAACACAACCATTTGGAAAATTGCCAACATTTTCAAAAACTTATAATTTTCTTCCTTCCCCCTTTTCCCAAGATAAAATACAGTTTTGACATCTTGGTAAAAAACCAGTTGCAAACTGTTACTTACAATTTAGGAAAAAATCACTGTTTTAATCATGACCTTTCATCTGTCCTTGATTTGGAGCGAAAGGGTGGGGGAAATTGGCCACTTACAGAAATAATCCTACTGGGCTTTCGTCTCACTGATTGACAGCCTCATGTGGCTAAACACATTCACAATTATAAATAAAAACTACCCCTCTCAAAATGGCAGAACTTATCCTCCATCAAGCAAGATGTGCTTGGAGCAAGTATAGCTTTTAGTGGAGATGGTAAAAGTGATCTTTGAAAGATGTGATAAATATCAATTCTGCATTGTCCACCTCCAAACCTATTTGACAAAAGAACACTCCCAATAATTATTTGTGTAAGGCCCAGAATAGCTAAATACTGCCTGTGTCATTAATACACCAATGAAAAACACATTAATAAAATCCAGTGTTAATAATATGGTTTTAATATATGCCAATAGGCTCTTTTCAATTTCACATTCCATCTGAATATGGGCTATTGGAAAAGCACAGCTGCACTATTGGCTGCAGTGTCCTTACAGATATTTTCAAAATGTGACAGATCACATTTAGTGTCTCAGACTCAAAGCCAGTGCCTTGTTGGCATTTGTCTGAGCTGCCAATGAACCAACTGAGTGAGCTAAACCAGCAGAAAAAGCTTCATTGTTCCCTAGAGTGAATCTCACACCCCTCTGCAACAGGCAGAGAAGTGGATGCACGCAGAGCACAGCCTCAAAGCTGTGAAGGTGACTTGGAAATCAAGGTGGCATGAAATTATCTCAGACTCCTTCCTACCTTTCCCTAGACACTTATTTCCAAAGTCAAAAGCCAAAGTCAGAGCGATTTGTCAGAAAATCCTGTGTAATGATCGCGCACGCCCCAGTCACTTTGTTGGGGGGGTGACCCGCCCTCTTTCCCCTTCGGTGATGTTCTGTAACCACCTCTTCCTCTTCTGCTTCTGTAGCAGAACCACACCCAAGGCACCAGGCTGGAGGGCAGGCAGGAGCTTCTGGTGTGTGTGAGACTCCTTGTACTCTCACAGGCACTCCCAAAGGCTGCTCAACACACCCAACCCCTGCAATGTTACTGTTAGCAGTAACATTCCTACCAGCATCTCTTTTCCCACAGCTGGTACAAGGGTTGAGCTTTGCTGTCTCCAGCAGGCGCAGAAGTATCCCCAGCCTTTGGAGACAAGGGCAGGGGTTTCCCCTCTCCCTCCCACCAGCACACCACCCCCTGGAAGCCGGGAGGCACCCAGCCGAGCGGCTTGGAACAGGAGCCATGGCAGCAGGTCGGGCTGGGCAGGAACAAGGCTTGTCTGTCTAGGTGAGATCCCTGCCAGCCTTCCTGCTAAAATTAGAAAACGGGCGACAGTACCTTGGCACCTGTCACTTGCTGGAGACAAATCTTTAGCTCTCTCCGCAGCCAAAGGGTGGCATTTTGATTGCTGCCTGCCAGCTCCAAGTCATGGCAGTACCTTGCTGTCAGCTGGGCTCTTGGGTGGCAAAACCCCTGCCTGCCACCAGCTGCCTCTGCTCTGTGCCCCATCACCGTCCTTCCCCCAGAACAGCACAAACGGGAAGAAGCCGAGCACGGCTTGAAACAGGCAAAACTTTCCCAAGGGGGTACAACAGTTTTTACTCAGAGATTAAGATTCCAGCCTGGGTAGGTCCAGAAGTGAATTCAGCATGCTAACAGGAGTGCTCATAAGTCACACAGTTAGAGCAGTATCACTTTTTAATCCAAAGATGTTAACCTCTTTCACATAGATCACAAACACTAAGTGTCACAACATTCTTGTGACAGAGGAGGAATTATTGTGCCCGCTTCTATTATAAGTATTTAAATTGATCTATGTACATTACAGATACATCCTACTGCCACAATCTTGAACACACTGATCCTCACAAAACTTCTTCGAAGTAGGAAATGCTATTTTCACCATTTGGGGTAATTGGAAACCATGGTGCAGACCACGGCCAGATGCAGATGATCTAAAAATCCTGGGCCCTCCACTTTCAATTGGCTAGACATTCCTGAAGGCATAGACACGTCCAGTAAAAACCCTCTAGTCAGGGATTAGGTGGAACCTAGACCTAAATGGGGTTGAAAATTGGCCTTAATGCACTTGGGTATCTTTCCTGCTTTACTTCCTTACAGCCAAAACATGCCATGGGGCTCTTGGCCAGAAAGTGAGGCTGCAGCCAAGGCTCACAGGGGCAACCCCACAGGGGCTCAGCTGCTGAGCTCTCAAATCAGCAGCCCTTCCCTTGTCCATACTGAAACAGAAAATAAAAACACTCATAAATAGAAAGAATAGTAATAAAACTTTTCATTGAAACAAAATGGCCATCCTTTCAGTTAAAGATCTGAAACAGAGATGATTCTCCTTCAAGAATAAAAAAAAAAAAAATCTTATTTTCCTCTCTTGTTTCATCTTCCTCATAATAAATTATTTTGTGATCATTAGAGAGGTTTATACTGTAGAAATAATGCTGAGAGAAAGGAAACACAGAGGCTGAGTTTTTCATGTAATTTTTGAAAATGAAAAATCTCTTGAGTAAAAAATCATATCACTTTTTTTCCTAAACTATATATGGGTTGAAGCACTTAGGGTTTGGCTATGTCTGCATACACATTATAAAGTTGCCACAGTGTTATGGTTTTATTGACAAATCCCTTCAAAGGAATTGTATTTGCTGTCAACTCTGAAATGCACCATGTTTACCCAAAACAGAAAATAAGATGATGCTCTTCACCGCACTGTTTTAAGTCCACATTTTAGGAAACTATCATTAGATTGTTATTTGGCTATAAAAGGTTGGAAAACAAAATGCTGCTCTCAGGAAATTATACAAAACCCATGTTTTTGGATTTTTATATATATATATATATATTCAGGTCTCATTTACCCTTATATTTGACACAAATGAAAATAAAACAGCATTTTAAGCTCCTGGAAATGACAGTATCATGTTATCTAGATAAGTAACACAAAGCTATTATTGAAATTCTGATAGCATTTGGTTTAGTGGTAAAGGAAAATTACCTGTAATGCATAGTTTAAATAATTACCTTTAAACAAAGCTTCTTTTCTACAACACTTATTTATCTTCTGAGACTAGCTCAGCAGGGTTATGTATTTTATGAAAATTGCCTTCAGACTGTTAATGGTGGGGTGTGTGTTAGAACAGTAGAAAGGATGCCCGTTTGACTCCTGTTCCTAACGCTGGGAGCTGGTCCAGATTCTGAAGAGCCAGAGCTCTGCTGTGCATTTGGAGATGTCAGAAACACTCTGCCTTCCTCCTGAAAACTGGCAGCAGCATTTCAGGGCAATGGGGCAGACAAACTGGGAAGCTCTAATTGTGCTCAGGACAGCAGCAGCAACAACCACCAAATCGGAAATATAGTTCAGTTTTCAGATTTTGTATTTCAGAAAAATATTTCACTTGATTTCAAGTCTCCCAGTGTGAAATTATTTTGTTTGCTCTTATTCACCATTTCTCTGTTCTCATTCGTGCTCAGCATTGGGTGTTCCCTGTGTCAAACCAGAAATATAACTATTATATATTATGTACTATATATGCATTATACATTACATATATATAACATATACATATATAATATATATACATATATGTATTATTTATTATGCATTATATAATAGCTATGTAACAACTACATATTATATGCGATATATAATATTATATAAGTATTATAAAAGTTATATATGTATTATATATGTTATGTGTATTATATATAACATATATAGTATATACATGCATATATGTGTAATATATACGTATTATATATTACATATTATATAACAGCTATAGAACTATATAACCATTACATATTTTATATTATATATGTATTATATATTACATATATATTACACACATATATATGTAATATACATATCATATAACAGCAATATAACTATGTAACTAACTAGAGCAATATAGCTGTATAACTATTCTGATCTGCTCCGTGGTGAGCTTATGTGGCAGATAACCAGCATAAATCACCCAGATAATTCTGATAGATCTTGTTTCCCCCCTGAAGAAGCCACAGTCAAAATGCACTTTGGAGCCACAAAGCACAGGCACCAACACCTGGGATTCTCCCTCTGGAGAAGCTGTGGAGCAAATACAAACAGTTAATGAGCCCCTGGCACATGTCAGGCCTGCCCTGTATGGTTGAACAGGGGGTTCAACTTGGTTTGGTCTCTCCACTACCACCAAGACTTCCACATGAAAACCAGGCACATCTATCTTCTCACATTTTTACAACAACCAAGTCAATTTGCTTTATTAATTCACTCTATTTTTATATATGTTTATTTACTCACATGGCCCCATTCATCTGTTCAACATCTTTGTCTTTAAAGGGATCAAAATTCTAGAAATTTAAAATTATTATTTTTTCCATACGAGCAAACACCAAAAATGCTACTTATACTTCAGAACTGGAATTGCTAAATGAAGTGGTCTCTCTCCTTAGTTGAACAAATATCTGACAAGAAGCAGAAAAGGAGGGAAAAAACTTCTCAAAGTTATGTCATGATATTGGCCAAGAAGAGACAGCAGGATTTGTCCACTGCATCAAGCCTGAATTTTAGAGAAGCTCAACAGTTCCAGAAAACTGACATTTGTTGGAATATCAACTAGCTTTTAAGAGATGCTTAAAGAAAACCATGACAAATGTTCACTAGCTGATGTTCAGAGGTGTCCACAACACCTTCAGAAGGAGCCCTAACTCATCACCTCAGACAAACAGTCCAAATGCACACCATCTCCTGGTAGGCTGGAACACCTCCCAGTGGGAAGTGACATTATTGAACAAGCATAGAAAGCAGAGAAGACAAATAAGCTAAACTACCTTTTTTTTTTTTTCCTTAAATAAAGAGCATTTCCCATTTCAGAAAAAGTGAACAAGAAGTGAACACCCACACACAGCCTCAAAGGCAAAGGAAAAAAGAGATTTCCAGAGACCCTGCCCTTCAGCTGGCCCAGACACACCAGGAACAATCAGATCCTGCAGATCAGGACTGGGAACAGCAATGGGACTTGTCATAGGGAAGCACAAATTAAATACTTGAGTTTTTAACTGCTGATTCACTTACTCCCACTATCTAAAGAAAGAAAGGAAATGATGTGCCTAAAAAAAAGGGGTACCATGTGCAGGGCATGTGTATAAATAAACCCCAAAGTTGTTCACTGGAATCTCGTATCATCAGGGACAACTTGGCTTTTTAATTGCAGATGTTTTTTTGTTTGGAAAAAGCCTTTCTAAAAAGCAAGCCAAAACATTACCAGAAAAGTGACCAGGAGCATTCTGACCTAAACTAAAAAGGCAAAAAGAATCCAGCCATGCACACAGAGAACTTGTTCACAGCGGAAGGCAGAAACAAGCAGGTAGACCACTGGGCTGTAACTTCAGATCCCAAGCAGATTGAGCCAAGGCATTTCTAGGTTTTCAGCATTTCTCCAAGACTCTGGGGCCACTTCTCATTCCCAACTCAGCTGCCTTTTCTCACTGCTTTTAGGAAAAGGTAGCATTTGATCAGTTGGCTGTTTCTGGAGCTACTTGATTTTCATTGCTTGTGATTTTTTAGCAAGAGGATGGTCACCCACCCAAGCTAATGATACCCAAACTCATGCAGATTACATTAAAGAACCTAGTCTTGGTTGCATTGAATTTTTTTTTTTTTTGTAAAGGGAGAAACAAACCCATAGTTTCTGTTTGTCAGAACAGGCAGAAAGGACATTTCACACATGTTTCTGGTGCCCTCAGCTTCTTCAGTTATCATTTCCTGTTTCATCCCATTCTCATGGATATGTGGACAATGTGCATGATTTTAACGTGTGTTGTCTGGGAATATTCACCCACAGATTCTCAGTTACCCAAGCAACTGCTGGGTACAAAATGAAGGCACAAAAAATAACCTTAACCCAAGCCTCTTCAGTGCTATTAAAACATCCTAATATCTTCTTAGGTGAGAGTCCTTGCAGTTGACATAACAGTAAGCAAACTCACATATGAAAACTCCAATAAAACATCACATTATAGTTTGGACCTGCTCCCTCAACAAAAATATGATACTCTTCAGACCTGGTGGGCCTATCAGTCAGAGGTACCCACCCAGAAGCCATTCTTGCAAAGAAGCCTCACTCTTGGATTTCTACAATAACTATCCCAAAAAGCCCCAAAACCAGAGCCATCAATGCAAGTAAGAGATTCAGATCTCAAAGTTCAGGATGACACAGAAAATAAATTATGTGCAAGAATGGGAGCTTCCTCCCTCTCACACCCATGCTCAGAACTGCATGCAAATCTTGTAAATTTGTAGATTACCAATTTAGCAACTGGTTTCATTATGAGACCTTTTTGGAGGGGAAGTAATACAGTAACAGCAATTCCTCCCAACCCACTTCCCATTGTCACCACACAAACAGACTTAAATTCTCAGGTTGACAAAAACTGTATCTGCAACAGAAAATGGGATTATCATGAAAATTTGCCCATGAAGACTTACATTATTTACCAACTGGAAGTAAAATCTGTGGCAAGAATACAGCCTCAGACAAACTCCTTATTTCATAGAGCTACTCTCTCCAGCCCACACTGGGTGTACAAGTTGCAGAACACAGAAATCCAAGATGCTTTACCACATTTGTTTGGAGGAGGTTTCTGCAACTCTACTGATACTCAATTCTTTCTCATCAAAATCATATAGAGGGATAAGTCATAAAAAATTCCTACTTTATTTGGAAAAAGGTTGAATAATTTATTTTTAATGACTTTAAGACAAGCCAGGCATTAAAAAATACCAACATTCCCACTCTTTCAATCTCTGTCTGCTTTTCCTTTTTATCAGGAAGACAAGTTCTGCCACATGGTTCAAATTTTTTTATACATTGATCTTCCTATTGTAATTTTTTTTGTACTATGATGTTAAATTAAATTGCAGGGGTATCTCTCTCTCTCTACGTACATTTGTATATACATGAACATGCTGTATTTGACAGCTGTCTCCTCCACCTTTTCCATGTCATTTGTTACCACTCTAACTGCAACATTTTTGTAGTGGGATCCATGTCTTTCTATTCTTACCTGCACTTCCAGTTCAAATTTGATGAGAATTTAGAGTAACATAATGTTTACATGCTAAGGATCTGTAATAAGAAATCACTCACTATCCCAATTGCGTGGGAAGGCACATCTACAAAAATCAAAAGCAGCATGTGAAAAAATAACTTATAAATAATATTTGAAAGTCGAATGTATCGTGATCAAAGGCAGTGGAAACAGAGGCTGAACCTAAAGAATTACTGCAGCCTGCCATGCTTTAACTACCAGTTCCTGCAGACAACTAAGCTGTTATGAAAAAGGCCAGAAACGGAGCTTTAATAGTAAACACATGACCCACTACGGACAGGGAGAGACAGCCTGATGCATTCCCACTGGTTTGCTTGAAGATCACATCACCTCACAGCAAAAAAAAACAGATGCCAATATATGGGTTTGAAAACTGCAAAAAACCAAGAAAGCACTGGCAAATAAAAAAAAAAAACCAAACCAACCCAAATGTCCAAATGCAGAAGGTAAATTCTTCCAAGCTAAACATGTCCAGCTTGTCAGAGGTCAATTAGTAGCACACACTGAAAACACATACACTTTAATCTCAGACAAAAAAATTTGCAAGTAAATCTATATTTATAATACTGGTGAGTCTTCTCGTAAGTTCAAGGGACCAGATTATTTCAGATTAGAAAATTATTTATTCTCTTATCAGCCACAAACTTATTTTGATCTGTGATTTTGAGCCAAGCTTGCTCCATGTGCCTGCAAACTCACAGTCAGGGGAGTTTGGTATTTTTCCCTTGACATGTTGCTCAAAGCCTCCTCCAAAAAGCAGCCTAAAGGGCTATGTGGATGAGTAAGGGAGGCATTTACTGTCCCACAGAGCTTATTATCCCAACATCAGACAAAGCATGACAGGTGCACCCAGCAGGGAATTTCAAACAGGGCAACACTTATCTTAGTTCTATTGACATCGTTGGGGCCTCTGAATATTAAAATTTAAATGCATTCTCATAGATTTATAGGAGGGGGAAGAAAATACAAGATTCTGACTACTGTGTGACACAGAGAAAAGTCAGAGAAGCAGAAACAAATCAGTCCCTCCCTGTTTGGGTGAGACAGTCATAGTGCTGCAGTTGCACACAGTTACATCGTAGGTATCAATAGCTCTGCCTCCTTAAGAGCCCAGGAAAGGCAGCAGGACAATTTATATAATTGACTGGATCAGCAGCCATACCTGTTATTAAGATTACTTGACACAAGAGATTAAACAACTACCTGCAGTTGTTCAAACCCCACCAGTATTTTGCCATTTCGGCTGATTTATCTCTGGCACATGACTGCCTCAGGCTGTGTGCTTTGGAAATGGGACAGCTTCTCCAAGAACAGGGGTACAGAATATTACACTGAAAATTCTTCAAGCTCTGAAAAACACTTTGGTGCTTCGAGCTTCAGAGGAAGGTTTGAAACCTGGCAGCCTGGCTGTGGCTTTTGTTCCCATGAAAAGCCTTTTGTCCCTAGACGTGCCTCAAGTAAGCCCTTAGGAACTGTCTTTGCAAGCTGCAGTTGTCCAGTGAGTAGTGCTTGGCTTTCCAATGTTGTTATTGTACTTTCAGCATGGTTTTTATATGAAAGCAAGTGTTGTATCTTGCTTTTACTGTATTTCACCTTCACCCCATTTAAAACCATGTAGAACAGGAAATGAGAGTAAAAGTAATCAAACGAGGCTTCAAAGGAGATAACGCAGTGAAGCTGCAGATAGCACACAAGTCCCTTAGCAAAACATTTCTTGAAATAATGCAAACACCAGCCCAGCTGTGCACACAGCACAGCTGTCACCCTCAAACTGGGCAACTTTGTCCAAGTAGCTCGCATGCTCTGCCACCTTTACACCAGCTCGTTATTCCCCAGCCCTTCCTGCATTTCTCCTTGAGCCACCCTCCTGCCAACAGGGAACCCTTTCTGCCCCTGTTGAAGGTGAAGAACCAGCAAAGCAAAGCCTTTGACACAAAAAGACTGAAGGATCAAGGAACTCAGCTGGACTGTGCAAGCCCTGGACCAGCCTCATCTTCCAGAGCAGAGCCAACGCACTGCCAGTTCACATCAGCACCTCCAGAAACACCTCCCCGGCAAGAAGCAAAACACACCTCTTACCTGCCAAGTCTCCCAGCTTCAGTTCTCAACTCCTCTTTATTTTCTTCTGCTTCCAACTGCTGATGGCAGCAAGAGGAAAGAAAAGAAGAAAAAAAAAATCAAAGGACGAGTCACAACTACCTCATTCAAAACCCTTTTCATATTGACTACAAGTGTCCTGAGCAAAAAACTCAGGGAAGTGGGGTTTCTCTACTGAGTTTTCTACAGAACTCAGGTCAGGCTCATAGCAAAGCTTCCCCTAAAATATGAAATGCTGGACCTGAGACCAACACCTGTGGCACAAGGAGGAAAGAGAGCTCTCATTAAAGGAAAACTAAGCTGAGGGAAGCAGTGGGTATTAAGGAAAATTTAGGGATTAGGATTCCAGCAAGGAGCTTATTCACAAAATTGTAGTAATACATGTAACTTTAATAATCAGACCACAGACTCACACAGAACCCTTCAGGAGCTGCAGAGGGGGAAAAAAGGAGGGAGGGACAAGCGGGAAACTGAACCCCAGTCAGCTGAAATCAATGGTTAGATGACAGCCATTTCAGTGGACTTTGGATCATACTCAAAGTGGCAGAAGAAAAAAAAGATGCAGCAGGAACAGGGGAAATAAATGAGGGAGCAATTAGTAAGTTGAATAAATATTATTAATAGTACAACTTAAGAATAGCTGAGGAATTGCAAGGGGGGGGACAGATTTTGCTCTTCAGGGTCATAAATGGTGGCTTCCTCTATCAATATCAGTGGAGCAGTTTTAGATTTAAATCAGTGTAACTAAGAAAAAATCAAATTAGGGAGTACGGAGTAACTGGAGAAAAACCAAGCAGTATTGAGCATTCCGACACTGGGAGGCACTCAGATACTATAGTGCTGAAGGCCATGTTACCAGATTGATTAAATGTTTGATCCATCAGTAGGAGATTTATCTGATATGGGGAGAAAACAGAGCTCTCACTCTAGACTACTAATCAGCTATTATTTATATTTTCTGCATGCTATAAACATACAAAGGAGATACTTTATAGAATTTGCAGTAATAATAATTCACAGTTATTCCCACCCCTGAGATTATTTCTAACAGATTTTAAAGGTCTTTTGCAAAATTATTTTGAAAGAAGTTTTCATAACAAAATCCCAGGACTTTCTTTCCTGCTCTCAATTAGATCCTAAAGACTAGTATCAAACACTACAGAAACTAAACCCAGGGCCATTTATACTATTTTTCCTTGCATGCACTATTTTTCTTGGACAAACAAGGGAGAGTTTCTCTACGCTTCATTGCCGGGCTCGTCGGGAGTTTTATGTGACAGTGTGAAAGTAGCAGTTTCTTTTCAACAGTTTCATGCTCCTACAAACACAGACTAGTTTCTTTCAGACACCTACTTTCACTAATGCATTGCCATTCCTTATGTCATGTCACTCTCTGCCTCTGTTCTAAACGCACAAACTTTAATAAAAATTAAAGCTCCAATTCAATCTTTCTTTTATTTACTTCTAGTTTCCCTCTAAAAGCACTGCAATGATGATATTGTACCCAAGTCTTCACTGCTGGGATTTCAAATGACTTGAACATAATCCATTTTATTACAAATAAAAAAGTCATTCCGTCCAGTCTGTCCTTCATTTCCATGCGGACTCCACAAAATCCACCATTGTGTACCAACGCCTAGAACAATGCCAGTACATGTATTTTTTCACTTTTTAGTAGATGACCTACAGGCACAGAGAAGGGTACTACTGGTAACCCGAGGAAATCTATTTAATCTCGAATTGTAGAGATTTATGTTTAAATAAGTGAAACAAGGTTCCATCTAGTTTCTGCTCCCACAGGTAAACTTTGATTAGTAATTACAAGTTCAGTCCTTAAACTCCAACTAATAATGAGACCATTAAAAAATGTTTAAACTTTCTTCTTTTGAGTAATGTCTTAAAAAAAAAAAAAAATTCAAGTACTTTTAAGGAAGAATACTGATTTCTTTCAAGAGAAGATGATGTCCTTGGCTGGATTCTAGTCCACTAGGATCTATCCAGACTCTTCAAAATGTACGGCAACTTTAACCAGAACAGGAGGTAGTTTCTCTACAAAGCTGGGAAGGTGTAAATGAAAAGCTACAGCTTCCCATATGGAAGGTCAATTTGTCTTTCAGATATGAACATTTACAACAGGCTTGTGTTGAACAGAGCAGGACACACAGGACACTGTCCAGCTTGGAAAAGACTTGGATGCTCTCCCAAGGTCTAATGATAACAAATGCTATTATTATTGTCATCATTATTAACCCTACTTGTAAATACAGTTTCAGAAAGAAATAACATTTTTCCAGCACTTCCTTATGAGTTACATGCAGTTTTGATTCCCAGAGCTTATTGTGTCAGAGCTTACTGTTGTACTGGTGTCAGGAAAAGCATGGTCCACAACACTGTGGAAAGGAATTTCAGAAGGTCCACCTTTATTTGAGAGTGTTTGCTCAATGACACTCAAAAAATCAGGCTCTTAACTATATTGCAACCAATTTATTGGTGATTACAGATTAGTAAATAGGCCACCAGTGCATGTAGGATCAAAAATTAGAGCTCAGTGCCTTGGGTGTTGCACCATTTGTACTTGAGATTTATCATCTGCTACATAGAGGAAATGGAGCAGAAAAACTTGTCTCTAAGTCACTATTTCCCTTTCTTCCAGCTCCCAAAAATAAAACAACTTAAAGACATTGTGAAAGCTTCACAGTAAGACCCATGCAAAACTTTTGCCACAAAATGTAAAAATCCCTCATGCTTCATCACAAATCTGAAAAACAAGACAGTATCTGCAAACAACTTTCACACAATCATTATGAGTGTTAAAACAGAAACTAAAGAAAAGCTTGGATATTGAGAAAGAACTATGGTTTTAAGACTAAATTATTTGAAGTGGACTGTTTTCATATGTTTTGGCCAAAAGGCAGAGATAAATTAATATTTTCAGAAACTGAAAATCATCTCAGTGGACTCTGGCAAACAAGTGAGAAAAGTAGCTTACAAATCATTTTGCATAGTCCCAAATTTATGTTTAATAGCAATAAGTCTTTATCTTCAGGTGCAAACAACTTGCCTTAGCAGCTGAAAACACTTCATAATTCAATAGCAATTCAGGGTTTCTGGAAATATTTCAGAATTAGACTACAATTTATTAGTCATAAGAAAAGAAAAAACACAAAGCAAGTGACCTATATTACCCATCCACGAAAATAGCATTTGCCTTCCTGACTCTGTTTTTGTGGTCAGCAATGAAATTAGTCTCATCACTTCAGTGACTCCCCTCTCAAACAACTCTGTGATTCTCATTATGATGGTTTGAAAGTCCTTTACAGCACCCTCTAAAAGGCAGGGATGGTTTCCATGCCTCTTGTATGGGGAATGCCAGCTGCAGCAGAGCTCCCCCAGCTCCCACCTGCAGCTCCAGGGCAGTCTTCCCTAAGGTGCTGTGGTAGGACACACTAACATCCCTCAGGTTTTCACCTCCTTCAGCACTGGCAATGTGGATTTCAGGAGTGCAAGTACAAAGCTGGGCACTTGGAATAATGGAATCATTTGGGCTGGGAAAGCCCTGAAGGTTAAGGTCTGGATTCACTGGTCTAACACTGCCAATCCACCACTAAATCCTGTCCTTGAGTGCCATGTCTACACATCCTGTAAGACCCTCAGTGGATGGTGACTCAAACATTCCCCTGGGCACCCTCTTCCAGTGCTTGACAACCCTTTTGGTGGGGAAACTCCAACATGCAAAAGCCAGGAAGAGCAGCTCAGGAGGCATAAACTGCACAGCTCACCTCAGTGAAGTGTCAGCATGGAGCACCCAAAAATGACTGTAACAGGGTTGAATTTTAAACTGTTTCAAGACTTATACATGAAAAAAGAACTGTTTGTACAAAACACTGCCTGACTTCCCACTCTCATGTTGCAGGCATGTGGTATTTGTTTAGCCTCCTCCCAGCTAACAAGAAACCATCCTGAGGGTGTGCAACAACCACCCAAACAAGAGAGCAAAGAACTCAAGCCCCTCAAGAGACTCCAAAAATAACAGAAGGGTATTTACACCCTTTAGTACCCTCCCAGTACAGAGGACATGCTTATACAGAAAATTTCCAAAATCAGATATGGCAGAATCACTAATAATCCATTTGCACTCTGGGTGAGTTTGGTCAATGAATTCAAATGAGAGCAGAAGCAAGCCACAGACAGCCAGATTTTTAATATCCTCATATTTTCTAGTAATGCTGTAATTGTATTTAATGTTTCACTTTGTTGTGCATTTTATTGTTGAGACTTTAAAATCATCTGGGATCCCACTGGGATATACAGCACTATATAAATGTAAGTTGTTATTATAAAATAACAATCACTGGCCATTTAAATTACACAACAGCTACCTGATTATACTTAACCAAGTTTAAGCTCTAATAAAAAATTATTATATATAATCTAAATTAAGGATATTTTTTGCCAGTTCAGAGAACCTAAAGTTTTTCACATTGGATATGCAAGTGTCCTGCAGCACCTGGAGCTTGATCCTGCAGTACTGAGATCAGTTAGCACTTCTGCTGTTGCTTTCAATGGAGACTCTTGGCAGAGAGTTAAATACAATTTCATTTTTCTCAAGCAGCAAAACTAAGATTTATTTTGTTTCCCCCAGTCATTTGAGGGAGTATTCACCTGCAACTCTAGCATTGATCCTGCAGTGTATAGAAGAGTTTTTTGGCAGTATCACCAGCTATATATACATGTTGTAAATATGAGAAATTATTTCAACCCAACACAGGGATCTCTGGGCTTACACTCAAGCAGCAAACTTGATGTTTGTCCTGTCAATTGGGCACAGTGTGGACCACAAAAGCAGCTAACCTTTCCTCTCTGTGGTCAGAGGTTCTGACCTGCTCCTTTGATACATCCACAGGGACTCACATCCAAAATATCCACCTGTAGTCTTGTGCATTAAATAGTCCATGCAGCCATATGAGATATTTTAGGATGCTGCAGATTCTGAAAGTCCTGTTGCCAGGCATACCTCAAAATCCCCAAATCCTGCAATCAGCAGTAAGGTACAATGACATTTTATCAAAAAATTCTTTTAGAAGATTATTTGCTTGGCTTGGAACTGTTAGAAATCACATCTTCAGACTTTGAATCTATGGGGGAAGAAGCTGAAAATCCAACATGACTGTAGGATTTAAGGCTAAGAGAAGAACCTTATTTTTGCTCTCTCCTAATAAATACCATGAGACCAGGGGCATGGGGTGTGGGTGGAAATGTGTCTTTCCTGGCTGACTTGCCTTGCTTTGGGTGTCTCCTCTGTGGAATGAGGACAATGGCATTAACCTTGGTATTGATGAAAAGCACTGTAGATGGGGCTATGTTACATTTCAATGATAACAGCTCATCTTGGGGACCTCTTATCATTAAAAAAAAAAAAAAAGAAAAAAAAAAAAAAAAAAGAAAAAAAAATCAATTCTGGAGTCAGTGACCTGTTGAGAAGTGATGACTAACCCAACTGGGTTAAGAACACAGTCAGCCCAGGATCCCTCCAGCAGAGATGGACCGACTGCCTTAAGGGTTGTAAAAATCTAATGGGGGCTGAAACACTCTAGATCCAAAGAGGCAGGGTCAGGTGACAGTGTTCAAAATCTAGTGACCTCAGAAAAGTTATTAACATTAGTTAGGATGAGCCTGGACCTGTAACCTTGATTTCAATCAGTTCTGGATTCTTCTGAACAATAAAAAATAAAATCTAAGGTTTGGTATAAATGTCTCTCCTTTCCTTGCTTCCTCCCCAAAACATTTTTTTAAAAGTGAGAAGTTGGTGAGTAGATTTTAAGTGAAAAATTTACTAGCACTAATTTCAAAACAACCCCATACACTTCTCCCAACGAAAGTATAAATATTTTGCTCTGAAGTAGAGATTTTTTTTCAAAAAGTGTTCAATTTTCATGTAAAAATTGTTCATTTTAATTAAAAATGAAAATAACTGAAGTGAGGAAAGACTGCATATGCCTGAGAACTGGGTGTTAATTCTTTAAGGCCTGGGCTAAGATCACACTGGCTGAAGATTCCCTCTCTCCAGCAATGCAAATAACAATGACATGCCACAGACCCTTCACATACACTTAATGACCTCAGTGGCATTCTGCCAGCTTGTACCAGCTGAGAATCTGGGACAGAAGCCCCAGCTGAAACCAGGGCTCCCTGGCAGATCCGCACACACACACAGCCACAGACAGCCCTCACAGCACGGTTTGTAATTTAAAAGGACAGCAAAACCAAAAGATGAGAAGTAGAGATTATTATTAAAAGGGAGTACAAGCATCTGTTGCAAAGGGAGAAACCTGAAGAAAAGCAAGGCACGGATTTCTTGAGTTCTAGGCTCCCAACTAATAATTCCCTTTCTTAAGGCCTTTTCTGGGAGTCAGGATGGAAGCAAAAATTTAATGAATTAATAAAACCCCAGTAGTGTAAAAGCACAGCAATGACACATAAAGATTAGCTAATTTTGATTTTAAACTGATACCCCCTGGCGTCTCCTGCTTGCTGGAGCACACTGCCAGCAGTCCTTTGGCTGCACAGGGTGATGGGTGATGGCACACATGTCCCGAGCCACCAGGAAAGGCTGCCTTTTGTTTGGCACGTGTTTCCTGCAGCGTCTGAGCAGAGCACAGGGTGCCACCCATCCCTCCAGCCAGCACACACCCTGACACAGCAGTCAGCTGCTGGAGGGCTAAGCCGGGGTGGCATCCCGAGGTGGGCAGTCAGACCTTGGGAGCTTTGGGGAGGAAAGGGGAGCAGGGCAGGGTGGCACGAGACCCATATTGTGGTTTCACTGGAAGGACACAACCTGTCACAAGGAATTACCGTTCATTTGCACCAGCAGCACAGCTGGATTGAGACCAGCAAGTGGTGATGACAAACAGCACTTGCAGGATCACATAATGAGGGGCAAGGCTGCTTCACTGGAGCCGCTTTACTCAATTAGTGGACAAGGCTTTTAATGCTGCTATGCACAATCAAAGCAATTTTGATTACTTAGAGCTAAGTCTCCATTTAGAATGAGTCAGAAGCTGAAACATCTTTTTTTTTTTTTCCCCACCCCCCTCTTTCTTTCTTCTAATATAATTTATCTCCAGAGTGTTTGAATGGCAATAAGGTGACTGAAGGCTGGACACATTAGCCTCTGTTTGTGGCCAAGTGATGTTGAAATATACTTTTTAAAATAAGTTCAAAGAGTATCTATTCTAGCAAATTAAACTGATAAAAAGATAGCAAGTAATCAATACGATGCCAGAAGCAAGGGCCAAATTTTGCTTTTTCACTGTAATTTAACTGTATCTTTGAAAGGAGATTTTGGTAGAACAGCCAGAATTTCATGACAGTACACGAAGAGCAGTGGCATTCTTGGCTTGCATCCCCTTGTGCTGGGTTTACAATTACTAATGTGATTGATTCTTTTAGCCAAAGACCAAAACTGGATTACCTCCTGAACAGGAGATTAAACTTTTTTTTTTTTTTTTCATTTAGCATAGATTTCGGTTGATGTTTAGGAAGTGCAATTTAACACCAAGAAACTCACAAAAACCTAACAAAGTCTGCTAAGACTAACAATGTTTCAGAATTATTTTTACTGCCTTGGGTCCAGACCTGAGTTTCCACTGTTAAAAGGGGAATTGTACAAATAACTGTGGATTAAGGAAACTTCTGCTGGGCAAAAGAATGTGCTATCAGCAGTTTAAAAGTAGATCCTGTGAACAAGATGCTACTGTCAAACCTGCCTCACCATTGTAGCTTAGGGATTCAAGTATTCACTGAGATCAGGACCTGAACTTAAATTAAATATGATTAAGAACAAGGACCTGTGTGTGCACCATACTCTCGTATCTGCCCTAACCCAGTGGTGTGTCAGGATCTCCTCATCAGTCTTTTCAGCCCGAGTTCTGGATAAGCCCTTACACATTCCCTGGCACTAGGACTGGACTCCAGATAGCTGTTTTCACAGGGAATAGCCCGCCCACACACCTACAGAATTATTCTATTTCTACTTCCATGAACATGTATGCATGGCTGTACGTATAGATGGACTAAGAATGGCATGCAAGGTGAAGAAAAATTCCATCCAAGACCTTCCTTCAGTTTAGGAAGGAAGAGGATAAGAACATGAGTACCTGTGAGCAGTCCTTAGCACTAGACTGTACAGTTAATGAGTCGTTTTGGAAATCTCAAGAAGTCAGAATACTTTGTTTCATGGGTATGGAAATGAATCATTTTGATGTTCAGAATTTTATTTTCATCTTTATTTTGGCTGAAACTACTTATCAGATTTGACCCAAATTCCTGAAAAACTTCCACTGCTTAGAAACTGAATTTTTGGGTGCATAAATTTGTTTCTGTGGGAAACATCTTTACCAAATATGCAACATTTCAGTATGATTTCTTACGAGTGGGTGGAAGGGACTGGGGGTGCATGCTGCAGTTGACAGAAAGGGATTCCTTATCAAAGAATCAAGAGGGATTATTTATCTATCACCCACACCCAGTGCAAAGCTGTATTTTTCCACTGGCCTCCAAAACGCCCAGCTCCTGTGGCAGGGCACCCAAACCAACACACCAAATGTCTGATGCATTAAGGACACAGAGTGGATACAGGCTTTGCCTAAAGCACAGAACCAGAAACATTTTAAGCTGCTTCATTTCCCAGCTCCAGTACAGCTATGTATGTATAATTTATTTAAGATTTGACTCGGCAGGGTAGCTGCATGCAATCAGCATATTGTTTTTGTGAAGGTTCACCCTATTGCCCCTTAGACAGATTTTAACTGTCAGTATATTGGCCTTTTGAATTTTTGTTTTCATAATACCATAAGCTATTTGAACATACATTATTATATACTAATCACTGCTTGTCCAATTTTTTTTGAGCCTTACAGGCGACAGTGGAGAACAAGAAATGCAATTTAGTTGGAACTTCAAAGCAATGTTTTGCTATCATCTAAACTGGAGGTCTTTTATGCCTCTCTCACTATTTGGTTTTAAAAGTGAAAGGAAACCAGTTGCTTAAATTTGTTCTTTCAAATTTCCACCCACTTCCCACTCTCAAAGGAGGGGCTTTATGATAATAGATAGGCTGATTTTGAGATCAATCACAGATAAAGATATATTTACTGTCCTCAGATAGTCATAGTATTGCTTACATACATGAATTAAAGATTGCCTAAATCCTGCCTTTGAACACTTCTAAACTTTAAAAAGATAGATATCTATATTTGAATTTCATATCCATCTCATATCTCTATAGTGGGATGAACAAAAACACTCACATTCAACCACACCTGAACTCTATAAAAACTGGATCTTTCAAGATTTCCTATCATCATGTGGACTTGTGTACATAACAAACTAGCCTCGAAAAGCTAATGCTGAACAGCTCCACTCCACACTCATCCTTACTTCTTTTCAGAAGTGCCTCTGTACAGCTGAGCTTTGCCTCTGAAATGGATTAAGGTACACTCCATGTGGCATTTTTAGTGGTGAAGCAACGTGCCACAACAGGAACCAGTGCAGAAAAATATTCAATTGCATAGCCAAGCTTGTCCATTAATGGCCTAATACAGGGCAAGCCTGAATAATATCCTCAGTTACAGCAAGATGCTGGGTGCTCGATGAAAACATTTTAGTGAAAAATTCAGTGGTTCACAGGTACAAAAAGGTTGTATTCCTATAGATGTTATGAACAGTTACTTTATAAATTTAAATCCCCAAATTGGTCAGATTCCTTATTTTTAAACTTAAATCCCTGTGCTACACATGCAGTGGAAACAGCACATTAGTCAGGACACGCACGAAAGGCATAATGGACTTCCACTTTCCATACAATGGCTCTCCAACCATTAGTAGCACCCTGGTTCCCCCTTCTCCTTCACCCTCTCATCCCTTCCTCCCTGATTTTTGACCACACAGTCCAGTCTGGACACGAGACAGCTCTTGTAAAAATCCACTTACTTTTGTGAAAAGAAAATTAAAATAAAAGTCTTCCAAATAAAAATTTTTAAAGGAAATCAACAAAACCTTAGGAAATCAACAAAACCTTGAGAAACTTTCAATAAAGAAAAACTATTTTAAACTTTGACACAATAGGAAAAGTTCATCCCGGTGGAACAATTGGCAATGGAGCAGAGAATGAGAAACTGAAAAGGTTAAGGTTTTCCTGGACAAAAATCATAACTCAAACACACACTCAGGGGGACAGTTATACATATGCTTTTGAACAAAAACTCTAACCTGACATGATTAATTTTGGCCTTAGCTTTGTCAAAATATTGAAGTCCATATGGCACAAAGCAAATAATTTTACATTTTTATTTTAAACCCATGTTTTTCTCATCTATTCCCTTCTCTTCCACCACACACACTGGCAGCCGCTACCAATACGCCAAATGCCAAAGCAACCCTGCAAGCTGGCTGGCATAAGCGCCCTACAATACTGGCACACGTTTCCCTTTGCAGGGGGCATTCTCCCTGAAACCCTGTGGCACATCCAAGCATCCCTGCCTAGCAGCTGAGGACCCTGTCTGTCCCAGTCACATCAGCAACAGGGTGCCTTGACTGTGAACGCGCTGCCTGTTTCGTTGCACCTAAATCAAACAGAACAGCTTCACCTCACCTCAGTGCATCCATTCCCCCTCCCAGCCCAGAGAACCAGCCAGTGCCTTGCAATATCTCTGTGTCCAGCAATGGAGAGGTATTGCTGCTGCAAAAACACAGGATGCAAGTCACTGCAGTGTGAGTAAGGAGAAGGGAGAAAAGACATCACTCAGGCAGGCTGAGCAAACTCCTGCATCTACAGCTGGCTCCACAGAACACTAGGGTTTACATGGAGTAAAAGGATGCCACTCCTTTACCTCTTATCCATGAAATCTTCAGGGGGCTGGAGAAAAATCAGGAACACTGAAGGCTTTGCTGACCCTGTCAGGATTCAAACTAGTATTTGAAGCTCAAATACTAAATCATTCGCTTTGATGACCTCCCTGTTTGTGTTTTCCTGTTGGGACCACAGTGGAGGCACAACTGACACCAAAGAAGACTTCAAGCATCTGCAGCTCTTTATTGTCCTTCAGCCCAGCCTTTTACACCCCTGATGCTGATGCACTGCACCTGTGTGCCCTCTGTTCCCTCTGGGGTTGGTCAGGGCACCTGGGCACTCCATGGCTCCTTCCCTTCAATGCTGCTCACCTGTCCTGCACAGCTGGGGCCAGTTAGGGATGAGGCTGGGCCACAGCCCCACTCCCAGTCACCACAAACTCTGTGCCTACAACATTTTCCCTATTCTTTTTCTCTATATTAGAGCACATTTCTTTAATATATCGCATTATATATATATATATACACACACATATACATATTAACATATTTTAGTTAAAGTTTATTTAGAATATAAGAGAATAGATTCCTTAAATAAGCAGACAATTAATACTGTTTTTAGACAAAGACCAAGATTGGGAAATGGACAGTCTAGAACGCTGTACTGAACCAAAGGTGCACATGCATTCCACATTGTTTTCTACAAGTGTACACTAAGTTCATGGCCAGACACAAATCCCACCTCCCAGTGTGATCAGCAACCTCTGCAGCTATGAGAACTGTGCTCAAGACCTTCCAGACAGCCCTGATGACAAGATCAAAACAATACTTCTTTTTCCCCTCATAGCAGACAACAGTGAATCCTTCATCTTTGAGAGTCTTTTTGAGGGAGGTCTGGAGCATTTCTGACAAAGACCCATTTCTGTAGCTGCAGCATGGAGGCTGGAGGAGACTCTGGGGAAACGCTGTGCAGCCACAGTTGCTCACAGTCCCCACCTCAGCCCAACATCTTTCACCTGAGGATAGCCCCGCATGCTGCTGTTCCCTTGAGAAGTACCGAGGAACCGGGGGACTGGGTGAGGGCACCAGCAGTGGCCCGTCACACTGAGCACGCAGCCTGCCAAGTGTGGCGCCAACTGGAGATCCCAAGGTGCTGGACTCTCCCTCTTAGGGTAACTCCACCTCACTGCAGCCCTGCTGGAAGCTGACCAAGGAACAGGTAAGGAACTGGTCATGATTTGATCACTCCCTGCCACAGCGTCGTGGTCAGTCAAGATCGCTCCATTGCAACAAAGCTGGAAACTCTCGTCTGCAAAGCCTCGTGGAAAGAGAAAACTTTGGTCTCTCGTCACTGCACAACCACAAGACACCGTCTGCGCCTTCCCACATTACCAAGTTTCTGTTGGAGCAGCAACTCCACCTAACAAATGTAACTTTAACAACAGTAAAACAACCTAATAGCTTTGCGTGCCGGGGGGCTAATGTGGTGAGCCATTTAACGCTGCACTAAATAGCCGTGGTTTGGTTCTCACTGCCAAGTGCTGAACTGAGAATTGCAACTGCAGGAGCAGTCCCTAATTCGTTAGTTAAAGGGGGTCATTGCTCATAGGGTGGGGAAGAGGAAGGAAGGGGGGAAATATCAGACAACTCTAAACATTCAAAGTCGACAGAAGGTTGCACTCCTGAGAGAGGCAGTATTTAGTTGAAAGCCTGACAAAGCTCTGAACCTGGGAGGCCTGTGGTGGTTTTACTCAACACTAAAAAACTTGCATTAAGATACTTGTAACCTGAATAATAGGCTTGGTGGAAATGGGGAAGTTGGGAATGAAAGGAAGGTGAAAACATCTTGCTAATAACACTGCGGTTTCGTTTCAACTGGCCCCACAAAACCATACACCATGCAGGCTGCCAGCACAGCAAACACAAACTGCTTTCCCATCTACTCTCCCTGAAAAAAACCCAAAACTCCCTGACAGATCTGATTGCAAGGGACATCACTTAAAAACTTAAAATGATACAACAAAACAAGCCCAAATTTACAGGGCACCTCTGCAAAGGGAGAGCTTTATTCCTGGATGTTAGAACCCTAAAACAACCGTTTTCTCTAATTTCTGCCATCACTCAGATTGGCCTTGAATTACCTCCTGATAGGCCTCCCATGTGCTTGCAGATGAGAGAGTGTAATGGGGATCTGTTAATTAACTAGAAGCAAAGTTGCACGGTGGGGATCAAACACTGGATGCGTCCTAAAACTCCCACAGAGAAGATGAAATGCAGCGCAAACTTTAAAGACTTCCCGTCATTAGCCAAGACCTTGGCTGCTCCTGGCCCAGACCCCTCCTGTTTCAGAGAACAATGAGGACAATGATGGCAGAAATGAAATAGTGCAGCAAGGAACAAAGGAATTAGCTATTTACCCACAGAGAGAGAAAGGAAAAGAGGGGCAGGGGAGGAAGGGGGAAGGGAACTTGCTTTTTTCCTAGGGTTTCTGTCTACTTTTAATTAATTTACGGCTGCCAGGGACTTGCACACGGAGCACGCCCAGGAGCATTGTGTTGGAGCTCAGTGTTAATGCTTCTACCATCTACTGTTTACTCCCAGGCAGGAAGGAGTAGGAGCTGGGGCAGAGGGGCAGTGGAGAAGGAGGAGAGGAGATCTTCCCTCTTCAAAGCTGCTTGAAAGAGACAGACAGAGATGAGCAAAAGGTTCTGCTGCTCTCTAGCTTCTCTGAACCTGCTTCCGTGCAGGCTATTACTCTTTAAAAGAGCTCCAGGTAGGGAGGATCACTGTGGGCAGGACTTGCACTAGGCACTGAAATGAAAAGGGAGGGCTCTAGGACAGGGACACGCAGGTGAGGTGACAGCAAGTGCCGTGGAGCCAAAGGGACAGGTTTAATGGGCTTCCTCCAGTGCCCCAAATCAAGGGAGATCTGCGGGTGGAGGCTCACAGCCCAGCAGTGCTCTGAGGAGACAGCTAGCCTCACTTCCCTGGGCTTCCAAAGGACTGGGAGCACCACAGGGCACCACACTGGCAGCCAGCTTATTCAGCAGTTCCACAGATAAATGCTGATAAATGTTTCAATGAACTGAAACTCCAGCTGTGGTATACTATGCCTATCCCTCAGACAACGAGGACATGGCACCAGGTTGAGACCTTAGCATACAGGCACCTGTGTGCAAGACTGGATACCCTAAAACACCCAAGCTGGCATTGTAAGCCTATGTTTGAGGCTCACTTGAGCACCAAATGATCATTTCCTTCATCTTATCTTGCATCTAAAAAAAACCCCAAAAAAGCCAAACAAAACAATAACACCAACAACAAAAAGAAACAGCAAAAAAAATCACCCAAACAAAACAAACAAAAAAACCCAAAACCCAAGCAAACAAAAAATCCAAAACACACACGCACAAAACAAAGAAAAAAAAACCAAACAAAAACCAAAAAACTAAAACCAAACCAAAAAAACCCCTTTGTCAGATGGCTGTTTTCATGAAGCCTGAACCCCAGGATGCAAAACAGCACTGCATTTCCACTGAAAGCCAGGAAAAGAAGGCATAGAGAAGTCATGTTGCACAAGGAAAACCTGCATTAAGGCTCTACAACTTCCCCTACAAACTACAAAACCATCAGACCTCAGAGAGTTGGGTAATGGATGCATCATGAGATGCTGAAGCAAACAGCCTAATCCTCCTTGCAGAATCTTTGTGAATGTTTCTCTTGGGCTTTTGTCTCTCTTGAAGAGGGAGCAGGAGAAGCAAAGGCTCCACTGAAAAATAAAAGTCTTCAGCTGATCAGATTTATTCTTGGCCTAAACAGCGGCCTTAGGCAGCAATGGTTTCAGTCTGTGTTCTGCACAGGACTGCTTTTGATAAGGAATGAGGTCAGGAACGGGAGCCCCAGGTGAGGATGAAGTATTTAGACTATTTTCTGGTTGTTTAGGAGAATACTGGTGGAGGTGTCAGTCTTTGTCAGAGGTAAGGGCAAATGATACTATTATGTTTTAAAAATAAGAGGCATGACCATTTGGTTTCCAGACAACCTGTTCAGAAGAATCAGTGTGTGCTTCACAGTTCAGCAAAAGAGACAAGGCCTTCTAGGCTTGCAGTTAACAAGACCAAAACAGCAGCTAAAAATCCCACTGCACATCAGGCATGTTTGGCCATGTAGGAAAAAAACCCAGAAAACTTCCCTGGCATTTGGTCCAAGGAGGCTCCACTCACCAGAGAATGAGGGCAGGGGACAATGAGGAAAAGTCCTTTGATACCATAACTAGTGTTTCAGCACTGTCCTGCTTCAGCTAACTCCACAGGTGGGAAATACAAGGTGAAGGGAAGGTTGGATAATTTCATATCTGGTTTGATGCATGATAAAATATAGCCAGCTATATTTTCAAAGGGGGAAGTGATGCATGTTTTTTTCAAAAAGCATCTAATTCCTGTGTCAGAAAGTGATGTTTTCACATAACCACCATAATTTATGCATTGGTTACGTATCACTCAGACCTAACTAACTACAATATCTTGGAGAACTACAATATCTTGGAGAACATCTCACTGCTTCTCCACTCTTCTCTTCCAGCAGCTCTTGCTTCTTCCCCCAAAAACTGGTTCCCATTACTTGGAAGACATTGCCGTCATGACTTCTGTGTGTAATTATGTTTTCCTCTACCAAGGAGATCCTGAAAACCACCTGGATATAAAAAGAGGGAATAAAGGGGACTGACTTGGTGGAATTTGTTTAGATCTCAAGCAGAATACTCAAGATTATCACTCCAAAGGGAAAACTGCTCTAACATGGCACAAATACATGAGATTAATCCTTACCAAAAAGTCTAAAGCAAAAAGTAACAGAGTCCAGGTTGCAAATTCTTTGCTTTTATGCACCTCTGACAGGAAAATGACTGTGTTAGAATAAGTGATTTTTAAAAATCTGTTTTATTAATTCATTTGGCTTCTAACACAGAGAGAATCATCGCATCACAAAATCTGCCAAAAGGTTCAGTTATTATTAGCCTCTAAGATGCAAGCTAATTGCTTTCTGTGTTTTTCACCAAAACCAGCTGGGATCCTGAGGTTCACCAAAAGGATACTGCACATGCTCAGAAATTTGCCTGTCCTGGAGATTTTTAATTACAAATTTGACATTATTCTTCCCCAGTGTAAAATCTGAGGCTTGCATCTTACAAAGACTTCTCAAGCCAGTAACTCTGCATGTCAGTAGTCTTGCTGAAGGTAGACAATTCATGTGCATAAACCGACATGTGAACTTGCCAAGCCTTTCCAAAATCAGAGCCAGATTATCACAGCAAATATAGACTTTGACACAACTTCCTGAAATGAAATTCCTTTTCCAAGAAACATATTTGACAGAATTTTTGTGGAGAAATAGTTGGGTCTCTCTTCTTTAAAAAAAATTATCAAAACGGATGTCCAAATGTTAGTACTGCACAATCTCTCTAGTTTTATGTATCTCCTCCTTCCTTGAAGTCAGTTAAAGATGAAAGCAGTCCAGAAAAGCCAAGTGGGTTGATTTCTACACTCCAGTAACTCTCTGCTGCCACTGCTATTTCTTGAGAGAACAGCATCTTCACACAGTGCACTGTGAAACAGGCACTCTCTGCTCCAGTTTATTCTGGGAGCAAGAGAAGGGAGAACATGCTTGATGTTTGTTCAGGGACTGGAGTTCAGCATGTTTATTTGGCTCAGGGTATGGTCAAATATACAACAGAACAGGCTCAAGTGAGAGGCACAGCTCTGGCTGGCACTTTATTTTCTTTTACATCAAGGAGGACAAATGTGAATGGTTTAATCCTGATGGATTCGTTTTACTCCACTGGTTTGCCTCTTAGAAAGAATTGTTGAGAAAGAGTTGAAATTAGCTGCACAAGTAGACAGTACTGCAACACAGAAGAGAACAATGGTTCACCCAACTTTTTCAGACAAAACCCAGCACTCCCATTTTTAAGGGTATGACCCTCAACCTACTGACATCCTCCAATGAGCTGAAGACTCTGCCTCATTCATCAGCACATGGACCCGCACAGCCAGGCCTCACATTTGTTCAAGCAACGTATTCTGCGCACCTTCATATGAACATATTCTGATGAACATATTCAAATGAACATATTCTTCATTTCTCTGCAAGTAGAAGCAATCCCACTTTATAAAATCAGCAGTACAGAGGTCTCTTCCATGTCTAAAATGACAAATCACTACAATGCAAGTTTTATCAGTGCTACTCCCCATTTCCAAGTTATCTATTCCAGCCAGAATAGTTCACCAAAACCTTTTGCTGGCTGGTTTGGAAGATGGCCCCTCCTCCTTTGTGTCTTGAGCCAAAGCAATGCTGTGGAGGTACCAGCAACAGGACATTGTGTTTCATTTTTCCATGGCACAGGCAGTGAAGGGCCTGAGCTTTCAGCTAAGGTTTTCTACAGTATCATGGAATGACTTCAGGTTCAAATGGACCTCAAAGATTATCTGGTTCTACTCCCCCTGCCATGGGCAGGGGCACCTTTCACTTTCAGGTTGTTCAGAGCCCCATCCAACATGGCCTTGGACACTCCCAGAAAAGGGGCAGCCACAGCTTGACATGACCCCTACCAACCTCTTATATGTCAAAGGGCTGGATGGCAAACTTGCAAGAACTAATTGTCCCTCTTGTTACTAAATAATGCAGATTTCATTAGAGGTGAGCAAACATAATTCTCAAATGAGAAAGGTCCAGATTTCAGGCTGACATGCAGTTTCACCTTATTTTCTCTCCCCCAAAAATCTTTTTTCAAACAAGGGTATTGCCATGAAAAATGTTTGTTTTGACAAATTCACAAACTTCTTTAAAACAAAAATATGTGTTTTTTGACTACTTGACAGTACTGCTTATAAAACATTGCCATACATTTGCTGCAGCTACATGTGGGCCTAGAACTAAATATAGACTTTAGTTTTCAGAGTTGTCAGTGCCCACCATCTTAGCCTCTCTTAAATGTGGAGGTGAACACACACTGCAGCATCGTGAGCCAGCTTACCCATTATGTATGTGCACTTCACATATGGGAAGTATTTATAGAGCACTGCATACCTCCAGTGACTTGCTCAGGAGCTTAATCTTCTCTTAATCTTCTCCCAAGCCTCATTTTTATAGGGCTGCTGAGAAAAACAACCAACCCAAACAAAAAAAAAAAAAAAAACCTACAAAAAGCAAACCAAAACCTCCGCTTACAAGCATGGGGAGAGACTATTAAAGGCAGAGGTCTCTCATATAAGCACAACATATGATTGGATAATATTGTCTGGATTAGCAGCTTTATAACCTAGCCAAGCCCCAGGGCTACAATTATCTGGTTGCATTAAACTGAAATCACCTGCAAAACCTCACAGTGAATGAACCCTTGAAAGTATCTAATCTGCTGCTTCGCACTTGCAAGCGAAAACAAAATTTGCCAATGGTGAAGAGATGAACAAACACCACAGTGCGAGATGTTCCAACTAATGTTTCTAATTTTGCTTCAAAAGGAGGGTCTTTCCATTGCTTTTGGCTCTTGTTTGAAATACTTTCCAAATATAGCATTTTAATAAGCAAAGGATAAGAAGAAGAAAGTCACAATAATAGCTATTACCAATTTGCCCTTTTATAAACATTTTCATGCCATTAATTTTGGTGCAGAAAATTTGCAAGGTCTGTTCTAAGGAGGAACCAGCACTCCTGTGATTCCTTATTGGTCCCAACTCTGTTAATATTTGAAAGTTCTCAAACTACATTGCAATTTTAAAGCGAAACCTTCCAACAATAATTTCTTCCTTTGGATTTCCATCTCCTTCTCCTAGTAATTGACCAGCTGCCACAGAAACAGGGAAAAGCAATATCTAGTACCTGAGATTTTTGCTCCACAGAACTTCCACAGCCTTGCAGTCTATCACCCAACCAGACCCAAAATGAATGTTCGTTTTGGACTCTCTGACCAGCTCTCACTTCAGACACTCCCTTCTGGCTATCTACAGTTCCCTCAGAGATGGACACAAAGAGAGCACACCACCAGCTGTTGTATATCAAGATTTACCAGGAGTTTTACTAAAGCAAAACTGTGAGCTGATGGATGGAACTATAATCAGGTTACACAGATAAGAAAGAAGCCAAAGATAAGAAATTCAAACTTGTGTGGTCCTAAAAGTTGCCTAAAAGACTGAGGCTACTCTGCCCTAGAATTGGCAATCACCTGAGGCGTGTGAGCTGAGTCCTCTATTTTAGGGAAGCACACAGACAGTGAGCTACCTGGCAGCCTTCTGCATATCTATGAGCAAAAGACACTTCTTAAAAGAAAATTATGTAAAATTATCACTAAAGTTGTGAGGATGGACAATTACACTCATGTTGTAGGATGAGTGTAGTTACCTGCACTCATAAGTGAGAGCGGTGAGGGTTTATTACATACCATGGCATGAGAAGCTCTGCTAAAACACCAGTAAAAAATCCATAATTGCAAAGAAAGTGACATTTGAAGAACTGCTCAGGTACTGCTGTGTGGGAATTAATGGTACTATTTTTATTGCTGATCTCTGCGAATCTTCAATTTCTCTAAGCTGGAATATGCAAGTGGGAAGAAAACTTCTAACTAAATTAATTTCCATGCAAAGTTTCGAGACAGTCTGGAAGATGTTCTTTAAAAGTAACAATGAAATTTGAAATAACTTAAACTGAACTAATTGATTTTGGATTTTCTCCACGTTGAAAGCTATTTTCTGATACAGTGTTGGGGAGAAATGTTTAATGTGGATATGACTGGTAAATGCTACTTTACTTTTATACCAGCATCATTTTTTTTTCTTGAAAATTAATTTCTTGCCTGAAAAGGATTAAAATAATTTCCCTTTAAAGGAGGCTTTGCTAGATTGCTGCTCTATCTACAGTGCACCATCCAGTTGTGTATTTATGTCATGACTTGCAAAAGCTTTTCAAGGCACTCCTAAATGTGCTTTGAACAGATGGGGAAAGGTAATGTATGGCATTTTGTCAGCACAGACACATGCTGATTCTGACGCAAAAAGTGACATCGTAGTGTATGGATTTCACATACATTTCCATATGCTTAAATTGTTCCAGCCTGTATGCCACTCAAGCATTCGTTTTAAGATAACAACACTATTTAAACATTTTTTCCAATTTATCTTCTCATTATCAGAATCCATACTTCATTCCAACTATAGCTGCTTGGGTATGCAGGAGAAAAAAAAATACAGATCAATCAACCAACCTCCTGGTCATCCAATGTATTGACAAAGCAGATAACTCCTAAACCACACGAGGCAATAAGGATGCAGGCCATCATAGCTGCTTAGATGGTTTTCTGTGCTTCAACCCACCTGACACCTCCAGCCAGTGGTGTCGTGAGACCTCCTTTCCTCAGGTGCACACATGCACAGACCCCAACTCCTCCTCAAAAGCACACACCTCTTTCCTTGCCCTGGACATTTGCTGCTTCAGTGAGACAGAGAAAAGAAATCTGCCTTTTGTCCTCCCCTGAAAGGCTCAAGGGCTGCCCACAGGAGGGGATGTCTTACACAAATAACAGGTGCCCCAGGGAAGAGCCACACTCCTGCTGCTGTGACGAGTTCCATCAGAGCTATCTGAATGCGTGCCCCCAGCTTTACCAGCAGCAATAGTGTTGTCCTCTGCCAGCCACTTATTTGATTTTATTTCTCTTTCACACTTCAGTACTACTCTCTTTTGCTCTCTCTCTATTTCTGACCAGAACTTTAGGAGGAAAATAACACATCTCAGCTAGACTAGAAAGGAACAGTTCAATTAAGTCAAGCTTAGCCAGCAAAGCCCTCAGCTCATTCTGTGGCTCAAATGCAGCCTGTACTTTTACTTCAGCTGGATATAATTGTACCAACAGCATTATCATCTGTTTAAAAGAGAAAGAGAGATGTAGGCAGATGGATCTAAGTGGTTCTAGCTAAGCTCACCTTAACCATGACTTCCCAGCCACCATCCCAAAGAAAAAGACAGCAGAGATATGAAAGCCAGTGGGTTCACAGTCTAGCAAAAAGCTCCACAGTCTAGGTAAACCTGTTTAATTTTATCACTCAATGAAGTTGCTACTGGATACACAATTTAGCATTTCAGAGGCTTGTAACTTGGGAGATGAGCTTTCCATTGAGACAGCGAGAATATTTTCAATAAAAGCAAAACAACTTTTTCTTCCTTTTTTTCTCTCTGTTTAGGGGCAGCTGAGCCATTTTGGCTGAAAAATTATTTGAATTTTTTTTTTTTTTTTAATGTCTGAGGCAAACACCCAAAATGGAAAATATCAGCCAAAGCTGAATTCGTTTGGCAAAGATATGAACAGCTGAACTGAGAGTTTTAGGATGGAAAGCATCAAGCAATCTTCAGCACAGACATAACTTCCCATGCCTCCTACTGCCTATTTCCCCACTTCCCTGTGGTGGTCAGGAGAGGTGGTCTCCCCACCAGCATCAGCTCCAGAGGTACAGAAATGCTGTGGAGAACACTGCTGAAGAGCAGTGCTGGGGAGCAAGACCCACACTGGGATTTGTGAGTCTTGCTTTCAACCACCTGACGTTAAATGCTGTTGAAAAGGGGTTGCTGAGCTGAACAGACCCCAGACAGCTCAGCACAGCAAAGCCCTCAGCACAAACTATCCAGCAACAGCAGGCAAGCACAAAGTCTGGACCACGATTCAGCCTCCTGAGTCCCATCTTTATTTGCAACTCATACACATCTATTACAGGTTTTGTGTAACAAATATGCTCCATTTTTACCTTAAGCAACCATGGCTTACAGTCAGTGGAGGAAAAAAATTGCTTCACTAGAAGCACAAGGATGGACAAAGCTAGAAATGTTAACAAGTAAATAGTTTATCTTTTTTCCTCTCTTTTTAACTCAGTGGCATGAATGCTCAAGACCCTTATAAATACCAAGTAAGATTTCACAAGCTGGCATGCGTGAGTTTTTAACAGGAACATTTTGAGGTGCAAGCCAAATACTCTGTGTTAAGGTAAAAGGAAATAAAAAAGTTGACCATAACCTGAGGCCTTGGCTCCTGCCAAGTGCCTGCTGTTATGAAAGCAAGGTGCCCCACACAATCTAATCATAGCACTAAACCTTGTTACAAGCCCTTTTACAGCGCCAATATCTGGGTTACATGGAAACACGCTGGAGAGCCTCCTTGTACTATGAAATAAATGTCATTCTGACTGGCATCCTCTCTTCCAGCGAGTAATTTCCCTCTGCTGATAAATCGATACAGCAAAAACAAATGAGAGTGCACAATGGGCACATTGAGGATTACATTTTTATTCATTTTAGAGCCCCTGCAGCAGAGTTTTTTTAAACACAATAGCAGAAAATGATGCACTCGAGCTGGGGGCAAGGGGGGGAGGAAAGCATACCTTAGAGAGGAAGAGAGAAGGAAAAGAGCAAGAAAAGAAGAGAGAGTAAAAAAATAGAGGAAGAAAAATAACCTCAGAATTTAGAATACAAGTCTACATTTGCAAGCCTCAAGTTTGGGGTGCATGAGCGTTCAACAAGTATTTTGTTTGGCTTATTTCTAAGTTCTTGTTCTTTGTTCAAGCATCAATATTTTGTTCCCCCCTCCCCCCCCTCTTTCCCTGCCTTTTAAAATTTTAATTTTAACTATTCCATGCTTGGCTCCAAGGAGCTCTTCTTACCCCTTCCATCTGAACTGCTGCACTAATACACACAGGACAGCCACACCCATACAGTGCTGCCCACATCTAAAGTAACTCATTCCAAAATGGTCATTTCAGAATGCACATATTTGCTACGGTGGAGATGGAACAGTAGCAAAATGGACTAAACCAGAGACACTCTGGCATTTCAGCTCAAGGAACCATCCAGGAGTGATATTTTTCAGGTTCTGACCCAGCCTGATCACCTTCAATTATACCCATTTTGGCCCCAAGACTTGAGGTTTCAGTCTTTCCTAGCTAGGAAGCAGAATTGAAAAGAGATAAACTTCTCTTCTTAGGGCATTCAGCCAAAGAGGATGCAGCCATGGATTTACTGAGGTGCAAACTGAAAGGCAGGAGCCCAAGGTGTTGAGTTTGCCAGAACAGATATAAAGAGAAACTCAAGGGCACAACAGGCCCCCAGCAGTACTGGTCAAACTCCCAGGTTTTTAGGATTCACACACTGCTATTGAGACCAGACCCCTACAGCCCCAAAGACTGGAGATCACTGCATGTCTACAGAAGACCTGGAATCAAGACAGCCAAGGGGAAGCTCAGGGAAAGATGAGCTTTTTTTTTTACATTTTTACAGCATACCCTGACCTGAACATGCCACAGGTAGGCAATCCAGGGAGGACATGGCCTTACAGTCCTTGTCCCTAAGAAGGACTCCTGCAAATGCAAGCAGGGCTTCCATTTCATCACTGTATGGCCACCAGGAGCTGGACCAAAGTGACAAAACATACATTTACTGCCACGTGACTGCTGGTTTGAGGCCACTTTCAGCAGTGTCACAGCCCTAGTTTGAACCAACCACCTCAAGGTGAGAGGCTGTTGAGTCTCATTACTAGTTCCCCATGCCTCATTAAATTTGTATTTATTTGGTTCACCCTGTTAGTGCTTCCTACAATGACCAACTAGAAATTACACAGAAATGTGCCTTTTTTTTCCCCCTTCCTTTCCCTCCCCCGCCTTTTTTTTTAAACCGAAAGGCCATAACACAACAGCAGCATAATGAAAAGTGAAATCCTTTTACAACCCTGGGAAGGCCAAGATGTGTGCCCAATAAATGTAAGCAGACATGATATTCTTTATAATCACAGCAAGATGAAGATGTGAACTGAATAAATGCTTTAAAAACATCATAGATTTTATTAGATGCAAAAGATTGAAGCGTTAGGCACCTTTTAGCTCAACTTTCATTTAATTTACTGCTTGCTGTACTGTAGTCTAAAGGGAGTGAAAAAATCCTCTCTCTAATTTTTTTTTCCTTTTCATGAGCTGACCAAGGAGATGAAATCTGGGTACTTTAATTACCATTCAGAGCCAAAGGCCTGGCCTTTGATATGGAAATCCCACTTCAACTCCAGCTTGCTGCTGCCTTTCCCTGTCCCCTTCTCCTTCCAATCTCACAACATGAATTTTAAGTAGTCTTGTCAACACCTGACCGTGAAAGCTAACAGAAGCCTGCGCTGCTAAGTTGGTGCTGTTGATAATTGTAGTAATTTTTTTTTTTAATTCTACTCTTCCTTAGGAAGCAGAGAGTGGGGTGGGGGGAGTCGGGTTAGGAATTGGACAGATCTGTGGAACTAGATCTTCTCCTTCCTTGTCCGCACACGGCCTGGCCCAGCTCATGCAGCAGCTCACATGAAAGGGTAAAAGAAAGGAGAAGCAGGCGGGGCAGGGGGGAACGGATGAAAGCTGTCATGTACAGTTACCCTGTTATTGTCATCTGCCTGCTGCATGACTCCCAGCTTTCCTATAATTATTAATTGCACTTGTCAACTGTCATTAATTCCTCTTTAGCATCCCTGTCTTGGAGTAATTAGACAGAACAGCCTCACTGCACTCATTGTTTTGAGAGGCCCCTGAAAGAGCCCAACGGGCCTGTGGCGACAAAACCATCATTAATACAATAGAGCACCTCGGCATTAACCCTTTCCAAGGTGTAGAAATCAGAAGCTGATGGCTCTCCCATCTTGGGAGCTCCAGTTGCTGAATGCCCCCTTTTCCTTATGAGGGTTCCCACCCAATGGCACAGGAGCAGCTGGAGGCTCCAGGTGTGTCACACCCCACCTGAGGGGCTGCAAGGAGGCCAAATTTTCTGAGGGGCTCAGCACCCCCATCTCTACCAAAACATGAACTTCTGCTTGACTCTTGGAGGAAGGCAGAGAGCACCAGACTTTATAAGCAGTCACCTTTACCTCTTTCACCAGAGTTTAGGGTGGCTGACCAAAAAGCAGCTGTGGGACGTCAGTGCCTTTTGATGCTCCTTTCCCCTCTCACCTGAGGAAAGGGACCCAGAGCATTTGTTCTGGCTGCCACTGCTGAGATCTCCAAGCCCAGCTTTGCAAGCTCTGCCCCCACAGTAATCTTCCCATGCCCACAGATGCACTCCCAAAATCCTGATTTCCCCAAGCCAGTCGTCTCTGTGCTGTCACACAGGTGTCAGTGATGTCCACAGCCTTCCTTACACCTGCCAATGATTTGTGGCCACAGGTAGGTGGCACAGGGTGGGCTCTGCTCTCTCCCAGGGTTGCAGAGGATAAAACCTCAGGGATGTGGGAAAGGGACAGTAGGAAGGGCCAGTTAGGAAGCTCCTGAGCAAAGAACAAAGCAAACAATTGGGTTGATACTGTATTTGTATCACCAGTCTTGGGAACAAAGCTGCACTTCCCATTGGTAATACCAAGCTGCTTCTGTAAGGAAATAAAAGGGAGGGGAGGCAAAACAGTGTTCCCTTATTTAATCTGAATTTGCTCTGGTGCCTGACTATATAAATGGTCCTTGAAAAAACCCCAAACAAACAAGGAGGAACTAGAGCAACCTGTTGCTGCAACAAGAAAAGTATCTCTGCAGCTCAACTCTGAATTTTCTGCTTAGGTTTACCAAACTCTTTCTCTGCAGCTCATCCACTCTCTCTCCTCATCTTTTTAATTGTAATGCTGGAATTCAAGTTTTAATATAAAAAAGAGAAGCCAGCAAGGCAGTAGGCATCCTTAATTTTCTCGTCACTTGGGAACACTCCAAGGAGCTCCTAGGCCACTGGACAGACCTTTCTGGGGCTAGGGAAGACAACATTACACAGCTACTCCTCCAGTCCCACAGCTGGGAGTAGAGGGAGCACAGATTAATTTTCCCCTCTAAAAATTCCAGGAGAGACTCCTATTCACCCTTTGGCAAGCAATTTTGCCAAACCTGGTCACACCAAAGAAGATCTTCAGCAGCAGTATTCCTTGAATGAGATATTTTAAGTAAGACTACATATTCCTGGTTCAAAATCAGAACCTAGACTACTGGAAATGAACAGGAACTTTCTTCAGCCTGTTAACTTAAGGGCAACAAGAGACCTTTGTGAAAAGGGTTTTTTTTCCCCATTAAATTTTGCCTATCTTTTCAATGCTTACCCAACTGAGATCAAAGCCACAAATTAATGAAGCAAATATACTCTAAACCAGCATTTCAAAGTCATAAAATGTTAAAGAACCTTATTCAGAGCTTCAGCTTCTTTGGATCTGGCTTAGTAGCTTGTGACTTACTGAAATAACAGAGAGCTTTGTATAAAGCTATGTGGAATGTATTTATAGTACATAAAGAACCAGAAAAATATTTCATAAGCATATGCATCAGATTTATGGCACTGTGCACCCTGCATCAGAAATAAGAGTTTGGCCACAGACCTAATCAGAAAACACTTATTCACTTTTCTCTATTGTGGCTGCAGTCAACCACTGTAAAAATTAGAGCAATTTTTTCAAAATAGGGCCCAGTTCAGCTGCATGCTAAGTACCATCACTGATTATATTCCTTCTGCATCTTTTTAAAGATGGATTTGAGTGTCCCACAAAACTGGCTCTGCCTTGTATAACAACAAGATTCAACAGCCAAATCTCATTGTTACCTTATTAGAGTGAGAAACTCTGCTAAATCACCTTTAAATTGCTCACAAGGCTACATTTCTCTAAAGGTCAACATGAATACAGCACACGCATATTATTACAGATTTCTGAATGGCCAGTGATACTGATTCCTCAAGCAAATAAAGCAATTCTATTTTCCTTTGCTAATACCAGATGTTCATTTCACCTTCTTACACAAGTGTGCTCTTGGGACAGATGTAAACCAATCCCAAGTGCTGGCAAGGAAGGCATCCTAGGATGAAGCTGGCTGAACCCCCGGATGATTTCAGGTTTTCAGTGTGATCTGCTGAGACATTTCTGTGATTCAGCCAGAAGCTCTGGCAGTAGCTCTGGTTAATTCAAGGAAACAATAGGTGGCTAACAGCCATTCCAGCGTGAATTCACGTGCTTTCTGTGGTGAACTTCTGTCACCAGTGCATTTTGAGGCACGGTTGGGAAGTTTTGCCAATTAAAAAGTACAACTCAGCAAGCAGCTCTTTATCAAACGGATTCAGCTGCAAATCCATGCATTCCCATAATGCATAATGCCTGACCCCTGTACATGGTGTATTCCCAAATCATCCCAGCCCATGTTTTCTCCTCCCCCCCCTTTACAGGGCACACTGGCTGAAAAAGCAATTAACAAGAGCACAGAACATCCAACAGGCGCACAACCCTAAACCCACAATATCATTATGGATAATAAATTCTGTTCCACAGTCTCTCCAATGAAGAGTGTTCAAGTGATGATTAACCAACAAGCCAAGTGTTCAGCTGCAATTTCAGCCCACTTTGAACAGCTTTTGCTCAAGGCACACTAGAGCAGAAGATTTTAAAAAAAGCCCCTCCCAAGTGGATTAAAAACCCCTTTAAATGACCATCTTCCAGGTTATTATGGCAATAAGTAATAGCTGTATATACACATATTTATTACATATATAAAGAAAGGGGAAAAAACCCTCAGAAAATCCTTCTCTAGAGGATTACTTCAACACTTTTGACTTCAGAGAGATTGAAACTGATTCTCCTAAGCAAGCAGCTTTAACCTAAATCAGAACTCACCTCTTCACCAATCAGAAAGAAGCTTTTTCAGAAACTTATACTTCCTAATAGTTATATGGGCCTTAATCCTCTTGGAAACTGTTTTAAGTCATTATTCCAGGAGTTATTAGGCTGGAAAACAGCTTCTAGGCAAATGATGCTATTCACAAACCTTTTACACCAGAAATAATGGTTGGATTATTTCTGCCTCAAAAGTAGTCTTGAGGTCTGATTTCTGATTTTCTTTATATCTGATGCTCCTGAGGACAAAAAAAAAAAAAAAAAAAAAAAAAAGAAACACAGCCACTTGCACATTCCAAGAATAATGGAAATTTTAAATATGTAGAATTAATTTTATAAGGATTATAATAGCAGCAATGAGAGCAAGTTTGAATTTTAAGAAGAAGTAAAAAATATTGGTTTATCCTCTTGCTTCCAGTGCAATTCCTCTCACCCCAGAGAGTTTCCTTCTTGTCTTAAAATAAAAATTACCATTATGTGTCATATGACTTTTCAGTAAGAAGACAATTCAGCCCCAAAGGTGTTTTATTTCCAAAAGGCTCTCCTGATCAGTTGGCTACTTCTCCATTTTATAATGAAAGTCAAATGTACCAACACCAAAAACCACCAAAAAAAACAGCACCCCCAAACACACAATGACAACCATATTGATTTATCTGTGCTGTACTGCAAATGTGGCCTTCTTCAAGCAGATCAAATACTGAAAATTCCATAGCAATTTGTGCCTGAATAAGAACATCAGGATTTACCCCATCACTTTTGCATATAGCTGTATAGGAATGTGAAGTACCTATAAACTTCCTTTACTCAAAGAAAATAATTGAACTATTAACTTCAACCCCTACCTGCGTAAAACTAGTTATTAGTAATTTTTCACCCATTAATTTTACCCCAAAGATGAATTTCTATTCTTTGCTGAAAAAGGGAGTCATAGTGGAAGATAAAACTTCAACAGCAGAAAAAGAGCAGCAGCATCTATGACTAAATTCTTCACTGAAGAAGTGATATCACTTGGCCAAAGGATTATGTGGCATCACTTTCTGAAGTGTATTAAAAATGTATTAATTTGCCTATATAACAAGTTCATTATTATTGCTCAGGAAAAATCCTTAAACCTACAGGAAAGGCCTTCTGAGGTAAAGAAAAGCTAAAGACACATAAGGTAATTAAAATAAAAGAAAAAGAATTGTTGTATTTGTTCTCCTTAGTTATATTAAGAATAAAACCCCCAAACTAATGTAATAATGTATCCCAGCAGTTCAAATCTTCTAATTTATGTAGAATGGATTATTACTTAGACAATCTGACCCTGGGCAAAACTTCCTCAGTTGAGAAGATTTACAATCTAATTATGCAGGAAGTTCTGCTGAGACAGTTTGGGTGCAATGGCCTTCTATTACATTAGCTTAGCTAAAATTGCTGCTTCTTCACTTGCTTGGGCTTCCAAGTACTCACATGAAAACAGAAAATCCTTCCTTTGTGTCCTTTATTTCCCTTTAGTCTTTCTCAACATTTCTGTGTGCACAGGCACTTACTCTCTACTGCAGACAGCAGCGAGGGGCTGAGGCTCTTAAAAGCCAACTACAAGTTGCCTTTCAGGCTTTTGCTTTGGCCCCTGTTTAGTGAAGTGACTTCAAAAAGGACCATCAAAGTGCTTTTCATAATTTTTACAATGATAGTTGCTGCGCTGTTTCTCCCCTCCCCTATTGCAAATGCCCCTGAAAAAAAAGCCTGGAGCTGAAGTCTGCTCCTGTATACTTGTTTCTTCATCCTGCATGCACAAAACTAGTTTATTTTTGTAGGGTGGCTCAGAGATGTTTTGCTGCTGTCTCAGACACCTGAATATTTTTAGCAATCTATATCATTAGATTAAAAAAAAAAAAGTTCCTCAACACACACAAAAATAGCAAGAGCTTTGTAAGTCTGCAGAGGAAATGATAGGAAATTTGGGTCTACCATGATTGGAAGTATCTTTTCTCCTGTAGCTATTTGACTGTGTATCAATACAGCTGAATATACAGACATGTTCTCTATTAACTTAGATGGAGAAATCAGTGCCTTTCTTTCTTTGTAGGAAGTGTTTTGATTTCAAAAGGTCAATGGATCATATCACAGCCTTTGATCTTGATGACTACCACGTGCAGTAATGTACATTTTTATCTACAGGTGGCAGACCTTTTAAAACCAGCTTCAAATGCATTAGACATTTTTGTTGATAACACTGCCCACATTAAAAAGTAAGAATCTGCAGCATAAAGTTCTAATTAGTGCTGTTCAATTTAGAGGACAGATTTGTCAACAAAGTGGCTCAATTCTCAAAGGCTAGTGACCCCTCTCAGAATTAAGGCCTTAAAAAAATAAAAATAATTTTAAAAAATTAGTTGCTCAGTACATAGCAAGCTTTTATTATTTAAAAATCATTCAGCAACCCAGCAAAATATTTCTCTTTTTTTTTTCTCTCTGTAAAATAGAAGTTTCACTTCCTTGATTATTAAGCACTGCCTGGCAAATTAGTGATTTCTTCTTTGATAAGCTTATTTAGAAGAGGAAAAGCTGAGAATGTCACAACTGACTTCTGGCATTTAGAAAGATATAAGTGAATCGTACAACTTCTCCATATCTGAATCAATCATGTTAAAATACCATGACTTAGACTGTCATCTCAGATGCTTGTCTAAGGCCTCACCACCAAGCAGAAAAACATCGATTTACACCATAATATTATCAATCATTCACATAATACTGCATTCAAATTTAATTAGATTTTTTTTTTCTTCTGGAAAACAACAGTAGAATAGCCCTCTGTATGTGGTCAAAGTCATACTGAAACCAAGCAGGCTGTCTCTGGGTTATAGCTCAGTCAGGCCTAAAATCTCAGTTGCACAGCTCTTCCACACCTTCTCCTCATTTCCACCCAGGAAAACTGGATGTGTCACCTGTCACCACAGCTGCATTTCTAACCCTGATGTTTTAGCAACTGCCACTCGTGGTACAAGAAACAAGAGAGCAACCTGGTCAAAGACAGGTGACACCTAAGCCTTGGCAAACCCATCACACTCCAGAATGCCAGCCTCAAACTCCACTCCTTGACGTCCACGATAACAAGGGTAAAAACAAGGCTACCTAAAGGAAGTGTTTGTCTTTGAAACCCTAATTCTGCAAGCATTTACTCTTCATGGAAATCAGGCTAAGCACAAAAACTACTTCAGGATTGTTGCCTTTTCAGCCCTCAAAATCAAGAGCCAAACAGGGTGAGGTGACAAAAATGCAGTTACCATTTTTGATGAAGAGTCCCTCCAAGTGCACAACAACCCCAAAATACATGCCAAAAATGTGTCAAAAATGCGCTCGTGACATAGGGCAAGCACGTTTCAATAGTTTAGCAAATAAGCATAATTGACAAGAATCTTCAGTTAGAAAGGTAATGAAGTGATTCCCCCTCTTGGTGCAACCCCCTCTGAAGCCCACCTGCTTGCTTTATGCCTTATTACATGAGAAAGGTCTTGGGAAGGTGGCTTGTCTTTGATTCCCACAAAAAGCAAGATTAGAACAGGCCCTCAGGAATTTGTCTGTCTAACAGGAAAAGTGGTGAAGTTAGGAAACTATATAACTGTATAACAACAGTCTACAGAGCTACAAATATGTATGAGGAATATATGAAAGCAAAAATCATTTTGGCATCAGGATCAACAAGACACAATAACTGGTGGGGTTATCTGCAACTGAGTCTCCTGCCAGGCCTTAACAGCATTTAACCAGATTCTTCCCCATCCAGTCTCCCTAATGACAAGAAGCATCATATCTGTAAAAATTTAGTACTTGGGATATAGATATTTACACAGCAATACTACTAAAATACTGCACATATATCCACAAAAACAAAAACAAAAAAAAAAGCAAAAACAAACAAAACCAACAAAACCAAACAAAACAACAATCCAACCCCAAAACTCTTCCATAGGTATCTTACTGAATATTTTGAATAGGTTGAAACATAACTGCAAAGCAGTTTGAGTGAGTAACAGAAAGTACAGACAAACTTAAAATATTTACACTGAGAATACACACCCTGCAGAATGCTTATTTACTGGCTACCCACTCTTCCCCCTCCTCCCCAGTCCAAGAGTGGGTGAGAAAAACTGAGTACACTAATGTCTTTTGTGGTAACCTAGTAACCTTCTCCTTTTTCTCCACAAGCTCTTCCTTGTACCACACTCTGCCTTACTGCCAGCCCTCCAGAATAATTGCACCGTGTCTTCCTATGGCTTTGTTTTCCTACCCAGTGCAGAGGAGTTGGGGTTATTCTTGAACTTCGAAAGCTTGTAAACAGGATCAAACAGGAACCCGGTCATCAGCAAGAGGAAGGCTAGAAAAATAAAAGCAAATGCATATCAACAATTTTATTTTAAAAAGAAAATACATCCAAAACATGAAACAAAAGCCTGGGCTCTGCTAGACATCCCCCTCCCCAATCCTTTTTATTTAGTTCAGGAACTCTTTTTTGCAGAACAGAGGCTGGTGTAAATTAATGTGTGACCCAACATATATCACGTGGAAAAGCTGCCACAGAAATATGTAATAGCAAAAAAAACAAACAAAAAAAGGACATTATTAGAACTAAAGAAGCACCTCTTATCATGATAAAGCAATACAAAGATTGAACTAGGAGAAAGATATGACTCCATATTCCTGTTTCTCTGGAGCGTTTAAGCAGCTCAACTACAGTGAGTGTTTTTGCACCCCCAGCCTGACGTGCTGGGAGCAAGGAGTTCTCTGCACTTGCTTCTGCTTTCAGCGGCCACTCTGTGAGTAGGTTGGTTACTTGCACACTTACTACACGACTTAGACACTGCCCTGAGGTTCCTGAGTTGCACCTGATCTTCCTGCACGGGTGACAGAGTGGCATCTCCCCAAGCACAACACAGCCCAGGGCTTCAGGGACTCACACTCTCAGTGACTTCCCAAACTCCACCTGAAACTCCACAGCTCAGGAGCATGAGCCAACTTAGATCTCTCTGGGCAACTCCTGCAGTTGTGGTTGCTGCTGGGTTACCCCAAACCTTCAGCAGAGATGGGGGAAATGCATCAGAAAGTGGCAGAAGGTGTGCACATGTAGGATGCTTAACAGGAATGAGCATAAGCAAGTCTGAGCTTGTGACGTGATACCTTGTGCTCACACAGGCCAAAGCTCCTCTCAGATGTGGAGTGGTTGTCCTTCTAGCCAGGTTTGGCATCCCTAAGTTTTACTACAGTGTATTACTATCAAGCTAGTCTAACCAAAACAAATTGTAGTATGAAATATATTATGAATATGAACAGGAATTTCTTTTCTTTTTCACCCACAAAACACACACACAACTAAATTCTGAAATCAACGTCCTTAATATATAAACCCAGGAGCTTTTTCCTACTGGTTTAACTTGACAGAGTTACTTCTCCAGCCCTACAACTCAGAGAGCTCCAGGAAAAGTAGCAACATATAAGACACCACCAAGAATAGGCTGTTGTATGAAGGTTCAAAAGACAATCATCCCTGGTTTCCTACTGAGCTCTGCATGCAGGCAAATTTTGTGAAGACAAACCTCAATTTCCTATATTATTTTTGAGCAATCAGGTGAACAAACAGAAATGTCTCATCTGTATGTTTTGTACAGAAATTTCCTCAGTCATGAATTTCTGCTCTCAGAAAGATAACTATCTCTAAAATCTGTGCTGAAGAAAGAGGGGGGAAAGTTATTCCTCAATGAAGATAAGTTATCAAAATTTTCTCCTACAAAGATAGGTCAAGTTTTGTAGGACCTATTAGACTACCTGTTTACCAGCATCACAAAGAACTGAAATATACCAATTGCTTGTCTCTTATTACTTGGTTATCAAAATAGCCATTCATTAAATAAATATCATCATATAAAACCAGTCCTTTATCTTCCTTCCCTGACACACACATTATCAATACAGCAGACATGGACCATGAGCTGAGAAAAGAACAAGCCCCACTCAATTCACTCCTAATTAGGATGAAACCCCAGGACAAAACAGGTCACAGTAACATTTGTTTACAGAATATTCCCCATTATGTTTTTAGCCTTTCCCAGCAACCTGGAACTGAGTGCTAACCCTGACTTCCTCATATGAGCAGAATACAAGGAAAAAGTAACACTCATTTTGCTCATTCTCTTGTTTGCTGCCACCAATTTCAACCAGTGATACTTGCTTGTCCTTGTCCTGCCTCCTCCCTTAACAAACTCTTTACAAAACTTATGATTTTCCATGACCATAAATATTTCTAGGTTCTTGAAGAGGCTTTTCTTTCTAATTTCTCTGTACTTATCTTCCACAACCTGGGCAGGCATAGGTACAAAATAAAACCCCAGTAACATTAACAGCAACCACCACCACCTGAATTTGAATCTCAGTTTTATTTGGGTTAGTTTACAACACTGTGACCCCCACTTTATTCCCATACAGACTTAAGCATTTCTTCCTGGTAATTTTATCTACATACAACTTTCTAGCTGGTGTCAAGCAGCTTCAAAAGGTTTGTTTTATGACTGTTAGAAAAGACAAAGCAAAACTCAGGCTAACAACTGCCAGCAAGCTTTGATGGGAAAGATTTTTTTTTTCAGGAGCAGAGCTGGAAATATCTGTATGGAAAAAGACCCTTTGAAAAAAATCACATTTACTTGGACTAAGCAAACTTTGGTTATTAAGTTGAAGTAAAAATAAAAATGTGTTTTTAAAGATAAAAACCCACCTAATTCAACTGTTTATTAACAATGCAATAAAGCAATCACCAAACATGAACAGAGACTGCTGAAATTATGGTTCTTGGCTACAGCCTTGAGTGGAGAGACAGAAAGAGTAAAAAAAGGGCCTGGTGCCATGTGAAGTAACCTAGATCCTGCTCTGCAATTAAATTCACTTTCCTATTTGCTGCAGTTTCCATAGGATGGACCTAAGAAAAATTCTACTTTTAAACTATTTCTTTGACTCTCTCTCTATTTCCATAACTAGTCCTACAATATTTTTGTTTCTACAGCAACATGGTTGGGAATCATTACTTGGGAGGACTGCGAGTGCACCATTCCAGAAGCAGGCAATAGCTCCATGTACAGGAATTAAGCTAACCCTTTCCAAAAAATCCTAATAAGAGAAATTTTTAGGTATAAAAACCTTGAACTGTAGCACACACCCTTACAAAACTTTTATAACATTAGAGAAAGTGATACATGATATAGTATGTAATATCTCCTAGAGGCAGTTTTATGTGTTGTATTATATTTGACTAAAGTATTTTTATTTAAATGTTGCCCAAATTTTAATAGGGGTGAAATCACAGCAACAGCCTTGAATACACCAAAGTCCTGCCTCTGACCACAACCTCCCCACAGTCATCTCCACACAGCCCTGCCTGAAAATCTTCCACTATCTGCAAGTTCCATTGCTCCTGTCCTGTTTTTTACTGAGGCCACCAGGAAGATGACACAGAGTGATGAGGACATTAGCTTGGGGTATATTTTTAGGAAGCAATGAGAGCAAAGCCACCAAAAAAATACTCTAGTAATTATCTGCTGGATATTTCTCATGGATAAAAAAAAAAATTAAACATCAAACCCCCAGCCCAGCACACATTTTGCACAGAAAATGCATCATTTTACAGCAACTGTGACACTCAGCTCATCACACTTCACCTGGTGGTTAAAACTCATTCAGTTGTGCATTACAGAGAATGAGAGAAACAGGGAAACACGAGGTTTTGTGCATACACTTTTATTTTCACAAGAACTCCTCGAGGCTTACAGCTGTTAGTTTTTAACTCTTCAAGTCTTAAATCTGCCTATTAAAGATTGAGCAGAATGAGTCAAGTGTTATAAAGAAAACTGGGTGGCTGCAACTCCTGCAGGTGAGATCTTCCAAATCTAGCAAATTCTTCACTCTTAAAAAATGGAATGCATAAAAGAAAAAAGCATAAATATTTTTGAACACCTGTTGTCTTCAGAGGAGACCCTACCTCCTAATTTCAAACCTGAGTTCTCATTTCACAAGTCAAAAATCCACTCTACATTATAGCCCTTCAGAACGCTGGTTTTGACATGCCCTAGGAAGAATCACAGGCTGGTTCTGAATGTTTTTCCCACTCCAAATCAGTCCAAACTAGTCTAAACAGGGTGGGCTTGGGGGTTGTTTTAGGGTTGGGTTTTTTTGGTTGTTGTTTTGTTGTTTTTCAAATAATTTTTGTGCCAGAAAAATACCTGGTGGCTTGTGCAAGACTACCTCCTCAGTACCTACCTGTTCATGTGGCTGGGCTGTAAGAGACAAGACAGTAGGTTTTATTGCTTTTTTGGTTTTTTTTTTCCCCTTTTTTCCCTTTTTTTCCTCTCTATTTTTTTTAATCTATTTGCCAAGCAGAGTCATTTATCCCCTATTAGATAAAGTATAATAGACTATACCGAAAGGGTCACTGGCCTTCCATTTAATGATATTGCCAGCACCAATCTACATTTTCCTGACAGTGTCCCTCAACACAGAATAAATGGCTGATCTCTTCACAATAACAGCTGATTTCTCTTTATTAAGCTAAAAAGGTCACCATTTTCTACGGCTGGGCCGCCCTGCACTATTGATAATTTTATGCATAAACAAATGGCAAATTTGTGCCACATAAATATGCATTAGCAATTACTTTTTCCTCGGGCAACGCTCGCCGCATGCAAATGTCTCCCTCACAGGGCCTGGTGGCTTTTGTTTTAGCTCTTGAACAGCCAAACAAAAGAGCACAATAAACAGTTTAAAAATTGCCAATCAATAGGAAATGCAAATGCAAAGGTAAATGGCAGGAAACTTGCCCAAACAAATAAAACTAAAATAAAAAAAATAGCCTAACAAAAATCATGCAAAGAAATACATAAATAAATGGAAAGGACTCTCTTTTCTCCCCAGTCTCTATCTACAACTCTGTTTTATTTCTTTTTGATAGAGACATGGCTAAGGTACTCTCTGCACTGCAACAGTGAACCAACATGGAAGTACCTAAAATGCACACATGGGCTGGGTATGTTTTAAGCTGGACCCACACTGACAGGCAAAGGAGGCAAAAGAAGGATGTCTGCAAAAATTCATAGTGGATCCATGGCTTAGCTTTTCCTGGCTGCAAATTTCCATTAAAGATCTTTAAAGAGATGCTACATCTGAAGGAATCACTGAAAAAAAGCTTCAACATCTTCTGCAAATATTGATTTGGGATTTTATTACTGGGGAAGTACTCAGAAAATACCAAGCTATCTGTAACTACATACAGACATCTGTAGTAACTGCCTAATAAATGCTGTCACTTGAGAAAGTTGAACTACATATAATTTCCTTTACCCCAGGGACAGAAAGCTTGATTTTCCCTTGTCTTATCCTTGGACTACTCAATTCCGACAGCAAGTCAAAGTTGTACAGAAGAGGCAGGATAAAGGGAAAATATCAGACCCAGACACTAAATTGGCATGACCACAGAAAACCAAAGCTGACAATTTTAGGAGAACTGATGATTTTTTTGAATTTTCCCCTTCTACAGAGGAGCTTTAGTGCTGCAGAGGACAAAATGTGACACATACAGTGATTATTATTGTTTGTGGGCAGGCTACTAGACGTGGGCAAAGAACCCAGCTCACTGATGCAGGAACAACACATTGTGCACAAACATATGCTAAGGCCACCTCCATGACCCAGCCAGGAAACCTGCTTGCTTTCCACACAACTTCTGAGGCAGAAACTTTCTTTTTCATGACTCTGATAGGGAAATGGAAAGGCATGAGAGGTAGCCAGCAGTGTAAGCTGCACCTCAATCTACAAATGTTTATGAAGAAGCCAAACTTAAAATATATAGGCTTGCCTTCTTGTCTTATAAAAAACCAAAAAAAACCAAACAAGAAATCCAAAAAAACCCACCAAAAAAAAAAAACACCAAAAAACCAAACATAAAAAAAAAAAAACAAAAAAAAAAAAAACAAAAAACAAAAAACAACCCAAATGCTCCAGCAAATCAAACCTAAAATATAATTCAGTTCAACAGAAATTGAAGAGACTAATCATGTACTTCAAGTGTTTCCTGTATAGGAGACATCATACAGCAGGTAACCCACGTACACAAATTTGTATGATGTTAGTGTCCAAGGGTGTTATTTTTAGCAAATGGCAATGTTCCTGTCAATGTAAGCATTCAGCAGCAATCCTACGTTTTTCCCACCCAATCAGCTGTCATGGAATGACAATTTCACAGAATTCATTTCCATGAATTATACTAAAAATCGACAAGCTGATAAATATATTTTTTTTCCAGTTAATTCAGTTCATTTCTTGCCTTTCACTTTCCCTGGTTTTGGCTTGGATTATTTTGTAACACCACTTTATGGTAGGACTTTTGATCGTGACAGAACCTGATAGAAGTGTTAAAGGCTGTAGTGGCGGTGGTAATTTTTTTTAATTATTCTTTTTCTAAGAGCACTCTTACACATGGTCCAGTGTAGGAGAAGCTGCACCAGGCACAGGACAAGATATGCCCTCCTGAAAAGAAAGTCCTCATTTTAGGCTTTTAGCCAAGAGCACTCCCCCACCAGCAACACATTTCAGCCAGAAATCCAGAACTTGCAATTTCTCTACATGGTGATAAAATGATCAATTCAACATAGTACATATGTGATATATATAGAAATGCTCTCTTGCCCCCTTGCCATCAACCTTCCCTGGCTCTGCTTTTTCCCTCATCATGAACCAAGAAAAAAAAAAAAAAAGATAATAGCACCTCCTGCTTTGGGTAAGTCAAGGCTCACCCAACAACTGCATACCCATCAAAGGGAGCATCCTCAGTTAAAACACTCTGCCTTCTTCAACTGCCCTTGGAGCTGCTCCTTAAACATGCCAATGCTGTCCAGGGGCATCCACCTGCTAGCAGGCTTACTGCAAATTCCAAAGACGTCAGAAATAACATCTTGCAGAAATTTGCATACCACTTTGTTAAGCTGAATGTGATTGAAAGGCCCATGGTTATACACAAAGTTCTCCTGAGGTCATGAACAGAGTGAAAAAGGCATAAGCAGGTATGCTAGAGCAAGATCAAATAAATTGTTTAAATGTCACTGCAAAGGTAGTTCTCACGAATGTCTCTGTGGCCAGTCTACTGCCATTAACATAGTTAGAAAGTCTGTAATAGGAAGAAAATTATTACTATATAAAATATTCCTACAAAGAGAGGCTGCTGCAGAATTGAAATGAAAAGATGTAGCTCAATCTGTTAATGCCCATCCCACATGTGTGAATGTGATGAACAGTGGAGAATGAAATGCCTGTTAAATCTCTGTTAACGAGGGTATTTTAAATAGTATACATGGGTCCTTCTGTATTGGTTCCATGTCTTAACAAAATTTGATAGGGTTATTCATGTTAAACCCCAAAACTAGCAGTAGCACTATCAAAACAAGACCTCCAAAGAACATACCAAGAGATGGCCATTTTCTACAACAGTGGGTGGAGTTGTTTTTGTGAGAAGGATGCAGCTCAAGAGAGTGAGAGAGAAATAGAGAAGAAACTATTTTTGTCAAATTCAAGCTCTCTAGCTCTCTCTCCCAATGATTTCAGCTTCTACTCTTGTTTTCTAGCCCCCATTTTCAACAACAGTTATTGTCACTAGTGGTTGAAAGAAGTTTTTCTTTAAAAAAAAGACAGAAATGAGCACTCACAACTACAATCTTCATAAAAACATGCTTTTAATATCAAAGATTGCAATTTTTTTTCTTTTTTTACATCTTTCCTGGAAATCTTTGAAGTTAAAGCTTTCTGGCAAGAACAAGTTTCTTTAAGAACTTTGATACTGCACAGAGCTGTCATTGATAGTGTCCAAATACTTATTGTGTATGTTTTTATATGATTATACACTTGGAGAAAAGATAATTAGATGACAATACAGATGCTGACACATCTGCATGCTAGGCTTTTAGAATTTAGCCATATAGCAATTCTTCCCTTGATGCCATGTTATTAGATCATTACACACATGCACACACACACCTGAGGATACTCAAAAGCAACGAATTTCAAGCATTACAGATTAATCCCACCTCCTTCCCCTCCCAGACTAAGTATTAGCACTTCAAGATGTGTCCTCCTAATGCAGCTACATCCCTCCTCTTTGATGCTTCATTCTTCTCCCTTCAATTCATTGCTTTCAGTTGTTTTGAATTGGGAAACATCAAAAACTGTCAGCAAGAATTTAGCATGAATTAGTATCAGAAAATTAGTGGGTTTTTTAATTAAAGAAAATGTGATGTTTTTTTTTCTCCAAATCTCCTTCTTCCTCTTGTCTCTCCACCCCAAGAATAATCAAAATGTGCTTCTGCAATCAATGTATATCTGAAAAGTAAGCTGGATTTCTTCTCTTTCCTTCATATTCACTACCAGTAATAGCTCCATGATTAAGACTCAGCTGACAGTTCTCATGCCACTGAAGTTGAAAAAAATCCAGCTTACTCCTCCAGTAGCTGAATTGGTCCTGTAGGAAGGGGAGGGGGGAAGGAGTATGGGGAGATAAACACATCTGATCAGGAGACATCCACAGCAAGGCAACACTCCCTGCTCAGAACTACCAAAGCACCCATCCCAGGCAACCACAGCCTCTCAGCAGATAACAGATTTAAGTATTCCACTCAAAATAGTAAGAAAAAATTCTGAAGGTTTCCATATGAACCCAGCAGAATTGACCAAATGTATCCATCTGTTCGCTTTCATATAAGCAATATGTATGCTGCCAGGATTGGACCTCTTCTAGGGCAGGGCCCTGGGACTTCAATTACATCTGCCACTTCCCCGCTTTACAGCAGCCTCAGCAGCAAAGCAGGAATTGCATTTTTTTAAAGCCTCAAAATAGCATCCTGAGGAAACACACAAGAAAATTACTATTTCTACATTTCCTCCCTTTTCTACCTGATGACTTTGCCTCAGTACCTAATATTAATATCAAATGGGATGTTCTGAGCTGAGAAACATGGAAGCATTTCAAGAAATCTTTTTTAGTGTCTCATTTCCATCTCCTTAGCTCAGAAGGGACTATTTCATAAGCAAATTTGAACACCTTCAAGCAACTCATGATGAAAGTATCCCGAATCAAATTAGTTACCTCGCCTCTATTAAACTGGCAAATCCTCATCCCTGCCCACAGTACATAATCACCAATACAACAGGCAGAGCAGAACCTCCAAATATGGCTGCACCTTACATACCCCAAACCTGAATTGCAGAATACAGATTACTTTTGAAAATTTATATTGCTGATAATGTCACTTCTTTCAGCTAAGACAGTTTGTTTCTTTTTCTGATGCAAGCATGAAAATCTGGTTCCTTGAATGCAAAGCAGTACTACTTACTTTAGCAACTGTGGTGCATGCAACGAATCAGCACAATAAAGGCAAAGGTGAATTTTGAGTAATTCCCTGAATCTCTGGAGTAGTGGTTTTCAAAGGACTGAATTCCAAATAACCGGTGTTGTAAGGCTCCTGTTATGTTCCCTGCTTTTCTCTGTAAATATCCAGCATATCAGCAGGAATCACACCACCACTGATCAAACCTCTACCACCACCATGGGAAACATCATAATCTTAGTTGTAGTTGGCTTAATATATATAGTATTTATAAGAAAATAAATGCAGCAGCCAATACACAAAAACAGTGAGTATAAGAAATGAACGAATGAACTGCTTGGTTTCATACATTGCCATTCATGACCTGAGCCACACTTGTTTTTTTTTTTTAAATCACTCTCGCTGACACAGCTTAAATCATTCTTGGATGACCTTGAAATGTGCTTGGAGGAAATCATCTCTTGCCACTTGCCCTTTGCAACTACCGATGGGAATACTGCCCAAGATTGAGGGGCAGGGAGCTCTCAATTTATACATATGCAGAAAAGACTTGCTGAAAATCAGTGCAACAGACTGGATGGCCTGGTACCTTGGGCATGCTACCCTTATTGTGCCACCCTGCTTCACAAGCCTCTTCCAGCAGCTCCTGTGAGTCACCAGAGTGCTCCCAGGTTTTGCACTGGGAAGTGCTGCAGAGGCAGTAAAATGTCACACCCTTGTGCTTGCTCCCAGATTGTAAAGGCAACTGAAGCAACTTAACTCCATGTAAAGACCTAAAGCACAGCAAAGCAGCACGGATGAAAGAAATGGAGTAACGGGCTGGCAGGAGCTGAGGAGAAACAAGTATGGGTGAAGATGAGAAAGACAAAAATTAATTTAGAATATGCCAAGACTGCCAGAGGCCACTACCCTCACAACTGGGAGTAACTGCTGGACTTTTGACTGACTCAACCCATCTGCTGCCGTCCACAGCTGGCAGAAACCAGCAGGACTTTCTTCTAAGTATCTCTAAGTAACAGCTCTGATGACATAAGTGAGAGGGAAGGGGTGGTAGACATCTACAACATTTTCAGTTTAATACTATAAAATTCTCTGGTGAAAAAATATTGAGCAAAAGTGAGCATCCAACAAAACACTGAGCTTTAAGCTTTCACAATCGTTCCTTATTTAGCTGTTGGAAGCCCAAGCGAAGATTCAGTCTTTGTGCATACAGATTGCAATACTCTCTAATTATATGACCAAATTCCATTTTTTTCTAGGAGAATATCACCCCAGAAGAGCCAACTCTGGGAAGGAACATGAGTTGCATATTACAAAGTTGTCTGCTGGACCATGAACTCATTTGTTTTAGGTATTGGAGCACAAGAATTGAAGGCAGAAGAGATTTGCAAGCCAAAAGGGAGAAAGTTTTGCAGGAATCCAAAAACTTGCAGGAAGCCCTTTGTCATCCATGTCCCACTTTCTGACCTGGTGTACCCGAACATATACTCTGCTATATTTTGCACTCAACTGATGCCTTATTTTAGAGATACACAGAGCTACAATAAAGTGAAAACAACATCTTGAGAAGTCAGATCTGCCCCAGCTGCATTTAGAAGCCTATCACAGGTGTTACCTTCCCTACACATCAAATGGAGGCAGGGGGTACCTCTGGAGACTTGCATGGAGAATTTATTTCCAAGTAAACTCTGCATTTCCTTCTCTCTGCTGACTGAACAGAGGCAGAAGCAAGATTCCTTCTCTTCAGTTATCGTCATGAGGAACTCACAGAAAAGGCTAAGGGCATGTATCCACCTGGGATCAACCACTCCACTGAAAGCCCAATCCTTCTACAAGTCTGCCACCTGGCCAGTTCGGAGCCTGGACTGTCACACGGCTCTGGCCTGCCTGTTGCACAGCAGCATCACTTTGGAAGAAGGGCAGGAAATACCTTGTTCCTCAGGGTTCCCCTAAAACAGGTGGCAAGGGCACAGCTCTGGGTAGCAGATTTCAGACACTTTCATGCAATCCAGAAACTCCCTAAGGCAGATAAATATTCAGAATTAAGCAGGCTTCAGTGAACTGAATTGCTGCCAGGATTTAGGATGACTGTGCCTATACAGGTAGAATTTGACTGAACTGGGGTGTTTTCTTCCCCTTCAAAAACTTCCCTCATCTGTAAAACAGAGTACCACCAAGATAGATGTTGTGAGAATCAATTACCATCTTTACAACATACAGATAACACAGTGATAAGCATCACAGAGGAGGCTTCAGGAAGTTATTAATTTTCACATGTATTGTTGGTTACACCAATAATATTACGGAATTTCTGTTTTTAAGCTGGGGTTTGAATGTGTACAGAATATGCCTGCCACAAGGACACAGAAAAAGGATTAAGAAAAATGTGGAATATCTTCTCATTCTGTCAGCACTGTCATTTCAGTGGTGTGATATGTGATCATGTAATTAAAGACTGTATCATAATGCATATGCACAAAGGGGCTGAATTAAGGTTGTGCAGGCAAATCTAATTCTGGCATTTCCTATGCTTTGAGAGCCTGACTTCACAATCTTAGTGTTCATTTATCCAACAGTTTCTGTATGTAATACCATACATTATATACACGTGTCGGGAACACCTTCCCCGTTGCTGCTCATTCTGATTTTAGGAGATATCTTTTTATGAACACACATACATTGCAAAAGCAGGACAATACAGAGCCATGTCCACTGACCATCCTCCCTCCTAATTCATCCCATTGCTCACTGCCATTGATTTAACCACAAGAACAAGCAATTTTTTTTTTCTCATGTGCTGGTTCAGTTTGACTTATCTTTGGGGAAAAGCACTTTTTCTCCCCTCTTACCATTTCAGTACTTTCTCTACTTTCTGAGCACAACTTTCATTCCAGCCCTTTCACAACTCACAGAAAGAGCTCCATTAAGGCACTGTGCTGTGCGCTCTTGCCCTGGCACTGCCTGTTTTGTCTCCAAGCTCTGGCCAGCCACTATTGCTTACTTACCCAGTTCCGGGAGTTTCCAGCCTGCCACTGTGTGCCCTCCCAGTCCCTGGAGCATTGATTCTAGCTGGGATCCTTGTAACACACAGGTAGTTTTGCCAGCTAAGCCCCAAGGAAGATGCTTTGCTCCCAGACAGGTGTGCCAGCTTAGTCCATGTGCACCATTTAGTCCCCAATCACTGCCCATCATTCCACAGCTTTGTTACTCACTGATACCACTCACACTGGTCTGCAGCTCTTAACCAGGCATTCCTGATAGCAGCTTCAATACCAGCTTCAAGCTGATGTCAAGCTTTTCCTACAGCCACATGTGGCAAAATGCACTGCTTGTTCAGCTTTTTGCATGTGTTCTCAGGTGTACAAATACTGCACTGTTACTGTACCTCGTGAGGCAGGTGAGCATGCCCTCACTGAGGGAAAAATCACCCTGGTTTGCACTAATGATAGCCACAGTGAACTCCAGGACCTGAAATGATGGGAATTTCCTCTTGCACAGTTTCATAAAAACAACGTTGAGCGCTCACAGACACTAAAATCACCTTGAATCTGAGCTTCCTGAGAGGCAGTTTGCAGTCTCACACAGTTAACAGTCTAGATCCTTTCCTCCTCCTCACACCAGTTTTCTCTCTCAATTTCATAGAATACAACCTACAGTTGTCTTAGAATTTCAGAAAGTGATAATTTTCTGTAGAGGTAGTTTATCTGACATTGGGCCTATAGCACAGGAGGGCACTTGTAGCTTCTAATCATCTTCTCCATCTGTTCACCATAAGCAATGTTGATCTTCAAATTGCACAACCTACACAATCCTGAAAGAGTCTTTTACTTTCCGGTAGGACAATCTGCTCCTTCCCTTTTCCCGTTTATTGCAATCTGCAGGATCCTTGTGCTGCCGCACATACGGAGAACGAGAACATATCAATCCACCCTAAATGACCTCGAAAGGCTGAATCAGTCAACCAAAATAGGCAGAAGCTGCAGCTTCCCAGCAGACTCTCCTTTCCTGAAGTTCTCTGTAAATCCCACCCTTTGCAGCGTAGACCCTGCAGCAAAGCTCTGATCATAAATAGGGTCCTGAGCAGCGCTGGAATTGTGTCAGGACATCCGTAGGGTCTGACATGCTGCTCCCAGCAGCCTGTCCTGAGCCATTCTGGCCGAGGCAGCCCGATCCTTCTTTCAGGCACGCAGCCTTGGAGCTGCCCCAGCCCAGCATCACGCCACCCACACCTCTCCCCACGCTCTGAAAGGTGTCTGCAACAGCGACAAGCCAGCTGGCAGCACCACACTCCTTTGTCTGCCCAGGAGACAAGCATTCCAAAGCTGGAATGCAATGGGTGAGGCTTCCAGGAGAGGAAACAGCAACCACGCTAGGAAGGGAAGAACTCGGGAATTCCGGTGCCCGACCACAGGTGCCCCCATGAGCTCAGATCAAATGAGAAGCAGTTAATACAGTTAACATAGAGAAAATGAAGAGAAAAAACCAGTTATCTGGCTCTCCAGAGCATCAAGTGAACCTTATATATGAAAGATTTGTAGTGATAGAGGATCTTGGCATGTTTTCTTGTGGTAGAAATACTGTTCGTCCTGCTCCACCACTACTTGCTTGCTATCATCAGCCACTGAAGACAGAAGGATGTGGTGCTAAGTGGCATAAAACCTGCAAAACATATTGTGCTGGTTGTGCATTCATTGATATTTGGTGAGAAGAGAAGAAGTGAACCCACCACACGTTTAAAAAAAAAATCCCTAACAAAATAAAGCCCCAAAAAGCCACACAAACACCATAGCAGGTTGATGTCCCCTGTAGCCAAAAGATGCTCCACAACACGGAGCTGAGTGAGGGTAAATGAGCCCAAGTAGGGACAAACAGACTGTTAGTGACATTAAGAGCTGGCAGGATATGGCTAAGTGGCTGCCACCACTGTGGCAGCTTTATCACATACCAGTGGCTGGTAATGCTGCACACACCACAAAACTGATGGGGATATTCCTAAGCATGAGCCACTGCACGTGCACTTCTCTTAAAGCTCCATCTCCTACACATCTGTGAATGCACAAGAACTCAGCTTTCATTGCATTTTTATTAGGTCTCTATCCCTCCTGCTTCTAGGTAAAGCTAGCAGAAGCACTACTGACTTAAGGCCTGAAGTAAAACAAAGACATCATGATGTTTTTGCTCTAATCCTAATGTTTCTAAATCAAATCTTGGAATTTCTTGGCTAGGCATTTAAAAAAAAAATTAAAAATCTGGCCTTATATTACAGAAAATACCTCCAGGTATTTGAAACTTGAGGCATAAACAACCAAGGATACCAGGCATGAGTACAGAGGGATGACTAGCAGTGTCTTACCCCCACAGATGCCCCCAATCTGGCAGGCAGACCCAAAAATGTGGCACTACGGCTTTTCCTCTATTCTCAGCATCATTCCTTACCTATACTACAATGCACTGTTTTTAGCTATTTCTGCCTTACAAATGGAGCCTTTATGCATAAATGCCTGCAAGAAACAAAACTTTCCAGACATGCTCTGGTCTTGGACAATTTCACTCCAGGCATGAGAAGCAGTGTGTCCTCCTGACATGGGAACAGGCTGAACCCTACATACAGCCCCAGTGTTTGAAGCCTTTAATTCAATAAACACTGTGATGAGTAAGGACTTCATGATTTACTGTCCAAATGTTTATTTGTCTGCACTGTTTTTACCTATTGGCTCCAACAACTAATATGACTGTGGATCCTCACAGGTTAAAATTGAATATGGTTAACAATAGGCTTGCAGACTAGAAGCGACACAGAATATGCATTTCATTGTTCTTGCTTCATATATCTAGATGTTCACACACTATTTATATGATCAAAGGCTACTAAACCATTTCAGTAGCCATACAAAACAATTCCAAATCAAGCAAATAATTATTAAGATTTCCAGACTGTCAAAATACCATTTTTCTTTTTTTTTAATATCAAAAGGGCTAAAATTCAAAACAGGTCAGAGTGGATTTGCTTTTCTGGGGTGTTAATTTTCACAGGTAGCAATGACTGACAGCTCCTGTTGCCTTGGCAGGGAGATCTATGGGTCCACCAGCTTTGCAAACGTGTCCTAAGCAAGGGTTTGTAACTGCTTGTCAGGCTGCACTGCAGGAGCAGGAAAATAATAAGCTAGGCTAAGGCCTAAGCTAGGCTCATCAGTGAGCCTTAGCTACAAAGGAACAGGCTCCTACACAGCAACCTTTTCAGTCCTTGGCTTAGGAAGAGCTGAGTGTAATTCTAAGAACAAACAGGACATTAATAAAAGCACCTCAGCATGGGAAGTATCTCCAAAGGACAAGCTGAAATTTCTGATTTTAAGTTTAAAAGACAACTTGTGGCTTTCACAGTGCCTGTGGAAGGTGACTTAGAGACGTAGCTGTGATGGGTAACAATTCTCAACAGTCCTTCAATTCCAGTCCCAACAGTCCTGTAGGGAACACACAATATCTGTGTGTCCTGTGCTCAGCAGAGCCAAGCAGAGTTTTTCACTGCCTTGCCAAGGACCATGCCTTCAACCTGCTAGTTCCAAACACACCCCACTTAAAGAGCAGTACATTAAAATGAAAAAAACTTAAAACCCAAGTTTCAATACTTTCTGCTGACTATGCTGCAGCACTCATCATCTTATCCTCTTTCAGTATTTTAATTAATTAATGCATAGAAAGTCTTCCAAGCCTAGTAAAATCATAATTTACAAATATTGCAACACTGTCAGGCAGAGACCAAGTTTCACTGCAAATGGTGAACCCTTTTCTGCTTTTAATGGCACAAAGCAGAAATAGAAAGAAGCAACAGGCAAGAACTTCAGGGAGAAAAAAATTAATTTTCCAATAGGTAAGAGTGTGGGTACTGGAGTGGAAAACAGCAGCAAGATAGAATAAAAGCTCAGAAATAAGTGTGAGAAGCTCAAATGTTGTTGTAGAAGCCAGTGGAAACCACTCAGATACCTTTAACTGTGGTGGGATGTCTCCATGTGCCAGGGATGCTGGTGGCAATGCAATTAATATTCCAGGAACAAAAGCAAAAGGAAGTGGATTTCAGTGTGGTTTTTAACTCAAGACCCTGGGGGGAAGGTATTAGTTCAAGCCTGGAACAAATCTCTGGAAATTAAAGATAAATCAGACAGAGGGGTCAATGTATTATAAGGGACATATCTAAAGCCATTATTTTATAACAGCTGATGGCAATAGCTGCTCAGGAGGGAAAAAAATAAAATGCTGATTTTACAGATATTTGGAGGGGGGGAATTAGCACTCTAGGGAAAAAGGGCAGAAAAGATGGCAGGATTCAAAGGTCCACCAAGATTTATTGAAAACCAGAGGGAAAATGTAAGCTAAGGGGAATGAACATTCAGTGCACACAAAACAGGCACCACAAAACACAATAATTAGACAGAATACGAACACAGCCTCCATTAAATCAAAATAAAACCTAAATTTTAAAAAAGTCAGCTCACCAACAAGACCAAAAGCATCACTGCAGTCCAAGAGTGAAGGTGCACAGAGCAAGTAGCCCTGTGATTCCAATCACAGTTCAGCCACACTGACTAGACATTCCTCCCTGCCTTTTTCTGACTACCACTGGCTAGGTAATAGCAAGCTTAATACATCTGGATTTATGATTAAAGAGTACTTAGAAAAGATTGATTTGCCCTGCCCAACAGCAAACATGAATAGCCTGGGAAAAAAGACATAAAGGGTTAGAAATCATACAGACTTCAGAAGACATGAAAAGGGACAAAAGTACTGGCCCTAGTGGCTTTTATTTGAAAAGAATAAGTCCACCCCCAACCTTCAGATTACATACCCCCTTGTACCAGAGGCAGGATAATAAAATGCTGTGTAGAATGATATCTACATGAATCTTGCCCAAGAAGAAATTATTGAATGCATAAACAAACTTTTCCATCCTTCTATGCCTTGCACACTACACTCTTTAAACACATGCATCAATGCTAAAAAAACTTCAGTGGAACAGGTTAAAACACATTCATAGGACACCATACTCTATTATTTACTTGTCAAACATCACATTCACTCAAGAGGGGCTGGCTTTCAGAGAAGTCAGATAATATTGAATGTCAGAATCTAGTTCATAATAAGTGGTGTCTAAATGCAACAAGCCATTACACCACTAAAGATAAAAATCTCCTATTCAGAGCTAATCAAAATACATAAAAGGTGCTAAATCTTGGCACCTGGAAGAGGAATTAATCTGTTTCCTGAATCCAGGCTCAAGAGTACTGTCACTGCCGGTATCAGCATCCAAAATTCCTCCACTCCTCCTCACATGATGAGGGCCGTGAAAACCATCCTGGTGGACTGACATACACTGACACATGCTGACCACAAATCAGAGGAAGATGTCAAGTATTCTCTACCAGCCAGCTGTCCACAAAATAAAATGCTGCTGCTCTGTTGATGGAAAGGGAGGGCTCAGCTGGTCGTTCACTGAGTGATCTTCAACTTGGTTTTGAGAGGGAGCTGAGCAGCGCACGGAGCGCTCAGAGCTCTGCAATCCCCCACCTATCATGTGCTGCAACAGCCAGGACTTCATCCTAACCAGCTGTCAACTCAACATTTTCAAGAGCAACAAATTCATTAAAATTGTATAATTATGGCTGAAACTTTCCGTGATACCCAGGACATTTAATCATACGGCTTGCTTTCAAATTAAGTAAGCCTCAAATACTTCAACCAGTCTTAAAAAATCCAGACTATATATCTGTATATTTGTCAAATGCCACAAATTATTCAGATTATTAAAAAGGTCTTATCCTTAAATTACTCTTCTACTTTTGAAATGTAGATCCCATAGTAACAAAACTTCAAGAGAAAAGAATTCAGAAGAATAAAATTAAAAAGGGCCACACATGCTACAATACAGATCTTTCAGGAGAGATCAGACGTTAAAAACTGAACAGCATTGGGAACCAGCACTGGTAAATTAAAATCAAACTAAGCAAAAATCCCATTAAAACCCATCAATTTTCACAGGTACATAGTAGCAGAAATACTACAGGCCACAACCGAAGGCACCAGTTTTATTTGAGTTAGCCAAAAGCACAGAACAAACACAACTTGGATGGTGAGAAAACACAAAACAAAGTTTATGACCATTTCTTCAAAATTTGCATCCAAATTACAACTGTCCAAACAAACCTCCAGTTCCTCATGTCCTTTTTAATTTGCAACATGAACATTTCCTGCAGTACAACAACCTGTTTTGCCAAAGCACTGAGCACTAAAATTTCCTATTAGAAAAGCTGATGGCAGTTCTCATTATTTATTTCCTCTTAAACTCAAGTAGAAATCATTATGTAAAATTTCATATTTGGAAAGGATAAAATATATCTGAGACAGGTTGGGGTAAAATAAACTGGCAGTTACCTGCAGCTGCTCATGGGTGTGTGAAACATTAGGAAAAATACAGAAGATGGAATTTAATGTGCAAACTGAAGGCAAGACTGCCAAAGGTAAGTGGAAAAAAAAATACAGGGTTTGCATTTTCTCCCATCAACATCACTGTAGGGCACTGGATATATATGAGGAAAAATATCTGCAATTCCACAACATAACCAAATGTTACCACTCCCTTCCCATTCCTGTTGTCACAATTAACAGCACACAGCCCATACAGCTGATACAGTCTGGTGCATACCTGTGCTCCTTATGGGGGATTTTCCCTCTGTAGAATAGGTTGCATTCTTAATCCCTTTCCCTCCCCTCCTTCCGTAGGCAGCCTTCTCTCAAATCTTAAATAGAAGCCACCAGTTTCTCCTTGCAATCTGATAATCAATTTGCACCTCAGCAATGGAAGGCTAGAACGCTATTGTTTTGTTAATTGTCAATTTGCATCTTTGAAAGGTGTTGTGTATTTTCTTCTTTTGGCAGGTTAGGACTAATTCTGTATGTTAACATATATGTGGGTGGTTTGGGTAAAAAAACGTTTTCTTTTAGAATGCAGTTTATTTTAAATGTACTGCTTTATTTATTTTCTTTTGCTAAGTTTTCTTGGACAATCTTGTTCCAAAGCTAGTAGGGACCACTCTGCCTAAGAAAGAGCTAAAAGAATAAAGCTCCTTTTCCAATAGGTTTGTAGAACTTTATTTAAATGTTACCCTCTAAAAAAAGGAAAAAACATAAAGGAATATTTAATTACACTTTCCACTTATGACAAACAATCAATGCTCTCCTGTGACTCCTGGCCTTCAGACTCAGCAACCACAAACTTTTTTTTTTCATAAATAAAATTCCTTCTACTCCTGCAAATTCCCTTCCATGCGTTAAGGATGTATGAAATTGATTGATTAATGAACAGTACAATTGCTAATTAGTTTTCAAATGCAGGATGGTTGAAGATAGGAGCTTTTCAAAACTGCAAGCTGCAAATGAAGAGGTGGCCAAAGTCACTCCTGATGAACAATCCTCCAAGCTACAAAAAGTAGGAAAATCCTCAAAAAAACCAGACATACAAATGAATTCTGAATTCTAGAATGGTTTGAGTTGGAAGGGACCTTATCAAGATCATCTAATTACAATCTCCCTATCACGGGCAGAGAAACCTTACTGTGTTACTCAGAGCCCCATCCAGCCTGGCCTTGAACACTTCCAGGAATGGGGAATAATGCTGAAGTGACAAAAGCAAGTAGAAATTCCTGCTAAAATATCAGACAGCCACCAAGACAAACACTGGAGGTGAGACTACAGTATATCCAAACTCAGAAAAATCAGAAACAATAACTACAGGAAGATGTAACAACATAGAAAGACTTAGTTTCACAGAAGTCCATAATGTTATTATCACTCTCACCTAAAGCTGGACACAGAATGGGGAGTGAGAGGAGGACTATCAGAAAATGATGTCTTTGTACACTTGCCACTGTTTCATTAAGGTAGTGTTATTTTCTTATGCTAGGAGTCACCAATGTAAACTTAATCTGCCAGCAATTTTCAACTGGAAGCTAATTTTAGATAAAGTACACCAACCCATTTTGAAACAAACAAACAAGAATGAAACAATCTGAAAATCCTGACCACTGGATCTCCTGCTGAGCCACAAAATCTGACAGAGCGAGATCAAAAGGGGAGACTTCATGAAATTTCTATTACTAGTCCTAGAGAGATGAATCCAAGTTCTATTGGCAAAAGTATCTCAAGTAATAGACTTGCACATTCTTTAACTCTGTGAACAGCTGCAGGTCCTGACTAGCTCTGAGCACTTAGACCCTGCAGAATCAGGACTCAAATCAGTCATGTTCCCTCAACTTTTACTTCCAAAGAAATCTGGAAGGCAGGTTAAGAGGAACTTTAATGCTCAGTGTGTGTTAAAGCCATATAAAAGAGCAGGAAAGTATTTTATTATCCACATTGGAAAGCATTCTCAGTTTTACAGACTTCTCCCAGCAAGCTGAGACTTGTTATAATGCCCACCAGCTATATGTTTGTGAAGATCAAGGACATTTATGCCCATGGTATCAGAAGAAATATGTGTGTCCAAAGAACAGGAAGAGAAAGTGCCTCTGGCTTTGGGGAAGCCTCTGTCATCAAATCAGCCTGGTTTACCTATAAAAGTAGACCCAAAAGTTAAAAGACTGTCTAAGTTTGAGCACTGGATAGTTGGAGGTGTGAGTGAAACATTTAACTCAGTTTTGTTCAATTACTGAATTTAAAAAATAGAATAATAATCAAAGCCTTATTATAATTCTAAGTAAATGATCAAATGTTTAGTAAATTACAGTTCCTGTAACTGGGGTTTAAATATTACAAAAATGGACAATTGTGGAACTCCTAGAACTTCCTGTTTTCATGTGACAGGAATGACAAAAGGCCCTTCCCTTAAACTCTTTGGAGCAGAGCAGAGTGAAGCCACAAGGATTGGATTTAAAACTAGACTCCACCACAGTGTCGGGATTTGACTCTTTCCTAGAGAGTTCCTTTCCTGTTGCCAGCTGGAGAAAACTTAAAAGACAAGGGAAAAATTGAAAGCCTTCACCCAAGGTAAAAAAAAAAAAAAAAAAAAAAAATTAACCAAAACCTCCAAAAATGTCCTTTAAGTGATGAATCCAGTCACATGGGCAGATCCACCTAAATCATCTAGACAAAAAGGCCTGTTGACACCCCATTTTGACACTAAAGGAGGAGTAGAGAGACTTTTTAATTTGAATTTACTTGCCCATTCTTTCATGATGGCCAAACACAGAATACATAGCAAACAGTGAATTTATACAAGAAACAAGCTTCATTACAAAAGGAAAACCTGAGATTTGCTGAAATTTTGATACCACAAACACAGATTAGGAGACCCAAAAGCAATTTTGTTGGATGTACTCCTTTATAGTAAAAATAAATCTTTCCCTGTTTGATGGTTGGGTGATCAGACATAGCTTTGCTTTGGGTTTGACCTAACTTTCTCTTAGTCTTATTAAAGAACCAAAACTGATAAGGTAGTGCTTCAGCAAGCTGACATGCCTCACACCCACATATTTAACTATCTCACCTATTCTTCCTGTGTCATGACCGGAAAAGAAGAGGAAAACCTCCTGAGATGGCACTGAGCATTTCAGCTGGTGACACTCCCTACAGGGACAACCAACACTTGCCAGAACTGGGCATGTAGAGATCTTAAAATCACCCTGTGCCAATACAATGGTTGGAGTCAGACAGTGCTCTAACATGGATATAGAAGAAAATCTCTCAAATACTCCACAGATCAATCCAGCACTTCCAGTAGGCTATTTAAGTATCTGGGAAGACATTTCCTGACTCAATGGTGAAGTACCAATAAAAGATATTAACTAATCCTGACCTGACAGGAACACTTTTCCCTTCAAATAAGACCAAGGATTTCAAAGACCTCTCTCTCTCTATTTTTTTTTTCCTTTCTCCTCTTGACTGCTCCAGACTAATAGTTCTATTCTATTCTCCACGACTTACCCTCTACCCTACTCCAGGACAAGGACCCTGCTGTGTTTTCCCTCCCAGACCTTTTCTCCCGCAGAGTTCAATCCTGCCCAGGAAACAACAGTTGGACAAAAAAAACCTCTGGGAATCCAACTCAGCCTGAGACAAATGGGAACACTACAGAGATCACCTCCTGGAAGACACCTGAAAGTCCTCTGAAAGATAAAATTCTGACTTCCTCCCCAAAATCCAAGTAATAAATTTCTAACAATTATAACTATATCAAGAATTTCACCAAATCAGAAAACCACCTGATTTCCATTGTTATCCTTCGCATAAGGATTGACAGTAATTCTCCAAGCACCAGAAGAAAAGATTAGATACAGCAAAGCCTGAGAATTTCACAAGAGCTGTTTTAAGAAGTGTATCAGTGCACTGACAGATCAGAGACTTGACTCTGACCTCTGCAGAGCATGAGCTCTCTGGAGCAGCAACTCCCTCTCTCACATGCACAGTTCCTACTATAGCAACAAGCCAATCTCCCTGGCAGGGCAGGAGCAGCAGTAAATAGAGGGGCAGGACTGAGCTTTTCTGCTGATGCACTTCTAAGACTCGTAAGGGCACAAAAGAGTTGCAGGATTTAAGAAGAGAAATAACTGTGCTTCTCTGTCTGCAGCCCCATTAACACTGCACTGGTTTGAAATTGATTCCACTTTTTAAAAAATCATATTAGCACAACAGCTCTATTTCAGCACTTCTGGCCCAAGTCAGGACAAGACATTTTCAAGATCTGACAAAAGGTGTCTAGAGTACCAGGAGACCAGAGGGAATTTGTTCTGTGAAAAGCTCAGTAAAGCATTACTGTGATTACATTCCCAGTTAGAAATACTAACTTAAGTCTCCTGGCATTAAAACAGCCTGTCAAAGCCAGTGGAAGTACCTGCCAGAACATGACTTCCACCACTTCCTTTCAGAAGTGCATTGCTGTCCTGTTACTTAGTTTTCAAGTATTTTATGATATCCATGATCTAGAGTTATAAGCCCATTTCTAGCCAAACTCCCAATCAGGAAATTTTCAGTTTATTCTTCTGATGCTTTCCTCTCTTGGATTCATTCCCCTGTGTCTCAGTTCTAGCCTAACAGCAGTATTGCCACTCCTCTGATTTATTCTGCCATCTCTGCTTCAGAGAAAGATGAAGGAAACCCTATGTTCAACATGAGTGCTTGTCCACAACGTCGAGTTTTAACCCCAAAAATCCTGTGTTATTCTAGGAGTAGACTAGTGAAACATGCACTATTTTAAATAACAGCATACCTCTGACTGATTTCTCTCCTGTCCTTTTTTCCCATTTTTGGGGCACCTATCCCAATCCCTCAGCTGCTGCTTGGATGGCACCTGCCCATTGCACACACATCATAACCAAGGCCTCAGTGACATCCCCTCCCTCTCCCACATCACTGAGGTTCATCCAGAACCCTCAAAGCTGCACAGGTTATTTGCATATTTTCTCTCTTCAGTGTCCATACCCCTCCTTCTCAGCTCCCCTTCCTCTCAAACACTTGTCCAGTTATTATATCCCCACTTATTTTATCAGGATCTATATAAATGAGTAAAACAGGAGGGAGAGGAAGGTAAAACCCCTGGAGATAAACCTCTCCCTGCCCTCTTAAGCACTTATTTCACATCGCCACTTTCTCCACCTGGAGACTTTCTGGGGACTTGCAGGGAAGAATGTGTTTCCACTGGAGTTCATCTAAGGAACAATCAGCTTAAGCAGTTGTATTCAAATACTATTAATGTTTTCAAATCGACTTCCTATTTTCCTGCCTGGAAACCCTGCCAAACACACTCTTCAACAGACACTAAAATAATTTGGATAGTTGATATGCAGTCCAAATTTTTAGTGGAAAACTGCCAGATATGACATCTGTGAGAAAGTGGGTAATTTTTATTATCCACAGAGAGCATGCACTCGGTCCGATATTTTCTACCTCTACACATCTCCTACTGGAACTGCTTTATGGTTTTACATGATCAATGGGCTGCCAGAAATTATTTAACCCCTTCATTGCTACCAGGACCCAAGACCTCACTGCCACCATTTTAACAGTGCTCATCTTATTTTCGACAGCAGGATGTTTTTATCTGTTACCTCTGATCCCTCTAACTACAGCAATGCAGATTATTATTAATTTTTATTTTTTTCTTTTTAGGGAGTACATTCTGATTGTTATTTTCCAAGTGTGAGAAGGAGCCTAGTCTCTTCTAAGCAAAGGGTTAATTCCCTGCTTCCTCTTGTGCCTTCTCTTGCTGGAGAGAGGGTCTCTGAACACCTGCTGGGGGAAGCAAGGATGGGAAAATGCCTTTGGGAAAGTAGACCTTCCTGCAGAGGAGCCAGCCCAGCTCCAGCCTGGAAAGGTATTTTTGCTTAGGGCACCTTCTAATTTATTTGTGGTTATAAATATTTGGTTCTGCCTCCACCCCACCTAACAGGTCAGGTCCTCCAGGACACTGAGGTGCTTGGAATTGTGATCATTTACATGAGCATGTAACCTGTATGACTTCTCATGACTTCTAACCTGACTTCTTCCAAGCAATGTCACTTCTGGTTTAGAATGGATTTTACTATTTCATTTGCAAGCTGTAGGAAAAGCAGAATATGAAAAATAAAGAAGAAATAAGGTCATATACAGACCTTTTACTGTGGTAGAGGTTTTGTTTGTTTGCTTTGTTTTTGGGGGTTTGTCTGTTTTGCTTTTAATAAGACAAGAAAATGCAAGATTTCTGTTTGAATCTGCCTGCTGAGGTTCCTTTAAATAAATGAAAACAAATAGTCCCCAGCTGTCTGGGCTGCACTAAAGCAGCTCATCCTCTGAGTGATTTGTAATGCTGAGATGGTTTACCTCATTCACTACAAAGATTATCAAAGTTCACTTTGTAAGTGCACATGTATATTTTATTTCTCAAAGATTACCAGTTTTCTTCATATCCCCACCTCATCCTGCTGGGAACAGGTGGCAAAACTCCTGGCACCAAAGCAATCTCAAAACCTACACTAAACAGGGATAATTCGTTGTTGCTGTCTTAATGATCAAAAAGGAAGATCCTCCTGGCAGTTCTTTTTTCTTTTTTTCTTTCCTTTTTTATTTAAATGTTGTATTTGAGGCCAAATCCAAAGCTAGTGAGTGAAAACTCCTGTGCTGCTCCTGGATTTTTACTGGACAAATACCAGTGGCTGGGTCACAGTGCCTCTGGAGCACAGATCCCATCAGTGCTCAGTCATTCCAACAAACCTGAGCACCAGACAGAGCTAATGGAGGGATCCTTTGATCTTTGGCATTTTTTCTGTCTCAGAAATGAACAGAATGCTGTAAAATTAAGAACAAAGTGGCAACTGAGAGCCATCCTATTGCTGCACTTCTAGAAGACTTAAGACACAAATGCATTTATTTTATGATTCCTCACCCCCACTTTTAAAAAACCCAAAAAACCCCCAACAACTTATTGCTGTGTTATGTCTAATTTGCCTAATACCTGAAAGAGGGCAAGTTTAGAGTAGAAGTTAGGAAGAAATTCTTGACTCAAATGGTGGTAAAGTACTGGAGCTGCCCCACCCCCAAAAATGTTCAGGGCCAGTTTGGATGGGGCTCTGGGCCACCTGGTCTGGTGAAAGGGGTCCCTGCCCATGGCAGGAGGTTGGAACAAGATGATCTTTAAGGTCTCTTCCAACCCAAACAATTCCATGATTCTAATGTAGACTGATCACAAACAGGGTCAAGGAGATTTCATTTGCATTTATCTTACTGTGCTAATGCTGTCCAAAAAGGAGTAATTTTTCATGTTTCATACCTAAATTCATCTAAGGATCTCACAGGACTCCAGTGCCAGTGAACTAAAGCTCTGTTTCTGCAGATGGAAAGCTCTACTGAAATCATTGCAGCCTTTAATTGCTATGTTGCCAAATGCCTTAAACCAAAAACCAGAACTGATAGATGGGAGTCTCCCTCTAACTTGGGTAGAGTATGGATCAGGCTGCAAATTCCCAGCAGAGTTCAAGATTAATATCACCAATATCAATTTTGCAGATTGGTAAATCGAATCCCATGGTGACAGTAGAGCAGAAGTGTCACTAGAAGCATGGGACCTCGTCTCCTGGACTTCTGCTTGACTGAAAGAGCTCTAGAAGCTGCTGCTGAGCTCCTGGATGTTGTTTGAGAAATGCCAGTGGAAGACACATCCCCATTCAGTGCTGTGTTCTGTCAGCTCACACTTCTTGCACTGGAGACTTCCAGAGAACCTGGCACATGCAATTTTTAGGCCAAGTATTTGGCATACTTGGCAAAGGCAAGACCTGGAGGTAATTCATGTCCCAGCAACTACAGCAGTTGACAAAATTAATATGGAATATGAAGACTGCCTTCAATCTTCATATTACTTTCTTCCTCTCCTGGAAGGAGAATGAAGAAATAAATTCCAGGATTGAAACTGAGCTCTAATCTGTATGTTGTTCCCTTACTTGGTATTTCAGGAGAAAGGGACCTGAAAGGACCACTGACTTCTTTTTTCTAATAGCTTCGTAGTTTTCTACTGCACAAAATTATCCAGAGATGTATCAAATATATCAGAAATTCTAAAAGGTTTCCATCAACAGCGCCTTTTTCTTAAATCCATGAAAGAACATATACAAAAAACCAAAGAACATCTACCAGATGTACAAGAAGATCTACCAAAAAACAGAGTTATTTTCTTGGCAAACTTGTAAACCTTCTATATTAGCAGCTTTAGGATGTGGGCACAGCACCACAAGCAAGAGCTGCCAGGGTGGAGTGCAGCATGAGACAGCTGACAGCAGCAAATTCCCTGAATTTCCCTTACTGCTCCTTCTTCAAGGAAGTCGCAGGAGAGATCTGAAACCTTTCTTTACTTTGGAATCAATAGCATTCAGCTGCTGCCAGAAGGGAGATGCCAAAATGTCACACTCTTCATGGACACTCCATAACACTTAGATACAGAGTTGATTGGTTTTCTAAAATCATAAGGCTTCAAGGTAGTTTTGAATTTCAAGGAAGAGTTAGTTTTTAGGACTTTTTTTAAATGCTAGGAACCAGCAGAAATGCCAGAAGAAAATATGCAAACAGCCAGAGTTTGTGACAAATTTGGAGTTTGTGATGACAGTCACATTTAATTATGAACCCCCTCTTTTTAAAGTATCTTTATATAAAAAAAAAGGTAAACTATATAAGATTAAAGCTAAATTATTCCAAAAGGTTTTTATTGCAGAATTATTTCTTTACTCCTAAAAAAAGCAAATAATTAAGTACAAAGGAACATTAGTCTTGCACAGTTGGTATTTCCTTAGCTCCTGTGTCGATATACAGATTACATCTTTATACTGTAACAAAGTCTTTCACAACATCATAACCTCCTTCTACATATTAAAGCAGTATATCCCCATGAACATCTCCACACGTGGAATCTTATAATCTCATGTGTTTGTATTAACTTTGTCTTTATAATAGTCGAGTGTACACAAGCACGAGGGTTTCAATATATCTCAAATAAATGTATTTGTGCATATTTGTACACACACACACACTGTGTATGGATGAACTTCAGTTGTATGAGCAGAAAATGATACACAATAATTAGCTCTGTGCCCACACGGAGCTCCATTACCTTCAAGGGTACTTCACATGATCTGTATTTTTGTACTTTAAACAATACTTTTTAAATTACTTTACCAGATACCATCACACTCGTACTACAGCCATAATGGAAAAGAGCAGTAAGCATGATAAATACATCAGCTAATGGGTAGTAGGCTGTACAGCTCTGCAGAAAGATTATTACAGGCACAATGCCACAGATTTATTTATGGCTTAAAGCAGTGCATGTCATAAACATACATAGTTTTAGAAGGTGGAGTCATCTGACCCAATCTGGCAGAGCTTTCACATGGGAATGGCCAGGACTCCACATTACCCATGAATTAATGCTTTTATTGGCAAAAAGTGTCTCCTATGTAGATTCCTGAATGAGAACAATGTGAAGCAGTTTCCAGGGATTCACATAAACTCTCTTTCCTTTTGAAAAACTGGCTGAGTAACAAAGTCACTTCTTTTTAGAGTTCTGCTTCATTTCTTCAGCCCATCCAACCGCGCGAGCCTGCACATTGGGCTCATTTGGCCCCTTCAGCAAAGAGCCTCAAAATTCAGGGCTGGAACACAGTTGTTTGATATTGAGCTCCTAGAGCAGCTCAGCAAAGCAAGGAAACTCACGTGTGCATCACAACTGCATGGAAAATGTAAATACAGAGACACAGGATTACCTCTGTATCCAGACATTAGTAATGCTGCTCCAGCCTTGAGATGCAGCATGTTCCTTCCCAATGAACCACGAACAAAGGAAGGAGGAAGAGCTCACTGGCAGCTTAGCTCTCCCCAGCAGTTACTGCCCCATTCAGCTCACACATCCCTCAGCCAGCAGCTCTGCCTGCCCTGAGTCACTGGGAATGCCTAGGTCAGGTTTGGAGCACACAATGTTCCCTGCTGCGCCTCCTGAGACCACAGAGCCCAGGCTCATCATTGCACATGCACCAAGCAGGGTCCACGGGTTTGATTAAATGTGCATTAAAAAAGTTTTACTATACTCTACTGACATCGTGTTTCTGAAGCTTGAGGCTTTTATCCTTTATCCTTTCAGCTGACCATCTGATGACAGGGACGAATAAGTAACACCTCTTCCTGAGGGTGCTAAAGCAGACGACTCCAATACCATGAAGATTTCAGCTCCCGTCCCACCATAAAGCCATAAAACACATGATGTAAGCACACAACTACCTCAAAGCTCATAAAAGCAGTCTTTCCCTACTCTTACCACAGCAAAAGTCATCCCTCTCATCCCCTGCTCTCCTCATTTCCTCCCAACCAAATGCCATTTTACTTTTTTCTTTTCAATTCTGCACAGCCAGGCTGACTCGTCTCTCAAGGCAGTACCACCCTCCAACACCTAATAACTATTTTCAGAAATGAACACCGATTATTCTTCAGAGCTCTGCTCATAACCAAAGACATACTATAAGGCTTCAAAAGACTTCTATATTATCTTTCAAAACTCCTTTTAAAATTCTCCTCCATTGAAATGACTACAGAAAAACTGACAACTTGGACTATAAACACAATAAAAACTCTAAATCAGGCTGAATACTATTGCACCATTCTTTCCTTGTTTTAGTCATTTGTTTGACCTAGATAATTTTTTAAGAAGCATTAGGCAAAATCAACTGAAAGTTACTTGAATCTTGCAAAGTAATTAATTAGAAATGTGCATTTTGATAGAACATACACAACTACTACAACAATGACCTGTCAAAGGAAAACTGATTTTTCCCATGCCCAGTTCAAATCCATACCTTATGATGCTGCATGAAATGAGAGTGGCTTCCCCTGCAAAGTTGTGGCCTCACAACTCCACTGACATGAACAAGCAATGCCCAAAGATTTCCTCCAACTCAAAACTGCACATCCTAAGGTTTAATCCCTGTCTCCATTCCCTGTTCTGGGCTCTGCTCTCAGCCTTGATGCGCAAGGGGAGGATTTTTTTGTTGCTCAGGTTAAGCCCCAGCTGAGCCACACACTCCCCACAGAGCCCAAAAAGCTTCAGCTTTGTCATTTATCCCTTTGGGAAAGGTCCTGCCTGGGCTCCTCACCTCCCAAAGGCAGTTCAGAGGTGTTCCATCGGGGTGTGGGAAAGCCAACTCCACCTCCCATGGCAGAAAGATTAAGTCCTCTTGCTGCCAACCCCCATGAGTAGCAAGGCAGTGAAAACAAAGTGTCATTTTTGCCTAAAGTACAGGAGTATTTTGTATTATCCTCCCCTGTGGTTACTGAGCCAAACAGGCATTAAAAAAAAAAAAAAAAAAAAGAAATTATTTTTACTCTTGTTCTGTTTCCATGCAATGAAAATAATACATAATATTGGCTTGGCCTTAAAAATACTTCTTTTATGAAATACATTCCATTTGTACTGACTTTGTGGAAGGTGCGTGGGTGTGTCAGAAAGAATTTAGTCCCAAACCCTTACATTTCCCCGTATACTTAACACAGAAACAATTCAAGCCTTGTTTGTTTAAAGGAACAAGTCCAGATACAGATGGTTTGTAGAACAACAAAAACACCTGAACCCCAAGATCTCAAAATCTGGGCAAACCAATTCCATCTTGTTCAGTTTGGATGCTGCTTCGGCAAAGCACGCAACTGAAACATGACACGAAGCCCTGCAGAAGTTCCTTTCAGTGCTACCACAGCAAAATTAATACTTTATTTTAATGTATTATACAATAAAGTTATCTCATGCAGTGTGTTGGGACATTCATTATCTGCACACTTTTCCTTGGAAGTCTGGAGCAAAACAGACCTTTGAGCCAACGCAGGGAGTTTGGACGTTTGTGTCCAGGGCACCATTATCCCTCAGCGCCTTGCTAATCTCTCCCAGTTTTCCTTTCTTCCAGACTCCACAGCACCTTTGTTTCCTTCCATTTATCCTCCTCCTCCCCTCCCTCCCTTCCCCTCACTCTCTCCTGGTGGCCATTAACCACGCTGACAGTTTGACAGGCTGAAATAAGGAAATAAAACACTTAAACATTGTTTCCCAATGTATGCATTCATCTTCTCTGCCAAACACAGATATTGAGGAGATACTTCACTCCTCCTGTCAGCTCACTGAATTACAGCCCAGCTCTCACAGCAACTAAACTCTCCAATCCAGCACATTCAACTTGATGTCTCTTCCTATCAGAAGGCCACACAAAGGCCATTTCCATGTCTTTACCAGGAGCTTCTTACGTTTATTCCCTTCAGTACCACATCTTCATATGCCTAGGGTTGAATTTCTGTTAAGAACACGATCTCATGCTTCTTCTACTGAAAACACTCACATTAGCATGACAACTCCACTTCTTGCTTGGATTACAACAAACCTACTTCAGGAATAAAATAAACTATATTGCATGAAACTTTGTGTCATTCTCATTAACCATTACAGCAGCTGAGCAAACCAAAACCCAGCTTTGCTTTGACCAGGTTTATTAGACTTTTTTATTTAAGCATTTTCTCCTGGTTGACAGCAAACATGCTGCTGGAGACTAGAGGCATCCCACCCTTTGTATAAAAACCACTGCTCCCAGCGTCAGCTTGCAGGAGCCAATGCTGGGCAGCTCCCCAGGGGAAAGTTGCAGTGATACTGTCACTGCTCATTACCTCCAGTGGGTGTTGCTGTGAACAAGCCTATGGGAAAAATGCAGGGAGGAGAAAAAAAAAAATAAAAATATTACAGACTCTCATAAGCATGTCCCATGTCTGGGAAGTCTGGCTGTTCCACAAAACCAAGAAAGAAAAGCTTGGTAAAAAAAAAAAAATTGTACTTCTTTGCCATTTACCACCATCTTCCACTAAGATAAACATAAGCATTTTGTGTGTTATCTGCTGGGCTGGTGTAAGGCTGCAGTGGAGCAAATAATATTTTTGTAATTTTGGCAGCTCCTGAGGTCTACTTGGAGCAGCACAGCACTGTGACTGCATCTCCTAGGGATGCCTGAGGGCCAAAATCCATCTCAGAGCAGCCCAACTTTCCACCTCACCCTTGCCCCTCACTGAGGAGCTGTGACAAGCAGGGCACTGGGATCCCAGATACTCTTGTAATTTTACAAGAGGGAATGTCACATTACAAACACAAATACACCAATGGCCCAGAACACATTGTCACTTTTTTCCCTGACTAATGAGAAGGCTGGCTCAGGTTTCAGTTACCATGTGGGAATGTAGCAGAAGTAGCTTGGAACATTTTGGACCTCGAAATAAATTTTTTAAAAAGCCCCTCTTTACATTCCCATGATATGAATCCCAGCAGAACTTCACTCTCTTCCTTATCTCCTGCTTTCTCATTATTTCAGGGATCTCTAATCATGACCCACAGACACAGCCTTCGAAGTAACTGTGTGATTCACCAACATATGGATTGAAGTGGAGGTAGGATGAAAAAACCCAAAAACCAACACAACAATGTCCATAAGGAAAAATCCGTGTAAGTGATGCTGTTGAGATTTCATTCTCTCAAAACATTTTTTTTTCTGTTTCTAAGAGTTGCTATTAAACAACAGAAAACACTAAAATTCAATCACCCTAAAGAGCAGGCAAAGCCTAAGTGGAAAAATAAAAAATGTGTTCATCTAGAGACAGTAAAGGCTTAGCTACTGCTTTTCCATACTGACTGTCCAGGAGAGCATTATTTCAACCTGTTACACCCATTCCTTTTGCCATCCTCCAAAGACTATGAATAAAAGCAGCAGCCTGCAAGGTGCTGTTACTTACTGAGAGGGTTTGAATTTCACGAATGAAAATGAAAGAAAACATCAACAAAGCAAGAGGAAACACAAGTTCCTTACTATTTCGTCCACATGAACATATAGAAGAGTCTGTCAACCAAACCTACTGTTAACTCATTACAATTTCATACTGCCAGAGAAAAGTATCACAGGATCACAGAATGGCCTGGCTTGGAAGGGACCTCAAAGATCATCTTGTTCCAACCCCTGTTCCATGGGACACCTTCTACTAGAGCAGGTTGCTCCTTGGAGATCTCACCCACATGAGACCAATGAAAATCCTCTGATACTTCCACCAGGAAGGCAGACTATGGCTCAGGGCTGTGTCATGGGTAGATGATGCTGGAAAATAAGGGGTTCTTTACAAAGAAGAAAAAGTCTCAGAAACATAAATTATTGCCCATTCCATTCCCAAGCAGCACAAAGCCAAACAAAGCTCAGCTTGATTACACTTTTTAGTGCCTCAGTAAAGCTGGCACTTGTGTGCCTTTTGCTTTCCATTTCCTTTAGGGGTCCAAATACCTAATATAGACCACACCTTCACAATGCATCAAAACTTGAAGTTTGCATTGCCCACAGTTTTTAGAAGAGATCCATTTCATTTTCCCTTCTAGCTGTACTTTCACATCAGAACAAACAAAATATAATCTTCAAAACTAACTCAAACCATGATAAACACCTGCTTAAGATTTGATTAGGAGAGTTATGGACAAACTTTTCAGCGACAATTCATTTTGACAAACATTAAATTCAGAAAGGACCATTCCTCACAACCAGTAATGCCAAAAAACGTCAGTATTCTCCCTCCTGCAAAAATGCTCGCCTTGTATTATCAATGCCAAATGGGTTTGCAAAGTCAGAATGGTAAATGAAATGAAACAGGGCTTTACAATCCCTGTTGAAATTAATATCACTTTTCATAGCAAACGTCAAAAATTTGCTATATTAATTACAACCACCATCATTCCCAAAAGAACTGGAAGGACAAAATTCATACAGTTGGAGGGGGCGGGGAGAAAAAAATCAAAAATCAGTGCTCAGAGTTAAGATGAGTCTCAGACAAAAAAGTCTCTGAAACTGCAGGAACTTAACAAGCCCATCAATTTATTTCACTAGTTCCTTAGGACTTCTCTCACTGCTTTAACTGCCTTTTTCCATGGCTTACCCCTGCTGCTTCTCTCCTCCTCTTTTTCTTCCACTTTTTTTTTTTTTTTTTTAATCACAAGGCTGTTCTGGTCAGGATTAGAAAAAATAAGGTAGAACCAGTTAGCTTCTTCATTCTCTTCACACAATGGAACTTCTAGATGGAGGGAAGAAGCAAACCTTTTCCAGGGTGAAGGCACTGAGCTCTCTGAGACCCTGGAGGTCACAGCAACCAGCAGTGGTTCTCCTTCTGCAGGCTGGTGTCCCTGGGGCAGTGATGGACATCCTGAGCATCAGAAAAAAAAACCCAGAGATGCAAAAATGTGTATGAACAAAATAAAGCCTCTTGCTCAGAAGGCTGTTTTATATGTCTACAAGTATTTAAATTGACATGACCGATGGAGTAATTAGAGCCAGGAAGAAGATGGCACTTCCCTCTGATGCTAGGATAATTAAAAGGGCAAGGTATTAACTAGCTTTGGGAAGAAAAAAGTTATCTTGCTTGTTCTGGGGATTATGGTTCTGTCTTGACCCTACCTTTACCAATCGCTGCATTTAGTCATTAGACACTTTGTCCATCCCCTGGAATCCACATCTGCTGATTACTGTTTGCTGATCTACTCTACAGACAGGGTTTGAAACACAGGGATAGTGCTAAAATGCCCTTTAGAAAGGCCAGATAATGCCATTTCTGGTTTGTATTACAGGAAAGAAATTCCTTCAGAGATACTGGTGTCAACTACATCCTCATCATCTTTTTACTAACGTGCTCCTCATGCACAGTGGAATCCTGCAGATCAAATGTTTTATTCATCAGTCAAATAAGTATTTACTACATTTTAAAAATACCTGAGGGAAAAAAAACCAAAAACAAGCATAACACCACCATCTCCCTCCGCTCCCAAAAACAATTCTGAGTTAAACATTACGTGATGGCTACAAATGCTGGCACAATGGATAGAAAACACAAGTCACAGAATGATTATCAATGAAGCAAATAATACTAGTATACCTCCATCCAGTCAATACATACCTTATTAGCATACATTTATCTGAGATGAAAAACCATGTAAACATGCTATATTTTATGCAAATCACAAGCAGATCTCAAAGTTTCTGGGAAATTGTCATTACAGCTTTCAGTACTGCAAAATGTAGGTACTCCCATTTCATAGTTACTGTATGCAATAATGCTTACAAAAAGTCAGCTGTTGGAATAAATGAACTTACAGAAGTGATGTACCTCACCCACAGCACATAAAAGAAATAGGGTGACAGGCCCCTGTGCTACAAATTCATCAGTGCTTATATATTCTATATAATGTAGCTGGTAGTAACAGTATCATTTGTGTCCTGTAGTACTCTGCAAACAATCCAATTTATAAAATGCCTATTCTGTCTACACACACAAAACTATCATAAATCCTGGACCCTAAACAGTGTCAGCAGATGAAAGCCAACTTCCCCACAATGTTTTGCACCTTGCACTTGGCGTGTTTTTAAAGAAAAGGCAGTCACAAGAGAAGGGTCCTCTGAATTCAGCTGTTTACTCATGTTCGGGACTGATGACAACAGCAAATCCGTAAGAAATTTAATCTTTCCTCATAATGAAAATATATTATTAAACTAATCTGGAAGCATGGCACCTATCCATAAATTTTGCCATTTTTAACATTAAGCTTCTTTATTAATTACAGAAGAACTAACAGTGGGGGAAATGCCCCATGCTAGGGAGAATCCCATTGCTTACAACTTCTTTCCTGCCTTCTGCCCTACTGACAGGATAGGTAGGTCAGTGATAAATATATACTCATCCTTATCTGTCACCCTGAATTAACAATTTTGAGGAGAAACCTCTCAGGTGACTGCAAACATGCAGATTTGTCCTGATGTTGCCTGGAGCACCTGGATGCTGCTATGCACAGCCAGCTCCTGCTCTCACCAAATTCGCACACATTAGCTGCCTCTGCTTCCATTCCACAGCAAGGTGTCCAGAAGCCATCAAGTCATCCCAGTTTTAGAGTAAAACATGTCTAAAATACAAGTGATTGGAACTGATCTAACCATCAGGACCAGGCACCCCTTGGGAAAGCTGGTCTTCCTGGGGGATTGTTCCCAGAGAAGTCTGGAGGGAATAGTGGCCAGCAGGAAATGCCCTGGGTACTCAACAGCAGCACACCTACCACTGCTGGGGGCTGGAGTTACAGAGATCTCCATCTCCACAACAGCTGATTCCTGGTCTTTCCTCATACACCATCTTAGTACTTCCTAAGGGCCTGCTCCCATTCTTCCAAGCACCAGAGGAAATTCAAATTCACTGCTGGACACAGATGCTTTCTGTTCCAAGACTTCCTGCAGAAAGCTGCCCATCCATTCCCATGGCTCACTCAACTATCACATCTTCTTAAAAGAGGAGAGCTCATCAGGACAAGCTCCCTCTCATGAGATTTTAAATATTCTCTCTCTGTTTCCACCGCGAGACATATTGTTATTGCCTCATGTTGTGTGACAGCTGCTCTCTTGGCCAGTACACAGGGGACTGCACCAGGGACCTCAAACTGAGCATGTGCAAATACAGCTCAGAGCAAAGAGCAGAGAACCTTTGCTAACTAACGCTAATGAAGATTTCTATGTCAGCTCATGAAACAATATTGTTACTGAGGAAATTAAAAGAAAAATAAAGATGTATTCTGCTCACTAGACTAAGTAGTGCCTTCAGTACCCTAACAGCAGAGAGAATCCAAGAGCTCAGAAGTGTAAGATATCAGGTATATTGCAGTCTACCCCTAACAGTACAGTATTCATCAACATAAACCTAATGTTATATATCAAAGGGGGCAGGGAAAAGAGTCTTCTTTATTATTATAAAAGAAGAAACATGTCAAATGTTCAACTGTACTTTGGTTGATGTGGAAACATCAAATATAATACAGCCCAAGGTGCTCACTGTGTCAATGATAAAAATGGTACAGGACACATTGATTTTTTTATCTGTATAGAACAGAAAAGGTGCCTTAGTAATAAAATCTCTATTTTAAATATTATTTGTCAAGCAGTTATTACAGCATTAATTTCAATATGCTTCCCTTAATCAATACAAAGTAACTTCATCCTGTCACGCTACTCTTTTTCCAGCTGACTGATAAGCAAAGAGTACCTCCCCTTTAGCAATGCCTTTACAATTAATTTTTAGCCTTTGAGGAGCACAAAGCTGTCTCACCCCAGCGAACCCAAGGAGGAAAAATTCTGACTCACATATTTTGAGTTCTTCCCTGCTTTTCTCTCCCTGATAGGAAAAACATTTCCTGCAGTTCTGAGCAAATGTAGTTTAATGTCAGCTAATATTGATGGTTTCAGGAGAAAAAAAAAAAAAAATTTGGTAGCAGTTTC